>NC_140585.1:954657063-955857063 GCF_964204655.1 Triturus cristatus | reverse complement strand
GCTTCTCTCCTGCACACTACTTGTGCTTTCTGAAATGTATAAGGACATGCATTTGTGATCCACATTAGTTGGTACAAGACTTATTTTTATCCGGTACTAGCATGACCAATGACTTCACCGCATTTAAAGCCTGAGTTTTATCATTCCAAACACTAAATATTTTGAACCTCAGTGGCTTTGTTAACTAGGCCAAAGGCAAAGCAAACTGGGCACACTAGGAATATGGTGATAAAAGATGCATCCTAGTAGGGATATATTATTTTTGGGTATATATTTATTTCATGTGGAATAACTGTTCTCTCACAAAGGCAATACAAGATAAAAGGTATAGATGAAAAAACCTGTTAGAGTCATGTCTAAGATCACATAAGAGCCAGAATCTAGCTCTAAATTGCTTGAATACCACTGAATTTGGAAATAAGCAGTGTCCGCAATTCTCCCAAACTTTATGCTCAATCGTGTTATTTTGAGCACAAGTAGAAAGTTCCCGCATTAGCCGATCAGTTTACTCTCAGCGCTGAAAGGCTCATTGGTGGTATTTTTCCTGCGCTGAGGCGAGTGCCTGCCTGACTTTGAGCACAGTGCTCCCATTTTCAGGGAGGGGTGCTGCGTTGACCATCATTATTCACCTCTGTCAGTGTTGCCTATAAATGCCCTATGTCATTAAAATAAATTCACGAACTTGCCATGCAGCATTAGGTCTGTGAAAATATTGTGGGGCAAGCCTTTTTCTAGTGGCTTGCAAGCAGTGACCCACTAGCCATTTCTCTAGGCTACTGCTGGATTCCTACACGAGGAGGGTAATGTGAGATGCAATGCCTAACCAAGGGGTGCCGGAGTGCTCAGCAGTCCACCTTGTGGCCTACTTTCTTCCCCTCCTGCCAAGCTCTACAAGCAAGCGTGCTTAATGTCATCCTGACTTCGCAGGTGGGGATAGTTAAAGCACCATTTATTCTAATTGAAAGGCAGACATCTGTGGGAGGTGGACTTCCAGATTCCGACTGCGGTTGCTACTATTAAATGAAAATGAATACGTTTGTCTCTCTTTTCATGTGGGAGGCCTACCGTTCATCGCCCTGCCCCCCTCCACTGTAACTTGCAAACCACAGTTTCCACAGCCGAGCGTGCACGGGGCGCCCACGCCTTTGAAATAAAGCCTGAATCAAGCCACAAATAACAATGGCGATAGTTGGCAATTGAACGAACCAGAGTGGCACTGACAGCTCACATTCAACAATTAAAATATAAAAATCTACAACAGTTACCAAAGGGACTTTCACTAGATATAACAATATAAAAAGCAGTAAATTAGAACCATAAAAAAATCTCTCTCTCATGAGAAACCACTAAATATGGTGATGAAAATTCTGCATATTAGGGGTGGCACTGAGACATTTTTTATGAGTGGAACTGCTGAAATGATGGGTTTCAGCTGCAAAAAGTCGTGTTCTATCTATCAATTACTAAGCATACACAACCCAGCTCCTAACCATCTCCCAGGGATACACTATAGTTTGGAAAGAAAGAGCACCTACTACTAAGGAGTCTAAAATAATTTAAAACTGTTTTTCATCTGGAAATGCAACTGGAAAGTAGGAAGAAGGGGCGGAAGAAAAGTAAGAAAAGATCGAAGTAGTGCCTGGAACCCACAATTAGAAATTAAAAAGCAGAGAATAAGACTTGAAATCACTCTGATCAAGGCAGGCTTCCTGTCGCTGGGCCCACAACAACCGTTTAGGTCCCTCACTTGCACACGTGCCATCATTCGGCTTTTTATCAATTTGTTACAAGTGCTCAATCTGAAAAAATGGCCACCTAAATCTAAAATCTCAAGTTGATGCGGTGACAAAGACAGTCTTCATACGACTGTGACATTTAATAATCATTTTCTACAGCCCAAAATCTTCACTTAGTGTAAAGTTGGTTCCAGGTTACACAGGATGTGTGACCTCCTTCTCCCCCTTAAAATGTATGCAACCATCCAATCCTCTTCCCCCCGGGCACAACTCCCACCCCATAGCCTGTACAACCCCTCCTGGTCTCTGAATATGCAGCCCCGATCCCAAACCCCCTGTTGCCCCTTCCACTCATGCTGTAACCCCCTCTACTGTGTTGACCACCTACTCATTATCCCCTTTTTAATTCTCTGTAAGCCCCCTTTTTGTACAGGGCTTGATAGCTTGATTTGCATTACGAGGTCAATCACCCCACATGCATACAACACAGGTCAGGTCTGGCGATTGCCATGCTACATCACTCTTACCCAAAATATGCCACAAATCATCCAATCACTACAAAAATATATAGACCTTCTACAGGGACCCAACATACTTCCCATAAGCAGCTACCAGGGAACCATCCAATGGTATTTCACATCCAGTAACTACATGAAACATTTTAAATTATAATTTATAATTTCCTTTACCAAACTAGACACACAAAACAAAGCCAAATACCTTCATGTACACAGCACAGCAACAAAGCTATATTGTTGGTAAAATGCTGCCAACTCAACAGAACGTTTTCCTGAACACCAAAATTCATCTAAGAAATATCCAGAGAACTTTAACTCAAAAATATCCCTTGCCCACACATTATAACTACATACCAGCTAGTGGTGCCTTTCTAGAAAACAATCGGTACAGACTGTTCAGCAGACAACTGGTCACTCGATTCAGGTTTATCGAAAGAAATGTTAAGTTCTCCGGCGCACGCATCCAAACACACAACACACTACAAAAATAGTTATCTGGAATATACTCATTTTATTTAAACCATGATGAAGTATTAGTAAACTAGACATTTAGCACATGTGCACAAATCACACAACGATCTGAGAAAATACCAAAACCGGTTGAAACGTACACCTAGATTAGGAAACTGTTGCAATGTCATACTAATGGTACAAAATGCTATACAAATGCTGAGAACATAAAGCCTAGATGTACGTGTCTATCTATAACTGGCTCTCTGTTCAATTCCAGACTAAACCACACCAATCACCTATGACCTTCAGAGGTGAAACTACTGTAGGCTGCAGGTACCGAAGACAACGGCTACAAGTCCCATTGGGAGCGAATCTCTCCCTAAATCTCCTTCTTGAATGAACCAGCTGTGGAAGCTATACTAGTCAAGCATGACTAAGCAAAATCAAAATGTAGAATGCCCACAAATAAACACAGACATCCTTTCCTGAAGCACAAGCGAGGTCGCCAACAGGAGCCCGATTCGGTGGTTATCAAATGCCCTCAAAGCGGCCAAACTGGGCAAGAACGTTATAGGGGAAAGAAGGGGCACATTTGGAAAAGACATAACCAGCAGAAAAGTAGACCCTTTACCATTTATTGCAGTCCTGAGGTCGTCTTAAGGATTAGAACGTATCTAGAGCATTGTATACAGTTTTGAATTTCATAATATGCAGAAGGATAAAGAAAGGGGTCAACTCAAGGCATTTTTTTCATGGAATAAAATACACTTTGAGGGGATATCTGGTTAAACAAGCACATGGTTTACTGCGCTGATAGAACAAGGAAGTCCCCCCTCCCTCCCCCCAACCCCCCCCCCCCCCAAACCACAGCGGTTCATCCTCAGGAAACACCTTGATGCCCGGAACAAACACCATCAGGCTAGAAAGACACTAGTGAGTAAAAAATGCGGTTACCCCATGTGATAAATGCTGGTACAAGTGAACAACGAACTAGTGAGAGACATCTAGAAAGATGCAGCCAGGAATCTATTTATTTTGTATGTATTTATTTTTGGTTTGCTTAGTGCAGACTTAATCCAGGTGGTTGTTAGCCAACCTGTTACAATTTGCAGTGGCTTAAATATCACGGGTCGTGCAACCCTCTGCAGAGCAATTTACAAATTCAACTCTGCATAATAGCATCAACCTTCATACACTTATGTCCAGTATCCATTGTAGTTCACCTTAAAATGTACTATTTCAGTATAACAGTTCGGTTCCTTTTACTTTCAATATCATCATGTTTCTTTATATCCCAATGCAGCTAGGGTAATAACAGCTCTAGACTAAATAAGGGGTCAAACTGCGATGGAGCTTTCAGATATTTGCTGGAAAACATTTCTAGGCAGGCTCCAAGGCCACCAACACCTAAAGCTGGTGTGTCGAATATAGGGCCGGATCCCTACCAGATGTTCACGATATCCGCCTAAGGTACATTTAGATACAATGAATATCAATGGCAATAATTCAAATAGTTAGTAACTATTCTGAAAATCTGGCATGGATATGACCTGCATTGGACAACCACAATATAGAGGGGTTTTGAAGTGTCAAAAACTAATCTTAATGTCGCGGGAGCCTCTGCAGTTCGAAAACTCCTGTATACTTATATTCCCGGACTATACCCGCATGGTCCAGCAGCAGCGGCAGTCTTTCTTGGCGGCTAAGGCCAGGTTACGAGAACTTCATTTATCCTATGCCCTTCTCTACCCAGCGCGCCTGCGGGTTGTCTATGAGTCCCGAACACTGTTCTTCGAATCACCAGAGGAGGTATTTAAATGGACAGACGAGACAGTAAAATTGCGCCCCCATACACCTCCTGGTAGAGACTCGGACTCATCCCAAGCTGGGGGGGCAGGAACTATCGCTAAGAAGCAGCAGCGCTCCAGATCCCGCCGTCGGCACAAGTCGGGGGGGAGCCCGGCGTGGGGCCGGCCCAGAGGCAGGACATCCGCCGAGTGGACCTTAAGGGCCTGGACGTTCCTTGGGTGCAAATTTTCTTGGTTTCCGCATTATGGACACGCCGCCTGCTGCTTTACTCTCCTGGACATGAGGAGCTACCTTGGTCCGGGGGACAGAGTTTGGGGGCGACCACCGTCGTAGCCAGTTGCGGGCGGGGTGTTTGGGATTTGGTGGCGGGGGGTACGTTGGGGATCCCTTGGTTGAGCACTATTGAGGCTCACTGTTTGGGCCTGGGGAAGTTTCTCACCGCGACAGGTACTTCCATGTTTGTGAGGTATGGGGTGGGGGGAGCGGGGATGGGGGTATTGGGGGAGAGTTGGGGTTTTGAGTTAGGGGTTGACCGCACCTTAGATCACTATTGGGCGTGGGCGGGGGTAGATACAGGAGTCCCTGAGTGGCCCGTATGGTCTGGTTATGATCACTATGGCGACAGCGGTCCCGGGGCCTAGTGGGCGACTAGCTGCACTCAAAGTGCTGAGTTGGAATGTTCGGGGTGCCCTCGACAAGATCAAGAGAGGGGCGATCCTTCAGTACGTGAAGAGGGCATCGGCGGACGTGGTGCTCCTGCAGGAGACTCACTTATTGGGAACGAAGGTGCTATGCCTACAACGCTACGGATACACGCAGGTGTTCCATGCAGGGTTTGTCCAGGGTTCCAGGGGTGTGGGTATCTTGATACATAGGCGGGTCTCTTATGTGCATTCCCAGACGTGGACGGATAAGTATGGGAGGTATGTCTTTGTCTTGGGTCGGATTGGAACGGAGCAGGTAGTGTTCGGTAGTGTGTACGCCCCCCCCCCTTGTCCTGGTCCTTTGCGGAGCAGCTCATGGCGCGCTGGGCAGACATCCCAGAAGTCCCGGGGATCATCGGGGGGGACTGGAATGATGTGATGGATCGCCATAGGGACCGACTGTGGGGGGGCCGGGAGAGAGGGGAAGGGGGACGGACGAAACTCCACGCGCTGTTGGGTGGCCTGGCGTGGGTGGATGCCTGGAGACGGTGTCATGGAGCTGCTAGGGCTTACACATATTTGTCGGCGGTGCACAGTTCCTTCTCCCGACTGGACTATATATTCCTATCGGGGGCCTATCGGGGGCCGCGGTGTCCCGGTTGGACGCAGCAGAGATCCTATCACGCGGGCTCTCGGATCACTCCCCGGTGTCTGCGGTCTTGCGGATGGGGGCGCGGGGGGGTCATTTTGCTGGCGACTGTCGGTGTGGCACTTGCAACAACATGACTATGGAGTGCATATGACTGCGGCGCTAGATCAGTATCTGTCGCGGAATGTGGGTTCTGTATCCGGGGCGGAGACGTTGTGGGAGGCACTGAAGCAGACACTCCGTGGTGCGGATATCTCCTTTTGTGTGCCAGTCCGCCGTGAACGTAGCGCGGGGTTGGTTCGAGCGGAGGCTGAGGTCCGGGTACTGGAGCGTAGGGCCCGGGAGGTGGGGGCGCTTTGTCGACAGTTACTCTATGCGCAGCAGAAGTATGGCTCCGTGCTGCTCGACGAGGCGCGCCAGGTGTGGCTGGCCACAAGGAGTCGGGTGTACCAGTGGGGGGATAAGTCGGGAGCGATGCTGCATAGATTGTGCCAGGGGAAATATCATGTTCAGGACCTCCCGGGGATAACGGATTCAGGGGGGGCACCCATAGTGGACCCGGGGGCGCTGGCCAATAGCTTTGCGACATACTACGAGGATCTCTATAGCCCCCGTGAGTGCCTAACGGCGACGGTAGTAGAGCGCTTCCTGATTGATCACCCGGTCACGGCTTTACCCGACACGGCACGGACGGCATTGGATCGTCCGCTAACAGTGGAGAAATTGGGGGAGGCTCTGGGTGGCCTGAACCCGGGCAAGGCCCCGGGCCCGAATGGGTTCCCGGGTGAGTTTTTTTAAGAAGTACTTTTTACCATTAGGTCCACACTTTGCAGCGGTGGTGGAGGAGGCCCGAGAGGGTGGGTTATTACCCCGGGATTGGAGACATGCTGAGATTGTAGTGTTTCATAAACCAGGTAGACCCCCAGAGGAGCACGCCTCGTACCGTCCGATCTCCCTCCTCAACGTGGAGGCTAAAATACTGGCGAAGGCCTTGGCCAATCGCCTCCTGCCATATATCTCCACACTGGTCCACCCGGATCAGGCGGGGTTTATGCCCTCTCGTGCCACGCGGCATAATATCAGGATAGCTAATGTGGTGATTACTGAAGTGCGGTGGTTGGAGGTCCCGGCAGCTCTATTGTTAGCAGACATGGACAGGGCGTTTGACTCCCTTAGTTGGCGCTATTTGTTTCTGCTGCTGCGGCGCTTAAACTTCGGGCCGCTGTTCCTGACCTACGTGCGGCTCCTTTATACGGAGATTATGGCCTCGGTCAGGGTGGCGGGGGCGTCCTCGCGGCCGTTCCCCCTGTCCCCGTATTTGTTCGCCTTGGCCATGGAGCCGCTGGCGGCATGGGTGCGAATAGACACGCAGATATCTGGATTTGAGTGGGAAACTGGCCTGGCCGATCGGATAGCCCTTTACGCAGATGATATCCTCTTCTTTTTGACGAATCTCGATCGTACGGGGCCCCGGTTGCTTCGGATCATGTAGATATTCGGTGAGACGTTGGGTCTTTTTATGAACCCCCGGAAGTCCATGCTGTGGGTACTTGGGGGTCCGACTCCGGTGCAAGAGTGGGCGTCATCGGTGCTGAGGGGGGGTTTCAGTATCTGGGGGTATTCTTATCACCTACTCCAGTGATTTCCTGGGGGCGAAACGTGGTGCCCGTGTGGGAGCAGGTCTGTCGGGACATCAAATTGTGGACTCGCATGCCACTCACTATCTTTGGCCGGTCTGCGATTTTTACAATGGTGGCTCTTCCCCGCCTGCTATATCAACTGCAGAATCACCCCTATACGATCCCACCGGAATGGTTCCGTAGGGTGAACTCGACCTTGGGTCAGTTTTTGTGGGAGAGAGGGGTAGTGCGGGTTGCCTTACGAACGTGTTTCCTCTCAACATATACTGGGGGTCTGGCTACGTCGGATTTGCTCTCGTATTATCAGGCCTCCCACCTGCTGGTGCTGAACGAGTAGTGGTATGGGAGGGGGGGACCCGGCGTATGCGGCGGAACGGCGGCTCATGGCCCCACACACACTTCACACCTTGCTTTATTCGGCCGTCCATCGGGCGCGGTTGCCACCGGCGACGCAAGTAGTCTTCCAACTTCGGCATCAGGCGTTGCAACGTATTGGGTCGTGGGGCGCACTCACACGCGAGACCCCTCTGTGGCACAATGGACGGCTGCCGCAGTTGGCGGCCTTGTCAGGGTTTGAGGGGTGGGATCGTATTGGCATCTCCACTATAGGCGACGTCGTGCATGGGTGTGTGCTGAAGTCCTTCCAGGATCTCCAGCAGGAGTTTGACATGCCGCAGACGCAGTTCTATCGATACCTACAATTTCGCCACGCCTTCTCCCCCAATCTGGTGGGCTTGGACTCCATAGCTGACTTAAGCCCAGTGGAAGCGAAGCTGTTTATGGGAGACCTTCATGACGAGAGGATCTCCAAGATATATCGATCACTGGTTATCCATAGTGCCCCTTCGCTCCAACAGCTCAAAGGGAAATGGGAGGACGATGTTGGGCCCCTCGATGAGATGGATTGGACAGATGCACTGGCCTCGCCCCGGGGAGCAGCCATAGCCATGCGACTCCGTCTTATACAATTTAAGTACTTCCATAGGGTCTACTTTACCCGGTGGAGGCTGTGGCGGGCGGGCTTAATTGACTCTCCAGAGTGCCTCCGCTGTAGACAGGAAGAGGGTTCCTTCTTTCACACTGTGTGGCTTTGTGGGTCCTTGTCTCGGTTTTGGAGAGGGGTATTGGATTGTCTATCCGAGGTATTGGGGTGGGATCTCCCCGCGGACCCCAAGCTGACACTCCTGCACATTATGGAGGATATTGGTGGCAACATATACAAGCGGCACCTACTGTTACTGGGTCTCACACTGGCCAAGTGGGATATCGCCCGGGCATGGAAAGCGCTGACTGCCCCCTCGCTGAATGTGTGGAAGAGGGGCTTGGACTTTAATATGGGTCCAGAGCTCCCTATCTTTGCAGCTAGAGGGTGCCCTCGCAAACACTATAAGATATGGAAAAGGTGGGCAAACTATAGGGGTCTTCCCCTGGAGCCAGTCCCAGAGGAGCGGGAGGAGGGACTCGCCTAGTCGCCCCCGGGTGAGGGGGTGCACGCATGGACGGGGAATAGACCTGTCGGACCTACGCTTATACGCATTATTGATGGCTGAATATAGTATGGTGCGGACTGGGGGGCGGGAGTTGGGAGGTTGGGGGGAGAGTTTGGGGTTTTTGATTTCATCTAAAATGCATTCCATATCTCCTATTATGATAAAATTGTCAATGGCGTGATTAGTGTACTGCTTGGGCCGATACCTCTGGGTTACAGGGGCCGGCATTATCTGTGTCTGTTGACGAATAAAAACAGTTTAAAAAAAAAATCTTAATGTCAAGGAAGGAAAGTGGCAAATACCTCTCTGCCTAGAGCACCAGACCTCTAGGTTTGGTCCAATATAGAAGGTTACTTTAAGAAATGCAAATCTAGAATGTTTATGTCGAGTAGCCGGGGTACTGGCATGTATGATCTCTCAGAAGTTTCTACCTACCTCTTGGCCTTAACAAGCCAAGAATCCCAGGTATTGGGCACAAAGAAAGCCTTATATCCATGTGAACAGTAAATGTCACCGTCAGTGCTCGCACGGCAGCACCTGCAGCTCGTGCACTTGTTCAAGGCAGGACGCTTTACAATCGTGATGCAAACATTCAAACTAACCCAACGGACTCAAGACACTGGCACGCCACGACGAGACCAACAATAAGGAAGTCATTCCACCCATCACAAAACACAAATACTGTTATGACCGCTCATCAGAAGGTTTGTGTGTAACCCGGAGATGCACGGGAATATGCCCCCTGGCAGACCACTAAGCCCGATCTGCTAGAACCGATTGGTTACAATGTTTGATGAAAGAAAGCAGATACACCAATGTGAGGCTTCAATCAAACCCACAGCAAATCATTAACCAGTTATTGCAGAACCCCAGGAGATACCGTTGGCTTGTATTCAAATTGTATATAAGGCCCAGAGGAGGATCTCACTGATCTGTTGTCCCTTAAATAGAGATCAAAAGGCGCAGGCTTAATTGAGGAGTATGTAGGTGCCATCTTTAAACTTTCTAGGATGTCCTGAACAAAGAGAAAAATGGACACCTATATAAGATTTGAACACTATGGCAGCACCCTCATACAGGACCACATTTATTACATTATTCAACTAACACGCATAGGTGTTTAACATTGACTGAGGAACATCCAACAACTTCAGTATACGAGTCAGGACCTATTTGTTATTCTGTTTGTTTTTACTGGGAGGAATTGTTTTCGAGATATTTATTTATATATGTTTTGTATTCATGTCTTTTGATTAATCCATAAGGCTGTTGTTTTGTTGAATGTTTATAATCATTCCTACCGGACGACATGCAAAGATAAATTCAAGCGTCACTTTGTGGTTATTTTATTCGTAAGTCTGCATGTTGAGTGAGCATACACTAAAAAAGCGTAATCAATGTATAGTTAGGGAGGGTTCTGCATATTATGACAGACGATTCACCTGGGCGGTAAGAGGAGCGCCGGCGTATTGTTCTTCCCTAGCTTCTCTTCAGACACGTTAATGGTCTGCTAAATAACATCCTTTATAACATGCCTATTTTCCAATGAGTGTTAATGTTAGTCCAGGGACGTGCTTCTATTTGCATCTAAAATGCTAGTGTTGCCCTCGAAGCCACTGAGCTGTTTAATCAGAGATTGCCTACAAGAAAGAAAGGCACACCATAAGGAATAAAGTGTGAGTCTGCCAAGTGGCACTATGGCATAAACTTTCAGCCAATCCTGGCTTTTTGGCAAACAGCATACTGCATTGTGGGGTTTGTAGTTTTACCTTTTAACATGTTGATTTTGGCCTTAAATTCCCAGCATCTAAAGTGCTGTTGGCTAGAACGCCAGAATTGGCATGTGCGTTACATGACATGGATCCACTTTTCAGCTATTCAGCTATGTTTACAAAGTCATCTAGTCCAAGTCAAAAAATGCTTGTTTCAATGTAAAACCAAATGTAACTTCTAGTCACATATTCTGTGCACGTTCACTCACTTCATGCATTAAAACGAGGACTGGCAATGCAAATGGTTTGTCTTTTTTGTAGCGGAAAGATTTACAGAGATTCACCACAAAATAAAAGTATAACATGTACAGCAGCAGCACACTGAACAAGTGACAGGTGGCAGAAGGAACATCACACGACTTTCACACATACAGTACACGAATAGCACAGGTAGCTCACACACAAATGAGGGAGTAAGTGGCGCTAAAAGACTGTTTTATGATTACTGTAAACAGACAAACATACAAGAAGTAAAAAGCTGCTGGAAGAAAAAAACAAACCTCTGGTGAAATCATACATTCATTTACTCATATTGGATGATGAACCCTCACCTACCTAGTGTACAGTGTGGAATGTTTCATCAGAGGGTTACACATCTAGCACTGGGAAGTAACCAAGTGACTACATAATCTTAGTTATGGGCTCCCTATTTTAAGTGAGTCCCTTAAATCGATATTCTCCCCCTTTTTTTTTGCTGAGTTTTTTTATATAGCGTGAACTTGACCCGAATCCAATCAGGTATCAGAGCGCTTTACATAGCACCAGTTACGTTACATGAGGACACACATTCATTTTTTTGTTAGGCACGGGGAGATTAATTGATTTGCCCAGAATCACAGGATGTTTGACGTCATTACCGAGACTCGAACCCAGTTCCCCCAGGTCCGAGGTCGAGGCCAACTCCTCTCCCCTTGTTGAACTGTCCGATCATTTGCCACGGAGGTAAACATGGTTTTTACTGGTGTCTCACTATCACAAGATAAAAAAAAAATCACAAAATTGAGACGCAGGCCCTGCTTCCCTTTTCTGTCAATATGTTTCAGCTCTCGAATAGTGAGGTGGGGTGAGGCATCTTCCTCAGGACTAAAGGTATATCACATCAAATATTATGAAACAGCATCTAAAGGGGGACAGGTGAAGCATATTTCCATATGCCCCACTCCTTGAAGAGGCCTTGTGGTGTGCTATTGGTGAGGCTGTCAATATGTGCAGCATGCTTCACAGGGAGTGACACTGTAATCATTGTTCTCGCCATGAAACAGGCCATACCCAGACGACGCCTGCCTCTTTTTATAGCTGAGGTACGAAAATTAAATGAAAGTGTATTTTGGATGTATTCACTTAAGCCCATTATATTATGTCACTATACTGTGTGGCCTTTATTACAAACCACACCCTGTCTACCCTGTCTGCCCTGACAGGTTTGTTAAGGACTCAAGAGGCAAGTCAGCTGTTTTATTTCTTCTATATAAGCCTACGGAGCACCATTACAGGGTATTGATACATATGGAAGAAAGATTTGCGACTGTGTGCATCAAGGTACTTGTGATGTTGCTCTAAGTTCTATGTTCCATGTTGGAGCGTGGAGCGTAGGTGTTCCATTTGCGGCAGTTGTTTCAAGTCCTCTGTGGATGGGGTCATTTAATAAACCCTCTACATCTTCATTACCATTTCTGGTATTATTTACATATTTCACACTGGCGACGATCGTGTGAGGAGGATAAGAGGGCTAATTGACCCCAACGCGGAGAGGGAGTAACGTGAATGCGGAGAAAAATCTTTAAGGAAGGAATCCAAAGGTAAAACGAAAAGAACGGAAGAGGGAGATCGCGGAAACACCTTACCCGTGTAGCGGTTCTCTGCCGATGTATTATGGGGCATGGAGAAACAAATGTGAAGAGGTACTGTGGCATGCGCATGGTGAAGAGTCTGCTGGAACGCAGATCGCGCATGCGTTTCATTTACTTGGATGAGTAAGGAAGTTTGAGAGTATCGTGCCCTATCGCCCTTGGAGAAGAGCCTGAATGTCACGCAAGGGCTGCGCTGGGAAAACAAGCGCAATCTGCGGTAGAAAGAAAGCCAATTGAGTGCGTGGAACTACGGAGGCAGCCATTTATAATCAGATACTGAAAAAAAAGAACAGTTTGGATAGTCTGCGACTGGAGGGTCGGTGTTCTGCAAAGTGGAGCCATATTTGAAAGGAGTACTGGTCATTTTGGAGATTAGGAAAAGAGGAAGAGCACTAATATTTAACAACTAAAAACACACGGTGACAAGCACACCTAATGAAAACAAGGCTTGTCATAATTTTGGGAACATTTGCATAATTTTTTGTATATGTTATTTATTTATTTTTGGAACCTGGAATTGAAGAAATTAGTAGTACAGTTGTATCCTATTTTAAATTTTGAAGGATAAGGAAGGGAAAGTCGTTTTGTTAATTTTTTTGGGGGGGGAGTTGAGAGAGTGAAATTTGGTTTAAGTAGAAAATGCAAAATGTTACTGCCCCACCATTCTTCTGGTCTAGCCCTGGGGAACCACCAGTGAAATGGCAAAAATGGAAGAAGATTTTTGAAAATTATGCAAGGGTGTGTGGTGCGAATTTGAGTGCGGAGAGGAAGCAGGCGCTTTTTACTTCACTGTTTAGGCGGAGAGGGGCAGGAAGTGTTAGAAAATTTACCACCACTAAGTCAAATAGGTCAGAGAGGGTTAAATGAATACGAGATATGTGTAAAACAATTGGATATTCATTATCTTCCAAAAGTAAGCACCATTATGGAACGTTATTATTTTGGGTTAAGAGAACAGGGAAAGGAAGAGACGGTGGAGGAATTTGTGACTGCTCTTAGGAAACTGGCGTCAAGCTGCAACTTTGGGGAACTGGTAGAAGAAAGAATACGTGATCAGTTTGTACTAAAGTGTGGAAGTGACAAAATAAGAGAGGAACTTTGGCTGAAAGATGAACCACCTTTAGAAGAGGTAATGGTTATTGCAAAAAGGGTGGAACACATGTTAAAATGTGTTAGCAAATTGAGCAAAGTAGGGAAGTCTACAGTGGCACAAGATGAAAGTAGAGGAAGTTGTATGCCAGGAAGTAAAAAAGACTGATATTGATAATAAGAAGAGTGGAGGAGATGAGAAAAATGAGAAATCTGGGGAAGAAGAGAAAAAAAATGTGATACCTTTTCAGGGAACTTGTTATCGGTGTGGGAGAAGTGGTCATAAGGCCAATGCAAGTTTTTGTCCTGCACTGAGTGTGGTTTGTAACTTTTGTGGGAAAAGAGGGCATTTTTCAAAGAACTGTCGTTTCCGAAACAAAAGGGGTGGTAAGTTTGATGTGAAAGAGGTCAGTTTTCAAGTGAATGAGGTGTGGGGTTCGGAACATCCCTCAGAATGGGCAAAGATAGATAATGTGGAGATAAAGATGGAATTCGATTCTTGTTCACATCTCACTTTTATCTCTAAAGAGATTTTTGAGAAGTACTTCAAAGATAAAATTAAATTATTAAGAACTGATGTTAGACCAACAGGTTATGGGGGCACTCCCATAAAGATGTTGGGATATTTTCAGGCTTGTCTGGAGTGCAAGGAGAGATTTACAGATGCGAAGATTTAAGTAGCAGAGAGAGGGGATAATTTACTGAGTTGGTCACACCAAGCGAGGCTTGGTATTATTCTTGATCCAAATGGCAATCCACCTGTGAAGGTGCAGTCTATTGAGAATAGTGGTGAAAAGTATGTAAACAAATTTGGGGAGTTATTCAAGAACACGTTAGGTTGTTTGAAAGGAAACAATCATTGTATACAAATGAAGTTAGGTGCTAAACCTGTTGTAGCGAAGGTTAGGAGAATTCCTCTGAGTGTGCAAGATTCTGTATAAAAAGAAATTGATAGATTGTTGGATGCAGATGTAATTGAGGCGGTCGAGGCGACGGAATGGTTGGCCCCCATTGTGGTTGCTAGAAAAAGCAATAATGAGATTCGTCTATGTGTGGACTTAGGTGCACTCAATAAGGAGGTGGTGATGGATAAGTTCCCTTTGCCTAACATAGATGAGATGGTTTCGACTTTAGATGGTGCTTGTTATTTTAGTACACTGGATTTAGCTTCAGCATATCACCAGGTGCCCTTAGAGAACAGTTCACAGGAACTCACTGCTTTTGTTACACCTATGGGAGCTTTCAAGTTTGTAAGGATGCCTTTCGGACTGGTTTCTGCCGCTTCTGTTTTTCAGAGGATTATGAATGAGGTGGTCAAGGGAATCAAAGGAGTCAGGTGTTATCAGGATGACTTGTTAATTTTTGGCAAGACTATGGAAGAACATGATGGGAGAGTTGAGAAAGTGTTGAGCAGATTGATAAAAGCTGGGTTGACTCTACGTTTTGAGAAGTGCAAGTTTGGTGTGACTGAAGTAGACTATTTGGGTCATCACATATCTGGTAATGGTGTAAAACCGAAAAAGGAGCTGGTAGACACTATTGTAAATCTGATGGAACCGTGTTTGAAAGAAGAGCAAGCTTCATTTCTGGGTACGGCCGAATTTTATAGTAAATTTTTAAAAAAATCTTTGCAAATAAAACATGTCAGTTAAGGAGTTTACTCTCCAAAAAAACGGAGTTTGTGTGGAGTGAGGCATGTAAGATAGAGTTCATGAATGTTAAGCTTGATCTGAGAAATGCACCTGATTTACAGGCCTACAAACGAGGTGATTTAACGTATATTGTGACGGATGCGAGTAACAAAGGACTTGGTGCATTGCTAATCCAGAAAAGAGATTCTCAGGAGTGTTTGGTCGCCTGTGCGTCAAGGTGTCTAAGAGGTGCTGAGATAAATTACTCGGTAATTGAGAAGGAGGCTTTAGCCATCTTTTGGGCTTTGAACAAATTTAAGAAATTTGTTTGGGGTACTCGGTTCATTGTAAGGTCAGATCACAAACCATTGAAAGAGATCTTTGAGAAAAAAAGGCTTGGACTCCATTTCTGCTAGAATTAGGAGGTGGGTGATATCTCTCCAGGAATTTGATTTTTCGATGGAATATATTCCAGGAGCATGTAATGTTTCCGCAGATTGTCTATCACGTTTGGTAGATACTGTAGATTGTCAGAATGTTAAAAGAGATGAAGACATTGTAAAGGAGCTTGATGTGAGTGTTTGTGAGATCACCTCAGGTGTTATCAAGGAAGATGAATGGAGAGATGAAGTAAAGAAGGACAAGGAAATGCTGAAAGTTATGGACATGATTTCACAAGGTAAAGGCAACAAGCTGGAGAGGCCTTGGTTAATGGTGTGTGATGAGCTTGCAATTGGTAATGGCATTTTAACCAGAGGGACGAGGTTGGTTCCTCCATTGAGTTTGAGAGACAACATTATAAAAATGGCTCATGAGGGGCATATGGGCATTTGTAAAACTAAGGAGCGGATTAGGCAGGATTTTTGATGGCCTGGTCTGGATTTGATGGTGGAGCGCTTGGTGCGTGATTGTGTTCCTTGTTCCATGAGTGACAAGATTCTTAAATCCAGACAAACTCCGATGGTCTGTAGGAGGTTACCCATGTGTCCCTGGGATGAAATAGCCATTGACATTGTTGGACCTCTTCATGGTGAGCATCACACCCCATATCTGATAGTGTTACTTGATTTATATTCACGGTGGATTGAAGTGAGTTGTGTTCGTGATATTTCGACTCAGGCTGTTACGTTTTTAGATGAAGTTTTTAAACGTGAAAGTTTTCCAGGTTCTTTGCTGTCAGATAATGGCCCACAGTTTTGCTCGGGTGATATGGAGGAATATTTGAGTAAGTGTGGAATAGTACATATAAAATCCTCGCTTTATCATCCGGAGACCAATGGAGCAATAGAAAGATTGAATAAGACTTTGAAAGAAAGTATTCAATTAGCAAGAGTTAACAGTTTGAATTGGAGGGAGGAGTTGCAAAGAAGGATCACAGCCTATAGATTTACTCCTCACTCTTCGACAGGAAAGGCTCCTTTTGAATTATTTAAAGGAAGATCTGTAAATACCATTATATGCCCTGGTTGGATGACTTTGGATAAGGGTATAAAACACAATGACATTGGTCAGTGGAGGGACAAAGAATACTATTTACAAAAGAAAAGGAAAGAATATTTTGATGCTCGGAAGTCAGCTACATTAGTGGAATTCAAAGTGGGAGACAAAGTTAAAGTAAAAGCACCTGTTGGTTGTCTCAACTGGTCTAAGTTCTCTGATGTAAAGACTGTTGTGAAGATCTTCAGAAATGCGGTAAAAACAAAATGATGGTCGCATATGGAATCGGAGTCGTGTTGTTCATGTTGGATCCAAATGTGACTTTGGTAGTAGTAAAGAAGGTTGCAGTCATTCTTCAACAGAAAACCTGTCTTTTAATCCTACTCGCAAGAGTGTAAGATCTTCAAAGAGCCCTGTGTATCTTAGGGATTTTGTAAGATCTTAGTTGGTTGTGACTCTATTCTTATATTTAGTAGGCGGAGATTTTTTTATTTTTTTATTTTTCATATATGATGGGAGGATGTGTTCAACTGTTAGTTATATTTTTTATACTTCGAGAGCACAGTTGATTTGTATGTACTAATCTCATTTTATTTTGTTATATGTTGTAAAGGGGGAGAAGTGTGATGTTGCTCTAAGTTCTATGTTCCATGTTGGAGCGTGGAGCGTAGGTGTTCCATTTGCAGCAGTTGTTTAAAGTCCTCTGTGGATGGGGTCATTTAATAAACCCTCTACGTCTTCATTACCATTTCTGGTATTAGTTACGTATTTCACAGTACTCTCATATCTGATGATCATGGAAAGGTAAAACAAAATGAAGAAAATTAATTGCCCAGTGCCACGCTGCTCGGTCTACCTTAGTAGCAGGAACTGAAACTGGTTTATCTGATTAGCAGTGGCGGCTCCCCGATTGGGGCGTGGGGGCATTGCCCCACTGCTTTTTCGCAGTGCGAGAAGGCAGAAACATAAATGGTAATAACTACCATTTTATGTTTCTGCTTCTCGCACTGCGAGAAAGCAGAAGTGCCTGGTTGGGGGTGGGCGGTCCTGCTCGAGGGCAGGAGGGGAGTGGCTTTCCCACTGTTGTGCATACTGACTTTTTGGTCGGCCCTGGGGCTGACCAAAAAGTCAGTATGCACAACAGTGGGAAAGCCACTCCCCCCCTGCTCTCGAGCAGGACTGCCCACTCTCCCTTTTTCTCTATGTATGCTGCTGCATGCAGCAGCATACATCGAGAAAATGACCCAGGTGGGGTGCGCTCTGCTGCGCCTCAGCAATCCCAATGCTGCCAGTGCAGCATTGTGATTGGCGGAGGGGAGGGAGGCAGCCATGACGATGCAGGAATTGGAAATGGCAGGACTGCGGGAGTCGGACCCATCCAGAAGGCAGAAGCTGAGGTGGAAGCGGCGCAGGACGGTAGGTTATGTTTTTTTAAAAAGTTTTTTTTTATTAAACAAACCCCTCCCGCCTCCCTCAACCCCCGTCCACGACGACCCCATTTCCACACCCCCTCCTTCCACCCGCCCGTCATGCCGGCCGTGACTAGATATGATGTTTGGGTTATTGCCTCTCTTGAAATAGCAGAGAGGCAGGAATAAAGGAAAAAGCGCTTTGTAGTTTACATCTTTTAATTCAGACGCATCTATACTCCCCGGAGCGCTGGCTTTGATCTCTTTGATTTTACACCAGATCTGTTATGGGCGAAAATTCCAGGGTTTTACATAGAAACATCTCCATTACTTCGGGATATTGATGCTCTTCTTCCTAGGGGTTATGATATGGTGAATCAAATTCAAAAAGAGGACCGGAAGATAGCAGCTTTCACAGCCTGGTTTTTTGTAAGCACAAGCACCCTCTTCTGCAATGAATCAAAATAGAATCAAAATATTGTTTATTCGGTTGCTCTTTGCGCCACTCACTTCAGCTGCCTTTCAGCATCTGAAACTTTGGAGGGGCAGCAGCAAGTTGCGTTGTCATGGCGACCTACTGTAGGGAAGGGATCCCAAAGATAATGGCTGGGCAGCCTTGAAAAGTGTTTTTTTTGCACTGCCAGTGCGGCTACTTAGGAAGGTGCGAGCTTTCTCTCTCAGATCGTCATTCTGTCAAGAGAACAATATCTACCCGAGCATGCCAAGTTTGGGGACAGGCTTTGATCTTAAAAAAAGATCAAAGAGACAATGTCAGGTGGGAGAGAAAGCGCCTCTGCGCCAAGTGGGCCTTTTTTGTTTTGCTGAATACTGGGAAAACTAATATAGTTTGATAATTAATAATTATGCCCCTCCTTTATGCTTTTAAAGTCCATGTGCTTATGACAAATGTTTAGATTCTTCCAATCTCCTTTATTCCCAACATGGGTGTGACTCGGGAGAAAAAAGGGGGCCTTGTGCATTTTTGATGAGTTAACCTTCTGATAATGTAGGCCCCACCTCAAGAGTAGGATGCCATTTTAAGTGTTTTACTTGTTTTTATTGTTTCAGAATAGTGTGGTTATATAGAAGAAATGCTGATTTTGACCAATATGTTTGTGGCTGTTCTTTAAAACATTGACCAGAGGCATGGTCAATTATCATAGCATCTTAAAATAAGAAAAGGTGTTACACATTTTAGGAATTACTTTCTGAAGTAGCGTTTGACATAAGTTTAATTTGAGGCCTTGTTGCTCTATTGCCATAATTCACTGTTGGCTTTATGTACCCAGGGTTAATGACATTGTCGTTTTAATTATGATGACGGGTAATCCAGGCTCTCTCACCTGAGGAAGCCATCTTGTCCTAGATACATTAGGAATGTCTGAAAAACTATGAAAAACTGTGCACAGGAAACACAGCAACGGTAAACGTAACAGCATTTGGCCCACCCCGGCTATAAATAGCAGAGTTTGTGTGCTGTGCACGTGTGGCGGGTACACTGCATAAAAAGCATTACTCTGGTTTTCACTTCCACCTGATAAGTCACTTAGGCACATTCACGTTTTCAGGGTTGTGCGAATCGCAACCAACCCTTAAAGCTCTTGTTACTCTGTGGAGAGATTGCTCATAAACAGGTGAATGTGCTTCTATGGTTAGAAATGCACACACAAATATTTCCTGATCAATATTCAGGCACTTTTAAGTGAACACGAGGCCCACATGCACTGCTGTCGTGCGCACTTCTTTACAGCGTCAGTGGCTTGGGTATGTGCCGTGCGTTAACATGGCTGAGGTGGGCGTGTTCACGGGCCTAGTGACCTGCCTTGTCCTGATCAGTTACACAGCTCTTAGTAAACTCTCCTGGCTTTCCCTGGCAAGCATAACTAATGGTTTCAGTAACGATTCCGAGCATGTCCAACATCTGCTTTTAGTTTACTATGAAAACTTGCCTCTGATCTCATATGTTGAACTACTGTATGTTTGCCACTATATTTCCTGTGAAAAAACACCATTGAACAATAATAGCTTTTGTTCCTAACCTTGCTGCCACTGGAGCAGCTGAACAAATATCTTCCAAGCCTCTATTTGAAATAATTTATTCTGCGTATAAGTTTGAGTAGAGTCATTGAATGTTTCATCATTTGGAAATCAAATTGCAGGATCTTGTGCTATCCGCACGGTTAAGTGTTATGAAATCAGTTGGATGCACTAGATGCGCTATCCACTCAGTGCTACATGGTGGTGTGTGTGTTTTGTGCCGTGTGTGTCGTTATCTCTGGTAGGACGGATGCTGTGAATAAATAATTTACTGTACAGATAAGCACATAGCAACCTAAAAGAAAACAGAACTAAAATGTCATCTGTGCCACATATTTTAGATCATATGGGGCTTGCAGTGAAATGCTGGTGTACTAAATACTATTAAATGCCTTTCTTAGGTTCGTGCTAGCAGGGGAAGGGCTGGCTGGGCTGGGGCAGCATCGGGTAATGGTCTGGGCCCTCAATACGAGCTGCCACTTAATACTGCTTAGGTTCGGTAATGGTAGATACCAGCACCATTGAAATATCGGATCCATGGGTTCCAAGTAGATCCATTTAGTTTCATCCGGAGATGTCAGCTGTTGAAAGCCTGGCCGAAATGGGGTGTTAGTTCAGTATCGGGCCGTGAGTTACGGATTCCTCTGGTAGTGTCTCATTTCTCCATGGACCCTCAAAGTCCAACTTTTAGTGGGCTAGGTTTTATCCACCACCAGAGGCACAGGTAAAGAAAGGTAAAGTGTTTTAGAGTGCCGGGCAGGTAGAGGTAAAGGGTCAGGCTAGGCTGACTATGCTGGGATTTATGTATTTAACCATTTGCATAAATCACATGCACTTTACTCTTCACAGTCAAAATAATTAGTTTAGGCCAACCCTCACCTCGTTTCTGACTGTGAAGCGTAAAGTGCATGTGTTCTCAAATTTGCTTGAAAAGGCACCATTTGCCCACTCATTTTTCAAAATTTTCTCAGGGGGAGAACCCCCTGAATCCTCCTTAGGTTGTTCGTGCTTGCTCGCTATGCTCGCTCAATGCGGTGTGCTCCAGCACGAATTTTACGCCTCACCATTTTCAAATGTCACCAGCTGCCACTGCTGATTAGACATTGTAAAATTCAGATCCAGGATGGGTATCATATTCTTTACCCCTTCAGCTCTGATGACAATTTTATTAGTGACCAAAGCTTCAAGTTGGTTGTCTTGTGCCTCCTAAACAAGTCATTAATTAAAGTGGAGCTACATTATGGTCCATTAAACCATGTATAGAGGTTTATGTACAGTGTGCAGTGCATCCTGATCGGACTTATTTGGAGTGTGCTCTCAAATGTGATGAGCACAGAAAAGTAGGCAAAGCGACAGAAAGTAATTACCTAGAAACACACAGTTTGATCAAGCTTGGAATCAGGGATTGAAACTAAGGTATCTGAGCCAGGCCCCCACAGGTAGTTTTTGCCCCAGAACCCACTGAAGCTTCTGACTGGACTGGACTGAACTTTTAGGCAAGTGCATTCAAAATATCATGTTTTTTCCATAAAATGGGAAACAGCAGTGACAACATCCTTTCTTCATAGAGCAGGTACACCTCAGACAGAAACGGTGCACGTTTTCCTCTTTCAGAAGAGAGGTAAAGCATGGGAAGTAGCAGCCCAACCTTTCATAGTCACAAGAGAGGTACAGATTGGGCAGCAGCAGCGCAAGCTTTGTTGTCTCAAAGAACAGAAGAAGCTCTGCGGTAGCTTCCCTGTCTTGTAGAAAGCAGCAAGTGCAATCTTCCATTCCCTGCAGACCAAATTCAGCAGGTCAGACCAGTACAAGCTTTCATCGCACACAGACCTATATATAAAGCAACATGACATATAGGTTACAGACAGATCTCTGGAGAGGGTGTTTAAATCACTGCGGCGAATTTAGAGATGAATGAGTGAGTAATTATGTAAGCTCTGATACCATTCTCGTGTATTTGATATTCCACATCAGAATCCTGATGCGGTCACTCCGACTACTGTATGTGTTAATTCTTTGGATTTTCACATATTGAGAAGTAGCCGTACCCTAGTATGCTACTATTTACCGCATTCAAACCTCAGCCTAAGTATCTCTGCACTGGACAGGTACACAGGTATTAGTGCATAGGTTCAAAGGTCTTGAACGCGCACATCAAAGGCTGTCGCAATCTCTGCCCTGGTGCGGCTCCCATTCAAAATGTTGAGGGCAGCCAGTGATAAATGCTGAAATATATTAGGTAATGCCTTCCATTTCGAAATCTCTGCTCACAAGCCTGAGATCAAACACTGGTCTGAAGAAATCAAGCTTGGTTGAGGAGCAGTGTGCCGCTAGCAGACCTCTGCTGAATGCACGTCTGCACGAGGCTCAAGCACTGGAGGCCTTTCATCTGCACGTTTTTGGACTGTACAAGCCGAGCTGCAGACAGTCTCCGCTTCTTGGGGTTAATCCCCTGAGAAACCTACGCCACAGAAATATTGATTCAGCAGAACAAATGAAGAATAAAAGCTGTGTGTGCAGAGGAGTTTCAAAAAATGCAACAGAGGCCCAACACTGGACCCATTGTATAGGCATTCCTTGTCTGATTCAGGGCATTTTCAGCAGTTTTTGTAGCTGAGGTCTTGCTGATGACAACACACGCATGATTCCCACACTGCTGAGCTGGTTTCCTGGTAAAATTGTCAATTCAGATGTTTGTTTCTGTCAATGGAGTTGCTTAGATACAATTTAGTCTCAATGCACATAAGCCTTTCTTGAAGGGGGGTTAAAAAAAAGCCAGGCTCCAACGGAGACTGGCTTGGAAAAACGGTCCTTAAACAGTATGCAAGATAAGTGAGCGAAAACAAACGTTCATGTTTCTGTGTGGAGTATACAGGCAGAGAGAGGGATTATGGATTTGAAGATTATTCAACAAAACCAAAGGGAGTAATAACGGGCTCCTGAAACCTGGAAGTTTCAGCAGTCACTCAAGCATGCTACTGCATTAGAAATGGAAATGAAAAACTGAAATTTCAGTTTAAGTAAAAATAAATTGCAGGAAAAAATAAGATAGACACCCCCTCCCCCTTCCCCCACCGACGTCTGTGAGACGTGCATGAAATTGTACTAACGAGCTATGAAACGGGGCCTTCCCTTACTAACGAGGGACTAATGTGAATGTAAACAGTAGAGCGCGGCTAGGGGCTAAATACAACTGCCCACCACAGCCATTTCCACTCCCCTCGTTTTCGCTGTTAAAGTCGTTTGGCAGCTTCAGGTGCATTGCACTTTGAACGGGCCAGCTTTGCCACTGTGAAAAAGCCAAGCATCTTCAGAGGCAAGAGACCAGTATTTCACTCTCCACAGATGCCTTAAGACATTGTGATTCAGTCCCAACAACCGGCTGTTCCTATGCGCCCTCAGAACCGCGCCTGCCTTTCCTACACAACACAGCTTGTTTAGTTATCCTGTGTGTACCCGCCTTCTTGTGCTGCTAATGGCTCCAAAGCTCCAACATGCAGAAGGGTAAACACAATAAAGTAAATGCAGACCTAACGAATAAAGCGCTGCTCTTAAGCATACTTGGTTTATTATTGCGTTATTATTTTGTGGCGCATAGCACAGGTGTTGGCTATTCACATGAACACCTTTTTTACCTCTGAGAGCCATGTGAGTTTGAGTCGGTGCCAGGCAGTAACTTTTGCTATGGAATGTGGCATATAATAATATTAGGCTATGAAAGGTGGAATGCCTGTATTATCACCCGATACCTGTAATACCGGAACTCAGTACCTATAAATCGAGGGCATCACCAAGCTAAGTGCACAAACTCAGTGGCTGCTGAGGCACCGCCTTGGAAAAGTGTCTTAGAAATCAGGGTAGAACACGAGTAACTGTTAGGGAGGGGTGTCTTAAAACTGAGAAGTGCATTCAAAATATATTAATTGGTATTTGTAAGATAATGCCGGTTTCTGGTCTAACCGTATAGGAGGGCCTATTGTTCTTCTTAAATTTCAACACTTACAGATTCTTGTCATCCAGACCCTGGCACTTCAGATCTCTGGCCATACTTGGATGCGGAGGTTCCATGTATAATCAACACAAGTCTCTTTGCTTCTCATCAGCACACCATGGGGTAGTTTTTTAAGTGGGTTTGGGGCAGAGGAAATTACCACATATGAAATATAAGCATGTGTTTGATTATAAAATGGAGAAAGAGATGTAAAGCATTCCATGGACCTCATTCCTCAAAAACAGTCAAGCCAATACTCTCGTTGCTCAGGAAATCAATATCTAGAAATTCCCATTAGGTTTTATACCATCCTATGAAAACATGTTTACGATGTTACTGGAAGGCAAGGTATATCCTTTAAAGATAATAGAGAACATTCATTCCATTCCAAAGATTTATGTTTGGTGTCATGGCATCTTTATGCATTTATCATTGTGTCTACGGCTAAAGGGCACAAAAGTGAAAAAGCAACAGAAAATGGTGAACGTTCCTTTGTCAGGAGTGCTCTGTTCATTTAGCATGCTGCTATGATGCACATCAGTAAACCTCAAGACTGACACCCTAAATGATGGTGGTACTGTAAAACAGAAGGAATAATCTAGATCTCAGAAAGATACTATTGTCAAGAATGGACTGATCAGACCTACTGGAAGCAAGCATTGCAGCATTAGCAATACTAGAAACCTCAGTTCAATCGGATGAGTATACTCAGGGAAACATGAGGCCAACAACCATGAGCATGGGCCGAGGTGCCACCCTACGACAAGAAATCTAAGACTTCCTAATTCTATCCTTAAAGTTACCCAATCACGTATTTGGAAGCGACTACGCTCTAAGGTTCATATCTCCACTTTTGAGTGTAAACCCTCCTCCCCAAGAACACCAAGCAACGTCATTTCAGTCAACTGATGCACTGATTCACAAGAACAAAGGCAGCTACATAAGGTACTTCATGATATGCAAAAAGAGCCAGGATACGATAACATGGGCCCACTGTGGACCTAAGAATAGCAATCATGTGGATTAAAAAAAACATTCAGAATGCTGATACATAACCAGATTTATGAGAAATTCCAACACATACTGGAAGAGTAAGATACAGAATAGTAAGGTACGTACTTCACAGTTACCAAAACACATAACTTTTCTAAAGATCAAAGTGAATCTACAGTGCTCATAATTAAACGTCATACACTTTGGCCTAAATGTCTGTCAAGTATCCTCTCCAATAGCAGTAGTTTTAGTTGTGTCCTACCTCTGATGGAAAGGAATGTTTTCCTACCCTTGAGGCAATGATTGGTTGCTGAAAATCAGTTAATGCAACACAGTCTTACAGGGCCTCAACAACAAGAACAACCACAAAAAGCCTTAGATTACATATTAATTTTAACAAGTGAAGTCCTATTTGATGCGGAGAATTTACTATATTTGAGCCTTAATACATACAAACCTAGCAAAAAATCCTTTGGAAAAAGGGCGTATTTCCATTCAGAGGAAGTATCAATCCCTACGAGTAAAGCCTATGATCTGGTCTCTTCTCAGCTAAACTTCCTTGTGAATATCCATAGTAGAGAAGTCAAGACTTCATATGAGAGGAATCTGTAGGAGCGTGTAACTGCCCAGTGAGTCATTGCTCCAAGAAGTGTGACAACAGATTGAAACCCCCAGTGGTGGGTAAAGAACACAAACATGATGAGAAGTTAATTTGCCTTAACCACCACTGCTCTCTCAAACAACTGTGATAGATATTTTTTTACTAGGGTAGGGGTCCCACACCGGTGTGCAGGTAAATGAACAGCATGTTCTCATAATTTGTTGTATAATAGAAACATGCTGCTATTAAGGGAAGTTTATCTTGCTTCGAAGTATTTTTTTTGCCAACATTAAAAGAGAACGTGTTCATCCAAAAGCAAACCAATAACATATTAGCACAAAAACACTGAGCCTAGAGACCTTTTAGAAGGAAGCTCATTCTATATGAGACAGGCACGACTGCCAGACATTTCTACATCACAGCAGTCCATTTGCCGGGTAAACAAAATGAATAAGCAGAAACTAAGAATAATCAAGACAGAAAGTAAAATTAGTCATATGTGATGAAGTTCTTGGTTAGAAATCCCATCACTCCGGAAAACCTTAGATAGACCTTTATGCAACAGGCAATAAGGCAAAACGTCTTCACTGGGCGGCACCAGAAGGTCCGATCTAAAAGAACTGCACTTTTGATAAACTGGTTTGAGAAATGTCTCTATGCTTTTCTTCTGGACAGAAAAAGTGAGCACCAAGTTGAAGAATGCCACTACAAGAAAGACCTTAACTGGTGGCTCTAAAATTGCCTTCGGCTGCTGCAGTAAACAAATATTCGACTACTTATAGACTAGACATTCTATCCTGAGCAAAAGGCAGAATCCTTCATCACAACTTACAGTTTGTGAACTGGACTGACTGCCTGCCTCCTGTATTCCGTTAATACTGACATTTGAACCAGCCATAACTGTATGAACATTGTAGTTTTCATGGATTTTTGTTCAATTTTCACTCTTACAGTTGTAAAATGGACATTACCAACAGGCTAATTAAGTAAGAGAGTGAAAGTGAAAGTTGAGACACAAAGGTTGAAAGTGAAAGAGAAACTCGTGACAGCAACATGTCCCTCCTTCATCCAACCCTCATCACTGTCCACCCAACCTGGTACGCACATCCTGGATCATGAAGATCACTATTGTCTATGAACTAAAGCCCAATATGTCACGGTGAGGCGCTGTTGTTGCTGCTACTTATGGTTACCAGCTAGTTCCTATTTTAGAATCCATACTAAAATTAATCACATAACAAAATGACACAGTAGTGATTTTCTAAATTCACCCAATGTATAATATCATCAAACTACAAGATTCACGAAGATGTACAGATATAAAAGATCAAAAATATAGTTATTTCTTAAGCAACTAATTTCTACTCCGTTACAATTAAGGGATTTTGGAAACCGTTTTCTAAGTATCCTTTGATATCTTTTAGTTTCCTGGAATTTCAGTCCTATTAGTCTCAAATGCTCAGTTAAATTACGCCACACAGCATTTTAGTTCATTAAGGATATAGAGCACAACTGTAGCTTGGAAATGCAATGATGATCTTAGCACAGAATGGCTAACTTCAGTGCTAGAACTTTGTTTAGATACATAGATCGCTTGCAAAAGAGACAAGAATTAGAAAGGATTTTGACTTTGTGCTGTTTACAAAGGGCACTGGGGGGAAGAGGGTGAGGGGAGTCGTTCCCATATAAGCAGGGTCTCCTCGATTGTGCTCAGAATTAAAGGAACATATTTTGTTGTAATAATTTTGATTAAAGTGTTAGAGCAAAGTCACACTTCGATGTTAGACCCTTTCTAACTTATCTACTGCAAACTGCGTATATGTTTTATTATCTGATGGCAAACCTTTCACAGTTTCTACACAAAAAACAAATATAACAATGCAAATAAAGAGAACTTGAAAAGTTTCATATATTTCTTTGAGTCAGTTGTGAAATGCAACAGTACATTCACGTTTCTACATGCACAAGCTAAACACCATGGTAATTCTCCAAATCATACATTTGCTGCCCATTTATAGATAAAAAATTGGAAATATCTATCTGACAATTGCAACACAATAGTGAGTTACTTATATCAGGTTGGGTTCACCCGGTATTCGATTTTACTCTCATGTAACCAAATCACCTCTTCACACATGCTGAAAACGCCACAATGCGTTGAGATGACTGAAAGGCACCGCAATAGTGTTTTTATAAAACTAACAAATAAAAAGATAAATAAATTAGTGTATAATTAAAGCATTCACATTAAACCATAAAACTAAAATATTTCTTCAGAGGATGAGCCCGAGGACAAGAAGATCTGTAGAGCTTTACCTGTATCTTGTATAAAGTAATTTTTATAATAACTGCCTTTGTTTTTTTTTTAACCAAGTCATGTTTATTAAAATGTGGTGGGTCAGTAATGGCACACATTCAGTGGTATATCAGCTAATGTGTATTGTCACTGACCATCACAATGCACTGAAAAAATGTTCTTAATATTTCCTCCCTTAACAAGGCCCCCCTCCGTCTAACAACTTGGAGGGTACCAACACCAGATTCCTAGTCTTCTGGGACACAGCAAGACTGTCAGAATGCTCCTGGCATGTTAGCCAATTGGACAACCAGGAAAGAATTAGCTCACATTTTCATTGTCCATCAGCCCAGTTCTCATATCAATATCCCTTATAAATACTGAGAGATTAAAGTTCCTGAGCCATGTGGGGAAGCTAATGCTTGGGATACCACGAGACAGAAAATCAAGCGATGTTCCGCAAATCACTTCTAAGTCTTTAAGTAACACCCTTATGGAAAAGCACAGTCTTTCCATTGCCAATAGGTTTCATATGCAAAGGTACCATAACACGATTAGTGGAGTTGTAGTAGCTGCTCCCAGACAGCAGCACATTATAATTTTAGCTGCTTTAGTTTGATACTGAAGCCTCTGAAAATTGATGTCTAGAACTACAGTGGAAATGCCAGCTGGTATGGGAATTTACCAGAATCGCCTTTATTGAAGCTAGTATCTCAGTCCATAATGGCTTTAGCAACGGGCAGGCCCATCTAACAGCTTCATTTGAACAGGTTTCATCTGGTTCATAGCACAGCTATGGCAGACCTAAATGAACTCTACTGGTGAGGTCTAGATGAGAAGATAAACACGCATTGAAACTGACATGCTGTGTGGAAAAGGAAGAAAACTTGAACATTGTCTGAACTGCCCAACTGAAAAAAACACAAATCAGCCATTGTGCCCATCGAAGGACAAAGAGAAAGCTGAACATCCGCAAGATACCTAGATGTCTACACCTTTAATGAGAATGGGACAGTACCCCATCTCAACAATTAATAGTCCTCTTTAGTCAGTAAGCTTCTGACTTGGCAGGATTATGTTTGAAACAATTCCTAAACATCCATCAAGTGATGGCTGAGAGTAAAGAAATCATGGTATTTGTTTTACTTGAATAGTTTATTTTGCATTTGTTAATAAAAATTGATATTCATAGACAATTAAGACGATATTAACAGTCCATAAAAAGATTTGAAAAGAAACCTTTAAAGTGATGCATTTGTTTCAGAAAACTAGTAAAAAAACACTCAAAACGTACACATACATTTTTGTCATCAGTGCTCAGTAGTACTTCATAAACAATAAACGAGTCCTTACTTCAGGCCTGAAGATTCAAACAAGAATTGAAAGTAACCTTAAACAATAAGTGTAGAAAACAAAATATGTTTGAGACACAAGGTCAAGTAAGCCACATTATTCTTTGGTCTTCATGAAGTACCAACCTAAGCACCCATCCTTTCATGGATTGTAACCAACCCTTAGTGGATCCTTATAAATTGAATTCTTACATTAGGTCGAAGTCCGTTACAAATCAGCATGGTGAATACCAGTTGAAGCTTATTTATAGTATTGAACGTACCAACGTTTAGCACCAACTCACTCAAATCCGTTTCTTTTCACAGGGCAACCAGCCTACATTTAACCTATGGCTATTCATATCCTGATCACTAAAATGAGCATCACAGTCAAAACATGTCAACCAGCTTTTATAAAAAAGAGATACAAAAACAATGATATTTGCTGATTTTATCTCTGTATCCTTAAGACAAGGACCAGTTGAATGGGAGCCTCATAATTAAAATTCTTCACCCCAGAAAAATCGAGCAGTTTAGTCATTGGTTGTGATGCAAACAAAAGAATAACTAAAGCTGACCTTGAATGTCCCAACACAGTTGTCAGGAGCCACCTCAAAGTTAGAAGTACCCTTGACTAATATCTGGCAGATGTAAAAGATGCATTCCAACTCAGGACAGCGTCTTTGCTACCAACCTCACAGAAATACTGCATCAGTTGACTTGCCATATGTCACAGAAATATCCAGTCCCCCACTCCCCTTCTAAGGTCATTCACCACATCTCCATACTACAAATATTTAGTATGGTTTGTCAACTCATAGGTTTCTTAGTATTATGACACGCAAGGATAATTTCATCTCAACACTTCCTGAATACTATTATAGCTCCCCAGCTTCAACCGAGCAGCCACCTCCACTTCCTACATCTGCTTCCTGGCTATTCAAGAATAGATTACATTTGTTTTCCGCATTTTGTAGAAAGTAAAATATTTGATTATATCTCCAATTTACTGAAATGAAGGGGTAAAATGATAATGGTGCAAGTGAGCGTCGCTATTTTTAGAACCTTAAGCTGGGTGAGAACCACCACCCTCTAGCAATGCTGTGTTGGCATCAGAAAAAATGCAATGCATGGTAATTTCAAATGTGCACATAAAATGGGAAATGCAGGTAAACGGCACAACCTTTTGCCAACTACTTATCTGACATTCATTCTAATTACTCTGAAGAATAATTGACAATTGTGGATATCTGATGCTCCGGGTACCGGATCTGCAATAGCATTGAAGTGGAGCAAAGCCTATTATTCTTGTGTCTAAATGCAAATTTCAAGAAGAATTAAAATCTTATACAAAGTAGATTTTAGCCGATAAAGCGAACTATTTCATGGAGAAAATACTAAAAGACAGCAACATTATTAAAGAGGTTTTTGGGATAGTTACATTTTTTAGCTTCACCTGACTGCACAGCTCAGATTTTATAGCACTCACAGTCTCTCTGCAATAATATGCCGACATATTTTATACAAAACTGTCTCTAAAAAGTTGTTGCTTTGCTGGACGCAGCTGTTGGGGCTGCTCTTCATGTAAAGACAGTGGAGGATGGCTCTGACTCCGTAAAACTGATTGAATTTACTCCAGTGGCATTTGAGGAATTTGTAAACATCACTAATCAATCAAACTGTTTATATATAGCGCGGCATATCACTCGTAAGGGTGTCCAGGCGCTGAACTGTGGGTCTCTGTCGAAAAGTCAGGTCTCGAGCTCCTTCCTGAAGTCCGCCAATGAGGGTGCTGTTCGGAGGTGGAGAGAAAGGGCATTCCAGGATTTGGTGGCGAGGTGGGAGAAGGATCGTCCTCCAGTGTGACTGTGGCAGATGCGCAGTGTCCGAGCGAGGTGAGCGAAGCGTAGTTTTCTGGATGTCTGGTGGAATTTTAGCGAGTGGCTAATGTATGGCGGTCCTTGATCATGGACGGCTTTGTAGGAATGGGTCAGGAGCTTGAAATGGCATCTCTTTTAGATGTGGAGTCAATTGAGGTCTCTCAGGTGCTGGGGGATGGAGTCCTTTTGGGCAGGTCGAGGATCAGTCTGGCTGCAACATTCTGGATTATCCAGAGACTTCTCATGAGTGCGCCGGTGGTGCCTGCATATAGTGTATTGCCGTAGTCCAGAGGTATGGTGGTGAGGGCCCACGTCACTGTTTTCCTGGTGCCAGTGGGTATCCATTTGAAAATTCTGCGGAACATGCAGTGTGCGTGGAAGCAGGGTAAGGAGACGGCGTTGACCTGCTGTTTCATGGAAAGTTTGCTGTCCAGGATGATGCCGAGATTGTGGGCTTGATCTTTCAGAGTGGGGGAGGGGGAGGAGGGGAGTGCTAATTTTGATGGCCACCAGGAGTCATTCCAGAGAGATGTGTGGCTGCTGAAAATCAGTACTTCGGTGTTTTTTGTGTTGAGTTTCAGGCAGTTGTTCTTCATCAAGGCTGAGTGGTTCTTCATGCAATTGTGAAAGATATGGTTTTCATTGTAGTGGGGTCTGCTGAGAGTGAGAGAATGAGCCAGGTGTCGTTAGCGTAGGAGACAATGTTGATGTCGTGGGCTCTGACGAGGTCTGCTAGCAGCGTCAAGTAGATGTTGAAGAGGGTGGGACTGATGGACGAGCCTCGCAGGATGCAGCAGATGGTGTGCTGTAAGGTAAAGGGAGGGAAATTAACCCTCTGTGCACACCCTGAGATGAAGGATGCCATCCATTTGAGGGCATTGTCTTTGATTCCGATCTGGTGCTTTCGGTTGATGCTTGTGTGGTGGGAGATGGTGTCAAAGACAGGGGAGAGGTCGAGAAGGATCAGGGTGGCCGATTCCCCTCTGTTGAGTAGGGCTCTCCCCTTGATCCAATCACTCCAAACATTTTTCATCAGCCTTAATCAGTAGTGGCACGCCCTTTACACCAAATCTGCAATGTATCTCTATCCCAAACAGTTCTTCCTTAGGATTGGAAAAAAAAGACATGGAGGTACCAGTAACAAAAATTTGCCACAGCAGATTCGACTATACGGAGTAATTATTACCCAATTTCATTTCTCCCCTTATCCTGTGTAAGACCTTGGAGAAAAGGGTGAACAAGCAATTGCCACAGTATTTGGAGAACAATAATATTCTGGATGAATCACAATCTGGCATCAGACCAGGTCACAGTACGGAGACAGTGTTGGCCTCTTTACTAGATGACCTGAGGACTTTACCTAACCGAGGTAATTCCTCTACTTTGGTGTGGTTACTTGATTTGTCTGTGGTATTTGATACTATCTCCTATGAGGATTTGTTTCTGAGGCTGAGAGAGATTGGAGTACAAGGTAGGGCACTCGAGTGGATTAACTCGTATCTTTCTCAATGTCAGCAAGCAGTCTCTCTGAAGCCATATGTATCTCAGTCTAAATTTTGAAACAGGGAGTGCCACAGGGCTCTTCTTTAAGCCCCTTGCTTTTTAATCTATATGTCCGACCCACTGGACCCATTTATTTAATCATTTGGTCTTAGTCTTCTGAGCTATGCAGATAATACACAGTTTTGTTGAAACAGTCAAAGTCTTTCCCTAATGCCCCTCTGAGAATTTCCAAAATTGCATGCAGGCAGTCGTGAACTGGCTTGCAAACAACTCCTTAAAATTTAATCTTGGTAACACAGATTCTTCTCATCTCCAGTAAGCCCACAGTTACTTACTCTATTTCCAGCTTTTGGTTAGAGGAACTTGGCACACCACCGGTTCTGACTCCTGCAGTTTGTAACCTAGGTAATTTTCAATATGGTAAAATGACTCTCACTAGTTATGTGAACCATCTGTCTTCCTCTTAGTTTCTACTAATGAAGCTTTTACGCAGGATTTTGCCAGTTTTACCAGCACACACGTGGCCTTTAATAGTTCAATCAGCTATTTTAAGTAGACCCGACCACTGTAATTCATCATTTCTGAGCTCGCCTATCTTTGTACTTGACACATTACAATGAATTCAGAATATGGTAGCAAATTAGCTCATCAAAAGGAGGGAAACGAAAGTGTTTGCTGTGGAGCTGTCTCACCTTTCCCAGACAATTAGTGTAAACTACAACAAATGAGAGTTTACACTCATGAGTTTACATGAGAGTAGTTGTCCATTTGCTGATGTATCACTTTCTACTGACACAGCACCCCATTCACAGTCAATGTTTCTTTTTCTGGCTAGGTCTTGCGGAAAGGGTTTTCAACATTAAAGTTAAGTTTTAATGATACAAACACATTTGGGATTGTTCTTCCTACCCAAGAAATGATGTGTGTTTAAGAGTAAAAACGTCTAATAAGGTGATCGAAACAAAAAAATAACTGGTTTCTTACCCGACAATGCTAGTTCTCCCCATGAGTTATTCTCTCCATGGATCCACTCTAGCTGAATGGTCTGACCTCAGGTGGTGATTACTGGAACCCTAAGGAAGGTTAAAAAGTAAAAATGTTAGTTTTACTTTCACAGCCACCCCAAGCACACCATAGTATTGTACCTTTGCACTGATACCTAAGTTCAGAAAGACACACACACAGGCACCCTTTTCAATAACAATAACTCTACATTTTTGTTTACTGCAAAAAAAACCACAAATCTCCTAAAACCAATTTCCCTATCAACTCCTGTGTGCAATATAGGTCAACATTTGTTAACCCACAATGATTTGAGAGCTGAATCGCAGCTCTATTTGTAATAGAGTTTTTTTTCTATTGGCTCTGGAAGGCATGTTTTCAGACATCAGTGAGGTGGCTATACACTATGTTAAATATGCCTTTGATACTATTTGTGAAAATCTTATTTTGTCCCAAAACTAAAAAAATTCAAATTTTTCTATCCTGATTTACCAAGAGCAAGTGGACAGTTTGAATTAAGGAGCGTATCGGATGTTCTTGACTTCCATCACAATAGAAGACTGGCAAGGAAACAGAAAAATGTTAAAAAGGGGAAAACATTAAGCGAGAAATCTCAATCCCTGTTCAAGTATGATAAAATAAAATAAATTACAGAATCCTATTTTTAAATGGTGTGGGCAAGTTTGCTCCTTTGTGTACTGTTTGACGTATTACATGCGTAGGTGTGAGCTTGTATGCACCGGAGGGGTCTCCAAGCAATGAATGATTTATAGTTTAGCCTGTCAGGGTGCAGTGTGATGTTATGTACTTAGCATTGTAGCTGGGAATCTGTGGTCTCCATGAGTTTTAATCAGCTGTAGCGCAAATAAGAAGGATAGTCTGCCACAAAGGATCAAACTGTTGGGAGATAGTCATTACATTACTTGAGTGGATGTAATACTGGTATCGAAAACCTGTACATCTGATCCTTAATGCATAACAATTCTGCTATATTACATCATAAGTAAATATCTTGTAATAACCTCTTTTCACAGCACATTTCATTGTGTCACAATCCATTGCCAAATCCAGTCCAAGTTCAGAAAAAAACCCTCCCACCAGGCTTGGTGTTTATGAATAATTTTAACTGGACAGGTTGAACATCAAGTATATTTTAAAGTGTAGGAGTTGTATGCCATTGGTGAAGCAGAATAAAGTACCAACAATCTTCAACATGAAACTACAGACAAACGGTCATCGTAGATTGGGGATGAAACTGTTTGGGCACCTTGCTATGTGCCGTTGATGGGTGCCTGAGTCCATGTTTACTGATGTTAAATTTGGATTATTAATTGCAGAGGGTGACTACACAACCTTTGCAGTCAACTAAATTAACCTGAGCTCAAACCCCTGGCTGCTGGGGCACTGAGCAGACAGGCTTACCTTGGGGCAATGTGTAAAGTACTAGGCAGTCCCAAAATAGTAATAAAGTCAAAAAACCAAATAGTAAAAATCCCAAACCAAGTTAGAATAATAAAGTAAAATCTTATAAAACAGAATGACACTAAAATGACAAAAATCCATTACGGGGGAACCGGAGATGTGAGTTTTAAAATGTTTGAAGCAGAAATAGTGCCAAGTGTAACGCCCTGAACGTCTCAGGATCGTTTAACAGACACGACAATGAGGACGCAACCACTTGTGAAGGGTTAGTTCTTTTAATGAAGGCAAATAAAATACAAAGAACAAACAAAAGTTATAGTCACTGGAATCCTCCAGGCTAAGTACGTTACCAGCCCACAGCACGGATGGTCCTAACCGTCCTCTGCATATACGCCGATCCCGGCGTATGCCAACAGAGGGCAGAAATGAAATGGCCGACAATGCCAATCGGTAGGCTGTGAGGGGCACGAAGAGTGTTGGGGAGAATCGAGGAGTCAGGGAAACACCCAGCCGGGGTCTCTACCTGAAGGGAGCAGCCGCTCAACCTCTTCCTCAGACTGCACCGGGACGCGGAGTCACCTCCTGGTGATGCGTCACCGATACCCCAATCACAAGCAAGAAGACTGAACCGAGAGCAGCCGCTCGATCGATCCTGTGGACTTCCGAGTCTGTAACGCGGCAAACACCTCCTGGTGTGCGTTACAGCTGGCAGTCCCTGTGTCTCTGGTCGGGCTGGGAGTTACGACTCCAACCAGCAAAAGCGCTACTGCGCTTGGACTCAGCCGAGTCAAAAAGCGAAGCTCAATGGTTGACCGGTAGAGCTTCCGGGTCCTTCACAGGTGACGATGGGGCAAGACACGGCCCAGGGAGTAACGACTCGACCTACCTCCGTTCTTGCCTTACAGGAGCACCACTCCGGAACACTGCTCTTCACGAAGCAGGTACGTCGGTGTAAACACAATATCCGACAGCCTTGTACCTCCCGGTTCCTCCCTTTATAGGGCGTGTTTTCCTTGAGTTATGTAACAGCTCTCCTGTTTACATAAGGGCGTGTTTCCCTTGAGTTATGTAACAGCTCTCCTGTTTACATAAGGGCGTGTTTCCCTTGAGTTATGTAACAGCTCTCCTGTTTACATAAGGGCGTGTTTCCCTTGAGTTATGTAACAGCTCTCCTGTTTACATAAGGGCGTGTTTCCCTTGTATGACAGGAATTCTTGACAGTACATCCTCCCTCTCAGCGGCTCCCCACGGGTCCAGCGCTGGCAGGAAAACGCCGATGGAACAAGGAGACCAAGCGCGGAGCATGAACCCCTTCAGCCGGTTCCCATGAATGCTCCTCCGGGCCATAGCCTTTCCACGCAACCAGGTACCACAGCTTCCCCCTGCGCCATTTGGACGCCCGTATGCCCGACACTTCATACTCCACCTCCGACTCCACGCATACCGGCCTAGGTGTCCCAGACGGCTTGGAGGGTGCTGGTTTGAGCAATGATACATGAAAGACAGGGTGCATCCGCAATGACTGGGGCAAGCACACCTTCACGTTCACGGGACCCATACACTTGGTAATTCGATAGGGGCCCATGTACTTGGGATGGAACACACTGTTCTTTCGAAACCTCATGTTTCTTGTGGATATCCAGACGTAGTCTCCAGTGCGGTACAGTGGCCCGGGCCTTCTCTTCCTATCTGCCGCAGCCTTGTATCTTCTCTTGGCCTCTATTAGGACAGCCCTTGAGCGCATCAACGTGTCTTTTATGTGTGCCACCCTGTCCGCTGTGGCGGGAATCCTGTCCTCTCTGAACGGATGTAGAAATGGCAAGAACCTGGGATGTTGGCCATAGTTGCTATAGAACGGAGATGACTGTGTGGAGCTGTGAGTGGCGTTGTTATAGGCTATCTCTGCAACCCATAGCAAGTCGACCCATTCTTCCCTGCCCTGGTCCACAAAACATCGCAGATACTGTTTGAGCGTTTGGTTCAGGCGCTCGGTTTGGCCGTCCGTTTGAGGGTGGTAGCTGGTGGACAGGGCGGTCTTAACATGCAGCGCAGTGCACCAAGTCTTCCAGAATTGCGCAGTAAACTGCGACCCCCGGTCCGACACGATCACCCCAGGTAATCCATGCAGTCGTACCACATTCTTTAGGAGTAGTGACGCCAATTCCCCGGCCGTAGGGACTCTCTTGCAGGGGATGAAGTGCCCCATTTTCGTCAAGTAATCCACCACCACCAGTATTGCCGTCATCCCCTGGTCTACCGGTAGGCCCACCACGAAGTCCAGTGATATGCTATCCCATGGTCTATCCGGGGTCGGAAGTGGATGTAAGAGCCCTTGGGTTCGGCCATGGTCGGCCTTCATGGTAGCACACGTAGGACACTCCTGTCCCCACCTCCTGACATCCACTCTCATGGTTGGCCACCAGAAATGCCGTCCCATGCTAGCCACCGTTTTTTCAAAGCCCAAATGACCTGCGCATGGAGAGTCATGGCACCAGATGAATGCTTGTTTCCTTAGCCTAGGCGTGGGTATCAATAGGCACCTGCCCTTCAGGGGTATCCCGTCCTTCAGCTGCCATTCTCTGTGACTGAGGAGCCACCTCCGCCATGCGAATGACCTGATCCCTCTCTTTATTCCCCTCAGGAAAGTATCCGGTTGGATAACCCCCAATACCATCCTCGGGGAAATGATGGAACGCTCGGTTGCAGGCAATGGTTCCTTAACTGCAGATTGAGGGGACAGGGCGTCCGCCTTCCGGTTTTCCGTCCCCGGCCGATATGTGATGCGGAAGTTGAACCCCGCAAAGAAGATCATCCACCGCAGCTGCCTGGGAGAAAGGTGTCTAGTGGCCGTCATGAACTGTAGGTTCCGATGGTCCGTGTACACCGATACCACATGTCTTGCCCCCATCAACCAATGCCTCCATTCGGTGAAGGCGTCCTTGATTGCGAGAAGCTCCTTCTCCGCAATATGGTAGTTGCGTTCGGCGTCGTTGAGTTTGCGGGACATGTACGCAACGGGATGAAGCACCCCTGTGTCGTGGTTGCGTTGGGACAAGATAGCCCCCAGCGCCACATCCGACGCGTCCGCTTCCACCACGTAGGGGAGATCCGGATCGGGGTGAGCCAACACCGGCGCCTTACCAAAGGCGCTTTTCAGGGCCTCAAAGGCTTTGTTCGCTTCAGGGGACCAGACAAACTCCTTGGACTTCCTCAGTAGCTGTGTGATTGGGGCCACCACTCCTGAAAAGCCATCTATAAACCGCCTGTAAAAGTTGGCGAAGCCAATGAAACTTTGGACGTCCTTCACGCTTTGGGGCACCGGCCATTCTTTCACCGCCTTGATCTTTCGTTCTGCCATCTCCTGTCCCTCTGGACTCAGCATCACTCCGAGGAATTCCACGGATGTGACGTGGAAGTCACACTTGCTGAGTTTACAAAACAGCATGTTTTCCCTCAGCTTTTGGAGCACAGCTTTGACGTGGTGTACGTGCTCCTCCACACTGGACGAATAGATGAGGATGTCGTCGATATATACGACCACGTAGATATCCAACTCCTCTCTGAATACCTCATTCAAAAAGTACTGAAAGGCTGCCGGGGCGTTGCACAGACCGAACGGCATGACGAGGTACTCAAAAAGGCCGAACCTGGTCTTAAAGGCGGTCTTCCACTCGTCTCCGTCCCTCATGCGCACCAGATGGTATGCCCCTTTCAAATCCAACTTGGTGTAGATACGAGCTTTCTTGACCTGTTCCAGAAGTACACTGATGAGAGGCAAGGGGTACCGATTTTTTATGGTTATCGCATTCAATGCCCTAAAGTCCACACAGGCTCTCAGCTCCCCATTAGCCTTCGGGATGAAGAAGAGTGGCGAGGCGGCCGGAGACTTGGACGGGCGGATGAATCCTAGCTTGAGGAGTTTATCCAGGTACCCCCGGAGATGCACGTTTTCAGGCTCCGTCAGGGCATACAGCCTGCCGCTGGGAACGCTGGCCCCTGGCACCAGGTCGATCTGGCAGTCAAACTGTCTATGTGGTGGTAGCACTTCCGCCTTCACCTCATCAAATACATCCTCAAAACTGTGATAAGCCTGGGGGAGAGCCACATCTTTTTCTGCCGCTGTAGCCACCGTCTGACTCCCGCTCTCATCTGCGTCAAGGGATTCCGTTCTTATTCCACAATGCAGGATGCAATACGGTGACGTCATTTCGATGCGATGTGTTGGCCAATCCACAAAGGGGTTGTGTTTCTGTAGCCACGGCAATCCCAATATGACGCCATATTGGGGCGCTCGGATGATGTTAAAATCGATTTGTTCCAAATGGTTCCTCCCATATCTCATCGGAAGGACCCCCGTGTGCTGTCCGATGGGCCCCGTCACCAATCGCCTTCCGTCTACCGCATAGACGTCTTCGGGTACTGCTTTGGGAAGAAGCACTAGCCCTAGCCTGCATGCCTCGTTGTGGTCCATAAACATGCCAGTGGCCCCTGAATCCACCATGGCCACAACGGGTATCCACTGGTCATGCACTCCCACGTGCACCGTGATAAACAGGTGTCGTTGTCCCTTAGTGACCGAGTTGGAAAGTGAAGGGATGGATGAGAGACTCCGAGATGCCCCTTCTCTGGTCTTGGAGTCCTCTAGTTTTCCGCCGGTATGTCCACCACGGCTGTTACCGACCGGTTGGCCCGATAACGTGACGTCTTCGGTTTGGCAGGGCATTCACGTACGTAGTGGCCTTTTTTGCCACAATATAGGCACAATCCTTGTTTACGGCGTGACTCTTTCTCCGTGGCTGTGAGGCTCGCTCGTATTGCGCTGATGTCCATGGGTTCTCCCTTGGATGCGGTGGAAGTTTCAGGACTTCCCACCGTCACATAGGATGGAAGGGATTTTCCTTTTCTCCCATGATCCCCCTTTCTTTCACTTAGCCTATGTTCCAGCCGTAATACCAGGTTGATAAGGCCCTCACATGTCTTGGGTTGAGGGTCAATATGAGCCACGGCGTCCTTGAGCTCATCGCACAGCCCTTGATGGAAGAGCGCCGTCTGTTTAGCAACAGGCCACTTGGTTTCCGCAACCAGCCTTCGGAACGCGTTGAGATACTGCACCAGGTCGTTGGATCCCTGTCTCAACTCAAGCATTTCACGGTCCGCCGTGTACGAGTCAGCCCTTCTGTCGAATACCTTCAGGAATTCCTCGCGAAAAGCACCCCAATCACATAAGAGGGGGTCGTCCCTGCTCACCAGAGGTACGGCCCATTGTGCCGCGTTTCCAGCCAAATAGGATATAAGGAAAGCCACACGAGCCTGACTCGTGGGGAACGCCTTTGGTTTGCACGATAAATGTAGCGCCACTTGTGTGAGGAATACCTGCACTGTGTTAGGATCCCCACTGTACCTCTCTGGTGTTGCCAAGGGGATGGCTACCGGCATTTCCACTACTACCGCAGGGGTCTGGTTCGTGAGGGAGGTGCTGGGCGTGAGCGGGTCCAATTGGATAGCATCCAGTCTGGCTTTTACATCGGCTGTTTCTTGCCTAGAGGCAGCCACTTCAACTTGCATGGCCAATAAAGCAGCCAGCACATCATCAAGTGTTGCCATGTCTGTTATCGACCGGGAGACAGTTAGTGTTATTAAGGTCGGATATTTTGTAACGCCCTGAACGTCTCAGGATCGTTTAACAGACACGACAATGAGGACGCAACCACTTGTGAAGGGTTAGTTCTTTTAATGAAGGCAAATAAAATACAAAGAACAAACAAAAGTTATAGTCACTGGAATCCTCCAGGCTAAGTACGTTACCAGCCCACAGCACGGATGGTCCTAACCGTCCTCTGCATATACGCCGATCCCGGCGTATGCCAACAGAGGGCAGAAATGAAATGGCCGACAATGCCAATCGGTAGGCTGTGAGGGGCACGAAGAGTGTTGGGGAGAATCGAGGAGTCAGGGAAACACCCAGCCGGGGTCTCTACCTGAAGGGAGCAGCCGCTCAACCTCTTCCTCAGACTGCACCGGGACGCGGAGTCACCTCCTGGTGATGCGTCACCGATACCCCAATCACAAGCAAGAAGACTGAACCGAGAGCAGCCGCTCGATCGATCCTGTGGACTTCCGAGTCTGTAACGCGGCAAACACCTCCTGGTGTGCGTTACAGCTGGCAGTCCCTGTGTCTCTGGTCGGGCTGGGAGTTACGACTCCAACCAGCAAAAGCGCTACTGCGCTTGGACTCAGCCGAGTCAAAAAGCGAAGCTCAATGGTTGACCGGTAGAGCTTCCGGGTCCTTCACAGGTGACGATGGGGCAAGACACGGCCCAGGGAGTAACGACTCGACCTACCTCCGTTCTTGCCTTACTGGAGCACCACTCCGGAACACTGCTCTTCACGAAGCAGGTACGTCGGTGTAAACACAATATCCGACAGCCTTGTACCTCCCGGTTCCTCCCTTTATAGGGCGTGTTTTCCTTGAGTTATGTAACACCAAGAACCATAGAGTACCAATAATAGTCAATGGTCGTATTAGATCGAGACCTAAGCGCAATTTGAGGATGACTGCGACGAAGTGTTGGTAGAATACACCAAACAGGTTCATCTTTGCCAAAGATTTCACCTTCTGACTTATTCCTTGAAGTCCCAATCCACCACAGGAGTAAACCTCTAAAAGCCCCCAGGACCTCAGGGGAGGCACATAGAGACTTACAGGGTTTCGGGCGGAGACCAACAGCAAGGTCCAGTCCAGAGCCGGTTGCCACTGGTCATCTGGGCAGTGCGGGAAAGGTCTCTTGTAGCATGTTGTATCCCCGCAGTTTCAACAGGAGGTGAGCCTTATAACACTTGGAGTCTACTTTTTAGTCCCTGCCATAAGAAAGGGCAGGTCCATTCGTTCAGGGCATCTCTCAGGTTACAAACAGCAGGTCCAATCCTCTTCTGATCTTCTTCAGGTGCTGGAGTGTTCTGAAGTAGGTGCAGGAGTGTTCTGAAGTGGGTGACTTGTGACACCACATTTATGCCTGACACGAGCTACTGAGTGGGAATGACTCCTGGGTACACCCCAGTTAATAGGAGTAAAAGTTCCAGGACCAACCCGTGGGCATTTTCAAGACGGTGAAAGTTTTTGGCCACAGTGAACTTGGACCCCAAGGCCTGGGGAGTGTGCTATGGTAATCCTAATGCTCCCCCATATCCAACACTAGAGTCCAGTTTGGGCTAACTACTGTACCCACAATAAATTCAGAGACAGAAGTCTGGTGGAGCAAAAATAGGGTATGCCAGCATCCAGAAAGTGGATGCACAATATTTGTCTTGGCATCCTGTTTCACTTTCTTTCAAATATGTCCTCAATGTTATATGTGATATGTAACCACCAGAGACAGAAGCCAGGTAGGACAAAGCAGAGTGCAAACATAGCCAGATAGTGCCATTTAGCACTCATTAATTCTGTTAGTATCTCAAAAGGTTAAACCCACATTCCTTTCAAAGGCATGTTCATTCACTCCATACTTCTGTGTATTTTAATATAAGGGGTAGCTGGGATTTCTGACCTACTGAACATGGTGATCTTCAGAACGTGTTCCTAATCGTGTGGAGTTTTTTTAGGTGATAGGTCATCCCAATCCTGAATTCTGACATTTTCTATATATAGACATTTAGAGCAAGAACAGGTGTACGCTGGGTTTTGACTGGGACTCAACTATGCCAGACAGCTAGTTTGTAAGGTGTTTCTGACTGACTATGATGGGGGTACTAATGACTACTGCTGGCAGAACACTTAAAGCCTGCCTTAGGAGTTAGACCATACTTTTCCTCACAATAGGAGTGAAATGGGTACAGAGCACTGGGAGGCAGTTGGAATGTGTGCTGCGGATAATGCAGCATCTGATGATAAATGAAAGAGTGAGGTGTAAAAAAGGGAACTGACTGACACGTGTTTTATTGGAACCTGAAGAAACTTAAGACTGAATACCTGTCTCCCCTACTAAATCAAAAGATGCAACTTCCTCACGTTCCTAATCTCTATTTGGGGGCTGTGGATCTTTTATGCACCACACTCACCAAGGGGTGCGCTGGGCCTAAAGGGCATATCCAAGAGAGGGAGAATAGAATCATGTGCGCCATCAACTCTGAGTGTCACTCACGTGTGCTTTACTCGGCCTATTCCATTCTCCGAGATAACTGAAAAATGAGCCACTGCGTAGTGAAGGGGCAGAGCTAACCCAAATAGGTGGAGCACTAAGTGGTCACTGTCTGCTGACCAATGAAGGTTCACAGACTGGTAGAAGAAAATCACGCTGCTGCGAAGACATAGCTACCATACAAATGAAAGAGAATGGCCTCCTGACCACAGATAAAGATGATTCCGTCACTCCTAAAACCTCATCAAGGGCCTGACAAAATAGGACCACAAAATCCTCACCCTGATGGAACTCCACTGTCAGCCCTTGCTAGCCTGCAGCATCTTCAAAACCATCTGCAAAGCCATTATCACTTGCATCCCTGCCTATCTCGCAGATAAGCTCGCCATCTTCAGCGGCTCTTAGCACAACTGCAGCTAGGACACCATCAGCCGGAGATAACGAAGTGCAAAACAAGCATTGGCAAACCCAATAAATATCACCTCTGAGATGTACTATGTGAGAAATTGGGGTGTTGGTTGACGGGGATGTCATTAAATTAACCTGTGCTTATCCATCTGGTATCTTGGCAGTTGAACCTAACTTGGAGGCAATGTATAAAGTATTTATGCAGCAGTTAAGCAGTAATAAAGTGAAAACACAACATAGGAAAAATCCCATACCAATCTAGAAAAACAGAGTCAATTTTAATTATTCAACACCAAAATGACAAAAATCAGTCTACTGTAGCTATTACTTTTCAAAGTGAACAATACCGCCTATGAGATCAAAGATAAAATGTTAAAGTGTCAACCGTGGACATTTAGTTGCGTGAGACCGCAGCAAAGTTGAAAGTTATGGCTGGCCGCGATGGAACGCGGTTTGGTTACACGCACAGGATTGGGCCAGGTCTTTGCTTACCTTTGGAATTAGAGGTTTAGTGAATGCCTCAGATGGTAAAGATCAGCGAGGCAAGGCACCAGGCAGCGTCAATGGAGGCATCGTCGTCGGTGAGCCGCTGAATGAACTGGCAGTGAATATATTTCCAAGTTCAGACTTTTACGGAAGTCGAAAATCTCCAGCAGGATGAAGCTGCAGGCTGTAGCTGGTGAGGGTTCCTTGTGGGCAGATAGCCATTCTGTGGGGAGGAGCTGAGCAAAATTTGCAGCTGTAGAGAGGAACGTAGTGGAAGCTACTGCTAAGTCAGGCCAACCAACGATGTACCTTGGGCTGATCAGGGAGCAGGTAGGTCCCAGTCTCCCATCGATTCTCAGGGCAATGTTTGGCTGAAAATGTTCCAAGTCCATAGTTTGGGATTTGGGTTATCTGGGCATCTGTACCAACAATTGCAAAGGTTCAAGACCGGAGGGGCACCACTTGGAGGGTCAGGACTCACTTGGGCTTGATTCCATGGGTCAGTTCACGATGTTTGCTACCCTTTCTGTCCTTGAGACTCTGATTAGGACGCAAGACAACTAGCCCTTGGATTCACTCTGGAAGTGTTGGGTTCAAGCAGAGAAGCAGGTCTAAAGCAGCGGGGCAGTCCTCAGAGTCCTTCCGAAGGTCCAGAAGTGAACTGAAGAGTGGGTCTGAGGGTCCTAATTTTGTGCCTGGTGCCGTCTTTAAATTGGAAGAAACGTCTGGAGTTTCCCCCAACAGAGGTGTCTGGAATTTCCTGCCCCGGTGCCAGGCTGTCTGCCGTCACAAAAGGTTAGTGTGAAGTTCTGTGTGTTTGAGCTGAGGTAGTGTCTTTGAAGTGCAAGTGGGGCTGTGGGGCTTTGCACGGCTCAGAAATCTCATCTTGCCAAGATGGCCCATTCTGCCAACACCCAGTATGGGGCTGTCAGGGAAAAATACACAAAGGCCAACAGCACCTAGTCATGTGACCCAGGAAACTGACTGCAAGCACCATATTGTTAGGACAAGAAAATGACAACTTTCTAAAAGTGGCACTTTCAGAATTGTGGTTTAAAATTTGACTTTAGCATTAAATAGGATTTTAAATTACAATTACTTAGACACCAAGTTTGACATTTCTACCTGCTTCCAAACAAATAGTGTAGGAAAGTACCCCTTTTTGACAAGTTCACACCCAATTTTTGCCTGGTATTTGGTGTGAATTTGACTGGAAGTGCACAGGGTTCCTGCTACCCAGTTTCCCATTCCCAGATCTCTTTACCAAAACTGTACAATTGTTTCCAAAATTGCAATACCTTTAGCAATGCCTGTAAGTACCTAGGGTAAGGATGCTAAAGAGGTTCCTTAAGGGCTGCCACACAAAATGTGCTACCCTAAGGGTCACCCTCACCAAACACATAAGACTGCCACTGCAGGTTGCGTGCCTTGGTGCAGACAAAAGTGAAACCCCAACATAGCAAGCATCCCTGTATGCCACACTCACATACACTGTATGCAATACAGGTAGGTCACACCTACAGAAGGCCTTCGAACCCTAAGGCAGGGTGCACTATACTACATGCCTGGACATATCTGCATAAGTAGATATGCCCCAATGCTGGTCAGTTCCATTACTGAGAGTACAAGTGACCAGGGAAGACATTTTAAGTTCATGTGCTGGATACTGGTGAAAACGAGTTCCCCGGCTATATGATGGCTCACTGAAACCAGAGATGTTTGGTATCAAACAACTCATACTAATAAGCCCACACTGATTCCAGTGTTGGATTTATTAATACATGCACCCACAGGGCACCTTAGAGGTGCCCCCTGGAAACCTACCAACTACTGGTCTTAGCCAGCATGCCACCCGAGATGGGTTTCTGACCCCCAAGGGTGAGGGCCTTTGCTTTCAAGAGGTCAGGAATGAAGCCTGCTCAGGAAGATGGTGTTTATACCCTCTCACACAGGGTGACCTGGGAATTCACATTCCAAGGCAGGGGGCATCAAAGAGCTCAACGCCTTTGGTATGTTAATCTGGCTTCCCTCGCAGGAGAGAATGCCAACGCCCTCTGACCAGTGCTCATTTGGCGCCTGGACAAGGTGGTAAAATTAGTAGTCTGATAGGCATGTTCACCTTCAGGCCAGTTCCACCCCTAAAGTGGGCTACGTGAAGTGAAGATGAAAATTCAGAGTCTGCCATCTTGGTGATGACAAACTTAGGAACTCTAGGAAAGGGTTGTACCCACTTCCCACAAGAAATGGTCATATAGGGGGCGTAGTGACGACAGGGGTAAGTAGGCCATTAGCTACTACCCTACACTACCCTAACACCCTTAAATCTAGTATTTAAGGGCGTCCCTGGTACTAGGAAATCAGATCCTGCTGCCCAAAAGAAGAAGGAGGACTGAAGAGCTGCGAAAAGCAGGAACTGAAGCAGCAGCAACTAACTTGGCGCCAACCCTCCCGGCCTGTTCACCTATTTTCAACAATTGCATCAAAGTCATCTCACCCTGCAAGCTGCTGAGCCTCCAAAGCCTGGAAGGATTGCCTGCACTTCTCCAAAAACACAGGAACTCCTATGGAAGCAGCAGAGCTATTTCCCTGCATCCTGTAAGTACCAAAGACCAAGCTGTGAAGGCTCCGGACCGCAAAGATCCAACACCTAAAAGCACCACTGCACCCGAGCCTCCTAGCCAGAGCTGAAGTGGACCAACAGTGCCAGCATACTCCCCCGGCCCTCCAGATATAAAGCCCCCTTTCAACTTATCCCACTGTGAACTCGCCGCCGCCTGCAGCCTCTGTTTGCAGGCCCCCTTGACTGCTAGTGCTCCCAGCAACAGAAACCCCACTCCTGAAAACACATCTGCACCCGTCGCCCCTGGCCTGTGGAGAAGAGGACCAAAGGTGTCCCTACATTCTCGAGCATTGTGAGGCCTGAGCCACTCTGTTGGTTCAGCCCGACTGGCCTTCCAGTCTAAACCTGCAGCCTCTTTCGACAAGGACCGATCCCAATAGGCTAACATTGGGTACCTGAGGCTGTATTGGACCGGAGAACCCGGCCGCCCCAGTGTCACTCGGTGTGACCTCCTGTGCTGTCTTGGACCCTGCTCAATACTCACCTTAAATCCAGAAGACTAATCTCGTAAGTTGCTGTACTCTATCTGCCTGCCGCATTTGTTTTCCTCCCATATGATAACATTGCAGCTTCTGAAAATTGCACTAAGAGTAGACTTTTAAAAGCATAAAGTATTTTTCTCTCGAAACATACTCACCATATCATATTGATTTGGTTCCTAGATACATATTAAGATAGGTGTTCTTTTTATAAATTATTGTGAATCTGTATTTGCAAATGTTTAACCCTCCTCTTTGATAAGTTTAAAGGTGCTCGACCACACTACCCCCTAGAAAAGCACCTTGGGATTGCTAGAGCAAGCCCCTGTCCACACTTAGGGGAATACCTGGACTACTTGCACGATATACCTCTTTTTGTTATATCATATAAAGTCAGCTTTCTACAAACGATATCACTTAATAAATGTAATAAGGTAACCAATGTGATCCTATGGGAGGGGTAGGCCTCACAGTAGCAAAAAATAATTCTTCATAAATATATATATCCAACTATTTAAATATAATGCACCCTGCCCTATAGTCTGTTTAGGGCCTACCCTAAGGGTGACATATGTATTAAAAATCTAGTTTTAGGATTGGCAGAACGTCGAGTTTAAAACTGCAACAGGCTGAAATGCAGGACTGAAACAACATCTACGGTACTACTTAAGTGTGTGGCACAATATGTGCTAGGGGGCAGCTATTAGCATTCAATTGACAAGCGCTGGGTACATGTTTTACAAAGAGTCCTAAGACGAACAAAAACAAATTCAGCAAAACACGAGGAGAGATGGCAAAACATTTTGGGGAAGACCACCCGAAGGTTGCTAGATCTAACATACTGGATTTGCCAATGTTTGTTTTATGGTGCTGTACAGCATTGATGGCCAGGGGTAAAAGTCAAATGCTTCACTCCTCCCCCTGATGCTGTGCAACATTGTTAAAAAAATAATAGATAATCACAATGCATAAGAGTGCCAGCAGAGGGAGGGACAAGTAGGAGTGAGTGATGGGGGAGGAGAAAAGCAGCATATAAGAGAAAGAGCAACACAAGGGGAAGGGTAAAGAGCAACCCACGACGGAGAAGAAGTATTTAAGAGTGAAATATGGAGCACATTAAAGAGAGGGAGAGAACTGGAAAATGCATGCATTCTCATGGCGGATGACAAAAGTCGAGTAAATCAAGAGGACGATAAAGAGGCTATGTTCCAGGGAAGGATTAAACACAAGACGGAACAAGTTGGACAAGGCAAGCTTTCGAATAAAGGCAAGAAAATGAGTGACAATAAACCAATAGTAAGCAATGGGCAGAACTTAATCTAAGTTTGTGGTAATCCTAAAATAAGTCTTTTTAGGCTGAACCTAAAAACAAGACAAAAGGCCTTATCCATCTACGCACCCACGTTCTAGAATAATATCCTAGAATTCATCAGGATTGCCTCACCTTTGCTCCAATTTAGAACTGAGCTGAAAACACACCTATTTAACTACATTATGCTCTTAAAACACAAATACTCGCCCAATCAAAGTTGGACTGCGACTTTTAACCTGTACAGCGCTCCCTGCCTTTTGGAGAGGTTCGAGCTAAATACCACATATACATAGAGAAAGTTAATTCTCCTAGTACCAGAGCACAAGGTGTGACAAGGTGTGCCCAGAAAAATACCCTCGTAGTCCAACATAGACTACCCACCAGGTGGCCTGACCCATAACTTTCCCATTCAGAAATAAGGATGGTGTTATCTTTTATTAAGAGATACAAACATGTATTCACATTCCCTGCCTTTCACTCTACAGGACGTGTAGCGGGTTTCAGTTAAGACGGTACTCCCTCAACCAAATGTTGAGGAAATATTCAATGTCCAATGAGACGTCTCGGTGTCATGTTTGAGAGCCACTTGGGAGAGCTAACAAATGATTGACAGAAACCACTACAGCAGATTGGTATGGGTCAGGGATCTTGGTAATACAGACGCAAGTAAGTAAAGCTGAGAAGAAAGAGATGGTTCTTCGGTCCCTCATGGTATGTGTCAACTGTCTTCTGCAGGAGTGGGGCAATGTTTATTGCAGAAACTTACTATTCTAATAGTATAAAGTAGCGAGTAACTTCGATGTTGTTAGCAATTAAATATACTGGTATTCCATGCTAAGAGCAAGGTGTATTATAACGTAAAATAGTGTTTTACCTTAGCTTGAAAACTAGGTGGAGGCACCAAAGAATGTGTTTAACTGGTCTATCAAGTCTTTAGCTTTGGACTTGAAAATGGATAGGGATCAAGCAGTATGGTATTCACTCACTGAGCCCATAGCAGGAACAAGAAAAATGAATTCTTACAGCTACAAAGCAGCTTGTAAAAATGATTGCGGTGAAGGTATATAAAAAACCTGATGGTTGAAAGTGTTTGGCAGGTGGATACTTTGTTCCAAACGGGCTATCCCGTCTGCCTTATGACAAGTGCCATAGGAAATAATCGACTAGTAATAGGCCGGATATCTCTTGAGTTTGTGATGTAATAACAAGTCCGCCAAACTCTAAATCAGGCCCGTGCCTTGGGGGATGGGGAAACCCATTGGGAGAGAGGAGGTATATTACACCAAGTGGTGTTACATTTGACCGATACTAGAACTCCTATCTTACTGAGTTAAGGGAATTAGATGAATTGTCACCTGAGTACAGATACAAAATAAAAGACAGAAGCGAGCAAAAGGTCTCTTGCATAGTGTTAAAAACAGTGAAATTACAGAGAGACAGAAAAAGAGAGAGAGCAACAGAGGATTGAGTGGGAGGGAAGGTGGAAGATTCCAAGAGAGGGAAAGCAAGAGATTCAGAGAGAGCAATGCAGAGACTGGGGATGGAAGGCCAATAGGGAGAGGAAGGGGGACGTGAGAGAGGATGGACCTTGAGTTTGAAGGAAAACAGATGCAAAAAAAGATGGAGAGATTGGAGAGAGAGAGAGCGAGAGCGAGAACGTCACAATGGAAAATGTGGGATCAAGGGTCCTGGATCGGAGACTGCAGTTTGCGTTGCTCTATTCAGGAGGGGGGAGGGGCAGCTCAGACAACACTGTGGACTCATTTAAAAAACATAAATCAGAATGAGAGCTGATGTAATACAAACAGTAGAACAGACTTGGGTATGGCATAACATTTGGGACAAAAAAGAAAAATAATGGAGGCCGAATGGGTTGTGATGATCCTAACTGTTGTTCTCTCATAGGCAATAATGATAGTTTTCAGTGACTTTAATCCTCTTCATTTTTAATTTTCTATCCATTGGATCCTGGGTGAATTTTAACAAGAATGTTCTTTTTTTTCATTTTGTACACTTTTAAGATAGGGCAAGGGTGAGGAGATGACCGGTAGATGGGGGAGGCACCATTTATTCGATGAATGTTCTGTACTAGAACCCTTTGAGCGTTTATTCAGTAATTTGTGGATACATGGGACCACACCTTTCTATTCACCACAAAGCCCTAAAGAAAACGGTGATAAACGCATATTTGAGCTGGGATTCATGAAAGGAAAGCAGAGGCAGCCCAACAAACACAAACCATAGACAACAGGGGCCATCCAGTACACAAAGCAGGGAGAAGAAGAGCCATCCAGCATAAGAAAACTGGCCGCCTAGTACACAAACGTTGGCCTGACCTTGGCATAGCAGGGTTAGGAGGGTAAGAAGAGACAAAGAACCTCCCTAGTCAGGGCCCTACCTCACTGCGTACTCCACTACAGCCAAGCAGAGTTCATTCCCTAGTTCTGGACGACCACTTGGCTGCACACCATACATAAGTTCAGGAACATACTTGTGAAAATTGTGCTTTTTCTTTTCTAGGTATTTCACTCTTTGCTTGCACTGGATAATCATTTAAAAGTGAAAGCGTGCGACTGATCTGCAATGCAGGTTTGTTTAATGTCACTTTATCTTTGCAACTTGATCATCAAACCTGCTCGGATATATTCACAGTATTTAATCTGAACTTGCCATTTCGATCTAAATGATTATTAACTCGCAAATAAAGTTCAGTGGAATGGTGATAACTATGTTCTCGTTTTTATTACTCAAAGAACGAAATAAGTAAAAGGATACCAGGTAATTTTCTGTTGTTTTTCTTGAAAGGTTGAACAAAGATTAAGTAATGCTATATAAAATCGGCACAGAGTGTGAAGGGTCACACGGGGCAAGCCCAAATGAATCACATCACCCACCCTTTCTGAAGGGTACAAGGAGGCATTCAGTCTTCATTTGCTGAGCTTATCAGCGTGAGCGCAGGCGAGAATAGTAGATACTGCAATTTAACTGAATTTAAAGACTTCTTGTCCAAACAGTATTGGGTGTGAACTATCTTAGACTCACATCAGGCCTTGCTTTGGTGCTACAATTTAATTTAGTAAGTAAAGAAATGAGGGTGGGATTGTTATAGAATACACTGCCAATATGATAGAATATTTCTTGCGGTTGATGCTTTTAGCAAACATTGCAGTTACTATTCTGTTTGTTTTACTGTAGTAACAATTCAAATCGACTGCACTATGATAGGATTTTAATTTTAAAAATATACCTTTAAAACGTATTCATGATTTCATAGTGTTTTTGAGCGTGCTCTTCCTTAATGAAAGAGGGTCTGGAGTTCCACAAAACTATCTCATGGGATTACCATTACTTGAAACACACCTCACTAAAATTTTGCTCAGTGGGTTGTGGGGTGGTCGTAGTCAAACTGGTTTTCTGTCTCATGCTAGCACACTAAGTCATTAGTGCTAGAGGGTCTGGACAACCAAATCCTGGTCCGTATTCTAGACGAAAAGATCTAGAAAGCATATCATACTAATCTCTCACTTGTATTACCTTGTTTGAGTTTTACTTTGTCATTTCCACCTCACCAGTGCTTTTACCTCTTGCCATTATATCGGGTATCATTACGTCATACAAGGTTGGAGGTTAACGGGGATCCCTAATGGGTGGAGATGGGGTGCTGTCCTTGTTTTGCTGAAGGTTGTGGGTCATATTAGCACATGTAAGGTTCTGGACCAATTCGGTCTTCGGAAACTTATGTAACAACAAAGCATTTATACCTGTTGAGATATCTCAAGAGGCGGTGCGTGTAAGGTTTGGGACTGGCACATTCTGGGGTGCATTCCAGAACCAATCTGTGAGCTCCAGAAATCAGTACGGCAAAAGGAGAGCTGGTATCGCAGAAAGTAAATATTTCCTTTCTCTTAAGAACGAGTCCCACTGAAAAACTCACTATAAGCAGTGTCCAGCTTAGGTCCAGGAGGGCGGAATCCAAGGCAGATTGTATTAATGTCCATTATACATTTGATTGCGGTTCAGTTTTTATAACTGTGCTATATGTTCATATTTTGAAAGCATTGCATGGACTCTGTCTTATTAGCCTGTATTGGATACCCCGGCATCTAAGGCCGGCAAGGATGGTGAAAGACATCACACCTTATGCTAGTGTTTCTGAAAGGCCAGTAAGATTGATGCGTGGTTTGACAGGTTAGGCTGCTGCCTTAAAACATCATCTGTCCTGACGCACAGTCTGCCACTTGTTAGGCCGATGCATCTGGCAGCGATGGGGGGGAAGTAAACAGCCCGTGTGTGTTTGATTCCTCTAAGAGTCAGACAGACAGGTGCCAAAGCTAGTGTCTATGAACGGCCACACAGGCTGGAGAAAGTCACTAGTAAGACAGATTTGTCAGAACAATGCCGTCTTAGTTACCAATTAGTCTTGTGATACATGATGGAGAGTGAGTCATGTGTAAGTTTACTAGATGTCATTATATGCTGTAATGTTGTCCCTTATTGTTTTCAATGTGACACTTTCACTGGAGATGTATTAATCCTCCGGTACCACTGTACATCAGATGCAGTCATCAGATGTAGTCCTCCTTCAGAAAGCGTGTTCTTCTGCTAATCAGGGCAGTGGCACACGTAAGTGCCAAATCTCACCTTCCCTTTGAAGAGTACCTTTGTAAATGTTGCCTTTTCTCAAGTCGTTGCAACATCCCTCTGTAAAGGCTGCACTTTTCTTAGTTGATTTTCTTTTTGGCGTTTTTTGAGTACGTAAAACTGGTTTGGGGTGGATTCCCTTTTTTAGAGCCTCTCTAGGCTGTTCAGCTGACACAGCCTTTGTGCAGAGAGATGCACCTCAAAGCAGGGTAGTCTCCACTATGGAGCACCAACTATAGAGGCACAAAGAGGTGGGAGCTATCTGCTCCTAGCTAGGAACAGCTAAGAAAGTGATCAGAAAGAGACAAAAGGCTGTTCTCATTTAAGGAGCCTCGTATTCTGAACAACAGAGGCTGCAGCCGCCCTGCCCCTCCCCTTCACCTATCTACCAATTGGTAGTGCTACAGGAAGATTATTCAGGAACTCCTCTCAGCAAAAGGACCAAACTGAATTACTATAAGAGCCTTTTCTCCTCTGTCCCCACTTCAGAGACTAGGTATCCTCCCTCCTGCTTCAGGATTTTCAGAAATACACTGTCTGCTTTCAAGGTGGAACCCACGTGCCTCTGTTCCTCTGCTTGCCTAATTCGTACAATGCATATACTACACTGGTCACCACAAACACACATCTACAGCATACACTGGGGATGTTAGCTGTAAGTACCTTTTATATCGGCAGTTACTCTGCTATGCCGTAGAAACAACCTAGAATGGGAGTAGGTAACCAAACAAGTGTATTGTCGGTTTGCTCACTGACGAGACGGTCTCAACCAATGCAAAATATTACATTTTAATGAGCGAGTAAAAAATAAAACCTTTAATACAGAATAGCTAGGGAGATCATTAAATGAGACCTTTCCTTTTTTCTGCACCAACTCCTCTTCTGAAGCATACAGACCCTGTACCAAGGGTCGCACACTCCAGACTATGCTTACAAAGGCTATCCTAGGGTTGGCACGCAGCAGCCTAGACTCTTAATGTTTAAGTGATGTGTATACTCCAACTTAAATGTTTTAAGCTGTCTGCCCCGGATATGGAACTCTATGTATAATGTTTTTTTCTTTTTACAGCTTACATCATCAGATTGCTTTCTACAGCTAAAATCCTTACACTGCTTGCTATCTCAGAAAGCCGTCTCCCACTATATTCCTAAAAGTCTGCATGAAATCTGAACTTAACTTACTTCTGCTTGATTCCCTTCAGCTTGATTCCTCTCTTTTCTTTCTTCAAAGTTATCCCTCTTCTTACTTTCCATACTCAGCATGTTTTCTATTTTTTAGTATAGCCTCCCCTAATCACATGCATGTCTGCCTTAATCTCTTTTATTGTAATACTGCAAAAAGCTGACACTTCATTTCATAGATGACAACCTCTCCTGCTTTAAGACCCTATCTCTGCAACCAAACATTATCTAATCTCCACCAGCCTATCTGTCTCACCAACCATTTATCTGAAAGCACAGAGCCCCCATTAATGAACAAGGCTAAATGGTATTAATATAATCGGTCATGAAGTAACTGCATGCAATGTTTTTTTTCTTGAAAGCACGTGACTAATCGCAATAACCAACATTTAACCACTGGATTAACTACTAACCTTGGGGTCCGGAGTAGGGTGCTACACACCGTAAAGCATTTTAATGCCTTGTCAAAGATAGTAAGGGCTATATAAATACAATTATAATATAAGGGATAGTTTAATTTAAACTAATAAAAGTGATTAAATAACTAACAGTGGTTAGCATTAGAACTGACATTACAGTTCTTTACTTTTCCAGTTAACATATTGAAATATTTAGCATTGGTTGGTATTAGGGTCAGCATTATAGTAACTGATGGGTCCATTATTTAATTTTATGTCAAGACCCGGAGGCCAATATTATGCAATGAATCCTTTATTGCCACCACTCAGCAGTATGTTAAAAGCTTATAGAATTTGGAACTTCAAGCAAACATTCCAAACATAATAAAACCCTCCAGAAACCAGTCTCCTTCCTCCTTTTATTGCTGCTGTTCATGGAGGCAAGTATAACTTATTGCCATTCTTTATTAAGACTGATGTCCGTTGAATGTTTAATTAATATAATTAATTGGTTACTGTTAGGATTTGGAAATGGGTAAGCCTTAATATAATACAATACAATTAAATACTTTACTACATTGGATGGAGCTAGGTATAGAATTTAGATTGAATTATGTGCTTTTTTTTAATTGAATTAAAATAATGTTAATATAAATATATTTAACTTGAGTTGGGCAGAGGGTGAGCACATGGTTAGGGGTATTTTGAGCTAAAGGTTACATACAATGAACTGTTGGTGACAAGTAAGGACATTTTACTATTCTCTGTTAACTGACTGAGTAATGGTAAAAGAAAGAGAAAGAAGTGACAAGGATGTATGTTAAAATAGTGTCAGTAGAGGCATTGATAGGAGTACCAAGGTTTGATTAACAATTCGAGGTTCAAAAACCTGCTTCACTTGCAGTCACTTATTTATAATTCCTATGGAAAATTGTTGTTAAACTGATTTAATTAGAAATTATTCCTGATTCTCGCCCAAGGCCAATATACGTGATTTTGCCCCGATAACTGGTTTCAGAAGAAAATGTCTTGTGTTCAAGGAGAATATGTCTCAATAAAGTCGTTTACTCCTCCAACCAGTCTCCTGCGGTACCTCATATGACTTTTTGCGCAAGGTATGCCCTTGCAGAGACCAATTATCAGAGACACAGACCAAATGTATTTCATGTAAAACACATAATTTTGAGACAATTACAAGAAATTTGAGACAAAAAAATAGCAAATTGTGCACACTGCTAGCATTCTGCTGGGCCATTTCTGCTGACTACTGCAGGGGCGTAACAGAGCCCTGTGGTGCTGGGAGGCCCCCACTCACTTGGTGTCCCACATTCATCCTTGGGCCTATCCACTTTTGTGAGGTCACCTGTGGCCCTCTTGATGGACACTACAAAAGGATATTTCTTTATGTTTTGCATGTGCGGCAGGGAATAGAGGTGCAGCAAGGTCTACAGGATTGAGAAGGCCTGGGTCGCAAGCAGAGGGTTGTAGACTTGGACTGTCAGTCTATCAATCCCTTCATCTTCACAATTCACAGCATTTCACTGATGGCTGCTGCTTTTCACACTTCGCTGACTCTGCCCCACAAAAAGCAGACCTACTCCCAGCTTCTATGCTTGCTGGAATGATCTAGGAATCTTGTGGAGTGCAGCCATCCATCTCCCTCCCCAAGTTGCCACACCTGGCTCCATGAAGCTAGTTGTCTCCCTTTTCACACCACGAGGATATAACACATGCACACTGACAGGTCAGTTTTTTTCTATTACTTGATATATGTATGTGGTATATCTAGTGTGAAAAATCTGCAGTTCAACGGTGTTCTCTCTCCTGCTGAGCGGAGAACCATAAGAAATTGTGAGCTGAGCTGAGAATCATAAGAGATTGTGAGCTTCACTGCAAGATAAACGCAGGGGGCTTGGTGTTATGGCTTTGTAAATGATAAAGCTGGTTTTAAACATATGGTGGTTTGGCAAGGGGAGACAGCCGGGTTATTACAGGAAGGGGCCATATCAGGGTGGGGTAATGTGATCATATTTCCTAAGGTCCTGTATGAGAAATGCTACTGCATGCAGGTTGCCCTTAAGGTGTACCAGTGTGGATGGAGTCTAACTCTACCCCATTACTCTGGACGTATGGCAAGGCTTACAACTCTGTGCCCAAATATTTCAGAATTTCAGTTAAAATGTTAACTCATCCTCTCCACAAACATCTGGGTGTATTTCTATGCCTCTCTCTGAATTTCAGAGGAAGCTTAGAAATACAGACAATTCTGGGAGTAATGGACAGAAAGGGGAACTTGGATGGTTATAACACAGGCATAGAAGCTATAGCATGGTGTAATTGTAGCTCTATCATGTATGCTGATCAAAAGGGGTGTGGTGGAGTGTCACTAGTTGTACTCTTTTTTTGGAATATCTTTGTGACAAGTTCCATGACTACAGCTTGCTCCAGAACAACCTGAGGATATCACACTACACATGCTCACATGCTACTCTTGCGAATTAAGTTCACCTTAATTTAAAACAAGCATTAGCATGGAAAATAGATTTGGGAGATTTTTTGCAAACACATGCATTAGGCATTACAACGTTACATTGTAATAACAAGTCAGAATTGTGCCTTCTAAAATGATTTGTCCATGTTTGAAAAAGAACAATATGTAAAAATGACCCTTTACAAAAATACATTTACCAAATATGAAATGAGACGAAACGAAGGCAGAGAAGTCTACAGATGGTGGCACTGAAGGGGACTACATTTTAAGTGGATGTGCACATATGGAGAATCAAAATGCCATCACTCCTAGTGAACAGCACCAGTGGCTGAAGTAGGCTAACCATTTGCCGAATTATGTATGGTGTGGTGGGAGGTTGCAAAATATAATGGCGCATGAACAGAAAAATGTAAGGAAGGTTACCCGAATACCCCTCACCCGAGATATATGTCATTCATATACTTGTACATATGTATGTATTCTGAATTTTAATTATGAAAACATGAGGCTGGGATACAACTAAATTATGTGTGTAAGCCAGACCTAAAAATTAACCTTTTGCAGTCACCTACAATAGATTGTGGTCTTCTATGATAGAAACACCTGATAATCACTACAGTGAGGCCTACAACCAGGGACAAAATTAATACAAAGGGTTACGTACCACATCACAACCTAGCAACTTCGCCCCTCAAAAATTAGCTTCAAAATATTTTAACCTTTCACATTCCAACATAAAAATCCTTAAAGGAGCCACCAGAAAGGAATCTCCTTATCCAAACATGGATAACATTTTGCTAGTAGTGATTACAAAGAGAAGCTATCCCTGTGTCTTGCTCGCTTAGTGTCTTGTTATTCAATTCATAGTTGGCCAACAAGCATAATCGTGATGCAAAAATGATTCAGCAGACAAAGAGGCGTGAAGAAACAAACGCCTGAGAAGGTTTCATGTCCCGCTATCCCTGTGACCGAGTTTTAAAAATTCTATTTTTGTGATAAAGATAAAAACTTTAATTTGACGCAGAAGTATGTGGGGGTCCTACATTTTTTGTAGGAACCCGCACTCCTCACAGTTCTATGCACATTGTGTTTGCGCCTGCGATAGAGGATAGGCGGTGGAGAGAGAGAGAGAGAGAGAGAGAGAGAGAGAGAGAGAGAGATTTCATGCCACAAAAGGTTAGGCTGTAGCTAAGTCAGTGGCTTTGTCTGCTCGAGTCATTTTCAGCAGTGAAACCTAATCAGGAAATGCCAGGCCGGGGACGTTTGCATGGTCTGATAGGAGCAGAAGGCCCCTGCTGCCGGTAAAGTTCATCCATCTGCCTGGCAGTTTCCCAATCTGGCCAAAATATGCCCTGGAGGGATGATGGTGACAGTATGACAAAGAGAAGGAAAGGCAAGATGAGAGCACCGAGGCAAAGGGAGAGAAAAGCTTGGTTGATGGGAAATGGGGAACTGCAGAAGAGGCGGCTCAAAGAAAGCTATTTCAGGTGTGTGATGATGAAAAGCAGCGCGCGCAGCGACCGTCGTTAGCGAGAAACTCCAACAGAGGTACCTTTTTCGAATATGCTGACAGCCGATAGTGTCATTTTTACACCAACATTTTCTATTTGGACAGACTGCTAGGGTGCAAATTTGCACCGGGATAGTACCTAGTGAACAGAGCAAAATTCGAACGAGCAGTGTAGGATACCCACTACAAATGCTGATCTAAAACGGGTAGAAATTGCAGCTGCACGGTTGTTTTTTTGTAATGGGGAATCGTTGGCACGGAAAGAAGAGGCGTTTTCCACGAAATGCCTATGTCTACAATGCCACCATTACAGTGATATTTGTTATCTTGGAAACTCTAAGTGGTCGGAGTCAGGTACAAATGCTCGTTTCAATGAAGAGGTTTGTCAGTATGAAGCACAGGCTGAATAAAGTCCGATCTAATAGTCTCCTGTTATTTTGTTAAGTAATAAATAAGCAACATCGGAATTTTTGCAACTAATGCATTATTTGTCCTCCAGAAAAGCCCAGATTTCATTCCGTTTGGGTTCAATAAATCCACTTGAGATATCTCAGTATATATAGCAGCACCTCGACAGACTGGAGCAACTACATTTCAGCGTCAGAGGTACCAAAAGACGGCAGAAGAATAAAGGCAATACAATGTCAAAGGGGCGCCAAAACCTCGGTCAAAACTTAACGAGTCGCCCTTAAAAACACTGCAATGAGGCTCAGCAGAGACGCGCGCAGTGATCTCAGAGGGTGAATGAAAACAGATGGCCTGCGACCGGAAGCAGCTTTCTATGACACCGAACAGGGCAAAGGCGAAGCCAATAAGTCAGGGGTCAATGTGCTAATGTATGGAGAGTTAGCACTTGAAAGCGAGACGCACGGAAATGAGCCTGCAGGGGTGGACAGAGGGCTGCAGTAGAGAAGTAGTCGTGTGTGCAATTCAATGCAAGCATGGGAGTGGCGGGGGAAAAATACATCCAAACACTCAATAACATTAGATGAGAGATGAATACTCCACTGGGCTGAGCAAGTTGTGATTGACAAACCCTCAAGCCAATGGCTATTCGAGACAGGTCGAAGAAAGCATCTTTGAAAGCAGGCAAAGCCCTCTCCTTGTATAGGATAAGCACATTTCAACAGTCAAAACACAGGAATTAAAGCAAAGGATAAACTAACAATACAATTAATGGACAGAGGCTTTGGTGTGTTTTGCTATGTTGAAAGAATTTTCATTAATTTCAAATGGATTCTAGAATTGCAGATACTCACTATAGCAGAGCAACTGTTTGTTCTAAAGAAGTGCCAGAATGCACTCCATAAAGGTATTGTACCTTTGCTAAGAAGTACTGGCACCTCCCTTTCGAAATCAAGAAGTGCAGGTACACAGTACTTGACAGTACCTCCCTGGTTATATAGAACTCCGGTTGCCAGGAGCTGGCATGGGTATGGGAAGATACAAAGGATAAAAGGAATGGGAAGATACGAAGGATAAAAGGTTGAGTTAATAATGATGATCACAGCGTTCATCCTAATATCCCTACCTCTAAAGGGGCATGTAATATCATGTACTATCACTGAGTTATGAAACGCAGTCGAAACATGTTGACACCAATGGGGAGTGAGACATATAGGTTATGCACTCATTACAAAGGTAATCTATTCCGCTTCGCATGTCTCCATCTACTCCACCCCACTTCTCGCTCTCCATACACTCATGTATGCATGAAATCACCATTACCACTTATTCCTAAAGGAGTCATAAACAACATGCATACCTAAGTGGTACTGTTCAGAAAAAGTACTTAAAGGTACTGTGAGAATAGCAAGCTTCCTGGGTGCCAGTTGGATCTAGATATCACCTGCAGAGAACAAACATGGAACCTGAGAGTTGAGCCCATGTGGAAGAAAATGATCCGCACGGGCAAGTATTGAAGCTATCCCCGACTTTCCAAAACCCACTTATTCCAAGTATAGCCTCATTTAATGCAAAAATAAACATGTCTCCTCTTTTATTCTATAGCACAGGAGTGAAGGTTACACCGGGGTATGACATTACCCCGGTGGCAACAATGGTTTGGTAGTAGATCACGTCACTGCTTAGATTTACAACGTAGGTACATGAAGCAACAAGATTTGTGTCTAGATTTGTGTTTTTTTTCCTCAATATGGATCCATGGAAACCTCGGTCACATCTGCAATGATAAATTAGGCTATACATTGCCATCAGTTAACAGATGTTCAGTTCTTATGAATTAAACGCTCTATGCGGTGACAGATTCAATGAATCAAAAATACTAAAGGACAGCAACATTAAGCAAGATGATGGTGCCCCCCTCTTCAGAATTTAAGTAGAGGCCTCCGATCCTCCCATATCTGATGGATATTCATTGACCTCAGGCTGAATGTGGCCCCCTTAAAGGGTTGGGTCCCCTTCCCTTGCTAAAGAACCCTTGATTTACAGGAGTCCGACCCTTTAAATACACTCCTTATGAAACATTTTATCATATTCTAGCCTCGTTGTTCTTTATTACTTGACGATTATGTATGCTAAACTGATGTTTATCGTTACTGCTGTTCAATTTAACAAAAGTCTTGCCTCAATGAGTCGATGGCTGCATTACGCCTCCAGCTCTTGACAAACCGGCAGGCATGGGTATCTTCCTTTCCTACCGCCCACAATTATTATCAGTGTTTATAGTAAGGCATAGTTAAGTTCTGTAACTATTCAGTGTGGACTGTGTGCCTCCCTTCCTCTCCAATGTCCATTGACATCTAATACACTGGTACCTGTATGCCTGGGGTTTCTTTACCGCACGTTCTGGTGGCCTCTATGAGAGACGCTTAGGTTGGACAGTCTTGCTGCTGGCTGATACCACACATTCAGAACTGTATAAAGGAAATGCCTGGAATCAGTATTTGAAGGCAATGGGTTCTATGTAAATGTGGACCTTGTGCTGGACTACTATAGAAAGGAGCCTGCATCCAGGGTCTTACTGGGACAGAAAATAGGCCCTGTCACGAAAATAAAAGTGACCCCCCCCATCAGCAAATCAGATAGCTAAAAAAGGGCCCCATGTTTGCGAATTGTGGCACTTCAAACTCAAAAACCCAATGCATAAGCTTTTAGCTAGGTATGGATGACTCCATGGATTTCAGTTTGCTGCAGCCAATGTCTGTATTAATATCAGGGAAATCAATAGTACAAACTGGCACAGCAGACTGAAAAAAGACCCACAAACGGCAAAAAAAGGCCCACTCACTGACTTGTCAGACCAGCCCATCAGCCACTAATCTGATTGCCCTAAATGCCATTCCGACTCTGCCTGTATGTGGTTGCCTTACCTACTGAAAACAAATTCAGTAAGCTAAAAAAAATTGTGGAATTCTGATCACCTTCCTTGCTCTTCAGTTTCTTGGTAAATGTTGGCCACAAGATATGTCGGGTGGGAACCATTAACTAAGAGAGTTTCTATATTATTTGCTCATGTGGAGCAGTCAAGCATCTCACATTTTTTCCATGTCTGGTGGAGCATAGAACAGGTGCCTTGTGTTTAGATTCTGGACTTACAAAGGCTCTGAAAGAGCCACATGTATGTGGTGTTTTTAATCACAGTTCCGTCCACTCAACGCAGGTCCCAACAGCCTTTCTTTCTTATCAGCAACAAATGCTTGAATTCTGCCCCTGCTTTTTAGGTCTGTTTTCTGACAGCAATGGTGTAAAAAATACATCTTGCTAATAATATACAAAGAGAGAGCTTTGGGTCCACTACGTTCAACAACTGGCTTTAGCCACTGGAGTGAGCGTTTGACAATTATGACTTCGCTGAGCCCATGGGAATATTCACCTCTCACCTAATGCTATTGCTGTTTATATTCATCCTTTGTGTACGCGGAGGAATTGGATGCTGAATAATCTAATAATAATCCTATGTGCCTTCAACCACCTAGACCTTATGGAGCTAAAACTATATTAGAGCTAGCAGAACATATTTATCACAGTAACACAGTCCAGCATATGTTTGCACAAAGAGAACTCATTCAATTTGATCATAAGTATATTAAAAAACAATTTTATTCCAACAGACAAAATATTGCATAATCAGTTATGAATCAATGGTAGTCTTTTGACTTTTCCACTGTTTTTAAGAACTTTTTTATATGCTTTTAGATACGCTTAGATTGTAACCCATATAGGGAGGAAGACTACCATTGATTCATAACTGATTATGCAATATTTTGTCTGTTGGAATAAAATTCCTCCGCGTACACAGATATACTCTCTTCTTATTATTACATAGGGACCTCTTGTTTTTTTAGCTTATTAGTATACCCCGTCCCTAATAATTATATAGGGGTACATCCCGTGTTTGTTTGATTTTTTATATTCATCCTTTAGCATCCAGTTGACTTTCATAAAGGAGTAGTTTACAGGTACAGCCCTTTATGGTCACTTCTGCAAGCCCAAGTGTCTAGCACATTAATAACAAATCTATTGGATTTCCCAATGCTTGTTGTTGGTTTTGAGAGACTTCCTCAAGAGCCTAATTAATGTTTCAGGTAGTATGGGGTGATTAGGAAAGGATGGTTCTGTGCAGGGTTATTTTCCTTTTAAGCTATCTATAGTAGGAACTGTATTTCTCTTGGTATTTATTGAAAACCAATAGCATTTCTACTAGAATTACAGTACATCTTAAAGAGTACATACAGAATGAAATTATCAGGCGGGTTATTTTGTAAATCAGCATGGTCTAAGGTAATGAGGATGATGTTCTGCGAGTCAAGGACGGGCCAGTACATACATGAATATGATCACTATATTAAATATGAAACTTTAAACCATTAGAAGTGTTTGGATTTTGGCAGAATATGCTGAGAGGACACAACTGGACCAGTTTAATCAGCCCAAACCCATAGGTCTCCCAAATCCCCCGATTGTCCGCTTCCTGTGGACAACTCTTTTCTTGATTCCACTTCTAATAGGAAGGTGTGTGCCTACTTCTAAAGACAATTCGGAATGGTTTCAGGAAAAGGGCAGCCACGAGCAGTGCAACAGGCGCCAGCACAATCTCTTATCCCCGTGAAAGTGCACAGCTGTTCCAATCAATAGTTTTGTTTGCAATGTTTATTTCGGGCCACAGCCTTTCAACTTAACCAATACAACTTATAAAACATAATTAGAATCCAAATATAAGTGAAAAACACAACAGCCACACAGACCGAGGCCCACTAATTTCAGTCAAGCAAAAAGTAATAAGCCAGACCATGTTTGGAAACAAAAGTAGGATCCGATCAAATACCTTCCTGCATTCTAAACAGATACAAAGTAGGTATCTTGCTATTCTAAATATGATTCTTCAATATCATTTGTGAACCTTCACCACGTTGAACTACCATAAACGATAATAAAAGGGGAAAGAGGTGTTAATAATATTTTTGTCCATAAGAATTAGTCAGATTAATTTATCATCTGAATGGAACTTCCATTTATCCTGACTTCTAGTGGGTTGGTCATTTTACAGATGATGCCAAACTAGACTGATCTGGTCCTCAGCATGTTTATTTCATGCCTCCTCTAATGGAATTTCACTGCCTCATTTCTCCTTGCAAGAGTATTACGTAGACCACTGAGTGCCTAGAACTGCTCACATGCACCTTCGTTAAGAATCAGATCATAGATCCCAGCCGTTGAGAATCAGATCATACATCCCAGCCTCTTAAGTCCTACAGTTGTTTTCCAGCATGAAAATAATTAAGTTCAAGGCACTATGCACAGCCTACAATTCATTTTTTGAATGCAGTCTAGGCTAAATCACTCTAATCTTTCACTCTAAAAGCTGGCCAGACAACTACAGTCCATGGCTTTTCACTCTAAAATCCTTCCTTCCCACACAAGAAGAAGATTTCTTACATTTCCACAGCGAACTGAAAACTCTTTAGCTTGTATTTGCATACAACCACATCTCCAAAGTCCTAACAGAACATGATCCAACCGGAGAACCGTATAACTATAACGTAAGCTTTCCCAACTTGATTCCAACCCCATAACCACTTCAAATGAACTAAAAAGAGGGGTGAGTGTTGCACAAAAGGCTAAAATACAACAAAAATCAAAACTCTTAAATGAAGCATGCAAATCTACTGACATATCACAGAAAAGTGGTCTACTATTGTCATATCATGAGGTATAGACATCTCCAATGCAAAGTAATCCTCCTCGACAAGTTAGCCAATGTGAATGATCAAGATATTACAGCATTGGCACCAAGCAAACCCAATTAGTTTGGCCAAAAATAAACTTAATATTTAGAAAATGATCTCCAGTTTGAGGTTCCTTATTCAATCTTTGATGAATATAGGCTTTACCTCTTCCGCCTAAAGAATTTATATAAAGAAAGAAGCAGTAAAAACTGAGCTAATCTTTCTTTTTTATCCTTCAAGAAAGTGCATCTGAGAGAAGCAACCTTAAATCTGCTGTAAATGTAAGAGATCCATTCTAAATGATGCATACTGCTGTATGTCAGAATATTAAGGACAAATATATCAACCTGCTTAAATATCATGGCCAAAATAACGACTATCACAATATTGTGAAGCTAAATATATACACGCAAGCATAGATTTACTACTCTTAACTCCCCAGCTATGTACTTTATATATATATTGCGTGCGTGTGTTTCTGCCTCTGTATTTAACCTTGCTTTTGTCATTTAACTGTTTCCTTCCTCGTACGTGTATCACTGCCTTCTGTTTTTTACCTAGATTTGTTTTCACTGTTTCCTCCTCGTGCGTGTGTTTTCTCGCCTCATTGTTGTTCAGCCCCCTGTGCCCGCCCCGCTCCCCGCTTCCCGCCGCCGTCCAGCGGCCACGCCCCCTTTCTGTTCGGTGTCCTCCCCGCTCCCGCCTCCCAGCTGCTCCTCCCTCCCTCCCACTTGGCCATAAATGGCGACCGCGCGGCGCAGGTGAGTGTGACCTGCTCTCAGGACACCCCCGCGCCGTACGGCCACCAGCTGTGTGTGTGCCCCCTGCCTCGCTGCTGCCCGTAGCCTCGCTGTGACTGCCTCCGTGCTCCCCGCCCCCCACGCCGCATTTTGCGTGCGTGTGTTTCTGCCTCTGTATTTAACCTTGCTTTTGTCATTTAACTGTTTCCTTTCTCGTACGTGTATCACTGCCTTCTGTTTTTTACCTAGATTTGTTTTCACTGTTTCCTCCTCGTGCGTGTGTTTTCTCGCCTCATTGTTGTTCAGCCCCCTGTGCCCACCCCGCTCCCCGCTTCCCGCCGCCGTCCAACGGCCACGCCCCCTTTCTGTTCTGTGCCCTCCCCGCTCCCACCTCCCAGCTGCTCCTGCCTCCCTCCCACTTCGCCATAAATGGCGACCGCGCGTACGCGCAGCGGTCACGCACAGCGGGCGCGCCGATTGTGCGCCAAAGGCGGGCCAAAGGCAAGCCCGTCTGCGCCCGTCCACGCCTGGACCGCGCCCAGCGCCAGTACCCCTGGCCCCCACCGACGCAAGACGAACCGAAGGACCTACAACGACGCCGCCCTCAACGCACTCAACACCGGCCGGAACCCCGCCTGCTGCCGAGCCGCCCCCAAACGCTTCCATGGACCCTTCACCTGCACTACCTGCAAGTTCACCTGCCTCCGAACCTGCACCGCACCCGCCAAGCCAAGCAACAGAAACAATCACCTCAAGTGCATCCTGCTCAACGCCCGCTCCGTCCACAGACACGCCGTCGAACTCTGGAACCTGGTAGACACTACATCACCGGGCGTCGCGTTCCTCACTGAAACTTGGATGAACGCCTTCTCAGCCCCCGACATAGCCATCGCCATCCCGGATGAATACAAGATCATCAGGAGGGACCGCGTCAACCAGACCGGAGGAGGCATCGCCATCGTCCACAAGAACACCATCCGCATCACGACCGACGCCGACGACACCTTCACCGCCGCCGAACACCTCCACTTCCAGATCCACACCGACCCAAAGACGACCCTCAGAGGCACCCTCATCTACAGACCCCCGGGACCACGCACACAATTCAGCGAAGACATCACTGACTTCATCAGCCCACACGCCCTCCCCTCCGCCGACTACATCCTCCTAGGGGACCTCAACTTCCACCTGGAGAAACAAGGACCGCAACACCGCCGCCCTGCTGGACAACCTCGCCAACCTCGGACTCAAGCAACTGGTCAACACCCCCACCCAGTACGCCGGCCACACGCTTGACCCCGTCTTCTCATCCAGCAAGCACATCGCCTTCAACCACTCCACCGGACTTAACTGGACCGACCACAGCTGCGTCCACTTCAGCTTCAGGAAAACCACTACCCACCACCACCCGCAACAGGTTCCCCACAGAAGCTGGAGCAAGATCACCGCCGACCAGCTCACCACCTCCCGCAGCCAGAACCCACCTGCCAGCACACCGGACCCCAACGAAGCTGCCCGCAACTTCACGCATTGGCTGACATCCTGCGCCGACGACCTCGCACCACTGAAGAACCCCCCCAGCAAACCCAGAGGCAAGAAGGCCCCCTGGTTCACCGACGAACTCAAGGACTCCAAAAAGACCTGCCGCACCCTCGAGAAAGCCTGGCTACTCGACCGGACAACTGACAACATGACCGCCCTCAAACACGCGACCCGCAAGCACCACCAGCTCATCCGCACCACCAAGAAGAAATCACTGAAGGAGCGACTGGACAACAACGCCCATGACAGCAAGGAACTCTTCAGCATCGTCAAGGAGTTCTCCAACCCCAGCACCGGCAACAACGACATCACCCCCTCACAAGACCTCTGCGACTCCCTCGCCTCGTTCTTCCACCGCAAGATTGCCGATATCCACAACAGCTTCGGCACACCATCCTCGCACCAAACCGTCGAACCAACGCACCCCACCACGACCCTCCGCACCTGGACCGCAGTGACCACCGAAGACACAGCCCGCACGATGAACACCATCCACTCGGGTTCTCCGACTGACCCCTGCCCCCACCACGTCTACAACAAGGCCGACTCCACCATCGCACCCCAACTCTGAGACGTCATCAACACCTCCTTCGACACCGCCACCTTCCCGGAGAGCTGGAAGCATGCCGAGCTCAGCGCCCTACTAAAGAAACCAACAGCGGACCCCACCGACCTCAAAAACTTCCGCCCCATCTCGCTCCTCCCTTTTCCTGCAAAAGTAATCGAGAAGATCGCCAACAGACAGCTTGCCGCCTTCCTCGAGACGAATGGATCCCTCGACCCCTCGCAGTCCGGTTTCAGAGCCAACCACAGCACCGAGACCGCCCTCATCACAGCCACCGACGACATCCGAGCCCTTCTCGACAACGGGGAAACAGCGGCACTCATCCTCCTGGACCTCTCCGCCGCGTTCGACACTGTCTGCCACCGCACCCTAGTCCAACGCCTCAGCAACACCGGCATCCAAGAGAAGGCATTGAAGTGGATCATCTCGTTCCTCGCTGGAAGAACACAGAGAGTCCGCCTCCCCCAGTTTCGTTCTGAAGCCACCGAAGTCATCTGCGGCGTCCCGCAAGGATCATCACTCAGCCCCACCCTCTTCAACGTCTACATGAGACCTCTCGCAGCCATCGCACGCCAACACAACCTCAACATCATCTCCTACGCCTACGACACCCAGCTGATCCTCTCCCTCACCAGAGACCCCGACACCGCCAGAACCAGCCTCCACGAAGGGATGAAAGACGTCGCCGAGTGGATGAAGAACAGCTGCTTGAAACTGAACTCAGACAAGACAGAAGTCCTCATCCTTGGACCATCACCCTCCGCCTGGGACGACTCCTGGTGGCCCCCAGCCCTGGGCATCGCCCCCAAGCCGACAGACCATGCACGCAACCTGGGCTTCATCCTGGACTCCTCCCTCTCGATGACCAGACAAGTCAACGCCGTCTCCTCTTCATGCTTTCACAGCCTCCGCATGCTCCGCAAGATCTTCCGATGGATCCCGATCGAAACCAGTAAGACGGTCACCCAGGCCCCCGTCACCAGCCGGCTGGACTACGGAAACACCCTCTACGCCGGAACCACAGCCAAGCTACAGAAAAGACTGCAACGAATCCAGAACGCCTCCGCCCGACTCATCCTGGACATCCCTCGACGCAGCCACATCTCCAGCCACCTGAGGAACCTGCACTGGCTCCCCGTCAACAAGAGGATCACGTTCAGACTCCTCACTCACGCAAACAAGTCTCTCCACGACCTGGGCCCCACGTAACTCAACGACCGCCTGACCTTCCACACGCCCACCCGCCAGCTACGATCCGCTAGCCTCGCCCTCGCCGCCGTACCACGCATCCGAAGAGCCACCGCCGGAGGCAGATCCTTCTCCTACCTGGCGGCCAAGACATGGAACTCCCTCCCCATCCACCTTCGGCTGACCCAGGACCACCTCGCCTTCAGGAGACAACTTAAGACCTGGCTGTTCGAGCAGTAGCGGACCCCTCCCCCAAGCGCCTTGAGACCCTTCCGGGTGAGTAGCGCACTATAAAAGTGTTTTGATTGATTGATTGATTGATATATATGCTACGGAAGGAGGATTCGAAATATATATATATATATATATATATATATATATATATATATATATATATATATATTTGTCCAATTCGCACCTTGCTATATCCCAAGTACAGCCCTTCGCTCACTATCCACCCATCAGGTCATCCAGAAGGATTCAAGAAAATGCGTCATGGAGGACGATCACTGGGCGTAACAGGACATTGACTCTGGAAGGCCCTTAGCTTGAACTTAATGGCCAATCCAAACTACAAGTGCTGCACGAAGAAACTAAAGACCAACTTTTTCAAATTTGGCATTAACTAAACTCGACAGAGAATATGGGTTGGGATTGAAGAAATTGTAAAAAAGCTATGTATTGGCTTGTATGGATTGTAATACATTTCCATAATCCTGCTCTCCTCCAAACATTTGTCAAGTGTGGTGAAGAAACCAAATAGACACACATTATTTTATAAAACGTCCTAATAAATACAAATAATTTCACCATACAACGCTGTATTTGCTAAACACTTAAATGTGGACCATTTCATCATGTCAATATTATGCAAAATAAGGTTGATGAGGTTTATTTTACTGCTTCACAACATGCTTTTGGGGAAGTGTAATATATTCTACATCTTCCATTGTTAAATTAGGCACAGGGGTGCTTTTCTCAGGGCATTGTTCCTGCTCTTCAATGCCTGCAGGATGCCTTTAGTCCAGTACTCTATTGGCCAAAAATGGTGAATGAGCGTCCCAAGTGATCCATTACCCAAAGCTCACCCCCAGTCTGTCAGACAGATACAGAGACGATTGCATAACATCCCACCCAACACCTGCATAAAAAGGAATCAGTCTCAGTTTCACTCTTCCAAACAGAAAGAAAGATGGCCTTAATTGGTTACCATCTGGACCGCTCAGAATAACTTATGAATAAATAAAAATAGAATTTTCCTACATAGCAAAGGCATTTCTCCCTTTCTTGCATCACTGCAGTGAATTTAAACTGTAGCCCAACCAGAACACAGTGGTATTCCTGACAGAGATAGATGTTTGCTGTATAAGTACATGGTGTAAATACACACTGACACCAACATACTGTATTTAACTCTCTATGCCGCAGATGCACTCAAGGCACCGCTTACAACAGACATACAAGGGAGTTTAATAGGCCAAATAAGGAGTTTCAATGTCCAGCACGTGTTAGGGTGGAGGGACACGTACGTTACTACTGTTTAGCAGAGGTAAAGGGCTCAGAGTTCTACAGCCAGCAAACACAATTCTTCTCTTAATACAATATAGGAAACAGCAAATGCCATGAGCTAATATTAGCCATTTCCACACAAGCTTCCCTGGCATTCATGAAATAAACTAACAGTATCGTATTTGTTGGCTGCGGTGTGATGAACATTACGCAGCAGTGGTATACCACAATGGATATGTAATGGGCCTTTGAAAATCGGATATAGGGTGTGATGGTCATCGAACAGCTTCAAGGTTCAGGTACTGCGGGTCACAAAGATTATAAGTTTCAGATCCGCAAAGGGCATCAAAGTAATAACTGGAGTACAAACTGACCTTTACTAGAAGGTCATTATTTAATCATGAGAGGTAATTTGATAGCAGGAGGCTGCTGACCTGGTATCTATTACAACAGGGAGCTTGTGTTTATGTACATAGTGGCTGAGAAATCCATCAATTTCATGCCTCGTTGTACAAATCCGTGGGAGTGCCTGGCCAGAGCCAAGGTGCTTAAGCTCAACCTATAGAACTGCAGAATAGTTCAGCAGCCTCATAAATAATATATAGCTTCCTTCTCCTCAGTCAAGTGCTGTTGTCTAATTAGGATAGGACGGAGAAGGCTAATTCTGCTGTGGTGGTAACCTCACCTTCACAGTCAGTATACTATATCCGGCACGCTCCTGGTGTCACAAGGGGCATGGATGTCTTAAAGCTGATTTCATCCCTCAGTTAGCCTGCTGAGATTCCTGCTGATTGTCCTTTGTGGCCGTTCATATGGCAATATGGAAAAAAGCCAAACAGAGCCAGCATCGCTTCGAAAAGCACCTCTACAGCCGACGTTTGGATCCGTTTTTAGCCCTTGAACATCCTGTAACACCCACATCTTACAACTCTGATATGTTGCTTGCCAGACGACTTTGTGGAATGTGACCTTGGTTATGGATATCTATAGAAATGTAGACCTGTTAAGTGTTCAAATGTATTCTTTCTGCTGAGGGTGCTAACTGGTTTTAATTGACCACCTAGCAATCAATCCCCCGCTGTGGAGAAAGGAGTAATTATGTGACAGATCAATTATTCACTTTTAATGCTTGCCCATATGTGTGAAACAAGACTTGTCACCCTTTAAGCCCAACCTCAAATGTCAATATGCAGAAAACATGGGCACCAACAGATTCTGCATCACATTTCCTATTCAGTCTTTCAGTGAAGCTGCAGATAAGTAAAAGTATGTAATGCCAGCATTCTAGGGCATCTGGCTGGCTGAGCCAGTCTCAGCAGTCCTTATAAGATGCTGCCTGTGTGCTTTCATATCCAGAGTGACCCAATGTACTTTTATTATTAAATATCTTAAGAATCTCATACAGAAGTTTCTTAAAGATTCGTGGAAAGAGGCAGTAAATAATGGAGCTAAACTGAAATGATCCAAAAATGGAATCCAGTAAGACTTGACCAGAGCACGGCATCATATCTGTTTCAGATCCAAGCATATTACTGCCAAACAGCGTGTTCCACAATCGGGAAAAGGAACGGTATGGCTATGGATTTCCATTATGTTGAAGAATCAAGGAGTCTTCACTGTTCTTTCCTTCCAAGAACCAATGCATTATCTTTCAGGTTCCTCTAATTTTACCGTTCCAAAGTCCTCCCTGGTCGACTACCTGTACAGGTTAATCAATCGTTCTATTACAACCTGTTACTGCATCTCGTTTAACTGTGATGGCATTATTAAGAACAAGCAACGACTAGGTCAGAGGCCTCTCATGATGAGAACACGGTTCTGAAAGTACCAGTAATGTGGGGCAGCTTGAGTAGAGCCTTAGCGAGAGAATCACTCTTTACTCAACCCACAGAAAGCATCAGATAAAGAAACACTCTACCCTACAGTAGTAAATCCAACCACACCAAATAACATGCACTATTTTGGTCAAGGCTTCGCCTCTTCATTAGCTAATGGGACTAGGGCAGCAGATACAATGGCAGTTACACAGGCAGGAGAACTATTGCATAATTGTGTACAGTATGTCTCATATATGGAGACAGTATAATTTCTCTGGTAACTTCTTACATATTGAAACCACCGGTTATCCATTCTATCATTTGGAGGGGTCAGGTTTATTCCAAAAGCTATCTGGTGTTACACCAAAGCACACAAAGAGTTAAAGCAGTAAGTCAGCCTCCACAATTTTTTCTATTTCAGTCATCGAAATTCTTTTTATTTATATTTTAATGTGAGACCATAAGTATTCGGTATAGCATAGCAACACCTTCCTCCCTTCCAACATTTTTTTATTTCCTCAGCATAAAATGAACAATGGAATTCACTGAACATGTAAGTAACCATTACATTTTAATAAATTGGAATTCTTTCAACGTTCGAATCCACCCAATAAATTTCAGCAGACATTCTTAGCACAACATTCATCATTCGAATTACTGATAAATGCCTAAAGCAATATATGATAAACATATTTTACACCGTACTTAGCAACAGCTACTGGCAGAAACATTAGCACATAAAATGCATGTCAATTTACAGAGAAAACATTATGAGTTCATAAAATAAGTTATTGACTGGAATTTACATTTATTGTTGATGCATTCATTACAAGCTCTTAGCATGTGAGATTTCAGTATGCTTGTTATATCAATAAAGCCTTGCAGGCTTCTCCCAAGCATACTTCTGCATCCTCACCACCAAATACGTCCCAACAATCACCTCCTAATCTGATCAATTTTCCCCAAGGAATTACCTGTGTAACTACTTGTACATAATACGGAGGAACAGTGGAACATTTCGAACAGTTCAACCATGCTACTGATTCCCTGGACGCGCTACCAAAGGAGTGATAGAGGTGAAGACTTTGCCAGAGGCTACAGAGCAGCGCCGTGAAGGGAACGGCTATCGTTGGGGAGCACGTACCTTCCCGCTTCCTGCAGAATCTATCGCGACCGTGAGGGAAACGGTCCCTGGCTAAAACTACATCTCCCAGCAACCCCTGAGTCAGGCGCCTGCCGTAGGTGTCATCAGGCAGCGCCTGAGTGTTATTTAATCCACGTGGGGGCACCGCAGCGCGGGACGCGCTACCAAAGGAGTGATAGAGGTGAAGACTTTGCCAGAGGCTACAGAGCAGCGCCGTGAAGGGAACGGCTATCGTTGGGGAGCACGTACCTTCCCGCTTCCTGCAGAATCTATCGCGACCGTGAGGGAAACGGCCCCTGGCTAAAACTACATCTCCCAGCAACCCCTGAGTCAGGCGCCTGCCGTAGGTGTCATCAGGCAGCGCCTGAGTGTTATTTAATCCACGTGGGGGCACCGCAGCGCGGGACGCGCTACCAAAGGAGTGATAGAGGTGAAGACTTTGCCAGAGGCTACAGAGCAGCGCCGTGAAGGGAACGGCTATCGTTGGGGAGCACGTACCTTCCCGCTTCCTGCAGAATCTATCGCGACCGTGAGGGAAACGGTCCCTGGCTAAAACTACATCTCCCAGCAACCCCTGAGTCAGGCGCCTGCCGTAGGTGTCATCAGGCAGCGCCTGAGTGTTATTTAATCCACGTGGGGGCACCCCAGCGCGGGACGCGCGCGGGCGGGCCCGTCCTTGCCCGTCATCGCCAGGAGGAGGCAGGGCTGGGCCTCCCCTCGTAGACCCACTTTCCATCACCTAAGGTACTGTGGTGAAGACGGGGATTGTGAACCCTAATTTGTGGTGCTTCTGGGACAGTGTGCCATTGGTGTATTATACCCTATGAGGACGTATGCCTGTGTTATTGTAAACTGCTAACCCCGAGTACATTCTGCGAACTATTTTGGATTTTATACTTCTATACTCGGGTGTAACTACACATGTAATGTTATGAACATATATGTGTTTTAGAGTTTTTTTTTCTTTTTCTTTTTTCTTCTCTTTATTGTTTCTCTTTTTCCATCATAGTTTAGCATTTTAACGTAGTATCCTGATCCCCATTACTTTTTACAGGTTGGGTAATGGCAGGGAAAGGCAAACACACAGGGGGGGGCGGGACAGTTACTGGCACTCTGGACCAGTTTATAACGCGTGCTGTTTCAGTTTTAGAGCAAGAAATCGCCATAACTGAGCGACGGATCTCCACTGAACCAGCGTTGTTAAGACGCTCATCTATTGGGACCCTAGCACTAGCTAAATCCCCTTTGAGAGTAGACGGCCCTGAGGTGGGTAGCCCCTCCCAGACAGAGGACCTTGAGATATGTCCCTCTTTGAATCAGAGTAGCATAAGGACTCTAGAGGCCCTTGTTGAGGACGTTCCGGTAGTTAAAAATTCCACAAGACCCGATCTTATACACCCTCAGACACGGGCTAGCAAGAAATCCAAAAGTACGCCTAACCCCAAAAGAAAAAGGGCTGATGATACTCAAGGAGGGAGGCAGTCGAAACTTTCCAAAAAGACTACCAACCCAAATACTGCTTCCTGTACTCCATCAGAGGGGGACTGCGAAACTAATGGCGTGGGTAAAAAGAACTCTCCTGACCAGTCACAATCTAACGAGTTTATCACCCAAATTGAACAGATGGTACGCTCGCTACTACTCCCCTTGGCTGAGAGGGTTAAAGTGATCAATACAAAAGTTGAGTCCCTGGAGCAGACGATGCTTGATAATTTCTGCTCCTTAAAAAATGTCATCAAACTTGTCACAAGTGAGAGAGCTAATTCTAATTCTAATCAAATACCTGTGGCAGTACCTATAATAAACGCCACAGTTACCCCTGTTGTTGATTCTGCTGTCACCATTAGAGATAGGCCAGGGACTGACCCATCTATTGCTTCGGATAATACCAGCCAAACCTTGCGACGGATAAGTTCCTCTAGAAGTAAAAATGGGGGTAATGACATCGTGGAGAATTCTAATGGTACAAACAGGGGTGCGAAGGCAGGACCCAGCAGCGTTACTCACACAGATCCTGCGAAACCTGCGAAGCTTCTCTTCCTTATGTAGCAGTATTAACTGGAGTCCCGGAATTAAAAGAGGGCAAGTCTGAATCTTACCCCGAACTTAAAAATAAAGTGACCTTCTGGCTTAATAAAAATAGACCTATACATGCTGGTTTGGATGGGAATATTTTATTTGCCAGAAGGGTCGGCTGGGTTGGAACAAGGCCTAAAGATGTGGAGGGTGACGCCATTGTTGTAAACTTTCAAGACAGACGTATAGTGCGCCTCATCTGTGATGATAATTTATCCGGGGGCCAGTTGGGGATAGGGGTGCGCGATCTTGGATACTTTTATAACGTACCCACCTATCGCGCTGAAAGATTTTTCCATCATTGGGGAGTACCGAGAGCGCTCCCAGAGCCCATCATTCCCCATTCTGATTATTATAATCCTAACTCTAACTGCAATTTAGGACATTTTGATTGACCAGAATCTCAGCCTCAAAGGGAAGCTATGGTAGTGAGTGCTGTTACTCCGAATAATAGGGTTGAAGTTGATCTCCCTTTATCTGGGACATTAAATTCTTTTAGGCACTCCCCTTTGCACCCTCACTCGGAGCATTCAAATTTTCATGATGGAAGCCCTAATATTACCTGTCAGCCTAATTTGTCGAGAACAGGGCTGGGCTCAATGATTTCGTGGAATGTTGCCGGTCTAAAGTCAAAAATGGATTCCCCGGAGTGGGTTCAATTTATAGGTAGTTTCGGTGTTTGCCTCCTCCAGGAGACTTGGTCCTGTGAGCCGCAGTTCCTCCCGGGTTTTTTAAATTTCCACGTTCCAGCATCTAAGGGACCCAAAGGGCGTCCTATGGGTGGATTAACAATATGGGCTCGCCAAGAATTATTCCTGGTGATCAATGAAATCAACACAGGCTCTCCTGACATTCAATTAGTCAGATTATCTGCGGGCCCATTGGGTGACGTGGACATCTATAATTTGTACCTGAGGGGGACCAATGGGATTAAGTCCAGGACCCTGGTTGCACTGGATTCCCTTATTGCACAGCACTCAAGTGAGAGGGGAGTGCTTGCTGCAGGGGATCTGAATGTAACTTTTGAACCACTTTTAAGCTTAGACTCTTGCTGGGGACTTGACCCTGAAGAAGATCAATTATGGGGTATCCCTGGCCTCGATATGGACCCAATAAAACGTTGGTCCGAGGCAGCAGTTCAGGTCAACGCCCTCTGTTATGAAAGAGGTCTGAGGGCTTTGAATGGAAGAACCACAGGGGACAAGGAAGGGGCCTATACCTTTGATAATGGCCGGCATAGGAGTAGAATCGACTACGTACTTTGTAGCACGAGGTTATGGCAATTTGTAAAAGATATGGTTGTAGTACCTAGATCAGAAAGTGACCATAACCCTTTATGTGTAACGCACTGTTGGTGGAAAAGTGGTAATGTTGAACCAGCAGAGGCGTCATCTATGCCAAATGAAGTATTCCCCTCTAATGACATGCGTAGGCTCAAGTGGAGTGCGGTTAAGTCTAACGAAAAGGTAATTGATAGCATTAATATCTTGTTGTCCGAAGTTGTTCTGGAGCTTGAATGTTGCAGGCTCACCGATCAAGGTATTTTGGCAGCCACAGGCCACCACGAAACCTTTTTTGAGGAACTACGCCGGTTTTTTCTTAAACCAACTAGGAAAGGTAGTCGACCACCCCTTAAACGCTTACGGTGGTATGACAATGATTGCAAAAGTGCCAGAACCAACCTTATTTCAGCCCTTTCCAGTGGCAGCATTGGTCATGTGAGGGAAGCTCGTCAATTATATAAGAAATGTATAGCTTTGGCCAAAAAGAACTGGGACGAGCAATACTGGTCTGACCAAAAAGATGCTAGTGATGCCAGGGACACACGATTATTTTGGAATACAATTAAGTGGCGCAGGGGAGGGTTACCAGATAGACCATCAAATCATGTCTCACAAGAAGATTGGGTAAATTATTTTAGGCCCCAATATGCATATGACCCCCAGATAAACCCTGCAGGGGAAATATCCCTTGTCTTTTTCTCTAGCGGCCCATTTAGCACTAAAGATACCCTAATGGCTTTGGGATCTGTAGCAGCTGGACGAGCTCCAGGTCTCGATGGGATTCCTTCTGATCTTTTTCTCTGTAACAAAAAATCCTGGAGTGAATACATTACCCTTTTGGCAAATGCCATTGCTGTTGGTGCTCCAGTTCCTATATCCTGGGGGGGGGGCGTTATAATCCCCGTGTTCAAAAAGGGCGACAGAACCCTCCCAGGGAATTATAGACCAATTAGTCTAATTGATAAAATCCAGAAGGTCATTGGGAGGATGATACTGAATCAGGTGCTAATTTGGGCTGATGATAATATGATCCTCTCCCCTTTTCAAGCTGGGTTTCGCAAGTCAACCAGTACACTGGATCAGGTCTTTCGCTTTGTGCAACTCTACTGGAAAGTGGTTACTCTGGGGAAAGGCAGTCTCTATGTAGCATTTGTGGACCTACGAGCTGCCTTTGACCTTGTCCCTCGCCATCGGTTATGGGTAGTCCTTAATAAATTAGGACTCCCAGCAGAAATTTTGACAATGATAAAGAGGCTCCATGAGTCTAATTTTGCTAAAATCCAGTGGGGAGGAGCAGGCGAAGTCACCCCAGAGTTCCAGGTCGAACGGGGTGTGCGGCAAGGCTGCACCATGGCTCCAACCCTTTTTTCCTTATACATTAACGGGATTGCCCAAGCTATGCTCAATGCCATTGTTGATGCCCCAAAACTTGCTGGAGTCACTACTCCGATATTAATGTTTGCGGATGATACGTTAATCGTATCAAAAACTCCAAGTGGCTTGCAGAGAGCTTCAATAGTTTTTGAAGATTTTTGCCTTGGTCATGGTTTGGAGGTGAACGTGGCCAAGACAAAACTTATGGCCTTTAATCCGCATCCAAATCGTAGAGTGAGTAAGTAAGTTCTTCTTGGATGGGCAGCAAATAGAAATGGTCTCCAATTTTGTTTATTTGGGCACACATATAACTAGTAGCTGCAAGTGGGATAAGCACATTGAGGTAGCTGCCCTGAAGCTTAGACAGATCTCAGGAACATTGACAAGGGAACACAAAAAGTCCTTCACTAAGCCCGTTAAACCTGTACTCCAAGTTTATGAGGCAAAGGCCCTGGGTCCTTCACTAAGCCCGTTAAACCTGTACTCCAAGTTTATGAGGCAAAGGCCCTGGGCTCAGCTTTATATGGGGCAGAATTATGGGGGTTTAATCTGCTGGTTCCCCTTACAACAGCAGAAAATTCTTTCCTCCGCAGCATAACAAGTCTCCCTCAGAATTCACCTATGGTACCTGTAAGGTATGAGCTTGGTAGGAATGCCATCGCAGATATCGCTAGACTTCGCCCGGTCTTATACTGGCGAAGGCTTTGGACTACTCCCGAGCTCTCTTTGTATGCCAAAGGTATTATTGATGTCATAGATCTAGATGTCTTTCACAAAATTGAATGGCTGAGGCAGCTCCGCCAGACGTTAACAGTCATGGACATGGTGGGGCTATGGAGCGATCCAACAACTGCGCAATTTCCCCCAAAGAAAGTTATGAAAGCTATTTATTGGGAACGAGTTAACCATCAGGTGTGGAGTCGTGTAAACCCAACCGGGATGGCTGGTCGCTACCTAGAGGTGAAATACACGCCCGCCTTCGAACCTTACTGGGACCTGATTACAAAGCCTAGAGACAGGAAGCTGTACTTCCAGCTGAGAGCAGGTTCTCTTCCAATTAAGTCTCTTACAGGCAGATGGTCTAGTCCTAGTGATGAAATCTGCCCTGCTTGTGGGGTACAAGCAGAATCTATTGCCCACTTTCTGTTTGTCTGCCCAGCATTAGTTGTCCCTAGGCGAGTGTGGTTGTCACCATTGTGCAGGAACCTGGGTACCACGAGCAGTGCCGTTGCTCTAAGAATTTTATGCACCAGCACTTCCCCAACCATTTTTATCCCATTAGCAAAATTTTTGGGTTGGGCATGGACCTTAAGGGGGAAAGTCTGCACCAAATTATAGATAATTCCCCTCTACGCAACCCATATTGCTGTTGCCTAGCGTGAAATTCTATAAAATGATTTTACAAAATGCTGTAGTTGTTGATGGGGGTCTATTAATTATGTATTTTCAAAATTGCTGTTAGTTCGATCAGTTTAATACTTTTTAGAAATACCTTTTAACTTATTTATTGATGAATCTAAAAAAAATTTATGTATATTTTTGTATGTAATATTTGATTTATGTTTGTGTCTTTTATGATTTTGCTGAATCGAATAAAGACTGAGTATGAGTATGATTCCCTACTAACGATCAAGTTGTCCGAAATGTCCAACTAATCTTCATCTCCACCACAAGACTGCTTTGCCATGGGCATAGTTCATCAAGGTCAGGATCACTTGCCTCTGCCATTGCAATCGATTAAGGCTATATGATTTGGGGGACTCAAGAAATATAACTTGGGACAGACATTTCATGTCACTTGAAGTGGCAGCAAGTTTCTAGCCGATTCCCAATATATAATTTCAATTTTAGTTTTTAGTTGTACAATGGAGAACATACAGTCCCATTTACACTCCTGTAACCCACCAAACATCTTACCATAGTTAATGGCAAGGAGAAACTTTCCCAATGTTAATACAAGGGTCAAATCACTAACCGTTCAAATAGTCAGCATTTTTCATTTTCTAAAAGCAGTGCCCAGAACTGAGTGGGACAGAATCCAGTCAGTATAATTCCACTTGGAAAACCCCAGGGACCCTCTTTGTGGTCACTTTCTCTGCAACATCCAATCATGTACACTGCACATCTTTAAACTCACTGCATGGTCAAAATAACAAAATTTGCTGTAGGCCGCTGTAGTCGGGGAATTAGAGTAGACAGAAACTGACCCTCCTGCAATTTACGTATGACATATTTTTCCTCACAAATAAAATACCAAGGCGTTTTAGCCAGTAACTTAAATAAAAAAGTGTGGTATTGCTTTCGGAATATCAATCTAGAAAAGAAGAATAGGAAAAGCAATCACAGATAAAGACCAAATTTCTTCCCTCTGAGAATGGTTAAGTGTGTGCCAGCTCTTAATAAACTTAAGTTAGTATCAGGAAAGGCGACATTCAGAAAGACAATTTGTAGAACAAGAGAGGAGAATAGCTTTTTCAAATGCTTTACAGAAAACAAAGATCACAAACGAAGAGCTCAGCATGATTTATTCATTGAATATATTCCAGGTAAGCCCATAGATTGTAAAAGGCCAGCTTGCTCCAGAAACCTAGGGATGAAAACGTTAAAGTCTGAAAGTAGGTATGTTATGTTGTTTGCGTGAGTTAAAGACGTGCATCTATGCCTGCAGTCTGTACACCATTTACAGGGCTAGCACTCTCAACTGTAATTGGCAAGCACTCTAAGGCTAGAACAAATAATAGGGGTGCAAGTGGACAAACTCAATATAAGACAACCCTACACAAAAGGAGAAGTGTGGGTAAAGAGGGTCCAAGGGATGTGTTTAGAGACCACCTACAGTATAAATCCCCAATCAACAAGCATTATACCAAAAAATACTGTGGGTCTAAAAAATATATTCTGTGTGGATACCTGATATATTCAGAAAAGTGAAAACCATCTGGGGTGTACCCAAAGAGGTTGAGTTCCCATCACCCACAAAGGTGGCTATTCATCATTTGGGAGCTCTGAACTAAACCATAAAAACCAACCACTTGGGTAATAATGGCGGTTGTATGGTAGTCCCAGTCGTGGGTGACCAAAAGTAGGGTGATGGTTTGCAGTGCCAAGAATATAAAAGGAAAAAGTGCTATTAAAAATGGCTACCAAGACACAAACAATTTTTATTCTGGTGCTATCTTGATGCCACTTTAAAAACAGTGCGTGGACAGTATAACAAATGACTGTCAGAGTGGTGGTCTACATGTTTCGGCTATCGGACTATGAAGTCCAAGCTCTCATCAGGACCTTTAGCGCTACTGCAAAAACGTGAACAAAGGAAACTTATGTAAATTAGTAGTTGGGATGAAATCCCAATACGACCTTTTATGTTAGTCTGTTTCCCTGGAGTTTTTGGGAGGGGAAACCAGAAACCCGTCAGTAATCGGGTATGTACCTCGCCTCGCCTGGCATCCGCTCAGGACAGGAGGCACCGCTCTCTCCGTCGGTACCCCACGCTGGAAGCTGAGCTGGAAGGGGACAAACTGCCAACTATTAATTCCCTACAAAAAAGAAAATATTTTTAATGTGATAACCACATCAGAGGGTGAGGAGTAAGAAAGCCAGCTCAGATATAAAACAAGAGAACTTGAATTTAAACAACGGTTTGGAAGAGGCATGCAGAAAGATGAACAGAATACAGGAGGCTAAGCTAAGTACTTTGTCTAAGAGGAGGAACAAATTGCGAAGGGGATGGAGTAAGAGGGTGTGTCAATAGTCCAATTTGCTCAGGAATCGAGCACTGATCAAGGGTGCGCAGGTCATGTGAAACGAGTACAAATTCTGCCGATGTTGAGAAGCTGGTGACAAAATTCATGGCCATGGCGGTGATATATATATATATATAACAGTGGTATTACTGAAAAACATTTCTAGGGACAGTTGTGTCTTTACTTAAACTACCTTTTCTTCCCTCATACCATTACATTTCAAGTTTTACTTCATTAACCCCTTGAGTGCCCGCCCCTTTCCCCGCCCTGTGCCGGCCGTTGCATTAGCGGGCGGGGTCTATGACGAGCTGGACTCGTCATGGGCACAGCGCAACCGCGGCCCATGACGAGTCCAGCTCGTCATGGGCACTCAAGGGGTTAAACATTTACTTTGGCCACATATCAATGACATCTAAATGACTCCTACTTCGTCCTACCATCACTTTTCCCAATATCCATAAGGCTAAACTTTACCATGACTGTAAGTTTCCTTAATTTACTTTTCATTTATTTACATTCAATTTACACTTAATTCATCAAAATAAATGACATGTTTTAACAATAAACCTGCCTAAATTAAATTATGTCATTAATCACGATAAAATACTAACTATAAACCTATTTTGTATTGCATTCAATTAAAATATTAATACCCTTACTGTAATCCTACAGTTAACCATAACTCAACGATGAATTTATTTGAAATACTAGCTTTAATTAAATTATATTATACTGCATTAAATTCTTACTCCTAATTGTTCTAAAAGTAATATTAATGATCGGGAATGTCTCTTCAGGATAACAGCATGCGATATTAATAAATGCCCCTAAGTATCAATAAATGCATGATTTAAATACTTACAATTTAAAATTCTGCACAGAACGTACATCACCAACAAGAGGGTTGTGGACATGTACTCCGGTGCAGTTAACGATTGCCTATGTAAAAGGGAGGAAGGCTTATGGCATATTTTGTGGGCATGCCCTTCCCTATCGTCACCTTGGCCTTATCCCTAGATGGAAGAAGCTGAGGATTACTTAAAAATGTATGCCTCTGACATTAGTAGCGGCTAGAATAAATAATGTGAAACACTGGAAGGCTACCAATGCCCTAACAGTGAAAGTCTGGAAGAATGAACTAGCGTATATGGTTGAACTCCGAGCATCAGGTGTTAAGTGTAAAGTAAGAAAGGGGATACATACAGGGAGGTAAGTGGTTCAGGCTTGGGAAGACATGATACATGTGCTGGTGGACTGAAACAATGAGGATAAATCCAATCGCGGCCGGCATGAATTGCGGGTGGGGGATAATTTATTAACATTTAAATAAAAAAAAAATACTTACCTTCGCCTCCGGTCCCGGACTCCCGTGTCGCGTCTCCTGCTCTCTGCTCACAGGAAGCAGAAGCAGGCAGCCTCCCTCTCTTCCCATAAGCCAATCACAATGCTGCAATGGCAGCGTTATGATTGGTTTGGACGCCATCCTTACAGGCGTCTATGGGGAGGCTGTTTTCTTCATGCAGTCAGCGCCCATAACATTGGGCTAGCCACTGTGAGAAAGTGCCATCTTTCTTGCATGGTATGCCCCCACTTTTTGCTGAATTGCTGAATGTACTTTGACTGAGTGTGCCCAGGACTCCTGCCAATCAGGTGCCCAGGGCCTATGCTCCTTCCCTAAAACACAAATTGTCAAACCCTAGCCACATGTCAGCCCCTGGTAAATGGTACCCTAGGTACCCAGGGCCTTGTGACCAGGGAAGGCCTCTAAGGGCTGCAGCACCTATTGTGCCACCCTTAGAGGCCCTGTACCCTAACACACACACACACACACACTGCCCTTGTAGGCTGAGTGTCTGGGTACAAGACAAAACAAAGAGTCCACATGGCACACATCCCTGTGTGCCATGCCCACCACCTACACTGCCATGGCATACATCAGCCACCCCTCTAGCTGGATGCCCTATGTCAATGGTGTGGGCACAGGAGCAGGAGCCTTGTGCCCCTACAGTACCCAGGTCCATTCCTGTGCACTGTAAGTGCAGTGCTGCCATTTAAGAGTATATGGTGCTGGAGGCTCGACAAACACGAACTCCACAGCACCATAATGGCAACACTGAAGACTGAGAAGTTTGGTATCAAACTTCTCAGCACATTAAACCCACACTGATGCCAGTGTGGGATTTAATGTACCAAGCACCCTAGAAGGCATCTTAGAGATGCCCCCTGAAACCTAACCTACAATCCACGTCTGTTCTGAGGCTGCCACACAGCAGACATGTTGCTGGACCCCTGGGTAGGAGAGCCCCTGCTCTCCTGGGTCTGCAACAATGCACATCCTGGGCGAGGTGCTAAATCTCCTCCCCCAGGATGAGCAGGGGGAAGCTTCAAAAGGCATGCCGCCTCTGTGAGCTTCCCCAGGCCACTGCAACCCTTCACTCTGGCGGGAAGCTTGCCCGGAAGCCCCAAATAAGGACAGGGGATGTGCCAGCCTGCCAACCCCACCCCTCAGGTGGGGGAGGCGAGGTGAAGCACATCTCCGGGCTCTCGCCATATTGAAGATGGGAAGCCCTGCCCAATCAGGACTAGGCTACTGCCCCCATCCCACAGGAGAGAGGCAGGATAGGGGGTGTACCCACCCCAGGACATGGACCCATTGGTCCCTGCCCTTCACCTACCTGTAACGCCCCTAAATCTAGTATTTAGGGGCACCCTGAACCTTCCATCCCCAGATTCCAAAATCCGAAGAAGAGCTAGAAGAAAGAAGACCTGCCCTGCAGCTGCTAAATAGAGGAACTGCTTTGGCCCCAGCCCTACCGGCCTGTCGACCCTCGAACCTGCTCCTGCTCCAACCCGGCATCTCTTGTGGCCAGCAACCTCACAAACCCCGGAGGACCTGGCTACCTTTTGACTCCAAACCCCTGGGACTCCCATAAGTAGAGGCTCTACTCAAAATCTACTTCTAATCCCTGGCAGCAGCCCGGAACCGAGGACCCTTCCCACTCTGCACCCGCCAAGCCTGGCCTGTGCCGGAGTGAACAAAGACCACGAGGACGACCCCACGGCGACTGTGACCCCGAGTCCGGCACCCAAGGACCTCCCACGACACTCCTGAAGAAGCCTGCAGCCTCAGAACCAGGTGCCCCCCCAACCGCGATCAACAGAGGGCAAGATTTCCCGACACCAAAAGGCACCCCTGCACCCGGCGCCCCGCGGCCCCCTGTGCCCAATCCCGGGGTACCTACCTATTCTCCAACTACCCAACTTACCTCTCGAAGTGGTGGTGGTACCTGAAGAATCTTCGTCCCCGAGCTTGCAGTCTTTTTCTAAACCGGAGATTTCCCATTGAAATCAATTTAGCACCCTAAGGCTCAAAAGCACCCTGTACCCAGCCACCCGAGTGGCCCTGGCAGTGTAACCTCTACACCTACTATTCACCCACTTGCCCTGAGTAAGTGACCAGGAGCCCAGCTCCCAAGCCACGTGGCCTGCTAGTCAGCAGCCACCAACCAAGGCCCCCCCCTACCTCTCATAGGATAACATTGGGCCTAACTCTCTCTGCACCCGGCCGCCCTTGTGCCGCTGAGGGTGAACCAACTGTACCTACCTGACCCTGGGAGACCCCTGAGTCTATGACCAGAATCTTAACTCTGCCAGTCGAGTACTTACCTTTAAAGCGATAACTCAATTTTCTCCATAGGGTAACATTGACTGGGTTTTTCTGAAATTTCTTCTAAGTGTGGACTTTTCAAAACTTAAAATATTCACCAAAAATCAGCCGAGTAACGAAAACACTCACCTGCTCTTAGGTGAGCTCCCAGTGCTGGATCTTGGTGCCCAGCACCGACTCTGAAAAATACTTACAACTGTACTTACCAGTAACCCAATTTTCTCCCATAGGAAATCATTGACTGTTTTTCTGTGAAATTTCTTCTGTCAATTTCTGCAGTCTTTAAATATTCTTTAAAAATCGTATAATTTCTGAAAATGTAATTACTTAACTGTTTTGGATAAAGGTCCCAGTACTAAGTCTAGGCACCCAGTACTGGATTACAAAAGTAACGAGAACATACTATACCTTCAACTTGAATTTTCTGCCATAGGGAATCATTGACTGTTTTCTATGAAATATTTTCTGTGTCAACATTTAAAATAGCAAAATATTGTCTAAAAATCATCACAATAATTAAGTCGACTTTCATCACCAATCTAGGATCCAGTCCTGGAATTCCAAAAGTAATCCTAAAAGTAATCTGTGGCAAATAACTTGAAACTTCCATTGAACTCAATGCATTATTGTGTTTAAAATTGTGTTGCCTGTGGCAACCACTTGTAACTATCTACAAAAGTCAATTGCATATTGCAAAAGTATTTATTTAAAGCCTCTCATTCTGAGAAAGTATATTTTAATACCTATTGTTGGCTCTAAAATAAAACAAGCATATATTTTTTATATATAAACCATTGGCCTAGAGTTCAGTTATTGAGTGGGTGAGACCATTTGCTGGCTGAGTGTGTGCAACACTGTCCTCTGATACTGCCTTACTGCTCGACCAAGCTACCACTTTAGAGAGTAAGGTTATATCTAACTTTAGCCTCTGCCAAACCTCTGGGGACTGTGGACTCTGTACACCATGTACCTATTTGGGAACAGTATATAGAGTGCCACTTTCTCACAGCCACTCCTCCCCGATCCGCCCACCCCCAACCAGGCATACCCTTCCTTCTGCTTTCTCGCAGTGCGAGAAGCAGAAACATAAAATGGTATTTATGTCATTTTACATTTCTGCTTCATGCACTGTGAGAAAGCAGTGGGTCAACGCTCCGACGCCCACATGGAGGAGCCACCCCTGGATAAGCCACTTGAAAACCTAAACAGATGTGGCAATGTGCTTTAATGTTATACCAGCTAGCTGTACAACTCAACAAGCAGGCATGAGTATAACATTAACATATTCGTTGTGCGAATGATTGATAGGTGGTTGTCAGACTTTTGGTTGAGGACCCCATAATAGGACAGTCGTGCAAAAACTACAGGCAACTCGATATTAGAAGAGAGGAAACAAGAAGTTGGGGGGGTCTGGACTAGATTACTACACAATAACGAATTTTATATGGACATCTCCAAAAATATTTAACAGACATGGTGCATACTAAAACTACAGAATTGTAAGGCTTTAGCTGCAGGACTTCCTAAGGATGTATGCTCAATTGTTCAGGAGATTGAAGAGGATTGGCATGTGTTTCCCACCATAACATGCTTTAACTCCATCAACATAAACTACGCTTGGCACAATCTCTTGCCGTTATTTCTTTCAATTAATTTCGGCAGTATTGAAATGAAAAAGGTATGTCAACTGACCCCGGATGTGAATTAAACAAAAGTATAAACTATCTTTGCACAGATGAAAGATATAATTAATGTACGAAAAATATTTAACTATGTTTAAAAAAAGTAGTAAAAATGTTACTATGATCCTAACCTCTTTATTTTTAATACACCATAATGCAGTAATAAAGAAAAATTTCCTAGCTAACGTAACGGAAAGTTTCAATTCTATTAAGGACTCAGAGGCGAGGATTATGCCTTCTTTCTTCACTTTAATGACATAGCTGCGAACATAACAGAAGACTACATTTCCCATGAACCAAAGGGAAAGGGTAGTCGAAACAAAACACATGGTAACAACCAATCCTCATTCGGGAAACAGTGTCCAATCAGGGGCAAGCCAGCCCAACATAGTCTAACAGTGTCCTCTCTTCCGCTTTCGGAGCGCGTAGACAGCAGCCTTCGGCTCTCCAGGAATCTTGTTTGTGTGTATCCGAGCCTGAGGACAGGAAGAACATATTACCGGAGGAACAAACTGCAAAGTTTACAAGAAAAATAACATACATTCCAGTATAACTGGACTTATAGTGTCACATAAATGACCAAAACCAATTACTTACAGTAGTATGGGGAGGAGTCTCCTCCAGGAGTCAAGGGCGGGATAATCCTTGCTTCAGAGTCCTTAATAGAATTGAAACTTTCCGTTACGTTAGCTAGGAATTTTTGTATACTATGTCAGGACTGGAGGCGAGGATTATGCCGGTCTGAAGCTTGCCCACAACCAAATAAGCCATATTCAGAATCGGTTTAAATAAAACCGTTTGAAAGTGGAGTCTGATGACCGATCCGCTGCATTAAGGATATCCTCCAAACGCGCCCCTAAGCTGAAGGCCTTCGAAACCATAGCACCCCTTTTGGAATGCGCCCCACACATGCTAAGGCTTATGCCAGCTTCCTGCATCACCCAGCGAAACCATCTGGCAATGGTGGGTGAGGAAACTGCTTTAAAAGGTTTCCAAAGCGAAATGAGGAGCTGCCTCTCTACTGGAGGGCGAAACTCTTCCGTCATCCCCTCATAAGCTTTGATGCAGCGAACCACACAGTGTTTCGGAGAATCAGGAAACTGTGGGTAGGAAATCGACCTGGAATGACACTTTGTGCGCCTTAGTAACGTGAAAGTCACACAATCAGGAGTAAAAACTCTACTAGAAATGTCTAAAGCACGCACGTCTGACACCCGTCTGCAAGATATCAGGCACAGGAGCATGGCCAATTTTGCGGAAAGCTCCTTTCTGTAGAGAAACCTATTCGGTTGCGAAGATAAAAAGAGGTTAAGAACCTGATTCACATCCCAGAGCGCGGAATAACGAGGCTCCGGAGGCAGGGAAAGGCGGATGCCCCACAGTAGTCGACAAACCAGGGGGTGTTCACCCACAGGTGCTCCTTCCACCGGGACGTGGCTAGAAGAAACGGCCGATCTAAAGGTATTAATATACCGATAAGCCAAACCCTCAGAGGCCAGTTGAGCCAAAAAATTCACTACATGAATGACATCCGTGACCAAGGGATCGAAACCCCGTCGCAGACACCAACGGGCTCATCTGCCCCACGCGGACTTGTACCTTTTGACAGTACTGTCTGCCCACGCTTTAGAGATGAAGGTCTCAGCCTCTCGCGAAAGGCCAGGGGCTTCCCACCTACCCTGAAAATCCGTCACGCCATGAGCCACAGTGAGTTCGTGGAAACTAGTGGGTGTGCAGTCCCGTCCGGACTCAGGAGAAGGGACGGAAACTGGGTGAGTAGGATTGGAAAATCCCAGGAAAGTTCTAGAAGAACCGGAAACCACACTTGAGACTTCCACAGCGGGATGATCATGACCAGATCCGCCGCTTGCCTGCGAACTTGCGCTGTTGCCCTCGTGATCATCGCGAAGGTAGGGAACGTATAGCCCAGCTCCCCACTCTAATTTTGGAGGAATGCATCCGTGGGGGCTGCCAGAGGGTCCGGCCGCCAACTGAAAAAACACGGAATCTGGTGGTCCAGCCTGGATGCAAAAAGATCCACCAAGAAAAGGCCCCAAAGGTCGTTCAGCCTCGCAAAAACAGACTGATCCAAGCGCCACAGGCTGGAATCCCGGAAGAGGCGCGATTGGAAGTCTGCTTCCAAATTGTCTCGGCCCGGGAGATATTCCGCCGTGATGGAGACCTGACTGTCTAGGCAGTACTGCCAAAAACTCTCCGCCAGATCCCAGAGGGCTTTCGATCTGGTACCCCCCAGATGATTCACATAGCGGTCTGCCGAAACTTTGTTCATTTTCAGAAGCACACAAGACTGCACTGTATCCCTCGTCCAGCAACGTACTGCGAAGGCCCCGCCAGAAGTTGCAAGAAATTTTTGTGTAACTTCTGTTCTTCGGGTGACCACAACTCTCCTGCAGAGAGGTCCCCATACCTGGCACCCCAACCGAGCCTGCTGGCATCCGATTCTATAACCATGTCTGGGGTGGAACCGAAGATTGCCCTCCCGTTCCATGCCTCCATATGGTCCAACCACCATTGAATCTCAGCTCTTGCCTTGATAGACAAAGCGACCTTGTGAGAATACGGATACCCCTTGCGTAGGAAGAAGCCCTTGAGACCCTGCAGAGCTCTGTAATGGAGGGGGCCCGGGAAGATTGCCTGATCCATGCTGACAGAAGACCCACACCTCGAGCCAACTGGCGGAGGGAAATTCACTGTTTGGCGAGAACATGGCGTAACTCGTGACGGATCTTGGAGACCTTCCTGATCGGAAGACTGAGAGTGGATGACGTGGAGTCTATGACGAACCCCAAGAATGTAATGATCTGAGTAGGCTGTAGCAGCGATTTCTTCTCGTTTATGACAAACCCGAGCTCTTGAAGAAGCGACACAGCCATCTGAAGGTGTTGTGTCAGGCAATGGGGACAAGCCGCCATCAAGAGTAGATCGTCGAGGTACACGATCATTCTGACTCCCCTGGACCGCAGGTATTCCACCACCAGTCTGAGAACCTTGGTGAAACACCAGGGAGCCAACGAGAGGCCGAAAGGGAGAGACGTGAATTCGTACGTGCGGTGACCCCAGATAAATTGGAGGAACCAACGGTGGGGCGGGAATATCGGGACCACCAGATAGGCGTCCTTGAGGTCCAAACCGACCATCCAATCGATGGGCCGAAGAACGTCTGAAGGAGATGGATTCCCTCCATCTTGAAATGGTGGTAAACCAGCCACTGGTTGAACTCGGCTCAAATTTATCACGGGTCTCTTGCCGCCATCGGTCGTCAACCAGAAAAACTTTGCTCAAAACCCCCCCGGGGTGAGGCGTAGTAAGGGTGATAGCGCCTTTCGTGAGGAGAGAAGACACCTCTTCGCCCACCAGAAGAGCGTCCTGCGCAGAAAACTGAATAGGGCGTGGAGGGGTCCTTTGCACTGGGGTCCCTTGGAACTCTATGTGGAAATCCCTCACAGTTTGCAGTACACAGGCATCGTGTGTGATGGTCAACCAAACTTGGAAGCACCCTGCCAACTGCCCCCCTATGCTTTGTGGGGAAGAAAGGAGAACTCTCACCTGGGCTAGAGGCTGCTGCTCCTCCCCAGAATCCTTTCCCCTTTCCCAGCCGTCCACGTGTGGGGTAAACATTTCCGAACCAGGTTTGGTCCTGGTACCATCCGGAGCCTCTCTGAGTGGTCTGGCGTTGCTGACGACCGGCCGAGCGGCCCCTGCCTCGGTCGCTCCGTGAAAAACACGGAGAAACACCTTCTTGATTGTAGACTGGGCTCGATCCAGTGATGTGAAGGTATTCACAAATTTACTGAGCGCCTTCACGAAGGGCTCTCCAAATAGACCACCTTGGGCAATAGCACCCGCCTCTGAGTCTTCCAGGTCCCCTAATTTTGGGTCAATTTTTATAAGGAGGGACCGGCGGCGCTCAGTGGAAAGGGCACAGTTAGCGTTGGCCATGAAGATCCCTACTCGCTGTGCCCATCCGGATAAGGTCTCGGGGGAAATTATAGAACCCGATGCCTTTGCCTCCTCTTCCATATCTAATATTTTTGTGATGGGACCGAGGGCGTCCAGGAGCTTATCCTGGCAGGCCCTCCAGGATCTGTCTATCCCCTTCTTGGGATCTCTTATGTAATTTTGGAGGAAGGTACCCATCCGAGGATCAATTTCAGGCGTAAGGGACACTTTACACTCAAGGGTGGGGCGGGGACACTCTGCCCGAAGGCAGTTGTGAGCCTCCATCTCAAGAGGGCACCTGATATGGGCGGCCACATATGCAGCTACTTTGTCAGCTAGCGCCTAGTCCGAGGACCGTGGGTGGATAATATCGTTGGGGTCCAGTATATCCGAGGTGCTCGGGGGGTTTTGGGAAGGGCTGGAGAGAGATTGAGGGACTGGGTCAGCAGGGAGAAGCAACGGGGCTGAAGGGAGGAGCGCCCCAGCCGGGGCTGCAGGGTGACTATCAAGGAAGGCCTGCCTAAGGCGATCAAATGCATCCCCATCCACACCTGCTTCACGGGAGCGCTTAGGCGGTGGAGATCCAAGGGGATCAGGAGGGATAGCGGTTGGGGCCTGGGGGGAGGGGGGGTACGGGAGGGGGGGGAAATTTGCTAAGAAAGACAGGCAAATGCCTGCTGAATCTGGTGGGAGAACCTATCCTCTTAACAGAGAAATGGCTTGGTCCACTGCCCGATAAATTGAAGTGTCCATCGCCTCGTAAAAGGCATCCCCCCCAGGGCATGTCAGCAAGGGGGTCCTCCTCCTTCTGATAATCGTTGTAATATTCCATGAGGAGTAGTACAGTAATCACATGAAGTGAAACAAAAGTGGGTACCCACTGGGCCGGCAAGGAAAGGCCTTATCAGGGCTGGGTGCCAGCCTGTAGCTTTTGCGCGGAATGAACCGCAATGGACCGGGTCCTAGCCCGAGGGACTTATTGCTGGCCAGGAAGGTATAGGAAACACACCCCTTTAACAGGGAGAAACTGATCTGGGCAATGTTCCCTTAACAGGTGCCAACAGCAATACAGGACCTTAGCGAGGCGTTCACCAGATAACTGGAAAATACAGGCTCTGCCCCTTACAAGACTGGGCCTGGGCACAGAGCGTGAGGCAATAATAGGGCAGCGTGACGCTTTCACCAGTCACCGCCGCCTTACAACCGTCACCGGCGTTCTCCTCAGATCAGAGGCTCCTTTGTAGCGTTTGCGCGACGTTTGAAACTCTCAGGCAAGAGACCAAAAAGCGCAACGTGGCCACACCACCTCTTGCGCCCTCTGGCGGCGGGCGGGCTAAGGAGCGAAGCCAGCGGCGAGCCGCGTAGGGACGGAAGAACCGTACCCGCGGCTATATCCCAACAGCGCAGCCCACACACCAAGGGAAAACAATGAATTAAACGCGCCGCAAGCGCGCCCTCAACGAAGCAGGGAAAACAATAATCTAACGCGCAGCGTGTGAAAATAAACCTTGCCAATAATTAGCGGTACAATAAAGAAAGCATGGAAACGCAACTGCATCAAAGCACAAAGCGATGCAAACGCTACAACAACGGTCATATAACCAGCGAAGCTAAAATGCATAATAAAGACTCAAAAGCACTAAACAGTAATGAGAAAAAACTGAAGAGTATTTATCTTGTTGCGTAGCAGCTGAGAAAGAGGAAGAGAGGACACTGTTGATGGACTATGTTGGGCTGGCTTGCCCCTGATTGGACACTGTTTCCTGAATGAGGATTGGTTGTTACTATGTGTTTTGTTTGGACTACCCTTTCCCTTTGGTTCATGGGAAATGTAGTCTTCTGTTATCATATTCGCTGCTATGTCATTAAAGTGAAGAATGAAGGCATAATCCTCGCCTCCAGTCCTGACATAGAATCTAATATCCAGCTACCTCTCATATCACTTGTTGTCGGAATGCCTGCTTTTTACCATCTACGGTGCTCCGCTGTGTTTTTTTGGATATGCAAGTACAACATAACTACATGCATTCATTTAAAATTTAGGTTTCATTTATTTTTATTTTCAGAGTTTTATATAGCGCTAACAAGACCCTTATGGGTGACAGAGCACTTTACAATTATAACGGGTAGTTATTATACAAACGAAAAATAATATACATATAAATAAATGTTTACAAATTTGTATAGATACATAAGCAAGTAGAAGCGAGAGAGGAACCCTTAATCATTCATAAATACTGGTATTATGTCCTATAGGGGTTGGGACAATTTTTTTGACTGAAGGTCAGGGGTGATGTGATCTATTTTTTGAGGCAGTGATGAGCCTTCTTGCTGCATTCAAGTTAGCTTTCACCGGTGGAAGTTTACTTTTAGGAAGACCCACAAGGGTAGCACTAACATAGTCTAGTTTACATATAACAAGAGCCTGGATCTCGGTTTTAAGAGCTGTAGTGAGAAGAAATGGTTTTAGTTTCCTTAGAGCTTGGAGTTCATTGTTAGCTCCTCTGGTGGTGGCACTGATGTGCTTTTGCATGGAGAGGTGATTGTCTAAGATTACTCCTAGTGATTTACCGGAGTCAATGATGTGTGGGGTACAGCTCAGAGCAGTAAGGAGTGGGAGCCAGTCTTTGATCTTGGGGGTGATACTGGGCGGATGGGTCAGAAGGAATTCTGTTTTAAGGACGTTAAGTTTCAGGTGGTTGCAAGTCAGCCTGTTTAATTTTTAGGTTTTGCCTAAGCAGCACATGAGCTGTCTCATTGAGACATGCAGTATACAGTACAGCGTGGAAGCTTTGTTTAAGCTCCACCCACTCTCCACCCATCTTTTGGATTGGCTTAGATCCTAAATGCTGCCTTCTAATTGTTTTTTGGCTTATTAGTCCCTCCTCCTGATGGCCATGTTGTCATTTGTATCCTTCCGTGGCTATTGGCTCCTTTACTACAACACTATTTTCTGCCCTGTGTCCCCCCCCACAGTCCGTGACTTCTCGCCCCCACCCTCACCCCCCCCCCCCCCCCACTCCTGTTCATGCCTTTTTGTACACCCGGCACCAAGCCACCACTCAAGCCCATCCTGGCTGTGACCCCCGCACTGTCTAAGCCGCCCCCACGGACCAGCCCTGCACCCCAATCTCCCCCGCCAAACCATCGCCCACTATGCCGCTGCTGCCCCCAGGGAGCAAGGACGCCCTGAAATGCTTGTATTACTTTCCAGATGGTACTATTAACATCTGCCTTTGGACGCGTACCCCTGCGGCTCCAACCACAGTCCCAGCCCAATGGCCCGGCGAATCACTCTGGGGGCACCTGCCATTTTACAGCGCTCAAACACCCGTTTCACTGCTGTAGCAGAGCACGTAGAGCACAAACACACAATCGCCTTTTTAGGGGACACCTGTGGCCGTCTGCATAAGGTATGTGCGCTGTCCTTTACCATGGCTAAACCCATGTGCTCTTCTCAGAGCTGAGGGACAATTGTGCAAACATATGTATAAATGCATTGTAGGTTAATCGTACAGCACTCAAGTCTCCAAATGCTGCTTCAAAGCACTTGGTCTGTTTTGATGCCCTGTCTCCGTGCATAACTATAGACGATAAACGTGTAATTCCTGCAATGGCGGCGTGTACCTGCAAGGAATAAAGAGCACTCATATATTGCTTCGTATAGCACACCTTATTCAAGCTCAGTGCATCATTACACAGGTTGAATGATATCACAGACGTCTGCACCGGGAACAGGTTATCATGTGGCAATGATGTTCTTGTGATTAGCTGTTCCACTGCACATGGTACAATGCATGCCCGGGCAGTGGTTGTGTGCATCTCAGTAGCTGTCCAAGCTGGCTCCGAGATTGTTCTGTCTTCCATTTGCAGTTAGGTGTGAGGTGGCTACTGCTTTGGGGTAGCAGAAGGGTTTGTGATGTAGGTGGCCCAATCATCAGTTTTGAAGATATCTGTAAGGGAGTGAAGATTTGTCTTTGGCAAAGTATCTAAATTCACCTCACAAGCACACCCTAGAGTCAACAGGCCCCTTTACTAAACCGTTTGTTATTTCGAGCCTAGAGGCTATGCCAGGGCAACAGAAATTATGCGACTGTGCAGCCACAGCGATTTTTGCATAATAAAAGATTTCCCGTATTTGCGACATAATCTATCATTTGCCGCATAATCTGCTCAAATTGAAAAATTAAGTAATACTTTTTAAAAATATGCCGCATTACATGGCACAAATTGTTTATTCTTGCCACATCATTCACTCAACCCTTACACATATTTAGGTCCTCCCATGCCGCATAATTCCAGTGGCCCGGGCTATGTCCTACCACTTGTATAGTGTCTTTATCAAGAGTCCGTTCCTGGGATGTAGGCAGCATTGTACACTTGTGCGCAGGAAATATGCTGTGTTTGCTCTTGGAAATGAGATGTGAATGAGAGAGTGAGTGAGTATCTATACAACTGTGTCAAAGTGTGAATGGCTAGGTAGCTGCAGTGACCCCTAAAGAAATGAGATTTGCAAAATTCTGTTTTCTTGGCCGGGATGTAGTTTCAAATTTTGTTCAAGCATCTAACATTTAGGAAATTATCAGACATTGTGGTATTATGCTAATAAAGTGTTTTCGTCAGTTACGACATACTCCATATATGAGATTGTATCAGACCTGCCACATTGAAAAAAAAGCATTTGCAGTGCAATAGGTCTGGCATTTTCAAAACTTTAAACTATTGGTATTGTAAATGACAAAGTCTTTTATTATTGCATTTTTTTTAAATGCATAAATTAAAGGCAATGTCATTTATAATGCCAATACCTCAAAATCTCACAAATGCCAGACTTATTGCATTGCAATCAGCATTATTTCACTCAGCGCCACGCACTGCCATGCCACACAATTCAATTCTACACATTTCCATTCCACACCACGTTTTTCAAATCAACACAATTGCACAATACACCACATACATCCAATGCACAACACAGAATTTCGCATCATGCCACATAATTCAACAGCACACCACATAAACTCCACAAAATACCACTCCACCGCACAAAGTAACATTCCACATAATTACACTCTGATACACAATCCTAATCAACATAATTACAGTACACTCAATACCACATAATTACTATCCACATATTTCCATTACACACCATGCCACAAATTTCCACTACACAAATCCACACCACAATATTCCATCACACACCATTCCACAGCTAACAATTCCAAAGCACATAAATCCGCTCCACACCACATAGATACGCTACAATCCAAAACACATGGTTAAAAGACATTCTCATTTACAACGCTAATACCTCAACTCTCGCAAATGCGAGACCAATTTGCATTGCAAATGCTTGTTTAGTCAAGGTGTTGCTGAGGATTTTTAGGTCATCGGGAGAGGTGATTTTCATGTAGAGTGGAGTATCATCTGCGTACATATGGTAGGATATGAGAGCAAGTTTAAGGATCTCGGTGAAGGGCTCCCATGTATAGGTTGAAAAGTGTTGGGGAGAGAGTGGAACCTTGGGGGATGCCTAGCGTAACTGGTGACTGATCGGAAAGAGTGTGGTTAATTAGACCCATTGGGATCTGCTGTGAATGAATGAGGAGAACCATTTCAACACAGTATTGCAGGTTCAGAAGTGTATCACGAGTGACAGATCAAACACCGCTGACAGGTCCAGTAGTATTAGTAAGCAAGATGTGTTCTGATTGAGAGAGCGAGAGATCCATCAACAATGTGTACCAGGGAGGCTTCTGACCTGGAGCACAGTCTGAAACTAGATTGACACTGGTGTGGAGTTGGACTTGCTCAATGTGATTGCGAAATTGTAGGTGCACACATTTTTCTAATAGTTTAGCTAAAGTTAGGATGTTGGAGATGGGGCAGTAGTTGTTAGGAACAGACTGGTCAGAGTTGGGGTTTTTCAATATAGGAGTGACCTGACCACTTTTTAGGAAGTCCGGTTTGGAGCCTTCGGTAAGTGAGCCATTGATAATCATTGTCAATAAATGTAATAGAAGGTGAATAGACTCACTGAGAAATCTGTAGGGAAGGGGATCATTGAAGTGATTGGAATATATCAGAGAAGTTAGAAGTTTTGAGATGTAGTTTTCATTAAAGGATTTAAAGCTGAAACAGACTGTGTTGTTTTTAGGTTTGTGGGGAGAGGATGTTGAGCATTCTTCCTGAACACCTGGGAAGGGGTGTGGGGGAGGTAAGCAAGGTAAGAGTTTAGGGCATTCAGTATCTTGGTGGTGATCAATATGGTTGTTCTCAGCAAAAGGAGGAGGAAAACGTTTCACAATTGGGTAGAGTTTTGTTGTCATGGGTTGGGGCACCGATTTCTCTGGTCGTTTTGCTTTTGATAATTTAGAACTGTTTTTTGGGATGATTTGTTGCAGAGTCAAGTTGATGTCGAGAGAATGTTGCTTTGGAGCTTCTAATGTGTGTATTGCAGGTGCTCCGTCTTTTTTGTTGAAGTTTAAGGTTAGTACACAAGGTAGGGGGAGGTGGAGTGTGTAAGACTAGGTCGCCCTCCTTACGTAAACTAACAAAGAAAACCCAAGGTATTGGGTTTTGAGACCTAGTCCAAGAATGTGGCTCCTAACCAGAGTGATCAGGAAAAACCAGAAAGAAAGAAAATACATTTTCTTTCTTGAGTCCCCTCACTCACCAGGGTTTCCCCACGGTGACATGCTTCATCATTGGGGCCATCCCAGTTCTCTACGAACTGGGGCGCGCTACGACTTGTGGAATTACGTAGGAGCACTTTTAGTGGAAGACTATATGTGGTGCAGTGTGTGGTGGAGTGGTTAGAAAGTGATTAAAAATACCCTGCTAGTGGGCCTAAACAACCTTTATTCTTGCTCCTAGGTTGGTATGTCTAAAAGGGGGGTTGCACTGGGAAACCTGACTGTGATGAGTAGGAATTCAGTGTATGATCAACATGTTTGGAGCTTCCCCTAGCTCTTCATCAGGACCACACAGGGACCAGTCCTGTGTTTGCCACTCCTAATAAACCTTAATAGGAAAAAATAGAGATAGTGAAAGAATAAAGAAAATAAAGTGAACGCCGTTACTAATAAAGCATGCGTAATTAATACATAGGTTCCCCAAGTCACGTTGTACATCTGTAATGGTAAAAATGGAGAGAATGCATTAGAAAGCAAAACCCCCCCTCACTCGAGTGGGGGTACACATTATATTCTTCCATGCTGCAGTGCTCCATATGGGTGATTTACTCCATAATGGTGCGTGCAGGCTTCGAAGGCGAGCGTGGTCGTGCCAAAATAGGTTAAAACATGCCGGTCAAACGCGCAGCGGGGATTATTTACATATGTGTATAGATAGTTACACACAACTCAAGTGGTGACACACAAACAACACACACTCCACATAAACAGGTAAAAAAAGGGTTTTTGTGTATTTTCAAATCTTTACTTTGTTATGTGCGATGTTGCGATTCATGGACTCGGGAGGGCGGTGTCTCCCTATGAAACAATCCTGCCAGAATGAGAAGGTAGGAGAGGTTAGCGTATGCAGTTAACCGAAGTACAATGACTGAGGTTTACATGGGCTCTCGTTGCGTTAAAGGTACGTCGAACTCACGACCTTCCTAGCGAGACCTGTGGAGGCAAATTTCACTTACTTCAATGTTGGGGATGCCTCGTCTGGGCACCTAGACCTCTCCCCGCCGGACCGCATCTTAGCGTGTCTCTGGCGAGGAGCTGGTTAGAAGGCTTCCTTGTTTGCCGCGTAATGGTCTTGAGAGACTAGACCGAGCGGGACATTAAAATGGCTGCCGTTGTTGGGAAAGGGTGGCGGCCATGCTTGTAGGATACGCGGGTGGGCTCTGCAGTATCCTCGTCTTCAACACTTTAATAGTAGCATGTCGGTGTTAAACTTTGGTCTTACAGCATAATTTAATATTCAATAAACTAAATTATTTAGAGGTGATAATGTATGGCCATGGAAACTTCTATTGTAAGGACTCGTTTTTTTTACTGTGGAAGCCTCTAGTTTGGTATGCATAAGCGCAGTGTGTCTTCTCTACGTAGTTACGTAAAACTGATCCTCTAGTGATGTAGGAAATAAAGGCATTGGTTATAAACGGGTAAACCCTACATCCTATTTTGCCAAAAAGGATAGTTTTGCTCATTATGTGACCCCACTTCAGGCGCATTGCATGTGTGTTTTGATGGGGATCTTGCTGTGTCTCATGGTTTTAGAAATCAATGGGGAACACCTCTATGGTGTATTGGTGCAGGGGCATATACCCCACGAGAGGTGTTGCATGCTTCAGCTTGTCTTGATACCAGACCTAACCCGTGGGGACTATGTTGATACTGGCGGAAAATTCAACAGAACAGACCCAAGGGTATATCGTCATTGAGACCCTCGATGTTGGTGCGGAGTTTGAACACCCAGCGTTGTTCCCTCTCGTGTAACCTCTTTTCTAGGTTATCCTTGTTGCTGATGTGTTCTAACACTACCCATCTCAGATCGTTGGGTGTGTGTTCTCGATGAAGCGGGCAGTCATTCTTGTGGTGGCGCGCTTGCACCGTATGTTGCTCCTGTGCTCCACTATGCGGGTACTCACTTTCCTCGTAGTCATACCCACATAGTGGAGGTTGCATGTACACGTGATGAGGTATACTACTCCTGCTGTGTTACAGTTTGAAAATTGGCGTAGTTCCTAAGTAGTGTTGTTGTTCAGAGTAACTGTTTTGGTTGCTGCGGTTAGGTAGCATACGCTGCAGTTGCTGCATGGGTAGTGCCCTGTGGGTAATGGATGTAGCCTGAGGACACTGCCTTCATTCGTATTTGTCGATCTGGGTCGTGTGTGCACTAAATGGTTCTTCAGGTTCATGCCACGTCTGTGGCTGAACATGGGTGTAGGTATGCTCAGACCCCCACTATTTAATGTGTGCCAGTGTTTCTTCACTATCTTGGTGACTCTGTCTGAGGCCACGTTAAAGGTGGTTGTCTTTTGGATTCTGAGTTGTTGGTTATCTTGGGCTCAAGTAAGGCTTCCCTGTTATTATTTGCGGCCCTTTTTCTCGCCCTGGATACAAGATGTTTTGGGTAGTTACGTTTCAGGAGTTTCTCACGGAGATCCTTTGCCTGAGTGTTGTAGTCATGTTTGTCGGTGCAATTCCTTCTCAGACGAAGGAATTGTCCGAAAGGCAAGTTTTGTTTTAAATGCCGGGGGTTGAAACTATCATAAATAAGGAGGCAGTTCCTTGCAGTTGGCTTGAAATGTGTGGTGGTAGCTAGAAAGCCCTGTTGTGTCAGTATGTTTAGGTCCAGGAATACCAGGTGCGATCTACTCATGGTGTGGGTAAATTTTAGGTAAGGGTCTTGCGAGTTGAGCCACCTTAGGAATTCACTGGCTTCTTCCTCAGTGCCCTCCCAGATCAATAGAACATCGTCTATATATCTTTTCCACATCTGGACATGATGTAAGTGGGGGTTGGTATTACTTAGTATCTTGTGCCTTTCCAAATGGTGCACGTAGAGGCCGGCCACGCTCGGCGCAAAAGTGCTTCCCATGCTGGTACCATGTTGTTGGAGGTACAGGTTGTCCGCAAATCTAAAGAAATTCTCAGTGAGCGCCAGTCTGCAACATTCAAGCACTACGTGTCTGGGGGTGTGGTAGGTACAGTCATTCTCAAAAAGGACCTCTTCTAGTATCTCTAGTGTTTCTTTATGAGGGAGACTTGTGTAGAGACTCTCCACATCCAAGCCAATGAGTATGCTGGATATGGGGTCAAATTCTAGATCTTTCAAAAGGCAGAGGACTGCTTTAGTGTCCTGTAGATAGGCGTCAGTTTTCTGTATAATAGGACGTAAGAATGCGTTTGCAAACTTGGACAGTGGTTCTAGAATGGAAACAATCCCCGACACTATGGGTCTCACAGGTGGTTTATCCTGATGTTTATGGATTTTTGGGATAGTGTAGAAATAGGGAATAGTGGGGTTGGTGTTATCAAGATAATTTGCTTCTTTTTTACTCAACCAGTCGTTGGTTAATGATTCTTCAATGAGAAATGCAATGTCAATCCGAAATCGTTCCGTGGGGTCTTCGTTGATGCGAATGTAGTTTCTTTCGTCGGCTAGCAAGCGCAGGCACTAATTTCGGTAGTCCGTAGTGTTCTGTAGAACAATGGCTCCTCATTTGTCTGCTGGTTTTATTGTGATTGCATCGTTGGAGGATAGTTGTTGTATTGCCTCCTGTTCAATGTTGCTTGTGTTGTGGAACATCTTGATGGTCCTTGGGTCCAGTTCCTTAACTTCTTTCATTATTGCTTTCTCAAAAGCTAATAGTTCCACAGATAGGTTGATAGGCGGTGGTGTGAAGTTAGATTTCTTCCTTAATCCTGTTAAGTTTAAGGTTAGACATAGAAAGGGTATGTCTCCAAGCTCTTTCAGCAAGTCTGAGGCATCGAGGTTCCTCATTAAAGTTGCAGTTGAACCAAGGATTGGATCTTTTGAACGGGATTCTCTTTAGTTGTTTACGGACAACGATGTCCATGACTTTTGTCATGGAGTTGCTGTAGTGATTAGTGGGTTCATGAGCGTCATTCATGTTGGAAGGGGAAAGGGGGGACAGGTTGTGTAATAGCTGACAAAGTAGATGGGTCGAAATTGCGGGTGTCTCTGACCCAATGTTTGGCTTTTCTAGGTTGGCCACTGGAGCTAATCACCAGGATGGTATTCACCAACACAATCCTGTCTCATTGCACAGCACTTGACCCTGAACAGTTTAAAAAAAATGTTAATAGAGTGCTAAACAGCTACAAGAGAAGGTATTACTAGAACCCAAATAAATGAAGATCATTTTATCAACTAGGGAAAAAGCAACCGCTTTGGTGACCATGATGCAACTCGGAGCTTTGATCTGCAGTTAATTGATTAAACCATCTTTAAAAGGAAATTGGATATGGTCAACTATCTCAGAAAGTTAATTATTCCTGCCTGAACAGGCATGGGAAGTATGGGTGTTCATATGCAGCCCATCTTTCCCTATCCTTGGGTTTCAAGATGGCCCATTTCATCAGTAGGTGATGTGAATAGTGGCACTGGACGCATGGGTGGGAGGGTGCTGCTGCACCCCCAAAAGCCTTAATGGAGTACAGACGGAGAATTAACAATAAACAGGCCTTTGGAGCATCTACTGTGGGTTCAAGAACCAACTAGCACATGACAACTTGTTGCTAATTAATTGAACATGAGAGTATGTTTACAATTCCTGTCTCGGACAACAAGTTTTTAGAACTTTAATTAGTGACACTTTTGATGAGCTAAAGGGGAAAGTATGCTATAGGGTTTCTAAAACATATGCAAAATAAAACACATGCATGCTTTACAGAGTAAAAAACAAATATCTCAAAATGTATATAATCATCCTGGAATAGTGTTCCAATTGTGTAATTGTCTGGAGGCTAAACAGGAAAGGTTGGCAGTTAGAGCTTGACTGTTCCCACAAGGAAAAGAGTCAAGACTGATTTGCATATGGCTGGGTCCTTACTGGGGTGGTGTGGTGAGCAAAAGAATGATGGATTTAACCCAGATCCTTGTGACTGGGGGTGAATGTTTGCATTGTCCAGCATTCCGTCCATCAACTGTTTCTTTTGCAAACAGGAAAAGTGGCAGCTTTAAACAAAAACACTTGGAACCAGAGGAAAACCTACACATTCATACTGCCCTAAAAAAGCAAAGAAAATGGGCCCCATTTGCCAGGGTTGATACTGAAAAACGTAAATAATTGGGGTGAAGAGGGTCCCTAATTCCTTGGCCATGAAGCCACTGCAGGTTTCTCATTACTGATAACTACACCCCCGCATGGAAAGTACAACAAGGGGACTTAAGTTAGGTGGGACCTCCAATTCTGAAAAATGAGCCGATATGACTGGATAGTGGACAACCCCTAGCTACTAAGTCTATCCTAAACCAGAAATATTAAGTGTGCTTGTACAACCCTCTTTACCGGTCTCCAGGAAGACAGGCATGGTGGCAGCAACATTCAGATCAAGCAAAAGAAGTTTGGATCGTCCTCGCTCCTTAGGTCAACCCCTCCTTTCATGAGCTATGGGCGGAAAAGGCAAAGCGCACATCTCAGTGCACCTGCAAAATGAAGTCTCTTGGTTTCTCAGCAGATGTGTGTGTCCCACACATGAAGCTCGCGTTCTCCATTAAATTCACCAGGCTAGATAGCTTTTCTAGAATGGTCGGCAGGTATTTTTTAAATTTTTTTTGCTAAAAGGGTACAATAAATCAAATTAATGAGCACTTATCCCACTAACTAATGGCTAACATTTGTTTAATGATTCATTACTTTAATGTTAATTTTGCCGTCAATCACTTCACACATATGGCACATGCAAGATTTTCCCAACCATCACCCACCCACCACCTTCAACAAATGACAGCAGTAGTTCTGCTTTTAGATATCCTTAAGCAATAACAAGCCAAAAAATAATTTTAGCTGATTTTCCCTGTTAATCATCTCCTAAATCTGCTTTTTAGGTTAAATAAATCCTGCATCAATCCAAGAACAAAGCTCAGAATCATCGCGCTCATGGCTATTACTCATAGAGCGAAAGCGATTTTATGTGCTGTCTTTTTCTTTGTTAAAAAAAGAAACAAAAACAGTTTGTCATCCATTCATGGCTGAGTCATGCTTCTTACAAAGAGAGCTAGAGTTTGCAATTATTTTCCGTAGTATCACACAAAACAAATACTCACGATGCTAGCTCTGTATTCATGGTTAGTGAATATTTATTATTTATTGGAGATGTCGGAAGAATTAAATATTTCTTGGAAATATCAACAGTTTGCCATCAAAGTTGGTACACACCTGCCAGTGACCCTACCTGTAACACTGTTTTAAAACTGAAATAGGATTAACTACTTGATTTGGATGCATTTGTTTTAGTATGGCCGTGCAGTAACTCATAGGTAGCCCTGGGATGGGAATGTCCCATGCACGATTTGTAGGCACGACCTGCCCTGACTGAACTTGCATGAGTTTCTGCCCAGCTTTGCATGTTTAGGTCGAACCTATGCAGCGCATGCACTGTCTCTTCGATAAAGGACTTTGATCCTCCCTACTACTTACTACAGGTTGACTCCAGTGTTGCTCTTCTTTGCTGCCACTTAATTGGTTTGCGCAGCCAATACGTCACTTCTGTTCCTAGCTGAGGCGCACCGATCAAGCACACATTATTTCAACTTGATTAGCGCACATCTGCTGCAATGTAGGTATTATTTCTTCTATTTTATTTATTTATTTAGTGCATTTTTATAAAGCGCGGACATTACCCAAAGGTGTCAGCGCGCTGTACAATAGAGCTAGTTACGTTACAAGAGAAAAGTGGTACAGAATATAACATTACACAGACTAAAAATTAAGGGTACACAAACACAAAGTCCAACACAGCACACAGGGGTGAGGAATGTACAGGAGAAAATACAAATTTACAACGAAGAGCGAACTTCCAAGAGGGGCCTGAGAATAAAGGGTGCACAAACACAAAATCCAACACAGCACGCAGGGGTGAGGGATGCACAGGAAAAAATACAAATTTACAATGAAGAGCGAACTTCCAAGAGGGGCCGGAGTATGAAAGTATTAGTTCTGAAAGTGTCTTTGGAAGAGAAGAGTTTTGAGTTCAGCTTTGAAAATCCGGGACGAGGAAGTGGCACGGAGCAATGGGGGAAGTGAGTTCCATATTCTCACCGCATTGCCTGAGAAGGATTGCGCCATTGATCTTTCCCTTTTGAAGGCGGGGGTCTCAAGCAGAAGCTTTTCCGTATTCCGAGAGGGTTGAGAGCCTCCGGACAGTTTCAATTTATTTGCCAGGTAACGAGGGGAGGACGTGTGCAAGTCTTTGTGTGTGATGCAGGCAGTTTTGTAAATAGATCTTGCCTCAATCGGAAGCCATCGAAGAGAGGACAGGATAGGAGTGATGTGGTCGCTTCGTTTAGACCCTGAAATGAAGCGAGCTGCTGAATGGAGGATGGATTTGAGAGGGGAGAGGTGGGATTTGGGTAGGCCCGTCAATCCAGTCTCGAGAGAACCAGCGATTGTACCAAGGTTTTTAAGTCATTCTCCGGGAAGAACCGACGGATACCCCATAGAAGGCACAACTGGTACCGTGCGTTCTTGGCAATAGAGTTGATGTGGGAGATTAAGTTGAGTCTTTTGTCAAGAATGACACCTAGAGATTTAGCGCTGTCGACAATGATGGGTTTGTTGTTGAGCAGGTTCAGCTGATCCATCCACGATTGAACAGGAGGAGGTGAGAGAGGTCGAAAGGAGGAGGAATTCAGTTTTGGCGGGATTCCGAATGAGTTGGTGAGCTAACATCCAGTTGTGGATGGAGTTGAGAGTAGAGTCGAGTAAAGAGAAATCGTGTGCGGAAGACACCTTGAGGTAGATTTGAGTGTCATCCGCATAAAGATGGTAATGGATCCCAGATTTGCTTAGGAGGTTCCCTAATGGTTCCAGGTAGAGATTAAACAGAGTGGGTGCCAGGATAGAGCCTTGAGGGACACCTTGACCTACAGCCAATGGAGATGAAAGCCTGTTCGCTATCTTAATCATTTGGAATCTGTCTGAGAGGAAAGAGGCAAACCATTTAAGCACTGTGCCATCCAATCCCATTCTCTGTTGAAGAGTGTTGAGGAGGGTGTTGTGATTAACAGTGTCAAAGGCTGCAGAGAGGTCAAGAAGAATCAGAAGACAGGATTCCCTGGAGTCGAGTATATGCAACGCATCATCAATCAATTACAGCAGGGCTGTTTCAGTGCTGCAATTTTGGATGAAGCCAGATTTTCGAAAGAAAAGGGAGGTTAGTGATGGGGCGGAAGTTGTTGAGGTCGGTTGCCAGCCCTCTTTGCCAAGGCATGCATTTTTTGCTTTCACGCTATAGCAATTTATTTTCTGACCATTTTTGCTGATTTTTAGATGCTGCTCACTGGCTTGAACAGTGCTTGTTTGGGCTTGTGAGAGATTTGCTGTTTTTATGCCAAGAAGCCATATTTGACCACGTGAAGAGACTCTTTCGTCCTGGGTTTCTTCCCCACTTCCGCCTATGTCACGTTTCAAGCCTCGATCTCAGTTCACCACAAAACGCCTTCTTTTCCAGATAGCCTTCACATTGGTTTGTTGTTCTGCCCCTATGTGCAGATTGAGGCTGGAAAGCTGCCCCCCACCTAAAATTACATAACGGTTGCTCTCACCACTGATTCCCCACCCTCAGATTTCATCACCTATCTGGCCCTGCTGCTACTGATCAAGATTGAAGCGCTAAGTATGTGCAATTTCAGTCTCTGCTTTTCGATAAAGGATGCCAAACGCGCGTTTCGTTCTTTCTCTCTACTACGGATTGTTGAGAGTGATGGTGAGTATGAATTGCTCTGTAAGTATGTCCAAGTTTGTTTGGAGACAATTAGTATGTGTTTTGAACATGGTGTTTAACGAACGTCGCTCGTTTGCTTAAATACGTCTGTCTAAAACGCTGTGGTCATACGGATATTAAAGTAATGGCTCCCAGGTGTATGTTTTAACTCTGCTTGAATTGACAGCCCTGAGATTTAGCATGCCAATATGTTTAAACTTTTAGACATGTGGGTAATGTGATGGCTTGTGCAGAAGATGTAATTTTTAATGTATGGGTTTACTTTGCTGAATTTTGCACAACGTTTTGTTTTAATTTTCAAATAACTTATGTGCATACCGTGTTAGGCTCCCTGCCCTGGTCCATACCGGCTGTGTGCCATTGCATGGAGGGCGGGGCAGAGCATGTCACCAGGGCATCACTTCCGGTCGAGGGGAGAGGCGTGCCTCCCGCCCGATTCCCCTACAAGAGACCAATGTGCACGCGACCGCGCAGTGGATGCGCCGAAGGCGCGCATGAGGCAAGCCAGTCTGCATCCGAACTGGACTAGGGGCCAGAAATCCTGGTTCTAAGGGGACACATGTTATGATTAAGTACTCTAAAAAGGAACTAATGAGATTGCGAAAGCCCACAGACACAGCATGTAGGCATAAAATAAGTGTAGACAGCATGGCACCAATATGCAGGCACTGTAATACAGCACTCACATTTAAACCTCAGAATACCAAGGAGACTAATCTACAGTTGGCTTTACTAAATTGCAGGTCAATGGCCAGACACAAGCATGAGATACACGATTTAGTAAGGGAAAGAGCATTGGATACTCTATTCCTGATCGAGACATGGCTTAACGAGAATTCGACCCCAGATGTACTAGATGCCATCCCGAGTGATTATAAGGAAAGATATGGAAGCCAAAGAGGTGGGGGAATTGCCATAATCTACAAAGCCGACATGAAATGCGAAATTAAACACACAGGCCTAGACAATCGTGAAGCATTCTTGTTCATTCTATCCACGGCAGACGATAATACCATAGCTGGCTTTCTTATCTACCGTCCACCCGGCCAAACAACACAGTTTGTAGCAAGCCTGGAAGAAAAGGTAGTACACCCAGCCCTAAGACACAATATATTTCTGGTGCTGGGGGACCTAAACATACATTTAGATGACACACAAAAACAAGAAATAAGGGCAATTTGCAAGGATATGTTGACAGTGAATCTAACGCAAAAAGTGGAATCACAAACCCATCAAGGGGGCCACATCCTAGACCCTATTTTTTCAAACTTTTATGAGGTGGAAGTTGGAGCACCATGGCCAGTCCCGTGGTCGTACCCCTACTTAGTCCCCTTCACAGTGCCATCTCATAGAACGACGGCACAACACCCAAATAAGGAAATCACTACTAGAAAGTGGAACAGATTCAATTCCGTATCCTTCACTCGAGCTCTTAGGGAGAAGAATCTAACGCTGGATAAAGATAATCTAGCCAGACATGGATTACTGATGCACTAGATAAGGTAGCACCTTGGAGCACTAGAATCCCTAAGAGACAAAAAGTAACAGCCCCCTGGTTCAATGATGAACTAAGGAAGGCCAAAAAAAGGTGTAAAAAATCAGAACGAGTCTGGAGGAAAAGTTATTGCAGTAGGTCCAAAGAGGATTATAAAAAGGAACTAAAGGAATATCATTCACTAATTAAGAAAATCAGATGTGAATTCTACACGGATAAAATAGAAAAAGCCAGCAACTCTAATAAAGAAATGTTCACAATTCTGAAATCTCTCAAAAATCAAGAAGAGAATAAGGATATACCAGCCTCCAGAGAGCTGTAATAAGGTGGCAGAATTTTTTGAAAATAAAGTAACAAAAATATACAAGACCTTTCCAACAGAAGTACAGCAGGGCACCAATCTATCTGGTATAAGCCTTGGGAACTCGGTAGGAACAACGCTGGATGAATTTAAAATACAGGATATTGAGGAACTCAAAGCCACAGAGAAAGGAATAAAATCTGGTTCCCCTTTAGATCCTGCACGACCAGAGAGAGTAATGGAGGGGGCAGACATGATCATGCCGTACATCGCGGAACTCATCCTCTGCTCCTTCCAGAGGGGAGTAGTCCCAACCAAATGGAAACAGGCCATCGTCAGACCACTCAGGAAAAAACCTTCGCTAGAGTATACCATATAAGAAAACCTTCGCCAATCTCATTACTACCATTCGTGGCTAAGATCGCAGAAAAAAAATCACAAACAAACAGCTGGTTGACCACATCAATACTAACGACCTACTACACGCATCTCAATCAGACTTTAGAATGGCGCACTCCACAGAATCAGCACTACTGATGGCCACAGAGACACTAAGACAATATGCGGACGAAGGGCAAACGGCCGCGCTGATCCTATTGGACCTTAGCGCGGCGTTTTACACGTCTCGCACCAAATACTCTTCCAAAGACTAGAGGCCTGTGGTATTAGGAGGAACGCTCTGAAGTGGCTGACATTGTTTTTATCCGAACGGAGCTTCCAAGTTGCACAACAGACGCATCTGTCCGATAGCTTCCCTCTGCCCCAGGGGGTCCCTCAGGGATCAATTCTGAGTCCCACCCTTTTTAAACTGTATGTGGGACCACTAGCAGAATGTGTAGAGAAACATGAGGTGTCGATAGTGTCATACGCGGATGACAAGCAGCTAATTGTAATGCTGTCCCAATACAAAGATCAGGCAGCGATCCGTTTCTCTAGATGTCTAGAGGAGGTGGCTGACTGGATGTCAAACCATTGCCTCAAGCTAAATGGGAATAAGACGGAGGTTATAATGGTAGGCAAAACACCAACCATATGGTCATCCGCATGGTGGCCAGAATCACTGGGCCAAGTCCCTTCCCCAAAAACAGAGGTGAAAAATCTCGGAATCTGGTTCGATTCCAAACTGTCATTTGACAATCAGATTCAGAGGGTAGCTGGTAAGTGCTATGGGGCCATGAAAATCCTGAGGAAAGTTATAGATCCGTTACCATCTAATACCAGGAAAACCATAGTACATGCAGTAATTACTTCCCAACTGGACTATGGAAACGTACTATACCTCGGCGCTTCCAAAAAAGCCCTATCCAAATGGCAGAGGGTACAAAACGCAGCGGAACGTTTGATTCTCAGCCTTCCAAGAAGAGCAAACACGAAGAAATCCCCGACAGCCTTACACTGGCTGCCAGTGGAGCAGAGAGTCGTGTTTAAGGCGATGTGCCACTGTCACCGCATCCTCTCCAATAAAGGTCCTAGATACCTTCATCCACTACTGACTAAATACACCCAAGGACGCAATCTAAGATCCAGGGGGATGGCACTGGTGTCAGTTCCAAGAATACTCAGAGCACGTATAGGGCTGTGCTCCTTCAGGTACTTAGCAGCTAAAATCTGGAATACCCTGCCAATCGCCATCAGAACGGAACCAAGCGAAAGTATCTTCCGCAGACAGCTGAAGACATGGCTGTTCACAAAAAATTGAATATAGTGCAGTTTTACGGGCCATATTGGGGGGAGCAGCAGACTCATTAGATATGTCTCAGCACGGAGACACACCGGTTGGTGTAACCATGCGCTCAACAAATGTATAAATAATAATAATAATAATGGGGCGTTGCTTGGTAGAAGCATTGCGTTGCTTGTAGGGACCTTTTTTATTCCTCTAGTTTTTGCTTAGCACAATGTGTCAAAGCATTAGTGTATTTTATGTTAAGATGCGGGTGCTTTAGCTGGTAAGAAGCATACCTTGTCAAGTCACCCGCATTTTAGCTTATCACTCTTCTCTCTCCTATTCAAGTGCCTGCCAAAATGTCTTTGTAGACTTCAGAGAGAATACCGGCTAATCAAACATTAATTTAAAATAAGTTAATTTTCATCTGCCTTGATCGAATAACTTTCTTTATCACCTGAATTTAACCCTAATTTTTTTGTCAAAAGCATGACTGGTATGAAGAGGGGCTGTACCAAAGAGTGGAAAAGAGAGTTAAAAACAATGTATTGCAATCATTATCTCTAAGGATAGAACCAACGGACCACAGAAGCTTAATACCACGTGGAATTTAATATACATCCTCGATGAGTATTGCTCTTTGCCCCAATACCCCATTTTCAAAACTTTGGTCCTTTACTCAATGGTCTACGCGTTTACACATATAGTAGAAGGCCATCTGTTGTCTTCATAAAAATGTGGCATTTGAGCTCCAAAGCAGATCCTGCACCCTGTATCTACTGACATACAGCTCAATAATCTGTAGTGTGCCTGATTTTTTTTTGTTCTATAATCTGATTGCTTCCGTTGATTTGCAGTTACGCAGGTGATGATGGCTGTGCCTGGTAAAGAATGAATTGTGAGGACGCAAGGGGAAAAGCTTTTAAGTCATTGAGCTGAACGCAGTGGGTGTCTTTAGTCTCATTAATTTTAATCTCGTGTCACTCAGGGTGTTACGGTGTGATGAGCCTCCATTTCTTGACTATCCAGTACCATGGTGTGTAATGTTCGGGGGCAGAGTAATTCCCAGTGCTATGTCTTCGGAGCCAGTTGCTCTCATTGGCTTGTTCTATCCTCAATCGCTGGGACATATCGTGTACACCGAGTCTTAGAGGATGAAGATGCAAATTCTATACATTGAAACTGTCAATCTTTGTGCTCCATGTGCGGTAATATTTCTTGTGCTTTCAACCTTTTCCTGACTAAATCCTAATGTGATTGATCGCTCTCGGTTTCAGCTGATGAATGAGATGAACAATCGAAACAACTGTGTAAACACCACGGATTGCATTTTTAGATGGGAACAGTGAGTAACAAAATAGGCAAATATAGTCTTAAATGACAACCTGTTTACACCAAAGCTTTGAAATGGACAATAATAAAATTATTTAACCCCTTCGGTGCTCATGACGGAATGGTTCCGTCATGACCCACGGTTGAGCTGTGCTCATGACGGAACCATTCCGTCATGACCACACCCGCGCAAGATTCCGTCAGCACAGCGGCGGAATCTGCGCAGCATCGAAGGGGTTAAATTCCGATTAAACTATGAACTTGTAAACAGATCTGAAACTATCTGGTGTAAACATTGAGAATTATCCAAATTGTGTCACAATTAAACAAAGATAGCATTTCCTTGTGCTTACCCCAATGTTCTCATTCTCCCTGCCCCGCAGCAGTTCATATTTTTACCATCAAGTAAACCACAAAATTCTGGGCCACCTGAATCTCTAGTTGCAGACTTTAAGATTCCTTTGCTGCTGCTGTGCCTTGGCTGATACCTTACACTTGATAGCCAGGTTAAATGGGATGCATTTTCATATTGAAATAACCTTTGCTATGAAATGGTTGTGGAATTATAGACTGTACCAGTCCAATTATCTTCCCAAAAGGATTTAACCTGAAAAATCGTATAACACTGAAGAGTACACTTGGCTTTATCACGCCCTCTAGGTAGGTCTAAACTGTTAAAAGCTCTTTTCTAGTCTTGGAAAGTCTTTTAGGTAAATCTAGGCTTAACATGTATGTCACCATTTGGTGTGCATCTGCGGTTAAGATCTACTGTGACACCTCACCTATTGATCATTTTGCTAGTAACTATGACAGATGTAAAATGATTATGGAGCACTTTAAATACTCTTGAAATATCACCAGTCCTAAAGATCAGTACAAGTGACAAGTCAAATAGGCACAATTTCTAATAACGCCTTTTTGGCTGGTGCTACCATCTCACCACACCAAGTTTCCAGTCCTGTTTACTTTCCATTCTGCAGAGGTCTGTTAGTGCAATCTGTTAAGTATTACATCCCATAATGTTTGTGTAAGTTACCAGATCTTTAGCTGCCATGGAACACTTAACTATAGTATGGTCCTCCAGGACAATGTCAAGATAATTGGAATATTGAATGGCAGTTAGTAATGTGCATGTAAAATTGCTGTCTGCCTCGGAATCTTAACTCTGAATTGCTTTTGCTCTGTTGAGTGATTTGATGCTGTGTAGTTGTCAACATTAAATGTTAAGGTTTATCCTGAGCTTACTGTTTAAGTATTTGTTTTTACCTGACAATAGTTAAAACAATAAAAACTTGATGTGTCTCATTGAGTTTGATGTCTTCTTTGTGTGTAATGAAAGCTGTAAGACCCATTGAGACTTGTACCAGCTAAATATCAGCATTAGCGTGCAACAAATGTGTTCGTTAATAGCCCCAGATGTAATCTTTGCAGAGCCAGGAATGTGCGCTGTCTGAACCTACCCACCTCTGATTTGGAGTGCTGCCTTTCTCTATCCAGGGTGTGGCATTACAGTCAGAGCTGCTAACTGGGGAACCAGGTTCGAGTTTCTGTGTCGGCTCAACATTCTGTGATTCTGGGCAAATCACTTTTTATCCCCATCCCTATAAGCCTTTGTGTGTGACCTTGTGTAATGGAACTGGTGCTCAAGTAAAGTGCTCCAAACACCTACCAGTAGAATTTGCGCTATATTTTGAAAAGTGCACTAAGATACAAACAAACCTTGGCGTAAGGAAAGACACATTGATATCCATTTATTGGCTGATTTGTACAAAGTGAAACCAGAAAACCTGAACACAGTGGCTTCCTCGCTTAAATTGTGTTATCAGACATACTATTTATTTCACTAAAACTCCTTTTTTCTTCATTATCGCGTATGAAAGCACTTCCGGATACGTGAGTTCAGACTACCAGTATTACTAAAATGACATTTTAAATTAATACTTCTCAATGCAGTGCTATAAAATGCTTATTAGTGTCAAAGCTTCCACGTTAAAGAACAGTAGATGTTGTAGAACCCAGGAAAATGTGCTGCATAGCTAAATACTTATAAGGTTCCGAAGACACGACCTATTGGCTATGCCAATGCTTGTTTCTGATAGCTGCTTCAGCGAGGTACTATAAATTGTTGTGACCCTGAAGGGGGCTCCGTGGTCTGAAGGGTCTACTGTTTCCTCACTGGATGGCAAGGTAGTAACTAACATTGGTGGCACAGTGGCATGTTGGCAGTTGGATAGGCCTTATTCCAGATACCCAGAGTGGCAAGTGTAAAATTGTTTGGTTCAGTGTAACTGGGCCCTACAACACATCCCTAATTCTGTGTACATCTGTGAATAACTTCTATGTAGTGTGCTATGTTAGCCAATGGACACAGGGGAATCCACTGTGTGTTTTTATGTGTTCATGACGCAGTCTCATGAATAAATGAGAATTGTTACTTGTGAAGTGCAAGCTGCTACCCCAAAAAGGGACGCCATGGAACATGTAAAACGGAGAGGAGACCTGTTAGTTAGGAGCATTTAAACAGCTGTAAGGGCTCTCCTAGAAGAGACATCTGTAGGAGAGAGCCGGAGAGATCAAGGTATAGATTTCAAAACGTTTGCAGCCTTTAGGATAAAGATCAGTCTCCAATTTGGCTTACCTTCACTGCAGGAAACTGCAAGAGATTAGGGAAAGATGTATGAAAAGCCTGAGCAGGTCAATATAAGCAAACCTTTCTTCAGAGATAAATGGGGCATTCATTTTTCATAGCCTTGTTGACAAAACATAGGCCCTTTAAGATGCATCTTTGCAGCAGGGAAGCCAATGGCGGACAGGGAGAAGAGGTCGGACTGGCTCCTTACGAGAAGGTTTCAAAATCATTGTGAAGCTGCATTCTGCACTATTTGAAGTCTAGTCATAAGAAAAGAAGGGAAGCCAAGATTCAGAGAGTTTCCACAGTCCACACAAGACAAAATCACAGTTTTCCAAGAAGACACTGGAAGAACGAGGAAGACTTCGCGACTAGATCTTAAAAGACTAAAGCACGGAGACAACACAACCAAAATCTGTGGGACAAACGATAGACAGCTATCAAACATCAGGGCAAACATTTTCGCACATGGACTCAGTCGGGTGGGATAGAACCTAACTCACAGGGCCATCAATTCCGTGACCAACCAGAGAATTAGGTGGCAAGCAGCAGAATCTCAGTCTAATCTGAGTTAAATTTCAAGAAACTGCATCTCATTCATGCTGGGGCTGTCGACATGCGGAGGTTGTAGCGATAAAAATGTGAGTGTTGTCAATATAGTAGATGGTGTACTCTAATCAGAGCTTCCTAAAGAGTAATATCAATATGCTGAATAGGGTGGGGCTGAGAGAGGAACCCTGTGGGATGCCGCAGGGATAGGAGAAAAAAAACAGCTTGAGCAAAAAGGTGGTAAAATAACAGTTAGATCTCACCTCAAGAAATTATTTATGCATCCCCAAACCTAAGCCGCAAACTATGATGTCAAGGAGACGTTGAGTGGGCAAAGAGTGAGGGACTGTGGCAAATACCGCAGAGAGATCAAGTAGGACCAGGGAGGCAGATCTGCCCTGGTCTGAGAAGGTTCCGAGATCATCAAGGTGGGCAAGGAGCACACACAGTCTCTGCACTGTGGAGTGCTTTGAAAATCGACTGCATCTCATCTAGCAGCTGATTGGCTTCAGGATTTGCTGACAACTGGAAATGAATATATTTTTTTATTAACTTGGCTTCAAGTGGAAGAAGAGGGATGGGTCTAAAATTGGATAAAACATTAAGATCTGCTGAAGGCTTTTGGGGGAGAGGGACTATAAACGCATGCTTCCAGCAAGCAGGAACCTCTGCCTTAGTAAGGCCATATTGCAGATGTCCACCAAATGAGGGGAAAAGAGGTCTGCGGGCATAGCCAGGATTTGGAGAAGGCAAGGGTCAGACATCGAGCCAGATTTATTAACAAATAGCAAGTGCTCATACTTGCTGTTTTAATAGGGGCAAACTCTGATAAACGGGGCCTGGATGTATCAAAGTAGCATCTGGTACAGTAGTCCCAACACCTGTAGGATAAAAGCTAAGCCAGTTCATATCAACTTTATCATGAAAGAACAGTGCCGGATTATGGCTCAAGTCCAGTGAATGACTGGCACTATTACAAAATGCTTTTCAGCATACAAAAGAGCTTGTTATTGAAGTTATTAGTGCCTTCAATCTAAGAAACATAAAATAGAAGCACATGAAGTGAGATTAAAATGTTGATCTTAACAGTTTAAGATAGAACTCTTTGGCTGTCAGGCAGTAACTCTCTTAGCCATAGTAGTTCAAGCTTCTTACAGTAGCCTTCAGCTTCTCTCAAATCATCTAATTTGGTCCCTTCTGTTTAAGGGAAACAATGTTCTATAAAGAACTTGAAATCAAACTGTTAAAAGAGAAAGCGTCTTGCTCGTTAAGTGAGATGTACTACATGGAATGGTACCTAAAGCTTCTACTAAGTTCTCTTAGATCGCTTTATACCAAGGTCTAGCTGGGTTTTGATGCGGACTAAACTGAGAAGAGGGTGCCAATTTATTATATTTTTATAGAGATAAGTACCACAGAGAGGTCAGACCAAACAAGGGGCACAGTTGTTTTAATCATTAACTAGTCTAAGGAAGTGAAAATAAGATCAAGAATAACAGTAGCAGCTTAAGCTTTTAAAGCCAGACCTGAAATGGTGAAGTGGCTATCAGCAACTTCCAATCCTGCACTCAGGTAAGACTAACACTGATGTCATATTTCTCAGGTAAACCTGGTTCAGCGCATCCTTAATACTATGTTACCTCTATTGAACAGAAACACCTGGTAGTAAAGGGGATGGTAGTATTTCCTGTAGGCAAACTGATCAACTCGATACACTCCTCCTTTTTCCAGCACTTCAGTGTGTGCATTACAATCATGGTACCCAAATCACTGATACTGAACATCTTATACTGACTAGCAGGCATCATGAAGAGTTTTATTAATGCTTTTATTGATTATTGCACTGCCTACTGCTCTGGTGGATCAGATGTTCCACAGGAATGACAATCTCCACTGGGAAAAAATATTAAGCCACCTACTCATCCCTCATCAAAACCTTCCTACCAGACAACTGCCTATTGCAACACTGCCCCTTCACTATTCACAATAAGGTCTCCACCTCTTACCTGGTTTTCATATACAAACAACGAGTACAAATGTCTAACCCTCTCAAACTAATAGTTATACCACTCCTGCGTGTTTTTCAAAATTCTGACATTAACACCCCCCCCCCCCCGCCCGTGATAATAAGGACATGCAATGCTAAAATAAACATACTGACAACAAGCATTGGTAAAAGCCAATGCAACTGAATTTAAAGTGCTAATGCATGTAAACACAGACCATGGAGAAATGTGAACATACTATTTGTATTGTGTTGTATTCCCAAAGCCTTAAGAAGTGCCACCTGGGGGGCTCTGCCGTGCACTAGTAGTGTTCTCATAGAGCTTGTTAGATCTTCAGCTGAAGACTGCTAAACAGTCAAACATTATTGAAAATTCTTGAGCAGGCAGGCAAAAGTGGACTGAATAACAATTCCAAAACCATATCAGTGTAGCAAAGCAAATATATGCACACTATAGATTAGGAAATACTGCACAATAGTGTATTTTATTTTAAATTTCCAGATACTGTAAACGGCAAGGTCTGTGGGGGGAGACCGAAATGAACATGTGTGCTTGAAAACAATAATCCCTCGGCTCAGACACAATTTGCACATGAATGGTGTAGCAGACATCAAAGCCAAGTCCTTCAAGCACTCTCACGGACTATCCACAGATTTTCCAGATTTAGAGGATGCCTAAACCACCACTGTATCTGGCTGACAGACTCAAGACCAAATCCCTGCAGGTCGGTTGACTTATGGCTGCTTTGCTGGTCATCCCAAAGCCAAGGCTTACAGAAGACCTCTCAAATAATGCATGTCTTTTTGAAACCAGTTCAGAATCCTTCCGGTTTTAATAGGCTTGGCGCAAGGCAGTTGGAAGAGATACATAAATGACCCATCGACACTTACTTACCAAACCATTAAAGATGTTATTCAAAAATTAACAAACTAGTGGTTTTCGCTTTTGTATAATGAAAAGTGTTCTCTTGGTGTTCAATCAAACACACACCAGCCGTCCGAGACTCGCTCAAACACAGAATTGGCACAACACATCAAGTAGCTATACATTTTTCCATAATTCGCGCACAGAACAGGTCATCAAGGCAACATAACTTCTAGCACGCGGATCAGGTACACCACAGAAGGAGCAGTGCAAGCTTCTGACCCATACCTCATACAGAATAAGGTACAGCTTGTGCGGCTGGTGTGCAGGATTTCCAGGCACGCACAGCTAACAAGTTAAGAAAGGACAGCAGCCTTACAAGCTTCTTTAAACACAATGAATGGGTACAGTATGAGCAGCAGCAGTACAAGCTTCCTTCGACACAATGAATAGGTGTAGAATGGGCAGGAGCAGTACAAGCTTCCTTGCACACAATAAATGGGCAGCAGCAGTACAAGCTTCCTTAGACACAATGAATGGGTAAAGTATGAGCAAACTTAAACCAAAAGCAACAACGCAGAGAGAACAGATACAGCATGGGGAGCAGCTGTCCAAGCTTCCCCACTAGCACACAGGTGGAGTACGCTACTAGCACACAGGTGAAGTACGATAGCAGCAGAGCAAGTTTCGCACACATCCCCCAAGACAATGTACCACTTGTGCAGATGACGTGCAAGCTTCACTAATACTTACAAGTGACAAAGTGCAGGTAGCATATGTGTATGCTGTACTTTGATTGTTACTTGCCAGACTTTAGACACAGCAGCAATATTTACACATATACACACCAAACACAACCACATAGACACACAGGTATAGAATAGGCGGAAACAGTGCAAGAGTACATCACAATAAAAACAAAATACATCCTAGCAAGTGTCCTGGCTTCCTTCACCCACCTATGTGCCACAACATGTATGGAAGCATGTCAAACTTCCCTCCCAAGCAGTTTAAGTTAAGTATGGGCTGCAGAAGTGCAAATTTGTTTTGGTTTTTTGATTTTGCCAATGTTTGGTTACTAAAGATAAAAAACGTTCTTCCTGACCTACAACCAAATTACTTAAGCTATTTTTGTACACAAAGTAGTCCTAAAGATTAAGGCCCTTTCGAAAAAACTCATCATGCAAGAGCCTCCTAATATATTCTGTATATTTTTGTGCATTATTATATCCAAATTGTAATAAAAATGAAGGCTGTTCATCAACCGCTAACCCACCGTGCTATCTACAACGTTTTGTCAAGACTGTATGCACAATTATATCAAACGTCATCAATCAGGTACTTTCTACTATGAGGAACCCCAAATTCATCTTAACAAAACTGTGGTGACGCACATATCAAGGATGCCAGGGACCAGGCATTCACCTCTGCCAATGACCCGATACCACAGGACACAAATTATTTAATCCCTCCTTTACTGTCTCATCACAACCCTTTGTTTCACCTCTTTTATACTCTTCCCACGCACGTCTTGCTTCTCCCACATAACATCCTCCTTTAAGGCTGCCACACCTTCATTTAGGTTTCAGGAGACTTTGTCCACGGCCCAGGAAGGGGAGAAAAGGTTAACATTTGATATTTCTCGTTCCATCAATCTTGCTGAGTTTTGGCATTACGAGGTACAACTTTGTCTGAGAATAATACTACAAATTACTGGAATGAAAACGAAGCTTTTCCACACACCTCAATTCTGGCATGCCTCTACACGCAGTACTCAACATCTGCTCAAACTGTAAGTCTGCCAATGTCCCTAACGTCTGGCCAGAAGACTCCCCTGCTGTTTCAGTATTCATAGCCACATACAGCTGTGCTGATGTTCTTCAATTCAGGCCTGCAGTACATCTTCAGTTCCAGTACATGAGCCTGGACTGCACTGCACCTCAAGCTCCGCATGAGTGGATGAAGTATATAGAGCAAACCCTATATACCATCCTGGAATAAACATTAAAATATACAATCACTCTCACCCATCACTGCAATAAACAAACTCATAATATGGGCTCGACCCTTGATGCAAACATCTCTAAACACAACACCCTATCCATCTAATCCTCTTCGAACTCAATACTACCCAACCAAAGGCCCGCCTCCAAGCTAGACGTCTCAATAACTGCATAAGGCACATACATTGTATATACCAGGCTGAGGTAAAAGCATTAATTAGCTCCCAAATCCTACCTCCGGCCGACTGTTCCTCTGCAGAAGCCCTTACCGAACACTACAACACAAACAAGGCCGAATTAATAAACTGAATCGCCCCTCTGAAACTCAAGAAATCAAAAAGCATCCTCTCCAGATGGTTCAATGAAGACCTTCACAATGAGAGGAGAAATTGGAGGCAGCAGCTCTCTTTAACTAATCTCACAACCCTCCGGGCTGAATGACTAAAATACAAAAAACACATCTTCAGAAAAAAAAAAGCCTCCTTTTTCCGTGACCAGTTTGACCGGTCTAGGGACAGACCCAAAGACCTCTTCAACATCATCCAGCAGCAAACCTTCTCCTTTCCCCAACACTCGATTAAAAACTCTACTAAGTACTGTGAAGAACTGGCAAAAATTTTCTCTGAAAAAGATAACCAACATTGTACTCTCTCTTAAACCACCCACCTCCCCACCCTGCACCAATGATGCTTCTCTATGTGAAACGGGTCCTCCCAAAACCCTACCTCCGAGTGATGATTGCCCCCCCTCCCACAACACAGTTCACCAACCTCAACCCCTTGCAATTGAAAAACGATGCTTCCTGGATGGCATTCAACCAGATCCCAGAAGAAGTAGACCTCAAATTACTCACAAGCATGAAGCAGACATCGCAAATCTCTGACCCCCGTCCCAGTGGCACTTGTAAATAATCTCAGCCACATCATCTCTCCTGTATGGGCCAAAATCATTCACTCCTCCCTATGGAGCGGCTCCATGCCGGCTTTCCTCAAACCCGGCCAAGTGACCCCCCTCATCAAAGAGCCAGACGCCGACCAGAACGAACGCAACAATTACAGACCTATCATTAACTTCCTGCTCCTCGTCAAAATGATTGACAAATGAGTCCTTGCACAACTCAACAACCATACAGAAAAATACAACTAATACAACACCTTTCAATCAGGGTTACGGAAAGGCTGCAGTACAGAGACTGCAATGCTGGGCATCATAGACAACCTAAACAGATCTGGATGGTGGTCAAGCCTGCCTGGCAGTCATCCTGGGCATTTCAGCTGCCTTTGATAATGTCAACCATGACATCCTTCTAAACACCCTCCTGCAACGTCCAGGCATCTATGTGAACTGTCCATCAGTGGTTCGCGTCTTTCCTGACACAACACTCAAGGATAATCAAATAAACAACTCTACCATTAAAACTTCGCCAATCTAACAAGGAGTCCTACAAAGGTCAATCCGATCTCCTGCCCTATTCAACTTATATATAGAAACCCTTGCAATAATCCTGAAACAAGCCTGAATTGCCTACCACCTCTAAGCAGATGACAACCAACTCTACATGAAAATCTTGTCAGTCAAAGACATCCAGCACTTAAATAGCACTCTCTCGACAATTCAATCCATGCAGCCCAGCAACAATCTGAATTTCAACCCAAACAAAACTGTACTCCTTTGCATCCAACCCAAAGAAAAATCCTTTCCTGTAGATAGCCGGCTCAACACTCCCACTGCTTTAAACTGCAATCACTGGGGATTACACTGTACAGTCACCTGAGCATGAAAGAGCATGTTACTGCCTCTGCCAAAAGTGCCTTCTACACGCTGAAATATCTTTAAAAAGTCAAACCATTCATCCCCTCCGAAGACCTAAAGACTGTGGTGCAATCCCTAGTCGTCCCCAAACTAGACTATACTAACACAACAATTATGAGCACCCCAAAAAGACACCGAACCCCCTTGAAACCCACTCTCCACGCAGCAGCTAGATTACTATCAGGGGAGAGTCGCTACGACCACATCACTCCCACTCTCAAACTCAATTGGCTACCATTCGAAGCTAGAGCTATACTCAAAATGGCTTGCATAACCCACAAACCTCTATACAAGGAAAAACCAGTCTCTCTCACAAATAAATTATCAAAAGCTGGTTAAAAGAAACCTCTGCGAAGCTCTCACAGCCTACTCTTGATTCCGCCAAAATTTAACAAAGAGAAATCTCGCACCCGGTTCTTTTCCAGGAATGCTCCCAGAATCTGGAACTCACTGCTTCAAGATTTACGGAACAATGAATCATTCCCACACATCAAGAAGAAACTGAAACTTCTTCTCTACAACAAATATCTAAACCCTCCTCCTTAAACCATCCAGCTGGTCTGTTCGTGTTCACCCCGCAAATTCATCTGAGCATCAATATCTGAGGAAAAACTGTGCCTCTACTCTCCCCCTCCCTGCACAACACCCTACTTTAGCTGCCTCCGAATGTGTATCAGCCACCTATTTCACTGTCTGTTGAAAATGCTCTTTCCTTATTGTTTTATATACACCACTTGTAGCTTGGGGCACTCACTGCTGTGCTAACTCTGTAAGGCGATATATATGTTTTATACTGCATCTGCCCAAAGGCATACCCCATATCTACCTCACTATAGTCTATCTATATTACTGTTGACTGTAAATATTTCTTTATATTGCACTATATGTGTCTTATACCACATGGAGTGGGGGGAGAGAAAGAGAGAGGGAGAGAGAGACAGAGCTAGACAGACACACACACACACACACAGCAGAAATTAAAATGTGCGATGAACTTTCCTAGAGGTATCTGGTTTTTCATGTGAAGACTGGAGTTGGTGTGGAAATATATATATATATATATATATATATATATATATATTCACTTAAAAAAACCATAGGTTTCACACATTTTATAGTTAGGTGGACATTTCACTCGTGAAAAACCATTGAAATTCCCCCGTTATAGTTAGTGCAGGCAACTATAACTCACGCGACCGCAATCCTCTGCTGATGACGTCAGATATTACATCACTGTATTTAGACACTTATTTACCTATGTCTTCTTCCATTAATCTTCAGCTATACATATATTACAAATATTTATTTTTCAGAAAGACACATGTGTAATCAGTGATGTAATATCTGACGTCATCAGCAGAGGATTGCGGTCGCGTGAGTTATAGTTGCCTGCACTATCTATAACGGGGGAATTTCAATGGTTTTTCACGAGTGAAATGTCCACCTAACTATAACATGTGTGAAACCTATGGTTTTTTAAGTGAATTTGCAAGGTTTTTTAAATGATAATTCCTAACTATAACGTGTGTGAAACCTATGGTTTTTTCAGTGAATATGTACGGTTTTTTAAATGCTAATTTATTTATGTATTATTATTTTTTGGGGTTTTTCACCGTGCGCGCACGGTGCGCGCAGCCCCGCGATTTAAAAAAAAAAAAAAAATGTTTTCTGCCTTCGGGGTCCTTCAGGGACCCCCTGACAAAGGCTGGGGGTCAGGAACTCTCTACCCTGCCCCCTTTTCACGTTCGCCACCTTCCTTTTTCACTCTCCCACTGAAAACAAACAAAATGGCGGCCGACACTTCCTGATTTCGACCGATTCGAACGTTGACTAACATGTAACCACCAATCAGAATAACGCTCGCGCACGTTAGGGTGCTCGCACGGTGCGCGCGTATAGATATTGATATGCTTTTAAATGCTATTTTCTCAGGAAATACTGAACAGATTTACACCAGACCTGCAAAAGAAAGGCGCACGCGCACACACACACACACACACACACACACACACACACCCCCCCCCCCGCCGCCGCAAAATCCATTTCGACTTACGTGCAGAATGTTTATTTTTTCAACCCAGCACTGCCGCCATGAGGCGTTTCGGCCCCAGAAAGGACTTGATCACATGGCGCCATGAGGAGTGACCGTGCAAATTAAAGTGGTAGTTTGAATAAAATGCGACTACGGGCTCATCGTTAGTCAAATAGACAAAGAAAATATGTTTGCTAATGCAATGTAACATCCCAAATGTACAAAATATTGCTTTTTTGTGCAAATTCCACAAATAAATAATTGTTAAAAATGCATATTATTTTCATAAACACATTAAAACAAATTTCAAAATATTGCCATAGAAAGTTACTCGGCGAGTATTAACAATCAATAGTATAGCTCACTGTGCAAATACATCAATTTGTTTTGTGCAAAAAAACGCTCAATAAATATATTGAAAATATATTTTAAGATTTATGCTCATCAGCTAAAAATCTCGTGAAAATATAAATATATTAAGAAAGAGTTTTGCATTGAGTGGATATTGATCAATAAACGTTTATACATTCAGGAATCTTGCACGTAATTATCTCTATGGGCTTAAATGTACTGCTACCCAAATCCTGTATCTCGCCAATCAAGCCCAAGTGGGCTAACTCTATATCTGTCCAGTGCAGATGGCTAGAATGGATCTTAGAGTATGACAACATCACTTAATCATGCATCACTCCTTTTTTTTATTTCAATAAAATTTTATTGAGATTTGTCAAATAAAACAAAACAGAAACTCACAAAACTAAACAAGTAGACATGAAAAAACAGAACATGCACAATGCCGCGCGTGATGCTGTCTAGAAAAACCTGTAAAGTATACAGTCTGAGGTACCTTCCGCTTCGCTCTGTTTCTTTATAGGCTGCCCTACCCCCTCTATTCTAGTAAGTGGTCACGGGTATGAAGGAGGAAAAAAGGCCTGAGCGGCGGCAAGGGATCAAGAGAAGAGCAGAGAGAGAGAGAGAGAGAGAGAGAGAGAGAGAGAGAACTTGCTTGCGTTTGTTCGGAAAGGTAGGAGACAGGTGCTGATCTCGCCTTCTTCATGGAGGTTCATACGGGCCCAGGTACTTGTCCATAGATGCCCACATTCCTCTGTTGGGCTGGCTCCACGGTGAGTCTCATAGGGACATCGCGTCCGCACCTCTAAGTTATGTCACCCAGTTGAGCCACCCTTTAAACGATGCCTTGGATGTGTCTTTCCACTTATTTAGAATCATTTTAACACCAGCATCTGTAAGAGGTCGAGTAGGTCGCGATCTCGTTGTGTGAGTGGTTCTGTCATAATAGGGGTTGTTACCAGGGTGGCAAACTCTGGTTTAAGGGAACACCCTAACATGTCTGTTAGAAAGGCAAATATCTTTTCCCAGTAGACTTTAACTTTAGGGCAGTGATAAATGAGGTGAGCCAGGTACCCTCTTCCACTATTACAATTCCAGCATAGGTCATTTGTGTTCACGCCTAGTTTCGCCAAGCGCGCTGGGGTCCAGTGTAGTTTGTGTAGGATCCAGAATTTTGTCTGAGCTAGTACCGGGATTATTTTACTATGTGTGGGGGAGGACCATAATATTTGGCTTTCCTTTTCGCTAAGAGTGCTACCGAGCTGTGATTCCCAGTAAGTTCGTGCTTTCACATTGAGTTTCGAAGTGTTTGGACGCAGAAGTGGTGACCTGTTTTGTTGAGGTTGGACATGTACTGGAAGATTGAAGGCATGGTATTAGACAGTCTCGCTTTGGACAGTGCCGCTTTGATTTTTAGGAAGTTATAAAGCTCAATATCTGGCAGGTTGTATTTGGTTTTAAGCGAGCTGAATGTAGTAGGGCTCCCTCCATCCTTGAGTTGGATAGGAAGGGAAATCCCTGTTTTCACCCATGTCTTCATATAGAGTGTTTTGCCTTTATATTTTATCTTATTATTTGCCCATATTGATTCCCATCTCGAGTTTGTTATTTTATGTTCTAACTTCTGGTCGACCCTCAGTAGGGCGTTTCTGGTGTTTGCAAGTATAGGGTTTATTAAAGTTTTGTGTTTGCTGGTTGTTAGAAGTGCTAATGGCTCAAGGTAGTTTAGTATAGCTCTTTCTACTTTCAGCCAAGCCGGTGTGTACTCCTGGTCTGGTAGAATCCAATAGCTACCTTGTTTTACCAAGAAGGCCGTTTGGAAGGTCTTGAAGTCTGCCAGGTTTAAGCCCCCCAGGATTTTCGCCAATCTTAGTTTTTTAAGGCTAATCCTTGCTTTTTTGTCTCGCCAGATAAATTTGTTTAGCATCTTATCTATTTTGTGGTGGAAATCGACAGTGAGGGTTAGGGGGAGCATATTAGTAAGGTAGTTGATCATAGGGGTTACCATCATTTTGATTGTTTCAATCCTCCCCCACCATGTGATGAATTTCGGTGACCATCCCTCAAGCAGCTTCTTTATCTTGTCCAAAAGCATTTTCTCATTGTAATCTAGTGTGTTTTTAAGATCGTTATCAAAATAGACGCCCAGGTATTTGATGAAACCGGTTTGCCAAGTGAGGCCCGAGTCTCCCAATATGTCTCTAGTGGTATGTAAGTTGAGAGGTTTAGATTCCGACTTATCCTTGTTGAGTTTATAGCCGGAGTAGGCCGAATATTTGTTTATGGAGTCCATAAGGGCCATGATGGAGGTTTTAGGGCTTTCAGTGACAACAAGAATGTCATCCGCATATGCTGTTAGTTTCGTTGTTACATCATAGATGGCGAACCCCTTTCATCAATTTGTTGGTCTCGATGTCCTTGATTAGCGGTTCTAGTGGTAGTAAGAATAGCGAGGGGGACAGTGGGCATCCTTGTCTTGTCCCTCTATGGAGTCTGAAAGGCTCGGAAATAGCCCGTTGACCACTATGCGAGCCGTAGGTTTGTCATATAGTGCCATAATTTTCTTTGTGAATGCACTACCCAGGTTGAAAGCCCGCATGCACTGTTCTAGGAAATGCCACGATACCCTGTCAAAGGCCTTCTCGGCGTCGAGTGTGATAGCCACTGCTGGGTTGTTTTGCTTGGCCGCTCTATCGATAATGTGGCATAAAAGTCTAGTGTTGTTGTGCGACATGCGTGTCTTGAGGAAGCCCATTTGTGTGTTCCTTATAAGGTGTGGGAGTATCCTATTAAGCCTCACTGCCAGGAGTTTTGCAAATATCTTGCAGTCCACGTTAATTAGGGATATAGGCCTGTAGTTTTGGGGGAGCTGGGTGTTTTTGCCCTCCTTGGAGATAACTATAATATTCACTTCGGACATTGTTTGTGAGACCGTCCCTGTCCCTTCGCAATGGTCAAAAACCTTTTTCAACATTGGTTGTAGTAGAGCTATAAATGTTTTATAGAAGGTGGCTGTGTAGCCATCCGGTCCGGGAGCCTTATTAGCTTTGAGAGACGTAACTGCCATCTCAATTTCGGCTGAGCTAATCTCTTTCCCTAAAATGAGTGCATCTTCCGATTTTATTTTTGAGAGGTTTAAGCTGTTGAGGTATTCGGTGCAGCCCCTTTCGTCTAATGTTTGGTCCTTATTATAGAGCTCCTGGTAGAATACACTAAATGTGCGTAGGATTTCTTTATGTAGTGTGTGTGTATTATTATGGGAATCTATGATCGCGGAGATAGTGTGTTGTCTTTGTTTGTGCTTTAGGTAGGATGCCAGTATTTTCCCTGCTTTGTTGGCCTCGCATAGGTTTATTGCCTTGAATTTGTTTATCCACAGACCTGCTCTCTCACTTAGAATTCTGTTGAATTCGTATAATCATGCATCACTTCTAAACTGCCAACATACTGGTTGCGTCACCACTGGGCAGTATACAAATTTTGCATTGGCATAATTCGTAATGTACTCCTTCCCTGTAACTTTACTTTATCACCCACTATAGACAAAGAAAATCAGCTCATTATGTCTCCGAGACCCGTATTAAGATTAAAAACCGAGTAAGTGCATATGTGCAATCAATACCATACATCAACATGTGTTTTATGAAAAAAAAGGGAAATTAAACATAAAAGGTGTTATAAAATCCTGAGGAGGTGTTTGACTATTGAAGATGTGAGTAATTCTAATGCTACAATGCTTACGAAAAGTGCTGCCTATTACTTCATAAACATGTATATAAATCATCACGGGAATTAAGCCCATTGGGCACCTTGGTATCCAATTCCAGGATGTATCTGGTCTCTAGCTTTCTGAGTAATGCTTCATGATTACCCCCTCGTCTGAGGGGTGGCACAGTGTCAATCACAAAATAACTGAGATGGTCGAGACAGTTATTGTGGACTTCTTTAAAATGTCGAGCGACTGGGTATGCCACATCACTGCTGTTAATTGCCCTTATATGCTGGAGTATCCGTTTGTGGACCTGCAACTTTGTACTACCCACATATTGCAGGCCACACGAACACTCCAGCACATACACGGCATATTCTGTTTTGCATGTGAGTCTCCTAGATATAGCGATTGGCATATCATTGAATGGGCTGGTGAAGGTTGTTTTGTTTTTGCCATACTTACCTGCTTTGCATGTAACACATCTAAAGAAGCCTTTTATATTCTGGAGTGTATGTATATATAATATATATATATATATATATATATATATATATATATCTACCTCAAATGTATTCCATCTATACTACTGCTCATAGTAAATCTTTCTTTATATATTGTCATTATGTCATGTAATCCGTGCACTCACTGCTGTAATAACTCTGTAAAACACTGGATACGTTTATTTACCGTATCGACCTCATACCTGTTTCGTCAACAGTTTCTGATGTCTTTGGCATATTTTGTTTTACTTATTGTCACTATGTATATTCACTACAAATGTAACCCATGTCATTGCTACTATGCCAACTCTGTAAAGCGCCCTGATACCCTTTGGTCATGTTTGCGCTATATACAACTCGATAAATAAATAAACAATGTGTATGTTGTTTAATCTGGAAGAAGAGATCAGCTAAAAACATGTAATTGGTAGGATTTAGCTATTAAGGAGCTTTCTTGTGAGGAAAATTGCTTCATATTTTTTCTTGCTTTGCTGAAATATTATCTGAAGAGGTTTAAATGCTACAACATCGACATGAGTGGAAGTTTAAAGTGATGTTTCAAACGTATTGAGTTATCTTGCAGTTTGAATCACTCGAACATAATGTGTTTTTCATTGTAAAACAGGTTTATATGATGTGCTTTAACACTTTAAAACATGTTTACCTCTTATTCAAGGTCTGTGGCGCATGCAAATCTTGTTCCATATGGATGGATTTTAAATTCTATGTTTGAGTACTATGGCAGGCAATTGTGCATGTAAACTATCCTGCAATGATCCAGCACACAAAAAAACACCTTGCCTCTTGCTCAAAAACTTTATTTGCTGTTACTAAACAGTTCTTCATAAGGTGAACCATTATTAGGCTGCTCTTTTGATCAAACGTTAAAATGTCATAATGTATGTGTCGCTCTTGTCACAAGAATTCCACGAGTTAACTTGCCCCAAATCTCTCAGACTTTACGCCTCTGGGAGGCCCCCTGAGCCGGAGCGATCCACCGAAAAATGATCGCATTTATAGACACACACTGGTGCAGATATCGCAGATGGGTGAGTGGGGACGGGCGGGAGGGGCGGGGGGGGATCTATCTCGTGGGAGTTTTTCTCTTGCTTTTCTTTTTGTCTCTTTTCTTATTTCCCCTCTTTTTTGGAGTTGTTTATGTAACATTCGCAGCAAGGCTTATTTATGGCCGGTCTCGCTTTCAGGTGGGAGTATACCTCACAGACTTACATTAACGACTGTGTTTGCTTGGTATGTTTGAAAATGCTAATTAAAGATTTAAACCATAAAATGTCATACTGTCACTACTAGAGGAAAATGCATAGGCAAAGTCAATGGGCTTTATAACATGAGTGCAAAGCTACCGACGTTGCTAATGCTTGTTTGTATAGATTGTTTAAAAAAGTAAAAGAAAAGACATTTCAAAACACTGGAGGTAATAAATGCATATCTTAAGGTATTTGAAAAAAACTGTACATTGAAATCAATATTTTAATTTTTTTTCTTTAATGTTCAGATACAGATCACTCAGGAAACTCTGAACAACATGTAAAAACAAGCCAGCAACACAGAGAGGCGGAATACAAACTACTCATGAGATGGTATCACACGCCAAGAAAACTCCGGGCCATGTATCTGGCCACATCAGACAGCTGCTGGCGCTGTGGAAAAGACAAAGGCACATTTCTTCACATAAAATTGAGAGTATCTGGGCTCCCCTACAGCTGCACCTCACGTCTCTGCCAATGACTCGCTCTATACCAGGGTATGTCCCCCAGTTAGGCCTGGGACCAATATGGTAGGTGGGAGAAGAGGACCTCAATACATGAAGGTTCACAGACAGCAAAATTAAAAAATATAATGCCTGATGTGAGTGTGTTGTGGGAAGTGGGGAGGCAGACTGCAGGGGCGAGTTGTGTTTTTTTTTTGGGCCATGCTCAAATAGGCCAGTGGGAGGGCATTGCAATTTGATTGCAGAGCATGACAACCTGGAGTGAGACATACCACTCTTTATCCTGTTAAGTAGCATGGCTATGTTTATCTAAAATGCCAATAAAATGAGTAATACCAACAACAAAAAGTAAAAGGAAGTGTCTGAATTTAAAAGAAAATATTTGCAAAAGCCTAATGTACTTTCCACAGGACTCAGACCTGAAATATTCTCCATTCATTTAGCCCTCGGAAGTATCCCAGGCAGTGGATTCATGGGCTTTCAGGAGAAGAGGCATCCTTTACAGTAATGCTAAGTACACCTCCTACCTCAAACACCAGCTGAGTGAGTGTAGCAGCCAGCACTATAAAAGCTTTTCTGAGGCAAGGCCAGTGCTTTCATACAATGTGTGAAATGCAGGAGATAAAACAAAAACAACCCTTAAAGTCAGTTCTTTGGTCGTACCCTGGAAAAAATATACCTGCTGCTGTGCTTTTACAGGCTAGATGAAAAGGGCTGGGAAACAACACAGAGAGCAAAGGGGAGGAAAAACTCGGAGGGAGAATATTTGGTCAAGGGAAGCAGCATTTAGGGAGAGAGCCAGAAAAATAGAAGAGGAAAAAAAATCCCTGAACCTGAGCAGTTGAAGGATGCAAGTCATCCAATCAAAAGATGGTAGAGAGGCTGTGCTTCAAAGAAGGGACCAACACAAGAAAAAGGAAGGCATGGAATATGAAGTAAGCAATGAGAGTGACAATAAAGCCAACTAATTGTATGCAATGGTGCACCGTAAACCCACAGTAAGTTTTTGGTATGTTCCCCAAGAAGCCTTTCGACAACTGACAGATCAAAGCGGTCTGTAGGTGGGATCTAAAAAGGGATTAGAGAAGTGGGTAAGTACCATTTATTTTATGTACTTAAAATGTCTTCTAGTTGTTTTGTTTTTGTTTTGTTTTTTTACTTTTGGAGAGGGGGGTGTTTAATTTTGGGGTTTTAGAGGGAGGGGTGTTTATTTTAGGGTTTTGGAGGGAGGGGGTGTTTTATAAGTGGTGAGGCACTTCACTCGCCCACCACTTTCAAAGGGAACCAGCCATCCCCGGTTCCAGTGGATGAAAGAATGAGTCGTACAGAGCTAAAAATGTGTGATACAGAATAGTAGTCATGTAGTCATAGGGTGAGGACTTTCAAAAAGATTAACAGAACAAGGAAAGAGGTTATAACTGGCATTCCTAATGCTGGAATATATATGCAGCTCTAGAGCGGTTATAGACAAATCCCTCTTTAAAATCCAATTTCATTCATATTAATACATTTTCTGCCGTACTTGTTACAGTGCATTCAAACCAGTTCAGGCAGGAATTGCTGCCTCTAGACTAGCCTCTCCACTGATCATGTGTGCCACCGAACAATGCTGGGATATGCCTTGAGCAGAACATGAAGAAGCTGAATGTTGGTAACTATCGGAAACAACCAAGTGACTCTGATTACCGAGGTTGGACGTAGGCAGGGAGGGAAGATTAGACAGTCTGTAATACCCACTTTTGTTCCTAATGGCTTTGAATCCACTGTGTTTATTCACACATGCCCAAGCATTAACCTTTTCCTTGCCCGAGAAATATTAATTTCCTGAGGATCATATGGCGTTAGGGTAAGCTGAAATAATCAGAAATGTATTTTTATCTCAGTAGAACTTGCTGGAGTGGTCACTTCCAAAACTGAACTTCTTGAGAACTATCAAAAAAGAAAGTATACAACAAATTTCGAAATGTGAAAACTGGATTTTGTTGCTTTGAGCCCCTCGAGCATATTAAAGAGTTGAGCTAACTCACTCCAGCATGGGTCAGAAACCGAGATGAAATGGGACACTTTTGATGTCCCTCTGCTCGGCTTGCCTTTTTATTTGGTGTATATTATTTCCAATGTGTCCCTTCTTCTGGTTAACTGGTTGGTTCATTCTCCTATGGATTTTGTGAACCATGGAGCTTGTCAATACCAGAATCTACAATGATGGCAATTAACTACATGTGCTGTATGAAACTGCTCCTGCTTCAACACCAGTTAATACGAACCCAACGACAGATTAATAGGATTTTAAGACACTGCACCTGGAAAAAGTTTGAAAAACTATATCTGACATCTGGTTACAATAGGCGACAAAGGAGCACGAGATCTTTATAACATACTGAGCTGTAAATGTATGACCATGACTTATCTGCAAAATGAATAGGCTATAATCCGATTTTATGAACTCTCAGTTGGTGCACTGAAAGCCGAATAAAGACTTCAAGCCCGCTTCTTTCAGAGATTGACATTATCAGACTTTTCTCATTATCATCCAAAGAATTGGAGAGATGAGAGTTTCATTAAGTTAATATGCATACATCAAACGACTTCTATTTTGTTACTAGCAACATAGAAAACTAAGAGACAAAATGGAAATATATACTTTATAAAAATATTATAGTAATACTTCTAAAGGTTTTGACTCAGTGCTGCAATATTCTGAGATTTTTTTTCAAATGCAACAAATAAACAGTTAGAATGACAAGTAGGATTCTATCGAATCATAATTTTAACATCTACAGCCTCAGCACTCTAGGGAATGAGCGCCATATCTCCAAATGAGCTAGATGTACGTGTTAAATACTGAATCGTTAAATAGTGTGTCTGGCCTTTTGTTTTCGAGATTGGACATACAGAAGATCACTTTAATTTAAGGGCCGAGTTAGCGCTGCACAGTAGAACAAGCATTTGCAATGCAATAGGTCTCGCATTTGTGAGAGAGTATGCTATTGACATTGTAAATGACAATGCCTTTTATTATCTGTTTTGCTAATTAACACCTAAATAAAAGGCATTGTCGTTTACAAACCCAATAGCTCAAACGTGTACATGCGAGACATAAACAAAGAAGCAGCCGCCATTATCCCGGGCTACTCGGAAATTGAAAGCACACATGGCAAGCTGAATGTTGCAGGAAGGTATGTCATGCTTGCAACAGGAGAAACTCATTAAAGAAAATAGTGCTTACAGATTAAAAAGACGTACCGTGTAACAACCAAAGTGAAAGGGCTAGTTCTCATGGGAAGTTACAAATGAAGACAAGGCGGTACTAAGGCGGGACTAATAAGCCTATTACCGAATCAGAAGCCAGCATTTACGAAGGGCAATGACACAAGCCAATGACAAATATGGGTGGAGTGTGGGCGGGCTTCTATTCAAAATTCAATGCAGCATGCCGCAGAGCAGCACATGCACTGCCCCGGCGCGACCTAAAAAAGGCAAATAAATGAAAAGTTGCAGAGCATTAGTGAATGCATCAATCTAGTCAGTTACTTAAGGCCATAGGCTGCAACACAACAGCTAATTGGGTAATCGAGGGATTGTGTATGTGGCCAAAATGATGAACTGTGGAGCAGAGGATGCACATTTGTCCTCTCTACACTCTGAAGAAGACAAATCCTACAGTTCTGTTGCCTTCGGTGTGTCCCCACATTCATTCTCCCTTCTCCACTGAACGTCAGAGTGGGACAAAAGTGTAACAGTAGCTACTGGGTCGGCAAAGCGAGGAGGTATTAGGAGTGAGTGACTGCGCAAAAGAACACATGGCGGGCGTAGAATCCACTCCGCTTAAGAGAGGTAAGTATAGAATTTGATGTGTCGGGGGCAAGTGGAGGGACTAGTATAACAGAAAGGTACAAGAGCAGCACGGGGCGAGAGGGGAAAGGACTTTTATGTAAATTATTTTTAAAAAAGGACAAAGGGCCCAGGAAGAACCCAGTTCCTACAATTGGACATGTCACCCATAAAAGCTGCTTGCAGCACATCTTCACTGACCAGGCTTCATGTTAGGGTATTTGCACTCATGTTCAGGCCAAAATTCTCCCTTAGCCGCATATCACTAGCCTCAGGTAGCTCACTTACATATAAAAAATGAACCTTGGCCCTTTCAGGAGGTCCTGGGGAAGGATACAAGGGCCACCAGAGGCACACTCACCAACCTGTACATACCCTTTAATACACAATGCGGACAGTGACTATTTGGATAGTGCTTTTTTAGGTCTCACCTGAGCCAGCGCATGCGCTGCGAGACATTTAGAAAGCGGGTTTTCAAAGTGCTACCACAGGGTTTTGCCGGCCACCAGATTGCGGTTACGCATGCGTGCATGCGCTCAGCCGCCATCTGTCTTTTCTCCCGTCACTGGTCATTAAGTGCATCGCGATTGCGATCACTTTCGCGGCGCGCGCGCACACACACACACACACACACACACACACACACACTTCCGGGCTTCTTTTCACGCACGCACCACTCGCGTGCTTGTTTTTCTTTTAGCGCGCGCACACAACTCCCGCTTCTCCCCCCCCACCACAAATCGCGTCTCGTGGCCGCTCGCGCGTGGCCAATGCTTGTTCTGTTGGTTCTCCGGATTTCCCAACAACAAAACATATGGAATGATGCTTTCCAACATAGCAAAGTGACATAGCATCATCGCATCTATAGGATCACAAACGCATAAATGCACCTTTATAGTGCTGTTTATTTCGGTTTAACGTGGACTACGTATGTGTTTGGATGCGCGTACCATGCATGGATTAGGGTGTGCTTCGGTTAAGACTCCATACTGGTTTTGTGTTTATTTCCTACGTGTTTGCTTCGATATTGTGTACTCGAAGAGGCTCTTTCTTGGGTTTATGTTAGCTGTTCTTACAGTAAAGTGCCACAACACACGTTTGAAAAAAACTTTTACAGCGGTATTGTTTTATGCCTGGTTTTGCTGACCAGAATTTCTTGTCCAACACTTGATTGACAAATTACACGCTTCAAAAAATTGTTGGGGGGAGGGGTCAGCTTTGCATATGCTGTTTGTTTTACCAAGGACAATCACAAACGTTGCCGTTATTCCAATGATTGTTCCATAAAATTGTAGTTGCTTTCACTGATTGGTGGGCTGGATTTTTTTTGTACCACGTGACCGTACAAGTAGTCTATATTCTAAAACGCCAATACAGACCTGTCAATGTACTGCACACATTTGTTAATATAGAACCCATTTCAGTAAAGTATATTACAAATTTGACTGCGTAAATTTGTCCAGGCCATATCGTTTGACTCCATCATGTACTTTCGTGACTTGAACCTTTATAAAGTTTATTACATTTCCACTCTTGAAATAAACATTATGGGGTATGCTGCTTGATAAAACCGTAATAATGTACATTCAATGGTTTTCTATCCAGGTTTAGCTGTCGAAACTATTAAATGGATACAATTTTCATGATACCGAAGTTAAACCAGAATCACTTGGTGCATGCACTGTGGCGTAACTTCATTTGTGTTTTTTTTGGGGGGAGTCGGGTGAATTGTGTTTTGGTCACTTTGTGCTACAAATGAAGTGTGCGTGGAGTCCGTTTACAGCTCTCCTTGGGGTGTGGCCGTCTATGCCATCTTCCCTTTTTCTCACATTTGAAAACGCAACACTGGTACGTTTTTCCCCATTTAAAATGGTAAATAAAGCTTTATAGTTACAATGCTAAAATGTCCATTTGCACCCCTGACACGCTTTGTCATTTTAAGTTGGACTGCAAACGTGCCACAAGCTTCGCTTTTTAAAGTGCTGCTAGTTCGTGTTTGTAGCAGACCAGCCTCAGAAAAGGCGCTTTAAGTACTTTTTATTCACAGCTTCCTAGGTTTGACTTTAATGCGATACAGATGACAAGCTCTCCCCTTTTAGAAGCAGAGTTTACAAATGCAAATTATTGTTTAATTTCCAGTAATGAACTTTCATGCTTGATTACACCTTGAAATGTACCTTGTATTCTGTTTTCCTGTCGGGTCAAACCGTTGTATCTGTAACTATGTTGAAACGTGTTTATAACGCCGAACTAAAACCAGATCTATTTGGTGCGCTGTTGCTCAGCTTCACTGTTGGTGTCTAGGAGTCATCTGTACCAATTATTGGGTTCTGCTCACTGTGTATAGGAGTGAGGTGTGCCTGGAGTCTGTTTACATCTCCTTTATGCAGTGTAGGCGTCTGTCTCCTCCCTATCATCTCATACCTGAAAACGCCATGCCGGTGCTGTGTTCTTTGAAATGGCAAATCAAGCCTTATAAGAATCAACGTAAACAAACATTGTCATAGCCAATAGGTCTCGCTTTTGGGACCTTATAAGTGTTTACCCATGCAACATTTGATGTTGTTGCACAAAGGATATTGTGCTGCATAACTAAATACTTATAAGGTCCCAAAAAGTGAGACCTATTGGCTATGCCAATGTTTGTTTATTAGGCATTTCTGCATGCTTATATTATTTCATGCTGAGCAATGGTCATGCAGTGGAAATAGGACACCATATAAAACACCAAACAGGGAACTGAGGGGGGAGGCAAAGAGTGATAGGTAACAGAAAAGGATGAGATGAAGAAAGATAAAACAGAGAGAGAGAGGCAGAGAGAGAGAGACAGAGAGAGACATGGACCAAAGAAAGAGATGAACATGTAGAGATTTAACATGCAGAGAAGGGTGAGACATGTTGAGAGCCTAGACACGTGGGCAGAGGCACTGAGAACAACAGAAATCAGGTGCTGCTGAGATATGCTGCACTCAGTAAAATGGGGCATTGAAGATAAGGCACACAGGAAGAGACAACACATGCAGAGACTGAGGCAGAGGCACAGTAACTCCTTTATCAAATAACACAATAATTGCAAGTGCACATTCGGTGCATGTTCTCAACCCCACTTGCAAAACTACACACAAAAATACATGTACTTGCTCAACACATAGGTTGTTTCGTAGTTATAAAAGCCAGGTCCAAACGCTGCATTCAAGTATCTGATTTTTAAAAATCTTTTTCTTAATTTTATTATTAACATTTCACGTTAGAGTGCTTTGTTTAAACAATTACAAAATATTCAGAGTGGCTCGCCCGTTTCTTTCCCTCGTTTCCCATTACATGTTTTCAGCAGGTTTTATTTATCAGCGACTCAAGTCATTAATGCGGCTTACTTTGCAAATACGACGGTAGTGTGCTTGTGCTAACAGATTATTAATACTTAAACGATGAACGTGCCAGGACATAGGTAGTTTCGCCGCGTAAATGAACAGTTGTCTCCGACGTAATTTTACATTCGATTCAAAGTGCTTTAAGCCACAAGCGTGTCCCTTCTCAGCTAAGAGGGGAACGAACGGCAGACGCCATAGACGCAGGTGCATTGGCAGCACCAGTGATAGCTCAGAACATATTCAAAGGGTGCTTACCGTATCGCGCCAATAATCGCCCCTCATGCCTCTAGTCAGCTTCCGGTTGTGCACCTGCTGCGGAATGGTATCGCCATTATTTGCAGGTTTATTTTTAATCTGAATTGTGCCCCGTCCCCGGGATAATATGCGTTGAACTGGCTTCCTCGCTCCTAACCGGCCCAATCTCAGCTTCGTCCCATGTTAGCGTATTTCTCCTCTTTCTTCAAGTATAAGAATATGCAAAACAAGCTGCCAGCTCCGGATAAAACAGCTAATTACCACTAAACTATTATTCTTCGCGTGAGCAGCGTTTGCTAATTTCGGAAGGTTTGTTTGTCAAAATGTTCATGGAAAGACATTTCCTACAGTTTTTCAAAAACACCGGTCGCTTGGGCAGCTGAAGTCTCAAACGGCCATAAAACACTTAGGTTAGGTCAAATGTGCAAGGGTCTGTATTCAATATGTACTGAGTGACCACTGTCTTGGGGGAGGTCATTTAATGGTGGTGGTACTGGTGGGAAGAGAAACGTGGTTTGTGAGAGAAGCAGAACATTATGAACCATAAACAGTTTGTTTCTGGTTCTCTGGCGGGACTCGATTGCTGCAATTAGGCTTGCAAGTTGTGGTTTAATTGAATGTCCCAGATAAATAAATAAACTATTTGAAAACTTCCCTTTCATAAGTATCCTGAAGACAATTTGTTTGGCTTCACCTTCAAGAATAGGTTGAAACGTTCCAGAGAATTGAGCAGTAAACTGATAGGGATCTGCCGCCATGCCTTTGTCATATGAATTTCTGCCGACAGATACACTACCTGTTAAAGGGAGGTCGCATGTAGTTAATAAGGAAGTCCAAAGAGAACAGCAAAACTAGCAGCTACATAACTTCTAGATCTTAAAGTCTGACTTAGAAAAAAGCTAAAAGCTAACTAGAAAGCCTCTCTCATTGCTTCTCGGGTGCACTACGTATCCTACCACTCAACTTCTTCCAAATGCTTCAAAGTTGTTCCCGGTACAACATGTTTCATATCTGCCCCGATGTCTCTTGGAAGGTCTACCACTCTACTTCTAAGTGAAGGTCTATGAACAACACTAGACTAAGCCCTTGTTTACTTGTTCACTTTTGATAATCATTACAAGATGATTTATTAGGAGAATTTCACTGACCATGGCACCAGTCTGAATTTGCATCAAGCTGATCTTACGAATAGAGAATAAAAGGATGAGGATGCCGGCTTCAAGTAAAACAGATTAGGCACAAAGAAATTCTTCCTAAAGTCTATTAAATATGGAATTCCACTGAGCTGGACCTAAGATTGGCCAAATGTTGTAAAACTGGCATTTGACTTGGACACTGAATGTTGGATATATAATTCGCCATATTTATGTATTTTGGCCTAAAAAAGTTAAATGGGGATTGGCCAGCTTTTGCATGCACAATAGATGGGTCAAATGTGCTCAAAGTTACAAATTCTCACCAACGTTTGACACTTGTCATGACCTTTCACCAAGGACTTTAAAATCCATTCACTGTTTAAGGCAAAAGAGGTTGATAAAAAGTTTGCCAAAACGGGACCCAAATGCTTGCCAACCCTTTCATGAAGTAGCTGTCAGAGACTCTGTGTTCATGTAGAATCCGCACATGGGAATTGTCGCAAAATAATTGTTGAGGGTTGCAAAAAAAAAAATTCAGACAGTAAAGGTGCAAGGATTTTAATGTTTTCAGCAAACAGGCATATTGCATTTGATGTGCCCTTAATTTAGTTTTCTATGAATAGGGCGACTTTTCTGGTCTTATCTTGTAATTTGGCAGCAAAAAGGTAGCCATTGTACCATGCCTTACGGAAAAATCAACACTACACCGTGGATACTGAAGTCTATACTGTGATAATTTGCCCTTCTCGAATTGAAAACATCATTCTTTTGGTAAACGTATGCAAGCAGCTGGAGATTATTCAGGACATTGTAGGTACTGGAGGACCAGTGAAAACCTATTGCTTTCAGCATCATCTTCATTCCCTTAAACAGTATGACTGTGCATCAAAACCACCCTACCTCCTGCTCATATAAGGTTGGATTCTTAATCCACTCATCATGATACTTCAAGTGTAAACCAGGAGGGTCCAACATTGGTCAATAAGGATCAGATAAATCCCATACTTTTAGCAACCCCACCCAAGATAAACCTACATACAATACAACTGAAGGAAAATCATTTAGAAAGTCGGTAATTAGTGTGAACATATAGAATTTATCCGGACCTATATTTAACAAGCTTCAAATTCCTTTCAAAATCATGCACCTTTTATTCAGGCAAACTCTGTACTAATACTAGTACATAATTATATTGTCTCAAACGTGCCCTCCATTACGGGACACACTAGTACAGATGAGGCGTTAGTAATGGCTTAGATTCACCACTTCATTTTATTTGACTTGAATGGCGCTTGAGACATTCATTAAATATATATTGTATACTATTGTTTTCTGGACTTCAATGGGTTTGAGTCAGCCTCCCTTAGCTGTTGGCATCTCTAACTCCATCAATCACATCTTGGCTCAGCATTAATTGCTGTTTTTCTATTGGTTGTTTGGCTGTTTTTCTATTGGTTGTTTGGCTGTGTCCTATCTCCAATGTAATGCATGAGGGGAAATTTACAGATAGCGGGTGTTCCAGTAGCACTGGGAAGCAAGCACTGACAAAAACATCTGAAAAATGGATGCCACAGAGAAAAGCTTTTCCTTCTTTTCTGTACCATCCACTTTTTAGATGCTTTTGTCAGTACTTGATCACCAGTACACAAACAAGTTTTGGCAAAGCCAGTAAGTCGCATTAATGTCAAACTGTTGGGATTAGCCAGTGCTTGTATTTTCCTCAAAGTGAAGTCTCCCGAAGAACCTCAGCATTCCTCAGCCTTCCTCCATGACCACAGCAGTTGTAAACCCATGAATTGAATGTTAAATCAGTATCTCAAAAATATCAACTAAAATTATGTGCAAATAGACGTTTCATATTATAATCTAGCAGATTCTATTCTAGGGCAAAAAAGTAAATGGATTTTCCCACTTGACGTGCATGTGGTGCTATTACCTTTACAGTTTTTTAAGACGAATGCAAGCCCCTCATATGGCTTAAATTAATGAATCTACTATTAGCGCAACTTAATCTACGGATCTGGTTGTCACTGTGCCAAATTTTGCCAGGACATAACCTTTCCAATCAGGGTATCTCATTTAATACCATGACACATTATGGGAGTGGTAGTCTTGGTTTGCTTCCAATGAACTAATTGGACCAGTAATAATTAGCTCGAATAGGAAATCCCATGATTAAAACAATGAGCTAGATTAAAAAAGGAAAGCATACATTTGGGCTTGCAGGTCTACAACCTCACATGGGTGCAAATTACCCACTTAGTGCAATGCACAAGCCTTTTCCATATTATTCCTGGAAAGCTATGCCACTAGCAACTTTCCAGACATATGTCAGGATAAATTACATTCTTTACTATGCCTGTGCGTCCGCATTTTTGACTGAAGTACAACCACTCCTGCTGCAATTCTAGCACCATTGTGCAACAGCACGATATTTTTCTTTTTCATTCTTAAAGGAAAACATCCTCTACCTGAGCAGAAACCCTCTCCTCATCTCCATTACGTCTGCTCATTTCTAGATTGGGAAGGGGTCAAAAAGGTGGAGATAAACTCCATAGCGCGAGAGTTCACCATTTACACATTTCTAGTACACTTTAATGAGATATAGTCCCTTGTCCATTAGAAAATCACAATCTATATTATTTATAAGAGTAATATCATCTTACCTTCACCTTTTATGAATGATTTTACGATGCAGTAACTGAAGTCTCTTGTTCTGTCACGTTTTCTAAAAACGTGTAGTAGTGCACGTTTATTAATTTCTCTCAGATAGTGTCATATTCTGTTTTCTCAATGTCACCAAAGTTTAAATGTAATTTACTCTCCATCACACCACATTTTACTTTTTCATTCTTACAGAAAAATATCCTCTTTCCCGAGCAGAAACCCTTCCCCTACATCTCCATTTACGTCTGCTCATTTCCAGGATGGGAAGGGGTCAAAAGGGTTCTGCCAATACCCACAATCACATGTATTTTTAGGGCAGTCACAAACTTTGAAGGTAAATCACGACTCTCTACCCCTTGTGTAGGGTTCTCATCTGTGTGACCTCAGATACCTTTGGGGTAATTCTGCGCATGATTAAAATTGTTAGACTGCAAACTCACCTTTTGTAAATTTCCTGCAGTCATTTGGGCGTATAAATCAACCTTGAGTGTACAAATTGCTTTGTGAATTGGGTCCAGTGTGTCCTGGCAATATTGAGCCTGGTGACCACGCGATGTACAAATAAGCCACTGGAAATAAGTGATTAACTATTAGAACAATGGCATGACGTCGTTACTGAAATGCAGGCGCACTAGATCAAATCTTAATGCACAGATTATTATTCTAACCTTGTTCTAAAAAGCGATTATTATTTAAATCATAAATTGAGTTTCCGCAAATTATGAAGCCACATGCCGGACAATCGATACCTTGCCAAATATATTTTTTTTCATATTAGCGCTGGCCTGCTTTCATACTGCACATTACAGTATAAACAAGACTAAAAATAGTTTTCATTATTCGTTTAACAGTGAAACCTAAAAATGTCAACGGCTGCCATGACAATGAAAGTCTAATCTCAAAATCCCTTCTACTGCTTTCCATTGCTGCAGCTTTTTGCCACGCCATTAAAGGGGAACGCCTGCTTCTCTGCCTTTGAAAAGATGAAGTTCCACACTGCGCGCCCACACAGCAGAGGGATTTATGAATCTTTTAGGACTTGCGAAGGTTTGCAATTAACCTTAAAAATTCCAAGGACACAGGCGCTCTGCCCAACACCACGTCTTCCTTCCGGGATGATTTAGCATGGCACACATGCCAGACATCACCATGGCTCACATTTGATAGTGTGAGGAAGGGGTAAGGCTTGGCCGAGGGACACTACATCGTGTACACACGTGTCATGAGTTCATCATCTGAAGGTTTTCAAGGTTAACTTTAAATACAAAGGAGGGGGCTCATGGTGGGTGGGTTTAAAACTATGACTAAAGTCCCAGCCGCTGTCACACGGTTACAGTGTGTAACCAACCCTGAATATTCTTTAATAAATAGCTACATTGTAAGTGTTAGCATTGTGTAAAAAGAAAATTTATACAGCAGATTTTTCTAAATTAGTTTTTAGTTTTAAATTACCCAACGGAAATGTAAAAGCTAAAAAAAATGACATGTTACACAAAACAATTGACATTATATAGAAATGCCTACATTTCCCCTCGAGGCCTACTAAACTCATATTTTCCTCAATGTCCATCATATACAACAGAATCAAAATTTGCATAGGATCCGCAAAATTATAGAGTACTAACAGCTGCGTGAGGGTACCAACATAAACCACAGGTCAATCATAAACAATTTTAATTTTTTGTGGATTTTCTACACAGAACCTGGAAGCTCTGCTGTAAGTTCACCACTGGAAGGAACTGCAGATAGGACTGTGCTAGACTTCAACATCCTGGCACATAAGACCTACAGTCAACGTAAGAGCCCACCCCCAGTAAAAAGGCCGGTTTCCAACAGGGTGAGGAGCCGGCCTTATGATGAAGAATGGCACTAGGTTAGGGTGAGGTCCCAGCTTCCTAAATAAGCAACTTTAGTAGGTGTTCCCGCACACTTTTGCTGTTGGCTAGTTAGTATACGTTCTAGCGCTGCTGGTTTGTTCTTATCTGGTTATAATCTAGATATCGGACTTGGGACAGTGAAATGACAAACCTAAAACAGTACCTTTCGCTACTCCGTTGTATATTTGTAGGCGCTACTCTGCCTGTGTAGCGAAGTGCAGACACACTTCACCTGAGTGGTACTGGGACGAGGCAGGATGAATCGGAGTAATGAGAACACACATAGGAGGTATATGCTGCATTTATGTCCGTTAAGTAGCTGCAATATATTCAACATCACTTTCCTTTAGTTTCCGTGAACAATGTCTATTGTGAATACATTTCATATAATATGACCGTTTGTTTAAGTTGCTTGGAGTGGAAAACAAAAGGTCTGCCTGACAATTAAACCCCAAATTATAATTATTTCATAGTTCCACATTTAACCCCCGTTGCACAAATTCAGGAATTTCTTGTTTTTGGACTTTCTCCACACAGGTGTCCTCAGACTACAGGGAGCGACTCTAGAGACAAAGATCAGAGAGGAAACGTGTGGATTCTCTCAGTTTCATTTCATGGCGTTGCTTTGCAAGTATCTTCAATAATTAAGAGCCCAGCCCAGAAAAACTCCAAACCTTCCTTCACTTCCTTTTAGCAAATCAAGCTGTCATGTCGGTGATATACTCCCACGACAAGCAGGGTTAGAGCTCTCTCCCAGTCATGAGCTGCACATCTATTCCACTCCAACCGCAACCGACAATCACCCTAAGAGGATGAGCGAATGACACACTCAATCCTTCTTAATGTATTAACCAATTTGCGTGTCTCCTGGTTCAGTCGCAGTGGAAATGGTTAATCATACACGAGTGCTGAGTTTTCATTAACAAGTGACTGCAACAGCTATTATCTCCACAAAAAGAACGCACCACAAAAGCTGGTTGTCCTTATTGGGTCGCTAAACTTTCTGCAGCTGCACATTTCACAAGGACTCGCCCGCCTTCAAATTAAGAAGAAATGGGTATTCTTTACCAAATCTACCCTTTCCAAACAAAGCAAAACACGAACCAGCAGAGTTAGAATTCGTAAAGCAGTTTATGGAATACACGTATAAACCTACAAAGAGTTAAAAGTTAATTGCATTATTATTTCATTACTAAAACAGATTTAACAAATCCCTATGTTTATGTACAGCGATGTGAAGTGACCTACTGGATGTATTGGCGCCTTACAAAACTAAACGGTGAAGCACTTTTCAATAAAGAAATGGCAAGGAATTTTGAAATGTTTGTCATCTCATTACCCGCCCTTTACAAGCTCTGGACACATTATATTACACAATTATTAACAGTCTTGAAGGGAATTGTAACTAGAATACTGAGGGCTCATCCAGGGGCAGCCAAACCACCTGGCAGAAATGTTTGAATATAAGGAATTTCGCCTTGTTTGGCAGGGAAAGTACTGATATCTGCCTGCTATTTTGCAACCAAGCCCCCAAAAATACAAGTAGAGAGAGAAAGTATTTGAACTGTCTGATTGGTACAACATAAACGTTTCAAGGGGTACGAGATATAGAAGAGAATAAAAATAAAAATAAAAATAAATTAAATCCTGAAGGTGGCAGCCATTAAAGCAAATTATGTTGGAATATACATTTCACTTTTGTATCTCTCAGCATTCTCAATGTTAGCATCATTTAGATTTGTTGGAATGTTTTTGGAATGTTGAAACCCAGCAAAGAATTCACAGTCACCAAAAGGTATGCCATTCTATTAGGGCTGCTTCTTTAGATCCTGGTGAGTCATCTTTCATCCAATAATCATCGGGTTCACAGTGCATTCTCTACAGGTCATGAGCCGGAAGCACTTCTATCTTGGGATGTATGGCATAGCTTCTTCAGGAACCCAGGCAGAACCTCAGACTGTGTCCTATCCAGTCCTAAAATGTCACGCCTCCAAAACCAGTCAGACCCTGCCTCGGCATTCCTTAGTGACTTCACATTTATTGGCCTCCATGACTCAAGTCGCAAGGCCACTGAATCTACAAGTCCACAATTTTAGCTGCTGGATCAAAAGGCACATTACAGAAAGAACCACATGAAAACCTGTAAATTAAATACATTGTTCCTAAATAAAAATCAAAATAGTGAAATGTATTCAAAAATCCTTTCCAGTAGACACATGCCTTTTCAGAATAACAAAGGTTAACGAAAAATAACGCTTAAATACAGGAGAATATAGTTAACATAGTTCAAAAGGCTACTAAGGTAGCTGCATTTTCAGAATACTGTTATTTGATATAGTAAGCTAACAATGGGCCCCTGATTGAAATTAGAATGGTCAGGTTTAATTTACTTTTCCTGGTGATGATGAATATTAAACAAAGAGCAATACAGAAAGTAAGCAGCATGTGTTGACGAGTTCCTTATTAAATGCATTATCATGTGCAGCAACTAATTAGCTGACAAGAAGGCAATCAAGTTAGGCCTTTCGCTGGATGAAATCTAAAATTTATGGAACGGATTTTATTTTCCGGCACCTTTGAAAAGTAATTCATCGGTGAGACATCATCCCTGTGAATTACGGATATTGAAACAACTGCTTTGTGAGCAATAAATGTGTAGCTAAACATGCGAGTTGTGAACCAAGCAGCAGATGCATGTCTATAATATCCTTCCTAACAAGGAAAGGAAGCACAAGCCACACACTAGATAGCAATTTTGCCCTTTAATCACACAGTACCTAATAAAGTAACTACAGCGGATGTATGTAGGAAGTGCTAGCTAGTTATCTTCCCAGAAAACAAAAAAGTACACGTATGTGTATAATCACCCTATCAGTATATAAGAACCAGTTTAAAATGTAAAGTCAGTTGCTGGACCAAAGTTTGTGTATGCCTTTGTGAAGGCATACACGTGCATTGTTTTATATCAACTCAAACAATAGTTAAGCGGGGAGTAATGCATAGTGAGAAAGCATTTCCAAAGCCCATAGGTTTGACATTGTGCTGCCGATGCAGAACAAATGGCTTTGGCAAAGCTCTATGGTGATGCTATTCAGCATGAGCAAAAAGAGGGGAAAAAATAAACACGTAAAGATACCTATGAGTTATTACAGTGCACATGCACGAATCATCACACAGCACTCAATTTGTAATTTGTTTATTTTAATTTAATGTTTCAAGATTGCAGGCACACATCTTGGAGCAGTACATAAAAAAAAAAACATTAAATGTGTAAAGGAGCACCAAGTTGTAGATATAAATCCCTTCCAAAAAAGTAAAATATTAATAAAGAAAATGAAGATGGGGGCGTGGTCTGGGGATGATATAAGCGCCAAGGAGTGGCAGGAATAGCAGAGGAAGGGAGAGCAAAGAAGGAGGTGGGACGGGATGTAAAATAACAAGAAAACTGACATAACGATGCAGGAATAGGCAGGGGGAGCAACGGCAAGCTGTGGGGCATGGGGAACACGACGAAGAACCGGAGTGTAAGAAATTGGGTTGTTGGTTGATAAGGGGTGAGTCGTGGTCAAGCAGGAACCACAGTTCTGGTCAGGGTAAGGCACAAGCAAACCCCAAATTAACCTGTGCTCAACTCTCTGGTAGTTTGACACACAGCAGTCATGCTTAACATTGAGGCAATGTGTATATTATTTGTGCAGCACTTCAAACTGTAACAGTGAAAACACACTACAAAAGGAGCACACAACAGTATTAGAAAAATAGAGTGATTTTAATAAATAAAACAAGATCAAATCGACAAAAATCAAATTAGTAGAACCGGGGATATTCAATGTTTAAGGTTTCAGTGAAAATATAGCTGAAGAGCAACCACTGTGGATATCTAGTCGCTCCAGACCGGGACAAAGTCACAAGTTCAGGCCGACCACAATTAAGCGGGGACCGGCGACAGGGACCAAATTAGGCCCGCTGAGTACCTTAAAACCTGGTTGCGGAGCATTTCGCAGATCCGTGTCTAAGATGCACCGACCAGTCAAAGCAATGTGTCGGTTGCGAGATACAGCAAGGGTGTGGTGCGAGGTCCTGTTGTGGCGAGGATCCGGTCCAGAGGGCTTGCAATGTGAAGTCCGGCATCGGGGATGTGAGGCGCAGTAGTGGGGAGTCCGGAGTCCTTGTCGAGGCTGCCATCATAGAGAAAAGCGAGGGCCTGCGTCAGTCTCTGTCTACCACTTCGGTATTGCGAGGTGGTCTTATTAATGCCCGCTCGCTTTGTAAAAACGCCCAAAATATACATGATCTCATCATTGACAATGAGCTCGATTGGCTCCTGATTACCGAAACTTGGCTTAAGCCTTGGTGTAATCCAGATTTAGCCATAGCCCTCCCGCAAACCTTTTCTATCCAGCGTTTGGATAGAGTAGAACAACGGGGAGGGGGCCTTGCCATTATCTTTCGTAGCTCATTAAAATGTTCTTCACATGAGCTGGTTGATATCAAAGGAGCGGAAGCATTATTTTTCTCGTTGGGTATTCATGACTCATTTACATTTTCGGGTGCACTCATTTATCGGCCTCCAGGCCCCCCGAAGGAGTTCTTAGATACTGTGGGAGAAGTCTTAAGTGATCTATCGCTCAGATTCTCTAACTTTACTATACTGGGCGACCTGAATTTACATCTTGACTCCCCTAATGCCCCAGGAGTGGACTATTTTATGGACACCATTAATATACTAGGACTCACCCTTTTGACGCATCAACACACACACTCGGGAGGACACTTATTGGACTGCGTTTGTTCCAACTTCATTGGGCTTGCAGTTCAATCCCCTTGTCCCCAGATCTGGTCCGATCATTTTTTTATTCCATTCCATATTCCTTTACACCAAAAAAACTTGGGTGTTACTACAAATAACTCTTTAACATCTAATTTGATATATAAACCTAATTGGAAACAACTATCTAGTCGATCCGATGTGTTGGATACTTGTGTAACTTGTATTCCAGTGCTAACAGGTAACACCTCTATAGACTATAAAAACTTTTGTGATTGGCCAGAAATTAGGCCCTACTAGCCTTAAAAATCCTACTTCCTTTTAATTTTGGTCGAAGGCCCCCTGGTTTACACCGGAGTTGAGAATAGAAGTAGGTAAATTAAGAAGATTAGAACGACGGTGGCGTAGACATTATGAAGCCACTGCCCATGAGACATACAAACATGCTAGGAGAAAGTATCATGCAGGCATAAAATCAGCTAAAAAAGCATATTATTTTCAGGCCATAACGATGGCCGACCAAGAGCAAAAAGAAATCTTTCAGATAGTTAAAGATTTCATGAATCCATCAGCCCTCCTGCAGGAAATTCCACCATCTTTAAATCTCTGTAATGCAATCTCAGATTATTTTGAGAATAAAATTCTCAATATTGTGAATGGTTTTCCTCCAGTGTCTTCTACCTTAGGAGATGTAGAAAGAGTGGAGAGGGTGAGCTCTCTAATATGCCTGGATACCTTCGCTCCCGTCTCTCTTGAAGACTCCTCTAAAGCTATCTTAGCCTGCAAATCAGGATCCCTTTTTGATCCATGTCCTCCCCTGGTACTACAAACCCTGGTAGAAACTATGAATCCTATTATCAATAGCATCATTAATTCATCCCTAGCCACGGCAGATGTTCCTAATGACTGGAAGCTTGCCGCTGTTAAGCCACTTAAAAAAAAAGCCCTTGCCGACCCTACCACTCTTTCTAATCTACGCCCGATCTCCTTACTGCCGGTGATGTCCAAGCTGACTGAGAGATTTGTGAATAAACAACTTACGAGTTTCTTGGAAGTAAATAATATTTTACATCCAAATCAGTCAGGGTTTCGGTCAAACCACTCCACCGAGTCCGCCCTGCTGTTTACAGCAGAGACCCTTCGCATGGCCATGGACCAAGGAAAGGAGGCGGTCTTAATTTTACTTGACCTGTCGGCAGCCTTTGATACGGTTTCACATTACATCTTAGTGGACCGGTTGGCTGCCGCAGGAGTGGCTGGGACGGTTCTGGCTTGGCTGAGAAACTTTCTCAGGGACAGGCGTCAAATTACAGTGCTGGGCCCCTATCAATCTGAAGCTAAGGCTCTCAGTTCCGGAGTCCCCCAGGGATCAAGCTTGAGCCCTATACTTTTTAACTTGTATATGGTTCCCCTGGTAAAACTGATCGCCTCTTTTCAGATCAGTACTATTTCGTATGCTGATGACACTCAGCTCATTTTAGTACTGGATAGGGAGCAGCCTGGTGCTGAGGAAAATCTCAAAGAGTGTCTAGCAGCAACATTTAAGTGGATGACTGAAAATCACCTCAAATGTAATGCTGATAAGACCGAAATTTTGCCATTTGGAAAGCATAATTTGTTTTCCCCGAAAATCTGTTGGCCTGAGGATGCAGTAGCCCCTCCTAATACCATCACCTCAGCTCGGAATTTAGGCATCAAATTTGACAACCAACTGTCTTTTAAACAGCAAGCGGTTGCCGTAGCTGGCACTTGTTTCCACATAATAAAAGCTTTGAGAAAATTCTTTGACCTCCTGCCTTTGTCAGCTAGGAAAACAGTCGCTGTGGCATTAATCACCTCCAGGTTGGATTATTGCAATAGTTTATATGCTGGAGCAAACAAATCGGTTCTCCACAGATTGCAAATAGTCCAACATGCAGCGGCCCGCCTAGTATTACGTCTGCCGCGTAGGTCATCAGCCTCAGCAGCTTTGAATGCGCTTCACTGGCTTCCCATTGCCAAGAGGATTCTTTTTAAGATCCTCTTAATTACTTTTATGGCCTTCCACCACCAAGGACCCAAATACCTACAGAGTGGATTTAAACGTTATCATCCGGTACGCTGCCTAAGGTCTGTGGGGCAGAATTTGCTTGTAACCCCCAGATTCAAGCTAACAACTAAAGGTGGTAAATCCCTTTTTGTGTTGGGTACCAAGGCGTGGAACAAACTTCCCCTCTTTTTACGCTCTATGTCTCACGAAATCCAATACAGGAAGGCATTAAAAACTTGGCTATTCTCGATGACTGATGTTGCATGCATAGCAATGGTTTAAGTATGTAGTGTTTAGCGTGAAGTGTGTCTTCTCCCACCAACCCCGTCCATCTGGGTTGGGTGAGCGCCATGATACTCCTTGGAGTGATAATAGCGCTATAGAAATACATTTTACATTACATTACAGTTAGGGATGCTCTGCCTAGCGGCGATTCCGTAGGCAATGCGGGTTGCAGTGGCGATGCAAGTCTTAGCAACGGGTCCAAACACCGCAGCAGAGATGCAAAGGTTCCGCTGGATCCACAGAGGCTGGTAAAGCACTTTAAACCCACTTAAGGGTCCAGGCTGGGGTGCATCACTTTGCAGTGTAGATTCACAGATGGCAGAGTCCAGGAGCAGATGCAAGGGTATAGAAAGTCTGTTATGTCCCTGAGGCTTCAGATCAGTAGGCCAGCCAACTAGCCCTTGGAGTCACTCTGGGTTCAAGAGATGCAGGTCCAGTCCTTCTCACCGAGGTAAGAGGGCAGCAGGTCAGCACAGCAAAGCAGGAATCCAGCACAGTGCAGTCCGGCAGTGTAGCAGACCGTCAGCAGCACAGCAGTCCTTCTTACTGGCACAATATCCACAGGTCCAGAAGTATACTGGTATGATGCTGTCTGAGGTATAATATTTACACCCATCAGTGCTTCCGAATTGGGGGAGAAGCTTCTAGAGGTTTAACATTTGATGTCCCCCGGCATCCTAGCCTTCCCTGCCCTGGCTCCTGACTAACTACAGGGGGTATGCAGCCCTTTGTGTGGAGACAGGACACAGACTACCCAGGTATAGGCGAGGCTGGGCCTAGCTCCTCCCTCCTATCCTGCAAGTGATGGCCCATCCGGTCACATAAAAGTTCACTAAGGCCATTAAAAACAAGATAACAGAAAAAGGGGGAGAAGGCAAAAAGTTGGGGGAAAGACCACCCTAAGGCTAACAGGTATAATAAGGGGTGTGGGGCCTTTGATTGGGAAAGGAGCATATGAGGAAAAGAGTTTGAAAACACATGCACGTTAATGGAATGCTCTGGAAAAATAAAGCTTTTCCCTGAATGTAAGCAGAAGAATAATACAAGTAATTCAATCAAAAGCACGGCAAAGAAGTTATTCTCCAGGTGAGGGACAAACACAATAATAGGAAGGAAAGCCATTTGATAAGAAGCAAGCAAATGAGATGGACAAGAAACCCGACTGTAAGCACAATACAGTTTTATTGGTCCTTGACAACAGAAAGCTAAACACGGTTTATAGGAGAGACCTAGAAAAGTATTTGACTTATAGTATCGCAATCTATGAGACACGCCCAGTCTTCTAAGAATTATTAAGAGCTGAGTGGGAGGCACATCTTTTAAAGTCCTCTTTTATTAAACAAACATCTTTAAAGATTGCCTGGACTCCTCTGTCATGAATAGTACATCATGCTGTAGTAACAATCCACTTAAGCTCTCAGAACCCAGTTACCCCTCTAATCACTTGCAGACTGCATCCACTTCAATCAGTAGGTCTACTTCAGTAACTTGTGCCACGCTTTTCAGTTAGGTTCTAGCTATTCAAAAAGCCACATGCATTCATAAACAAACGCAGGGATTTCTGTTTAAAAGGCACATTGATTTATTTATTACAATCATTTAACTCCAGTCTACTCCCAAAATTGCCCACAATTAGCCATATAGCAGTGTTTGAAGTTCGTCTCTATCTCCCAAGACAATAGTGCCACATCTTGATTATTATTCCGACTTCCAAAAATCTAGAGGACCAATAAAAATAATTTTTGCAGAACTCAGTCTGAAAGTTTATATTGAGGTAAAGTATGTGTTCAATATTCAAATAGGTTCGGAGCATGAACATCCTTTGAAGTCCTTCCCTGGTTTTGGAACTAGCTTTATTAAATTATTCTTTCCTCACAAGAGGAAGATATCACATACTTATTGCCTCCTTAATTATGTCCAAAAATAGTCTTGGTAATACATCCTTGCTGTGTGCAAATTATAAAACTCTCCTATCAAACCATCAGGTATCAACACTATTTCTGCTGTGATCTGATATAGAATGTCTTAATTAATGCTCTTTGCTTATCTAATGGGAAACATCTTGTCCTGCTAACCCAGAAACACCTCAATCTCTCTAATATTCTTCTCTTTTCCCTGTACAGATCACCAAACATTAAAAAAAAAAGTATCTTTCCATCAATGTCTTACTTTTCCAACTGTATTTAAGATATTATTGACAATAAATTCCCATCTGTATTGCCTTAGTAATTTGAGCTCTTCCCTGCGAAAAGCTGGAAGCTTTTTTTTACCATATTCTATATTTTACTGTTTTATTGTTTCAGGTTAATTTGCTACCCCCTTTCCGCTAAAGAAGTAAATTCTAGTCAAAATACTTCAGTTGTGCACCTGTTTATTAAAAGCAGATAAGCCCTTTAAAGAAATGTAAAAGATGTTACTACTAATCATTTTTAACCTGTGCTACAAATAGTATCACAGTCCTGTTACTAAGAACATAACACTTGTGTTGCTACTCCTCCTACCACTAATGCTGTTAATACTACAAGTATAACAACAATTACTACTAATATTAGTGGTGCTGAGGTCAAAGCCATAAAATGTTTTCCCTAGAATTATAGGCAGTATCTAAATTGTAACTTCACTGTTAAAACAGACATAATGATCTCAATCATTCTACTTTTTAAATTCTTTAATAAATGGTCAGTTGTCTTCTGTAGGCATGTGGAATGTGTAAATCAATTAAATAAAAAAAAATGACATGAATAAGAATGTTGTCATTGTTTGACACAAATTGCAATAGTTCCATACACTACGTCTTCCACGACAATAATTAGGTGAACCAGTAGGGAAATAATAGCATGATAATAAAGGTTCATTTAGGGTTAGAGGAAACATTTATGCTAGTACGATTAAAAATAAATAGTATTACAAAAAAAAATCCAAGGAATTTTGTTGTGCCCGTCACTCCAAGGAGTGCCTTGTCTATGGCCTGCTAGTCTCCACCACAGCAGGCACAGGGCTTGAGCAAAACATTTGGCCAAGCATGAGACCAATCAAGGGGCAAGAAATACAGGACAGTTGAAGTCTGACAATGTCAAGTCTGTTTCTTTGTCTCTTTAATAGAAGGCGTGGTTGGCAACGAACACTGGCCAGAGAATATGACTACACTGGAGCAGATCAAAATATGGGCGGAACAGACCCTGTTTCACTAAATCACTCTGCAGGTGGAAATTCCTTTTCTACCACTTCTACCACCACAACTCTTGCTCGAGGCCAACACTCTAGTTTCACAACAGGTTCCTCTAGATCTACAGACACCTCAATGAGCTTGAATAACTGTTAACTTAAACCTACAAATGGCATTTTAATATTTATCATGAACATTTTCGAATGAGGGAACAAACACTAGAATGCATTTTAAAATGACAGCATTAAACTAAGGATAAATTGTGGGTTTTTAAATACTATCATATTTTACTCTCCTACAACCAGAGCTGGCCTCCAATACTGTCTACAAATTATCAAGTAATATCGTGTGTTGAACATTTCTACATCCTCAAAGGAAGTACTACTGCATCTGTACTATTGTTCTCATTGTCATAAATCTTATTGACCAACAACTTCTTATTTTGTAGAAACCGGACTGACAGACTTTACCCAAAGCAGGTAGAACACTATGAACCTACATCACCAGTATTTTAGAAAACAGCGAGTAACAACGAGTTTGCTGTAAATAATTAGAATTGTAAATTACAAATGGTACATATGTGACCATCACTATGTGCGCACTGGAGCGAGGCCAAGGATTGGATGGGCATGTAATCTCAACACTGTTATGGCCCAATGACACAATGCCTTCAGCCTCAGCTCCAGGGCTCTCAATCGTGCCCATTATGAACACTCTTCCACAATCAGAACTCACCCTCTCAACTAAATGTGATCACCACACTAGCCTCAATAAGCCAGCCTTTTAGAGCCCTGGGACTCTTGGTTATGCCAAAATTACAATACTAAAGGAGAGAGTTTAGAAATTTTAACAAATTAAAAATCTTTACATACATAAAATATGCATTGTATATATAGTAGCATATTGAAAAAACCACTTGCAAAGCCAATAGGTTCCAAAGGTATGAACTATTGGCTTTGCCAATGCTAGTTACTTTTTGCTTTGTCTTATTCTGTCTTGAAGGGGAGCATTTGGTTTCCATATATACCGTTTAAGCAACTCACTATTTGGTTGGTCTTCATTGTGTACTGTGATCTTATATGTTGTGTCTGTGTTGATGCTGCAAGTGCCTGAATGGCTTAAGTGGCTTAAGTGTGTGTTTAAATACATTGTGAATAAAATTGTAATTTGAATTGGATTGGGTCAGACAATTGACGATTTTTCACTTTGTATTTCACAGCACAGTCGGCTGGGTGCACAGCGTATAATGTGTCTAGGTGTGTTTGTCTGCCTGCTTTGGTTAATGTATGTGTGCATGTTACTTTGCATTATAACACCATGTACATACACACATCAGTTTTGTCAATGCGTGTCAACGGCAGTAGGATGAGCACCTAGGATTGTAACACACGCATTTGGAAAAGACTGAATACTATGAATGTCTTCTAGTTTCCTTCTTGATTTACTGAGGAAAGTGCGACTCATCCCAGTAGCCACAGTGCCAACCTCCACTTATATACATGTTAGAGGGTTCAAGTGTCTCCATAAGAGAGGCCCAGCTAGGAGCCAAAAGCCACAAAAGAAATAAGACCTCTTCATGATATTATTTCTATTCTTGATTGAAGATAACAAATGATAAGGGAATTGACAAGCAAGGCACTAAAACCAGCCATGAGAAAAAACCCAACATAAGGTCCTCCAGAAGAAAGAATCCAAAAGGAATCCTGCTGCTGAAAATGGAAGCAAAAATAAGGGGCAGAAATATATTAAAGATGGTGATGAACAAGAAACAAAATTGAGGATAGAATGTGTTGCAATACATGCTTCTATGACCAATGCCTACTAATACAATAATTATCCTTGTAATGATGTCACAGGAAAGAGTTAACACCATCTTGGATTGGGAACTTCAATCACCAAGCAACGGGACGATGACCATCTTGGACACAAATAAATGTAAGATAGCCACACCCTTTCTTTCTGGAGAATGTTAGTTTCCAAAACTGGCTGATGTGAGATCATGAACCCCAAGTTTTACATTTTTCCAACCCTCCATGCTTCTACACTTTGCCAGCGATGTCATTAGCCCAGCGCTCCACACAACACAAAGATCACCTCTGCAGTGGACTGCGGATGCAGAAACGTAGATGCTGGCTGGGTAGAAGGAAAGAAAGCTTCCCCCCATGCAGTCCAATATTCTGCTGCGCATTACTGCAATGTAATCAGTTCAGTTCATCAAGTCTTTATTTCGATTATAAAACCATAAAAGACATTACAATCAATTAAAATTAAGCAAGTTAAAAATACTTAGTTAAAAAATGGTTGAGTCAAGACAGTAATAGCATTATTGTGAAACAATCGCAGTAAAATGTTTAAAATAAGATAATAATCTAACGGACCAGCAAACTCTGATATACTATAAAAACAATTAATTATGAGAATGGGATTTAGAATATGTCCGCACAGCTTTGGTTGGTTAGAAAAAAGAAAGTGGTAAAACCAGGCAGGTATAGCAGTCTGAAAGATAAAAGGCTACCCCGGTCATTCATAAGATCAATAGCCCTACCTCAAGACTCAACAGGGTGGCAAATTCAAAACTGCCACACATCCCACAAAATTAGGGCAAAACAGATTAAGACAGGTCAGAAAAGTAAGCCCTCAATTTTTTGGCACGTATCGCCCACGCCCAACTCAGGAATTTTGCCATGGCAATAACATTGGTTTCCTGAGTGCATGTCTGTAATATTCTCAGGGCCTCTTTAGTAGCTTTCGTGCCAAGGGTGTTACAGATGGGTTTAAGCCATTTCAACCTTGGTAGCCTGTAGGCCAGGCAAACAAATAGGATATGGGCGATTGATTCAGACTGTGCTAAACACGTCGGGCACAATTCTATCGTTGGCTTGGACCATCTGCTTGAGAAAGCTCTAGTCGGAAGGGAACCTACCCTAAACTGGTAGTAGAGCTTCCTGTCCATTGGTTTTAGAATAAAATCCCAATATGGTTCAAACCCGAGCTCATGTTTAATCGAAGGAAAATCCCTGGTCAGAGTTGGCCTTGTGATGGAAGAAAAGCGCTTCGTCTTCACCATGTCCATGCAAACTGCTTTAAGCTCTTTTTTTGTCGGCAACGGAAGCTTTTCTGGGTTATCCCATAGTGTACTCATTCCCATTTCTAGCAGGGTTTTTTTAATATACTGAAGCCACTTGATCTTACTTGAACACCCTACCCCCTTAAAATCCAAAAGGGATTTGGCATACAAAGAGAGCTCAGGGATAGCCCGAAGCCTTCTCCACAGGGATATAGGCCTGAATCGAGCCAGGTCCTCGATGCAGAAACATCCCAGGTCCAAAAATAAGGGCACCAATGGAGTTGATTGCGGCAGACCAGTTAATGCCCTCAAGAATTTATTTTGAGCAATAACCAGGGGGATAATGTCCTCATGGCCCCACAGTTCAGCGCCATATAGAATTGCACTAGCAACTTTGGAGTTGTATATTTTAAGGGCGGGAGCTATGGGTTTGGTGAAAGAAAGCCTATGCTCTTTTAAAAGAGCCCCAGCCAGCTGCGCATGCTTCAAAGCAAGCATGTCGATCTGAGGCTTCCAATGTAGCTTCCTGTTCAAAGTTATCCCCAGGTAGGTAAACACTTCAGTCTGCTCTAAAAGAACATTATTCATGTAGACTTTGCCCTTAATAGCTTTGTGCGTGTGGAGAACAATGAACTTTGTCTTATCCACATTGACCATCAACTCATGGTCGCGACAGAACTCCTCAAAACGAGACAGGGCCACCTGTAGCGATGTTTGAGTCTTGGATAGAATCAAGGTGTCGTCCGCGAACATGAGTAGGGGGATTTTCAAGCCCCCCAAGGTTGGAGCATCAGTGGGGCATGTGGAATAGTACTGTACCACCCTATCAATAAATAGAGAAAACAGTGTAGGAGCGAGGACACATCTTTGGCGCACACCCTTTAACACCGGAAATCTATCTGTAACTTCTCCGTGTGTGCCCCATCTGACCTGTGCGTGGTTGGAGTCGTGCAGTTTGACTATCATTGCTAGCAGCTCCAACGGCATCCCTACATCCATATTTTGTTACGAGGGACCAAGTAGAAGGCAGACTTCAGGTCAATGAAGGCCGCATATAGCGCGCCCCCACCTAGGATAACAACCCGCCAGTAGATCATCACAAACCTAAGCACCTGATCGATCATGCTGGTGTGGGGGCGAAAACCTGCCTGCATGGGAGATAATATCTTGAATTCCTCTATCCACAGCTGGATGCGACAGTACCAACCTGGCAACTATTTTCTGAATGGAATCTATAAGGCTAATAGGCCTATAGTTGCCAGGTAGTGCACTGTCCCCCATTGTATCTACCGGTATAATAACTGCACCGGACCAGGTGTCAGGAGTGCACGCACCACTAGCAATGGCGTTAGCAAGATAGGTGATATAAACCACCCAATTGTCCTTATCATGGACAAATAGATCCGCTGGTACGCAGTCAGGGCCTGGGGCCCTTCCTCTCGGAATTAAGGAGAGGACTGTCTCAACCTCAAAATTGATCAGTAAAAGTGTGGGTATCAAGGAAGGGATTTTAAAATCTTCCAAGTTATTAACAGGGGTCGAGAACTGGGCCATGTAGTACGAGGCCCACTGTTCCGGCGGAACATAATTAATAGGTGTAAAAGGTGTCCCTCCACTCCCTCACTTCACTAGCTGCCAGAATTTTACCATGCTTTGCTCGTTACTGACTAAAAGCAAGTCGTGCCAGCGATTATCGTCCCACTCCTTTTTAGCTTTAGATTGGGTTGCTTTGTAATTTGCCCTGGCATGTTTAACTTCTCCCATATCTTTGGATCTAATGGCCCTTGTCAGTAAACGATAAGCCCCTCTACAGGTTTTATTGTACCAGGTGGCCATTGATACCCCTGCCTTTGCCTTCTTTATACTGGTCTTGATAAAATATGATTTTAGTTTTGAAAGCAGGTCTTTATGAACCTGGGGAACGATTTGGTTAATATCCTCCTGTGAGACACAGCTTTGAAGACAGGTTATTGAATGGGCAACCAGGGCCTGCATCGCGTCCAGATCCCCTTCCTTCTCAATAAGCCAAGACCATCTTACTCTCCTCATATCATTTGAGAGCGATACTTCTGGTAGTATGTCCTCTATGACCTTTTTATGGATATTTAAAAAGCCCGGGACCTTGATTGTCAAAATTAGTGGGTCATGGTCACTTTCTATGTGTTCCTGAACCAGCATGTCAAGAAGGGAGTGCCATGATTCAATATTAAGGAAAATTAAAATCAATACGACTACTCCTTATACCATTGTTAAATGTATGCGCGCCCTTCCTGTCCGATCGGGACATCTTGGTGTGGCCTGTAGGGTCAGGTATCATCTCATTCCATAAAGGAAGAGACAAGATGGACATACAATGTAAGGGAAAGGTGCTCACCTCATTAGCTCTGGTACTCTTTATACATAGGTGTCTCTCTACTACCAATGTCCAAACACCACCAGTAACTCTGCTGTACTTAGTATTGGACCCTAATCAGACTTCAGTCTTTTAAAGAGAGTATTATTGAAACGTTATTGAACGAGGGCCTAAATGTAGATGGGCCAGAATGTACACCCTATACTGTGCATTCCTGTGCCTCAAAGGACTGTAAACTGCTAAAATATTTGTCGGAGGTGGAGAAAGTTACATGCATTCACCAAACCTCGGTTCTTGTTTATCTAATTCAATGAAAGAGCATGAGCCAGTGTCTACTCTGTCCTTGCAACACAAAAAGATGATGGACGGAATACTGAACACGGTCACACATTCACCCTCAGTCACACTGGGTTAAATCCTTTGTTTTTCCGTTCACCACGCAATCCCAGTTTGGACCCATCCATATGCAAATCAGTCTTGGCCCTGCTGTCCATGGAACACTGCAGCCCGAACTGCCAGGCTAGGTCCTCCCTGGAGCAGAAAACAAGCATCCTGGTACCGGTTTCTGGGTATCAGCCCCTCATCAGCCAAGCTAGCTTGAATCCAGTGGCATAGCAAGCACAGGACCCATGTCTGGGCATACCCTTCCCGACTATAGGAACACAAAAAGATGAACATTGTCAAACCTTTGCCCCCAGTCACAGATCTGTTTTTTTTGCTCACCATGCTACCAAAGTTTGGACCTAGCCATGTGTAAATCAGTTTTGACCTTGCTCCCCATGGCAGGCTCCAAACTGGAATGGCATGGTAAGCAAAACAAAAAATCTATGGATTTAGGCCCAGATCTCTGTACTGGGGATGAATGTTTGAAATGTTCAGCATTCCAATCCATCATCTTTTGAGTAGCTTTACTCTGTCCTTGCAACTTACTCTGGAACCCCATTGCACGCACTCAGAGACACAGAAGATTACTTTTCTTTTAGGAACCCAATCGAACCCAAATTTTTAATATTGAATTTTCTGTAATGTAACTCAGTCTTTTTGAAATCTCTAACTTCTGTACGCTCCTTTGTTTTCATTCAACCATTTCTTGCTTCTGAGGACAAGAGACTACTTTGCTGTGCTTGTACAGAAACTCTAAATAATTTCTCTACATGACTAATAGAGAGGAGCCTACCGGCCATTGTCAGCAGTATTGCTAAAAGCACGCATCATTGCTAACCCCAATTATTAACCCCCTTTTTATCTCCTGCAATGAGTCCAAGATGTCTACATTATTGCCTCATTTAATGGTACTGCCCATGTCTTATAGCATGCATCCTCGCAGCAAAATGTAGAACTATATTCCAACATATTTAGCCTATATTCACATCTAGACTATTGCTTCATCAGATCAAGCAGGTCAGCTGTGATCCACCCTAAACCTCCATCACCTTGTCCGATACTTCACCTAGGTCTTAGAAACTGTTCAGGAGACTGCAAAAGAAGCAATCCATTATCAAACATGAACCTTTCAATTAGATCGCTTGGTTTTTATGCAAATTATTTCCCAATTGAAAAATGATCAAAAAAACTTCTCCTTAGCATAGATTTTGACTGCTTGAATATGGCGACCATGGTTCAGCATTTTTAAGATAGAAGATTTGGTCTACTTGCAAATCTTCAAGTTGCGTTATGCCACATTCATATCTTCAAAAGCACAATTAGGAAGCATAATATACATTTTGTAACATTGGAGTGATTAACATCTTGTGATATTTGAACACATGATCAATAGAGGATACATAATGTGAATTGTGGTCTATAATACCACAGAAGGGTGCCTGTGGCATGATAAATAAGAACTGGCAAAGCCAATAGGTCTGGCTGGAATGGGCTGTTGAGAGCTGCTGAACTTGAAAGGTTTGTTTTTTAGTAGCCGCACTGACACTGAAATACACATAGGCTGTGCTACATTTTATCTGTTTCAAATCTCTTGTACTGGAATTGGATTTCTATCTACCAGCACCACCAATCAAACCTGCAATTATGCTAAACTCTATTCCTACACCATAGCTCCTGCATTTCTCTATCATTAAGCCAATAGCAAAACCTGCAATCCCCTTGTCCCTTGCTCTTATTAGATCTCCAAAAGTATTTGAAATATGAATGCTACAAGCCTCAATAATAAAGCCAGATCTAAAAATATGTAATAAGTAATATATCGCATTTCAGTAATGCCAGCTCAAAGTACTTGTGACACTAGCAAACTATATCAACCTTTTTTATTTTTTGGTCTTAAATAACATACAATTATTTTCCATAACGCACGCCTGTCCGATACAAACTACCTTCATTTGCACCATGAAGATGTAAACAATCACCTCAAAGTTGCATGGCACAGCAAAGAGCTAGATCCCCAGCCGTTTTCCTTGGCACCCTGATACAGCTAGATATATTTCCGTTACTAGCAAAGATGGCATGGCCTGACTTTTTCCTCTTTTATAAGCAGTGCATTCACCTCTGACAAGCTAAGTGCATGCTCTTTTTATTACACAATCTGTGCTTTCACCAAGTCCCTCTACGACCTCGTTGTGATTTTATATCTGTCAGCTCTGGAATTTTATCAAAGAAATCTGCTGGGATCCTGTCAGGGATAAAGACCGGATGGAGACAATCCGGCCACAGATCACCAATCTGGTGCGTGGGTTGACGTGTGCACTGGAGCGAAGTGCATATAGGGGCCACACTGAAAGTTTCTGCATTCCGAATTAATACAAACAAGGTACAAGGAATGAGCACCCTTATGCGTCAGACTAGCCTTTGAAATAGCGAAACAGTCGTAATTGTATTTATATAGTGCTTACTACACCTGACGAGGCGTCGAAGCACATTTCAGCGATTGGCATACTACTCCGGAACCCAGACAGGATTAGTGGGGAATTAGTATTGGGAAATATAACATTAATTTGAGCGGTCTACATGTGAGTCTGTTCGTTGGATTGAAAAGGATTGTGGATGAATAGAAGAGAGAAGGGTCTAGAAAGTGATTTTTGGAGATTACAGCAGTAGGAGGAGGTTTGGGACGAGTAAAGAGGGGTGGAAGGGAAAAGAGTCAGAGGGAAGGGTTTAGAAATGCTTTTTTGGGAGATCTGAATAGTAAAAGAGATTTGAGATGATGTAAGGAGGGGTAGAGGAGAGAAGATTCTAGAAAAGGTTATTTTTGGGATCATAGTAGTAGAATGGGGTTGGGGATGAGTCGGAGAGTGTAGGTAGTGGATATATTGAGAGAAGTATAGGGTGAGAAATAGGATGGTGCATTGGAGAGAGTAGTAGAATGAGGTTTAGGATGAGTAAAGGGGAGGTGGAGGGGGGAAGAGTCAGAGGGAAGGGTGTAGAAAGGCTTATTTGGGAGACCTGAATAGTAAAAGAGGTTTGAGATGATGCAAGGAGGGAAGAATCAAGAGAGTGTTATTTTGGAGATCATAGTAGTAGAATGGGGTTAGGGATGAGTCAAAGTGAAGAGATAGAGGATATATTGAGAGAGGTATAGGGTGAGATATAGAGTAGTGCATTGGAGATGCTGAATTAGACGCAAAGTAATACATTTAAAGATCCATAAGTACATGAAAGGTATATATGTATAAAGGAACGTAATATAGGTAGATTTAACTTGTATTTAATAAACTCAGTTTCAAGAGTTGCTGTACCTTATGCTAATGTACTTGTATTTATAATTTATAAAAAATGTTGCTATTCAACAGTGAAGCAATTGTAGATGGTTATGATATAGATTCACTTATTTATGCAGTTACCTATTTACATGTTAAACATAGAATAATATAACCATAAGTAATACATCCATTTGTTAAGCAGAGCTAACGAATATCTATATATTTATAAAACATAATTATTGTACAAGTTTATACAAAGGAATACACATATGTAGGTACACATATATTCCAAATAAATGCTTATATACTCAAGGATATGCTGTAAATGTATGTTTGACTATGGTAGTTACGTGGGGGAAGAGCAAACCCTTGAGTAGTCTTCTGAAGATAAGGTAGTTGTCCGTGGATCTTATGTTTGGGGGTAAAGAGTACCATAGTTTTGCTGCTTGAACAGAGAAGGATGTGCCACTTATGTTTTTTTACTTGTATGGTGGGATTTTGAGGCAAGATGCCAATCTAGAGAAGAGGTTCCTTAGTGGAATGTATTTGGTCGTTTTATTCCCGATGAAGAGTGGTACTGTTCTATGTATTGATTTGTGGGTGATACAAAGCAGCTTGAATGTGGATCTTCCGGCAACCGATAACCAAATGTAGGGCCTTCAAGACAGGGGAAGATGTGGACTTGTGGTTTTATATGTAAGAGTAGTCTGGCAGCAGAGTTCTGAATCCGTTGTAGTCTTAACATAGTTGTTAAAGTTGATCCGTGGTAGAGGCTATTGGCACAATCAAGTTTAGGCAGAACAAGAGAGATAGTAGCTGGACCTTGTGTGGAAATCCCAGGTGTGGGAAGATGCGTCGCAGAGTTTTTATTGTAATGAAGCTACATCTTGCAAGTGTGTCCACATGGGCGTTCATTGATCGATTGGAGTCCATGGTAATTCCGAGGTTTTTCAGTTCCTTAGATACTTTAGGCGGTGTTCCCAGATCATCAGGGAGAATGACTTGTACAACGCGGTCGTTACACCGCGGTATGTTTACATCGTGGGCGTTATGCTGGATGGTGCTCTAAACTAAGGAATAGTATGATTTACTAATCCAACACCTTCTCTACTGTTACGTAGGCTGGAGTTGGAATAGTAAATCATACTACTCCTAAGTCCAGCGTCCTCCAGCGCAAGTCGTAACGACTTGCTTTGTAACGAACGTAATGTAAAATACCGCGTTTTAAATGTATGCATTGTAACCTCATACATTCGATCGTGTGGCGGTGAGTGGGTCATACATTTTCTAGTTGCCACATGTGAGTATTTCCATTTTGGAAGCATTCAATTTGAGATGGCTCCATGTCATCAACTGATGAATGGCTCGGAGGCAACTGAAAATTTGTGAGTTTCCAATGTCTTTTGGGCTTTCCAGTTTGAGGGGTATTTGTGTGTCATATCCATAGGTATTGCATGTGAGGTGAAATTCATTGATTTTTGCAGGTAATGACTTCATGTAGATGTTGAAAAGCATGGGTGAGGTAGTACAGCCTTGAGGGACCCCTCCTACTGTGAAGTACCGTTTGGATAAGAAAGGTGGGGTATGGATGACATTTGTTCTGTTTTGAAGGTAGGATGTGATATTTTTGTGAGCGGTACCCTCTATGCCCACTTCATAGAGTCTTTGTATTAGAGTGTCATGGTCCAAGAGAAGAAGTGCAGCAACCTTGTTCCGGTAAACTGTGTCTTAAGGTCATCCCAGATGGCAATGAGGGCAGATTCTGTGCCTCTTCCTGGATGGAATCCGTGTTGGAAGTCTTTAAGTATGGAATTATCTTCAATGAATTGTGACATCCTGGGTGAATGCTGTTCTTTGTATCTGTTTGCACAGGATAGGACCATTTGTAATTGGTCTGTAGTTGTCGGGATTTTAAAAGGGTCCAGGTTTTTTTTTTTAGTATTTTCTTATGTATGACTTTTTTAAGATCTTCTGGAAATATTACTGTAGTTAAGGAATTGTTGATGATTCTTCTTACTGGTGTGGCTGCAGAAGTAGTTAGAAGAATTTTCTTGAAAATTTGAGGCCGACATGGGTTAGAGGGGCTGCCGGAAGGCCTGCTTGCTTAGATCAGGTCCATAAATTCATGTGTGATATTTGTTGGACAGAATGGAGAAGCTGGGTTAGCCTACACTTGTTTTTTGGGGGGGGAAAATGGTTGGTGCTGCCGGTTCTTCATTGTTTTAAATAGGAGCCCAATGTGTCTGCTTTGGTCATGTAATGATTTGCCAGTTTGTCTGTGAATTCTTGATTAATGGGAAGAACTACTTCTAGGCAATTTGGTTAATAAAATTCAGTGAGAACTTTATAGAACTCTTTGTTTGCACATTTCGCATTTCTGAATTCTGTCTAAATAGTATTTGTTCTTAGCTTTTTTGATTGCTGACTTGTGTAACCGGTTAAGCTTCTGTAGGTGAAGTTTGTCTCGACGTTTTGAGCTAGGTGCGTTGCAGCTTTCCAATTTGCTGTTTTATTTCTTTTAGCTCTGTATTTCCCCTAGGTGCCTGTTTTCTTTTATTCTCTCATGTTGTTCTTAGTGGTATTAGGATATAAAAAGCTTCCAGTTGCCACTCATATAGTTTTTTAACGTCATTTATTGTGTCTAGATCTGTAATGGATGCTAGTTGTGTTTCTAAGTGTTCGAAATTGAGTTTGTTCCAGAGTCGATAGGTGGATGCATATAATGTGGTTTTAGGTGTGTTGCTTTGTGTTTGTGGACAATCCGATATAGGTTGAGTGTGTCTAGGCCAGAGATTATTGTTTTTGGATGTGGCATATTGGGTTTGTCAAACCAAATGTTTAGGTCACCAAGAATGCATAGGTTGGAGTGTAGTGTTGTAAGGTTTGAAACTGTGTCTAGAAGTGTGTCTGGGAATGCTGCATTGCTAGTTGGAGGTCTGTAAAGGAGTAGGAAACTACAGGAGGAAGATGGTGTAGGGTTGCATCTGGTGAGGAGGGCCTCACAACCTTGTAGAGAGACTGCGTCAGCTTTAGTGCTATTTAATGTTTGTTTGAACACAAAAGCTATGCTACCGCCTCTTTTGCCTATACGATTTTGAGTGATAGTTGGATAGCCCAGCGGAACGGCTTCATTCAACACTGGAGCAATGTCATCTCCCAACTATGATTCAGTTGCGAAGAGTACGTCAAGTTGTGTGTCAGTGAGAAGGTCAGAGATGTGATGCTTGTGTTTTTGAGAGTGATCGAGCATTTATTTGTAGGCAGTTTAGACCATGTGTTTTGGGGATAGTGTGACTTTGTTTTGTAGAAGAGTGACCAGTGTTTTGTGGATTTGTAGCAGGTGTGTCTGTAGTGCTTGAATTAGCTGTATGAGGATAGTAAAAGTGCAGCTGTTCTGTATCTTATTCCTTGTCCAGCATACTAAGGAGGCATTTTGATGGGTCTGCGTGTGTAGGTGGTGGAGATGGTGGTTGAGAGTGTGTTGGTGAGCTTTTTTGTTTTTGTAGAGTAGACTTGTTGTGCAGTAGACATGGAAATGCAAAGTTGTGAAGGATGGCTTGTTGCTTATTTTGCTTGTGTCTGTTTAGGATGGAAGGTGTACGAGTTAGGGGTGGTGGTGCAGCATGTGGGTCATGTTGTAAGGTTCTAATGTCCAAAGGATGAGAGGCGGTTAAAAGAGAGTTGCTGTGTTGCTTATATGTCTTAGGTGTGGGGGAATAGAGAAAGCATGGCAGAAGAATTGGTTTAGGGTATAGGATGTGATAAAAATGTATAAATCACACTAATACCTGCAGGTGTCAAGGCGCTAGGCAGACGGAGAGAAGAAGAAAGGCACAGATCGGCCAACTATGTGTAAAAAAGCCATGTCTTCAGCAGCTTTCTAAACACCGGAAAAGACTCTGCGTTAAGAGATAGAGGGGGGCAGGGTGTTCCAGAGTTTGGCGGCCGCCACAGAGAAGGAGTGTATGCCCCATCTGACCCTGCGGAATTTAGGAGAGATCAGTTTTTCTGAGAGGAGGATCTCAGGGTCCTTCCCGGGGTGTACCATTGGAACATGGTTTTCAGCAGTAGTGAGCCTTCACTGTGCAAGGTCTTGTAGACCGTACTAAGGACCTTGAAGGAGACGCGCTTCCTAATGGGGAGCCAATGCAGAGCGCAGACCCCCTACCTGGCTGACTGATGCTTAGAATTATTAAGGATCAGCCTGGCTGCCGCATTCTGAACGACCTAAAGCTGGTACAGGGAGCCACGTTGATGTTGAGGTACAACGCATTGCAGTAATCAAGCCAGGCAGTGACTAGTGCAATGATGGTGAGCCGATGCAGTTCAGATAGAATATACGGAAGCACCTTTCTAAGGGTTTTCAAGATGTAGAAACAGATGCTAACAGTGCGGCGTATTTGTGTAGTCAGGAGGGTGGGAGTGGATGTATGTTTCTAGCTTGTGACGGAAAGAATTATGAGGTAGTGTGTGTGAGATTTTGTTGTGCAGGTGTGTGTATTATGATTTGTTTTTGAGGAGTAGAGAGAGGAGGTGATGTATTTGTTTTTTGAGAAGTATTTGTAAAGTATTGTTGGAGAGTGGAAGCTGCAAGGTAAACACTTTCTTGTTTTGGAAAATAAACCTATTTTCAAGCGATATGCCCCCAAATTAACTTGTAGCATACATATAGGGGCCGATTCCAATCTCGGTCGGAAGGGCACCGAATCGGGTTCGGCCGGAAAAACTACGAGCCGTACGCGTGTTTTCCGTCCGACTCGTACACCTGTACGAGCGAGCAAGTACGATGCGGGCTACATGAAATTCACCGACCGAGTCGTTTCCGGACCCGAACCGCTCCGTACGTCCTGGTCGCAAGCTAACCGTGGCGTGCAATGGATGCGATTTACAACTGAGCCAGTACGATGCACGCGTCGGACAGCCTGTGCGAGCCGGAGTGTCCGGCTCGCAAAAGCTCCCGGAGTGTCTGGCTCGCAAAAGCTCCCGGAGTCGGACTTTGGGGGTCCGCGTCTGACCCCCTGACACCCGCAGCCCTACGACTCGGACACAGGGGGAGTCCTATGTGTCTCCCCAACACAGGCATGTACGGTGCGGGTGGCACCGACGCGTACCCACTGTAGGGGGCGCACTTGTTCGAGATGTACCCATTCAGTCAACGCGTCGTACAACCGGCTCCCATTGACTTCTATGGGAGTCCGACCGAACCGAGTCCGACAGCATACGTGCGCATCGTACTCGCTCGGTCGGACTGTAGGGGTCCGGCTCGGTCGGAAAACACTCCGGATCTGACTCGGTCGGAGTGCTTTCCGACCCGGATCGGAATCGGCCCCATAATATAATAAAATATTACATGTAATATAATACAATATTACACGGTTATCTGTTATGTTCTGGCCCTCATTGACTAGTGCAATTCCCTCTAGCTGGGACTCCTGAAGAAATTATATGACTTGATTGTTTGACTAGATCTCTCTCTAACATTTTAGCACCCAGATGCTACAGTTGGACAGCTATTCATGCTTTGTAAGTATATCATAATCACCTTGCAGTTTACAATACTGTGTAACCAGTTAAAGTACATTTCACCCCTAACAGAATCACTTCACTAATGCCTGCTGATGACAATCTCTTTCACCCTCAATGAGAAGACGGTATCTCCCAGAAATCACAAAGGTTGTGTTGGATAGTCCATGACTGAGGTCAAAGGAGTGTTTACAATCCTTCCAGGTTAATACTGCAGCCTTAACTGCCCAACTTCAGCAAAGCTATATAGAAGGCCCAAGTGCCAGTGGAATTGTGCACCACTTGACGAGTGTAAAATAACATTTGCAACAAGCTATCCAAGCTAAAGCCAGATGTTGCACAGGTAAGGCCAAATGTCAGTGCAAGTGTCAATGCAAGACTGCACAAGCAGCGTTTAAAGTTATGTAATCCAGAAATGTTGGTGCAAATTTACAACTGTGGAACCCATGTAATCTTGTTCAGAATGAAGCCTCAGGATCTTGGTTAAAAAAAACAATGTACGTGACTCTGGTTTCAGTTCACTAAGGGTGCATGGTCACAGTCTTAACAACGCTCCTCAGATCTCATCGCTAATCTAGAGGAATTAATAGAGATGGGGAGACTGCACCCTTGCGCTACTGATGGCTGCTGCCATGTAGGTTAGTGCATGGGTCCTGGTGTCACTATTTGGATAACTAACACACACTGAACTTGTAGAAGGGTTCTAACAAAGCTTAGCACCAAAAAAGGGAAAAGATAATGAGGTTTCAGCTTTTTGTGCTCCAATGTTAGATTGTTACCATGCATTGTTTCTCTAGTTGCTTACATCTTCCCTTGCCAGATGGCGCTATAATGTTCACCTTTGCCTGTTGCATGATGTGTTCAATGAACTGCATACTTATCATGATCTCAATATATAAATACAACTCAAGTGTGCATATATCAGCATTTAAGAGGCCAAACCAATGTGCCTTATTTACAGATTCATTAATGGCTGGATTTCGCTATTGTAACTAGATTTACTCCATGTTGGAAATGCAAGGAATCTACAAATTGTGAGTGGATGCAGAAGGAGGGTGGACTCATGAGGGGCTACGTCATGAACGGCAGCGTCATGAGGAGGTGAATGCATGGCAATCTGACTGAGCATGGTTTGTTGCAAGCTCCTCCCCTATGAAACTGTCAACAAAGAAAATTGTGATTGTAAAGCTGTTATCCTTTTAACCCCTTCAGCACGGCGCGGATTACCGCGCTGTGCTGAAGGTTCCGTGCGCGGGCGGGGCCATGACGGAGCGGTTCCGTCATGCGCACAGCGCAACCGACGTGCATGACGGAACCGCTTCGTCACTCGCATCGAAGGGGTTAATTAGTCACAAATACGCTGCATTTTAAATGTGTTCGGAGGTAGGGCACCTGCTACTAAGATCTATGTGAATCATGGTTTTAGGCTATTCTACTGTAAAGATCATGGTGTTTAATAAATACTTACTATTAAATGCTAAAATACAGTTTGTATACTGTGCTACATAAATCTTCAATAAGGAAATAGGAACCATAGAAAGACATGATTAGCATTTCTGCAAAGCATGTAGAGACCCATATATCGCATACGGACCTACGGCAAGGCAAAATAGTTTCAAATATCAGTTTATCTCCATTGCAACTTGTGAAGTTACACTGCAGGATTTACATCTATGACGGATTGCAAGATGTAGTAAGCAGGCTTTAAGTTCAAATCTAGGCTTCTTTTACCTCCAACTACTTGCAGGCTGGACACCACTTTGACGGTTTTCTCTGTGCATTAAAGCAGAATGAATATTGGGGGGTCCGTACACTGCACCAGGACACGGTTAGACAAGTTGAACCGACCCAGAATCCAGTTCTGCCTCAAGAACAGTTGCTTTAACGAGAATCCAGTCGATCCCACAACGTTCTAGTCTAGGTTTATCGGGCAGAAAATCTGGTCAGGATGGCACAATTTTTTGATGTTATTAAATCAGTTTTTGGGTGGGGAGGAATATGGCATTCCAGGAATGAGATCCTGCAACAGGTGGTAAACACTCACTTTCAAACCTTTTGCAGGTTGTTAAAAAAGCACAAGACATACTCCCTTGAGGCGAAGTTATACGTTTCTTTTCAGGGTAGTGGCCGAGTGGAAGTTGCCTTAAAACTGGAGGGGATGAAAGAGGAAGAGGGTTTTCCCCGTGCAGAAACACACAGAAAAGTTAAATAATGCAAATGCACTTTTAGCTACTTTTTTGTTTGCATAAAACACTGTACACCCAAGTACTACTGAAAATCTGCGACTGACAAAGTTTGCCAAGATTACGCCTGGAATTTTTTGAAAATCCCAATAAAGTTTGAACATTGCCTCAAGTATTCAAGTAACCCACATTTTTATTTAAGTTATACAATCCATCAAACACCATCATGAAAAATGTAATAATTGACAAAATACAAAAAACAAATGTATTGCTTCATATACGGATAATACTTTCAAAGTTTAATTAATATAGCCTAACAGAAACGTTATTTTAAGCTTCAGTTAATACACTAAGTGCATTGTTCCGTGTAACAAGCCTGTTGTGAATTTCCATTAGATTATTAAAATCATTTTGCTTCCAACTCAGAGCTACACCGTCTGCTCAATCGATCTGGTCTTTTGACGCCCATCCAGAAACCCACGACCATACATGGGCAAATCTCAATCAATTAAATTAACCTCCTTCACCGAATAGTAGAGATTAAAGAGATTCTGACATTGCATGTCTAGTTTTACATTTTACAGCGCTCAACAAATACACATAGCGTCCCACAGTCTCCCTTTGGCGAACAGCGTAATCTATTAAAGCATCATTTAAATGCAACCTTACATAACCACCATTACATTCTTTGAAAATTCCATTGGATTCTAGCCCCACCATATGGAACTACTGTTGGCCTCTCAATATCTAGAACGTTATTGGGTGTACGTTATATCAGAAGAAGTTTGCGGATTCGGAAATGCCTTTGCCTAGCACGAAATTAGATTGTGCTTTATATAGATTAGCGCCATTAGAACAGTTCAACCACCTATGTTTAAGTATTGAAGACTACAAGCCAGCTTCAATTACATCAATTTTAGGACTAGTTTCAGTCGCACACAACAGCCCCACACACAAATCCTGCCATGAATCGAGAGTGGTAGGACAAACCTAACGAACTGACAGACTTACTACCTTCATAAGTGTCGAAAAGTCACAGAAAATCCATGCTTATGGTGCCAGTGGCATTTTTTTGTAATTAATAAAACGTGGTTCAGATTAAACAATGGTCAAATATGATTAGTGAGAAACCGAGTCAGGCAAACTTACTGTGAGTTTGATTAGGTTAACTAAACCATACAAACTATAAAGCAAAACATATACAATTATGTGAAAAACAATATATGGAAGAAACATCCTGCTGCAGAGTTGTTGGATTAATTGGCCCTTAATTTAAGAAAACTTAATTCAAATTTGCAACCTCTCAATACAATCAACTGCAGCAGACCAAGGTCAAACGTGACAACAGTATGGCAATATAGGTTCACTTTAAACAGGGAATATAGAAGGTCGCAGAGCTCCGGCTAAAACAATTCAAGGTTCTCACCAAGTTCTTGGCTCTGGCTTTCATGCCCTCAAAGGGAGACTTCTATTTTAGACCAACATCAAGTGTGGAAGAGCAGTGACTGAAAGACCTTCAGTAATAAAATGACCAAATTTCAAAGTTAGTCAGTTTGTCCCAGGATAACTCGATCTCAATTAAATCAAAAGTAGGTTTAGAGTCCACAAAACTGTGGTACAATGGAATTATATATATATATATATTTTTTTTGTATAAGCTTTATTCGAGACAATTCTCATAAAAGCACATAAAATCAACACAGTTATACAATAATACATTATTACGGATTAAAAATTAATTAAACATAGAGTACAGCTCATACAACATTTGCATATAAAAACCATATTTACAAATAGTATTACATTAATCATTGTTGAGAGGAATACCTTGTTACCTGCTTCCCCCCAGGGACCGTCTTCTAATTGCCCATGCCCAACCCAGGTATTTAGCTACCCCTATGACTATCGAATCCTGAGTTGTAGAACGTAGGATTCTTAGAGCCACTGTGCTGTCTCGTGTCCCCAAGTTTTTGCATACCGGCGAGAGCCATTTTCTCCTCGGATTCACATAAGCGTGGCATACGAAAAGAAAATGGCCTATGCTCTCCTCGGCATTTTCGCATGCTGGACATAAGTTATTGGTGGGTCTGTGCCAGCCAGATGTCAGTTTCTTGAGGGGGATAGATCCTGATCTTAGCTGAAATACAAGTTTCCTATCCATTGGTACCGTGATGTTGTCCCAGTAATTTTCCAGGGCAGGAAAAAATTTTATCTCCAGGAAGCGACCAGTCATAGAGTCGGCCCTGGTGTCATTCAGCATCTTACCGCCAACCCAATCCCAGTATTGTTCTTTAAGGGCTTCTTTGCTAGGGAAGATCTCTCCCTCAGGGTTATTCCAAAGATTTGAAAACCCTAAGTTTACTAACATGGACTTCAGATGTTTTAGCCATATTATCTTATGGAAGGTATCTTCCTTGATAATCCATTGAAAACCCTCCGCATATTGTCTTATTTCTGGAGTCGTCCAGAGACGTCTCCAGTAAAGGACTGGGCGCAATCGGGCTCTATCTACAATGGTGCGTCTACCTAACTCCAGAAACAGTGGGGTTAAGGGGGTACTCTGTGGGAGTCTTGTAATCCCTCGCATAAACTTGTTCTCTGAAGTCTGAAGAGCCGCTAAACCATCCCAGGCCCATAGCTCCGCGCCATATAATGTGGCACCCAAAACCTTCGCGTCATACACTATTAATGCGGGTTTTATGGGTTTTGTTTTGGATTTGCGGTGTTCCCCCCTTAAAGCACCAGAAAGCTGCTGGTGCTTTAAGACCACTTTATCTACATGATGCGTCCAGCCAATGCCCTCTGCGATCTGTACACCCAGGTACGTAAATTCTTTAACAATGTCTAACCTACTGCTGTTTAAGGTTACCTTGGGGTAGTTCCTGCGTCCGGGGGAAAAAGCCATTAGTTTTGTTTTTCCCACATTTACCTCTAGCCCATGCTCAGTGCAAAAAGCATCAAAAATGTTTAATGCACGTTGCAGCCCCATGGGGGTCTTAGACAAGATAAGAGTGTCGTCAGCGAACATCAGGATCGGAACCCTGGTGTCCGCTAACGATGGGGCATCAACACTAGCCTTCAGCATCCTCTCAACGATTCCGTTAATAAATAACGAGAAAAGTAAAGGGGCCATGGAACAGCCCTGTCGAACACCCCTTTCCACTGGGAAATCCTCTGTTGTCTCTCCACTTCCACCCCACTGGACTCTAGCGAAGTTGGATTCGTGCAGTCGCATAATTATTGTTAGCAGATCAGCAGGGATCCCCAACGTTTGCAAAACCAACCATAACTTAAACCGGGGGACTAGGTCGAACGCCGTCCGCAGGTCGACGAACGCGACGTACAGGCAGCCCCTTCCCAGTACAACGGTCTTCCATCTTAATATGGTAAAGCGGAAGACCTGATCGATGGTACTGGTTGCTCGCCTGAATCCCGCTTGGTATGGAGAAAGGGCGTTGTTGTCTTCAACCCAGTCCATAAGCTGGTTTGTTACCATTCTCCCGACTACTTTCTGTATGGTGGCTATTAAGCTTATGGGCCTATAGTTTGCAGGCAGTGAACGATCTCCCTTCTTGTGGATGGGGATAATGGTTGCGCCTTTCCAGAGGTCTGGGACCACTTCCCCCTTGGCTAGGGCATTCGCTACAAGGAGGGTATATCTCGCCCATCTGGTCATATCGTGTTTAAAAATATCAGGTGGAATGCCATCTGGACCTGGCGCCCTCCCACCTTTCGCGGAACCAATGGCAATTTCCACTTCTCTAAGGGAGAACAAATCGTCGGTTGCATAAACCGGTGTTATACTATCAGCTGCCACAGGATGGTTAACTTCCGCGTACTGAGGTCTGAAGTAATCAACCCAAGCTTCCTCTGCTACATTGTTGTCTGGCTTCGCAGGACCGGCTCCACTACCCCACTTGATGATTTTCCAGAATGCCCTGGAGTCTTTACTATCAGAGGCCTCTTTTAGTTCGGCCCAGTGGCCTTCATCCCAATTCTTTTTTGCACGATAGATGGCCATCTTGTACAGTTCCCTATTCTTTGTCACAGCGGCGCGGTCCCTATTCCTTATGGCTTGTCCCAGGGCTAATCGTGCTGATCTACAATGACTATCAAACCACCTTCCCACTTCTTTAGATTTCTTCCCTTTCCTTTTTTTAATGAAGAAGCATGGTCTCAGGAGGGAGAATAACTTATTGTGGATTTCGGTGATTCCACTATCCCCTGGAACCACTGGAACCGCTGTTTCCATCGCGGAAATTGCACAATCAACAGCATTATTGATGTAAGTCATAGTGGCCTCGTTTGCCAGTACCTTGGGCCATTTTAACCTGCGTTCATCATTACTCATGACAGGGGTTTCATCGTATATCACTAGAGGGTTACCCGCACCAGTATTCCACCACCTATGAGTCACACAGAGGGGGTTGTGGTCACTTTCAACCCGGGGCCTAACTGTCATGTCAACAACCCCTTTCCACAGTTGGAGACTGCACAAAATGTAATCGATTCGACTCCTGTTGATGCCATTGTCAAAAGTGTAGCTGCCCTCCTTGTCCCCAGGTGTCTTCCCGTTCAGTGCTCTTAAGCCATGTTCCATACAAATTCCATTCAGTGATAAGATCTCTTTTGTCCATCTCCTTACAGGTTTTAGGCATAGAAGTGGTACTCCCCAGAGATTGTCCTCTTCGCTCTCCAAGAGGTCATTTGTACAGTCCAGAGGTTCAAAAGTCCTGTTGAGGTCCCCTACAATTATCGTTACACTTTCCTGGGACTTGGTCTCAATGGCAGTAGACAACAGCTCAATGGTGGGTAAATTGGTTACGTTGCTACCTCTCACGTAGACATTGTACAAATCTATTTGTTGACCCTTTGCTACGGAGATTCTTAATAATTGCAAATCACAATTTCCCAGGTCCAACATTTTGATGTTGACCTGCAGGTCCTGTCTAACCCAAACAGTTAAGCCTCCCTTGGGCCGCCCTCTTCCCCCTACAATAGTTCAAATAACCAAGACAGAAAAGGGGATCACAAGCCCAGGTTTCTTGGAAGCAACAGATGTCATACCCACTTATAAAATCCACCCAGGATTGGGAATCCAATTTACTTGCCAGCCCAGCGACATTCCAAGATAAAAGCGTACCAATGCTAGCATCTAGCCCATCTCGGGTGTTTGTCAATGGAAATACTTGGGCTAACATAGGGCTTTCAGTAGAATTAGTCTGCCTTTCTTGGTCATCTGTCGGATCCACTGTCGTATTGGCTGGGTATGTTATCTTGGCATTTGTATTTAGGGTCCCCAGTCTAAAACCACCTTCTTCGACCAAACCCCCCGTCTCGATGTAATTGACCAATGAGTTTGTAACAGTTGTATTACCATGAACATCACATTGCCCTTCTGGCTCGTTAGTGTTCCCTCCTAAACTGTCAGTACTGGTTTGTCAATATCCCCATCCCGGCTCCTGCCATCCTACATGAGGGTTGTAATATGTGTAAGTGGTATGATTATGATCTACAGGAGGAGGTGGTAAGGGATTGACTAGCCATGATACAGTAGGGGGAATAAGGGGTTCATTGAGTAAACTAGTCGTTACACTAGTCGGTCGGGGGTAAAAAAAGGTAAGGTCTACAATTCCGATACCTCCCTTATTTGTTCCCCATCCCTGCCTTGTTATCCATCCCGCCACCCTTGGGTCTTGGAAATTGACCACTATGCAATCCCCACCCAAGGTTTTCGATGTATATCCCATCCAATCTATTCTCCTTACCCCTATGATTAGCCCGTCGATGTCACCAGGCAGAGGACGGTTTTCCTTTAGCCAGTGCATGATCTTGTTTTTGAGCATCTGGAAAGTTTCTCTCTGTCCTGGGGGTAATGGTGGGACGTTTATAAGAACTGCTACATAGGGAAAGGAGTCTGGGGTGAGATTAATTGGTGGTTTTCTGTAGGGTTGTTTTGCCACGGGCGGTGGGATAGATTTGGGAACTTGGGGGACATATTGGGGGACAGGCTTCAGCGCCTGTTGTTTGTTATTTATTTGGGACGGTACTGAAGTTTTACCTACCAACAAACCTGTGTTAGCCCTATTCCCTCCCACCGGAATATTCTGAGCTTTCTGCGTGCTATTAGTTACGTTTGCGTTTGTTGGTACTATTCCCGCTTGGTGACGCACTGTAGCCTCAGCACTCGTTGCGATTGGTGGATTTTGTGTCGGGGGGATTGTGGGCTGTGTAAGGTGTATTATGGTCGACTGAGGTAAATCAGGGCCAACGTTTGCTCTCTCTGTTCTGTCTGAGGATTTTGTAATGGCTTTAACTGTAGGTTTGCTCAGTTTGGGAGGTAAAGGAGAGCTATTTCGGGGATTTCTTCCCTTATCCTGAATAACAGGGTTGTTTAGGGCCTGAGAGTTTGTGCTTACTTCCACCCTATTCGCTTTAATCAGTGATTTTGTGGAATAAAAATTGTCTAAGGTAGTCTGTTCAAAATGGTTTAGCCTATCTACAAGCTTTGCAATTCTATCCTCAATGGGGGTGAGTAGTGATCTAAACAATTTTTCCAGTTCAGGGAGAACAACTACAAGTGATTGCTCCTTATCTTTACATGGTACAGTGGAGTCGGTACAAGGATTGTCATCTCCGTCCTGGCTGTTCAAGGAGACAAGATTAGTAGGTGTAACACTTTCTGTGCTTTGAGTTTCGTTAGTAGCTACCTCTCCTGTGTTCACGAGTTTATGTAACTTCCTGAGTTTTTGAGGGGGTTTGACCACCCTTTTACATTTTCTTACAGATGCTGGTCGTTTCCGTTTGGACCCGATTTTGGGTTGGGCCAATGTAACCTGGGCGCCAGAATCAGTGAGCGGTGCTGGTAGGATTTTGCCACCACAAGGATTATTTAGTTCTATCACAACATCCTTGTTTGGTTTTTGGGCCTGGACCTCAAAATGGTCGTTTACAACTGGCAGGTTCACTGATGACAGAGGAGTTACCAGGGTGGGGTAAGCTAGATTTGAGAACTTATCCGTTGAATTCTTAAGTATTTCGATTGACAGCCTACGCTCTGCGCGCTTCTCTGCCAAGGTCAACTCTTTGTCTATTACCAGTGAACGATTAAAGAAAAATTTATCTAAGGGGCCAATTGCCAGTGGACCAGACTCTACAGGAGGAGTTATTTGATGGCTATTTACAGAGTTTGTTGATGTAGACGTTGCCATGTTAAACACTAAACAAATCCAACTTTTCTAAGCCACTTACTGGAGGTGATACTATATGTCACTGGTAAGGGGGGTGGCCCAGCCCGGCCTCCTTCGGCCCCGGACGGCCACAGACGGTCCCGCCCTTGTCCCGGGCTTCTCCCGCGCGCTCTCCCGCGCTGCGGGAGTACTTGTGGCTTAATAAGGAGTATGATTTGGGAAAAAGGGGGTGGTGATGGACAGAGTTTCTGAATGATGCAGAATACTCTTACCAAGTCAAGAGATCATGGTTTTAATCCATCACCGTTTTTTAGCTCACTGCACCATCCCAGCTCAGAACCTGGCTACATGCAAATTAGTCTGTACCTGTCCCAGTGCATGATGGGAACAGGGCAAACCAAACTACCAAGCCAATTCTTATACTGGGAAGGAAACAAGCTTCCGGGGACCGGTTTCTGGCATCACAGCCTTCGTCGGCCCGGCTTGCCTGAATCCTGATGGTGCAATGAGCAAGGGACTCACGTCTGAGCATACCCTCCCACACTGAGTGTGGATAAAATCGATTTGGGAAAAAGGGGGTGGTGATGGACAGAGTTTCTGAATGATGCAGAATACTCTTACCAAGTCAAGAGATCATGGTTTTAATCCATCACCGTTTTTTAGCTCACTGCACCATCCCAGCTCAGAACCTGGCTACATGCAAATTAGTCTGTACCTGTCCCAGTGCATGATGGGAACAGGGCAAACCAAACTACCAAGCCAATTCTTATACTGGGAAGGAAACAAGCTTCCGGGGACCGGTTTCTGGCATCACAGCCTTCGTCGGCCCGGCTTGCCTGAATCCTGATGGTGCAATGAGCAAGGGACTCACGTCTGAGCATACCCTCCCACACTGAGTGTGGATAAAATCGATTTGGGAAAAAGGGGGTGGTGATGGACAGAGTTTCTGAATGATGCAGAATACTCTTACCAAGTCAAGAGATCATGGTTTTAATCCATCACCGTTTTTTAGCTCACTGCACCATCCCAGCTCAGAACCTGGCTACATGCAAATTAGTCTGTACCTGTCCCAGTGCATGATGGGAACAGGGCAAACCAAACTACCAAGCCAATTCTTATACTGGGAAGGAAACAAGCTTCCGGGGACCGGTTTCTGGCATCACAGCCTTCGTCGGCCCGGCTTGCCTGAATCCTGATGGTGCAATGAGCAAGGGACTCACGTCTGAGCATACCCTCCCACACTGAGTGTGGATAAAATCGATTTGGGAAAAAGGGGGTGGTGATGGACAGAGTTTCTGAATGATGCAGAATACTCTTACCAAGTCAAGAGATCATGGTTTTAATCCATCACCGTTTTTTAGCTCACTGCACCATCCCAGCTCAGAACCTGGCTACATGCAAATTAGTCTGTACCTGTCCCAGTGCATGATGGGAACAGGGCAAACCAAACTACCAAGCCAATTCTTATACTGGGAAGGAAACAAGCTTCCGGGGACCGGTTTCTGGCATCACAGCCTTCGTCGGCCCGGCTTGCCTGAATCCTGATGGTGCAATGAGCAAGGGACTCACGTCTGAGCATACCCTCCCACACTGAGTGTGGATAAAATCGATTTGGGAAAAAGGGGGTGGTGATGGACAGAGTTTCTGAATGATGCAGAATACTCTTACCAAGTCAAGAGATCATGGTTTTAATCCATCACCGTTTTTTAGCTCACTGCACCATCCCAGCTCAGAACCTGGCTACATGCAAATTAGTCTGTACCTGTCCCAGTGCATGATGGGAACAGGGCAAACCAAACTACCAAGCCAATTCTTATACTGGGAAGGAAACAAGCTTCCGGGGACCGGTTTCTGGCATCACAGCCTTCGTCGGCCCGGCTTGCCTGAATCCTGATGGTGCAATGAGCAAGGGACTCACGTCTGAGCATACCCTCCCACACTGAGTGTGGATAAAATCGACGGTCCCGCCCTTGTCCCGGGCTTCTCCCGCGCGCTCTCCCGCGCTGCGGGAGTACTTGTGGCTTAATAAGGAGTATGAACACAATAGGTGGAAGGGGTAGGAGGGGTCGGGGAGAGCGGCCCAGGTGTAGCTGATCAGGGCTGGCGGGTGCTCCTGGGAAATGCAGTCCCAAGGAGCTCACGCACTCGCTCGCAGCCCCGTGCAAGTACTTCCCTCGGTGTCCCCTTCAAGGCACTGTGGTCAACACTCCTCACGCAGCGGGACCCGCGGAGCGGGTTCCGCAAGAAGTAGGCAAGAAGTAGGCAAGAAGTAGGCAAGAAGTAGGCTGGCAGCAGGCGATTCCAAACGGACAGAAACAAAAGCAGCAAGGCGTATTTATTCAACAAATGTCCTGGCCAAACATCCCATTATTTTGGTAGACAAGTAGTTCTCCCACCATCTGTCCAGTTAGAGTCACAGGGAGTAAATGTGAATCTTCTAACCAAGTTAATAGCCATAAAAATGTATTTTTACTATCCCCGTATTTATTTTGGTTTTGTGCCTCATACAACTTTTGGTCAGAATATCAAGCACACTTCAGAAATCTACAGCTGTTGTGATCAAGGTCCGTGTTATCCACTTAAAGTAATAGAGGGCTGTGATTTACACTTCACTCCAAACAATTATAGCACCCTTTGTTTCTTCAGATTCTGCGGAGTGCCCTCTCCCTCTATTGAACACGTGTCCCTTAGATTGTTGCCCTCCTGTCTCTTCTTAGTATTTCCATTTATCAACAACCGTTTATTGAGGGCAGACAGGGCTATTATCTATCTAAATAACCAAGGCATAAATTGAATACATCATATGGAAGGTTGGCTACCACCTTCGACATCCTAGGGCGCTGGACATCACAGAGTGCAGAATCCGTCAAGGCTTTATTAGGTCTCGCCTAGGCAGCACTTGTGCTGTCTCTTCAAGACATGCTGTATTCAGGATATGTGCATAAAGCTCCGCCCACTTTCCGTCCATCTTTTTAATTGGCTCCTGTCCCTGTCCTTTGTAAATGGTGGTATTGGTCAATAGGCTTAGTAGTCCGTCCTTAGTAACCACCTTGAGGACACCCCCGTTACATGTGTCGTTACTCCCTAGGTCTTAATGACAGCCTCAAGGGACTATTTTCTTAAAAGGCTTCAAGCAGGACACACACTTGGTCATAAGCTAGGCTGGCAGTGCTTACTTCACTCACAAGAACATCTCACATTTATATGAGATTGTCTATTAATTTCCCTTCATCAGCTCCACACAGTGTAGAAGCTGATCCGTAATTAATATAATAATGGTTTTGTCACATTTCAAAGCTACTAATTTTATATATGGACATAGCTGCTGAATGTACTTGTGGTACTGTCTTGCATGCAATGCATTATGGGTAGGGTGGATTTGCTATATCTTCTGCAGGGTGCAGTACCATGTGTGGCCAAAAGAGGTCGCCTGGGACCCCTTTGGGACACATATGGTACTGCACCCTGTAACATGTCTAGATAAAAAAAAATGGCATTTATAATGCCAGTAACTCCAACTTCAAGAAATGCAAGACCAATTGCATTTCCAATGCAATAGGTCTCCAATTTGTTAAAGGTAAAGCAGTTGGTATTGAAATTTACAACATGTTTTACTTTTGCTTTTTTATACTATTGGCAATAGTGCAAAGCAAATATAATAATTCCACTGCAAATAAAAACAAAACGTTCTGCCCCATTTTTATAATTGGCTCCTGTCCCTGTCCTTTGTAAATAGTGGCTTTTCATTGGTCAATAGGCTTAGTAGTACCTCCTTAGTACTGCCTTCTCTCTTCTTGTAACCTCCCATGAGAACACTTCCTGGTACATGTGTTGTTACTCCCTAAGTTTTAATTACAGCCTCAAAGCACTGCTTTCTTAAAGGGTTTATAGACAAAACAAGATTTTCCGTCTATACGGCTGACAGTGGTTACTTTATTCACTAGCACATCTCACATTTATATGAGACCTTCTATTAATTTCCCTTCATCAGCTCTACACAGAGTAGAACGTAATCCGGAATTAATATAATAATTCTTTTGTCACTTTTCAAAGTTACTAATTTTATATATGGACATAGCTAGTTGAATGTACTCGTGGTACTTACTGTCTTGCATGCAATGCAGTATGGGTAGTGTAGATTTTCCATATCTACTGCAGGGTGCAGTACCATATGTGGCCAAAAGAGGTCCCATAGGGCTAGACAAAAGACATAACTCCAACTCTGCAGGGTGCAGTACTATATGTGGCCAAAAGAGGTCCCATGTGACCTCTTTTGGCCACATATGGTTCTGCAGCCTGCAACATGGCTAGGTAAATACAAGCATTTGCATGCAATAGGTCTCGCATTTACGCGAGTTTGAGCTATTGGCATTGTAAATGACAATGCCTTTTATTTATGTTTTGGTTCTTAAAACATAAATAAAAGGCATTGTCATTTACAATGTCAATAGCTTAAACTCGCGTAAATGCGAGACCTTTTGCATTGCAAATGCTTGTTGTCATTTGGGAGCTGGATCACCACAGCAGACAAGGCATTGATCTCTTCCTTACCCATACCTTTTTCATCACCTTAAGTACTCTAATTATACTACAAGCTGGCTTATAGCGATTTACAAAAACTCATAACAAAATAAAATATAATAAACCAAGTAGCCCAATTATTTTTAAACACATTTATTAACATTACTTAGGCAGTGATTGCACCAGAGTAGTTAGTTATAAGTCAGAGTTTTCAGTTGAGTTTTTTTTTGTTTTCTTAGTAAATTTTGCACAGTTCAATAACTCTATACAAAATGTTCCAAAAAAGAAATCTACTTTGGCTTCTTCATGGAAAGTTTGGTGCTGGTCCGTAAAGCAGAGGGCCATGTAAAAAGGATGGACCCAAAAAAAACAATTTTCCACTTTAATTCTAATATAAAAGTTTGCTCTCTGATACAGAAAAACATACCCGAGTGGAAATACATCAAATTTGGCACAAAGTTTTCACCTTACTCAGAAAGCATGCTTTACATTATTTGATGTTAATCCATTCAGTAGTTTTAAAAATCTGCGTTTAAAGAGGTGCTCAGAGGGGCATAAAGGGATTAACCTTCAAAAAAGGTTAGTGATATCTGGACCCCTAGTGTCTAGCTATGCCAGCTTGAAGGAGATTGGTCTATACTCATTTGCTGGCGAAAACATGGGCAATATATTGTGGCAGCCATCACAGCACTCCAGGACATTGTCCCTGAATCCAGAAAAATCGATAAAAAAATATAATTAAGAAATTAAGTAAGCAGGGTTAGCACACCTTGACGGCAAGAGGCATGTACAGGGTCCCAAAGGGAACAACATTTGAGATTTCTTTTTGTCATAGTAACTATGGTTAGTGCTCTAGAAAGCTAAAATGAGGACATATTTTTCTTAGATATCAATTACTTTCCTCATCCAGGCCAGTAACACATTCTGACATGCAGAGAGAAACAAGTACTTCCACCACCAGTTGAAGTCTGCAAAATCTATGCAGGAGAGTCTAATTTATTAGCAAATTAACGCTTCTTGACACCCTGTTAAATGCGTGGCTTCCCTTGAAGGATCGTCATGGATTTATAAATACCAATAGTATGCTAAATATGCTACCCAAGGTCAAATTTCATTGAGATCCAGCAAATGGATCCAAAGTTATTACGAAGTTAAAACTGTTCTGGCTACTCCTTTTACATATGCACCCCTTACTGGATCTGCACAAAACCTGAAATACCTGTATTGGGAATAATTTGGTAATTCACTAATTTATGAAGATTCCTGAAATTGTGTAAAAGTTGTTAGCAACTGCTCCCTCCTTTTAAATGTATCCCCCCCCTTAACAGATTGGAATAAAACTTAACATACCAAAAGAAACCTAATCCTTCTGAAGTTCTGCCAGGTCTCACAGTTCCAACGTTGTTAGTAAATGGGTACTCTTTTTTCCTTTCCTTCTTGCATATTAGCGTCTGCCAAATTACATGTTTATTAAACCATGACAAGCTTATAAGCAATTCAAGAAATACATTTTCAATTGTCAAGATATATAAAAGGCATTAACCCTTTGAAGGCCACCCGGCACCATTTTCAAAACCTAATATCCCAAAAATCTTTCTACAGATTTACCAGAAACCCAAAAAAGCATACTCTTGGAATAATGTTCCACTTTCATACCACTTCGGTGTGAATATGTTGAACGTTGTCCCTGTGATTGTAAGTAAAGTTTCCTATGGAAGCCAACATGAGTAAACGCATCTTTTTTCCCCACCCTGTCCCAAAAGATCCCCCCACCTGTACGGGACTGCATGAAAATTGGCAAGCTGTACCTTGGTGTGTTTTGACATGTGTATAGAAGACGTGGGAGGGTCATCATTTTATACAGAGCGGCCCTCCCTGACAATTTGAGGGGTAGATTACGCCAGTGGGCCATGTCTTCGTACAATCGGTCTAGTTGAGGATGCACGTTCCGTCGGAGAAACACCTGTGGGTCTCGGGTGATATGAATGCCCAGTTATCGAAACCCATCCCCTACGACTGGAGCCTCACAATCCGACGGCAGTTGGGGTGAATCCCCTGTGAGTGGGAAAACCACAAATTTGGACCAGTTGATTTAGTATTCCAAATGATCACTGAATTCTGCAAATATCTAGAGCAGCCAGCTAACAGATCTGTATGGGTGTGTAACGTAGAGGAGAACGTCATCCGCATAAAGCGATATGCGCTCCTCCTACCCGCCAGGCATTGGTATTCCCCTGGCTATGGGGTTCCTGCGTATCCATGTTGTAAGTGGCTCAAGAGCCAGCATGAAGATCATTCGTGACAGAGGGCAGCCTTGACGCATCTCCCAACCCAAGGGGAACACCCGAGACGTTACTCCATTAACCTTTACCCGGGCTGGGGTCCCTGATACAGTAGCCTAATCCACCTACATAAGTTAGGCCCGAAGCCCATCCTAGGTAATACAGCAAAAATGTAGTTCCATAGTACGCTGTCAAAAGCCATCCTAGCTTCGAGGGCCTTCACTACTGCCTTCTCTGAAAAAGGTGGCTCAGAACGCGGAGGTTAAGCTGGGTACTGCAGTGGGGCATGATGCCCGATTGATCTGGCTGTACTATGGTCGCGATAACCCCTCTCAACCTAGTCGCCAGCACCTTGACTAGCACTTTAGCCTCCACACGGAGGAGGGAGATTGGCCTGTATGAGCCACACTGGAAGGGGAACTTGCCCACTTTGTGAATAACCACTATTTTGGTGAAACGCTGGTCTCTCAGCAGACCACCCTCCTGTCGAGCTATTTGAAACTTGGCCAGCATTAGTTTGGCAACCCCAGTCGCACAGATCTTGAACAGTTCAAGTGGCAAGCTGTTGTGGCCAGTCGTTTTCCCAAACTGCAACCCCATAATGGCCCCCACCACTTTTTCCTCTGTTAGGTGCTCCTCTAAACCCTCTCTGTCCTCCTGGGCCAATGCCTGTATGTCAACGGTCTGCAAAAATGCAGCACTGTCTAGTTCCGACTCCAAATTTGGGGGGGGGTCAATATATTTTCTCGCAATAAGTAGTGACGTCTCTGCTAGCTCTACATTGGCCCTCCGCATCGTCCCACTAGGGTTCTGAACCTCCAGCACCCAGGCTCTGTCTCGGTGCTGCATACACTGAGATTTTGTGCAGATTCATAAACGGAGAGAGAAAAAAAAAAATCCCTTTTCAATGGAAAGTTCAGTTGAACCATAACAACAGTGGTGATTGCCGCTGTGTAATGCCCACAGGAAAGAGAGAGAGAGTGAGTGTACGGGTAAGGCAAGAAACAATATTTTAATGATGGATTCACGTAGCGAATTATAATTGGAAACAAGTCACCTAATTAACTCCTGCATCACTAAAACGAGGGGGCTGAAAGAAGAGTCCTTGTAGATTTATGCCATGTCACTCACAGGAACACTTTGTGCGCCAAATGAAGCAGCACCAGGGTCTCACATGACATTGTGGAGGACATTAGAGTATCCAGGGCAGCACCCATTTAGCCAAAGATGAGCCTAAAGTGACAAATTACCGGGAAAGATTCGGAGAAGGAGCAAAAGGAAGACGATTACCTAAAAAATGGTAACTGTTTATTCTTGTATAATTAAGCTTTTCTTCCTTTAGCTCCCCACCACTGAACCTGCTTTTCTTATTTACACTCAAATGCCAGTTAGAAATGCACTCCCTTCAGGAAGTTGTGGCCAAAACAAGAACTTTTTGAGGGAGCACCTTAATTGTTGGTTATGTTGTAGTTTCCTATCATCAGTCAGTGAACTATTTACTTGCTTGATCATCTGGTGTTTTACTCTTTCATCTTCCTCCTAGTACCTCCTGCCTAAATGCTCCAAGACTATCCACAGCCGTTTGCAGTGCTTTACTAAATTTTCTGCGCGGACAACTTTGCCACTTCATCCTTGCTGCAGGAAGTCCTCTGACTTCTCACTCTGCTGGACAGTGCATGGGAATATGTGGCCCGCTGTCCCAGGATCTCATCTTCGCCGGAGGAGTGAGCTGTTGTGCACTGCAACTGCTGGGGACCACAAGTCCCACAACCCCTTCTGTGACCTACACCTGGATCTAATTAGTGCTAAAAACTCACCCACAGTCAGTGTGTCTTTTGCTTTCTCGCCCTAAGTGTGCCAGGTATGCCCAGACGTGGGTCCTGAGCTCACTGTGCCAGTGGGTTCAAGCTAGCCTTGCCGATGAGGGGTAATACCCTGAAAAACCCATCCCGGGATGCTTGTTTCTGGTCCAGGGATGACCTGGCTAGGCAGTTTGGGCTGGACTGTTCCGATGAGGAGCAGGGTCAAGACTGATTTGCATATGGCTGGGTCTAAACTGGGGTGGCATGGTGAGCAACAGAACAATGGATTTAACCCAGTTCTCTTGACTGGGAGTGAATGTTTATTTGTTTTGCCTTCCGTCCATCATTTGTGTGTCTATAGTTGAGGACACTGCATCCCTGCCAAAATCAGCGTTAGAGCATGAAACCCTAGTTTTCAGCTGTTCCTTATGATATTCAACCAGATTGTAAATTATCGTCCAACAAATATATTGTAGCCAAAATATCTGCTACCCCAATATCAGGTAGTTGTGTAGGAATGGGAGAGTATAGTTTAATATGTTTAACTCCTCATATATGTATCTTTATGATATATACATATACATCTTCAAGGATGTTCACACGGTAATCCTATAATCACCTATATCTATTTGCCTTCCAGATATTGTGGTAGTCAATATACTGGCTATATTATTTTTGTAGGACTATATTTTTGAAGAAGAAATTCAACATACAGTCATTTCTTAAAGGCAAAGTCGGTTAATAGTGGTCTCATTTAAAAATGGGAATGTGGTTCCACACTGTGAATACAAAAGTTGCGCTGCAATTTGTCATCAACCAAACCGGTGCAAATGAGACAGGTCTCTTGGAGGAAAATCAGCGAGTCCCACAGTTGCAAGATGGTATGACCACAGAGGTAAGAAGGATCTATCAACATGATGAAGTGCTTTGTAGCTCTTATTTATGATCTGGATTCAGTACACTTCCATCTTGAGAACCGAGAACATGGAGATGCAACACCGGAATATTGCATTTGGTTCTGACTGGAGCAATACAGCATACCATTCATATTCTGAAGGAAAAACAGGGTCTACCAGCTTGCTTAGGATTAGTTGGCTATCTACAGAATGACAAAGGCAGAGGACAGATATTCATGCTTTCTGGTCACAGCTTAAGTACAAGAAAATCCCGAATCCACTAACACATAGATCTACTCCTATTTTTCAGGAAGTTTACAAAATTCAGCTTGAAAATGCAAAAGCATGTAATCCAAGGCTGATGATTGCACTTTTGTTATCATCTTGTCCAGTACATGGACTCTGTTAATCTTAGACATAGGCGCTCGCAGTGATGTTACTAGGTTTATGTATTTTTTTAAATCAAACATTTGTGGAAACTTTCAAGCACAGGTCTGACTTGGAGGCTGGGTATGAAACTGAACGGTAAGAGAGCAGCTTACCTACATCCTTGTGCCATGATGCACCACCAGGAAACAATCAGCACCTGTATGTGGTATGGTTCAACCAGTGCCAATCACACAGTGGAAAACAAGGTAAATACTAGAGAAAACTTTAACACGTGATTTTTAAAAAATGAAATGAAGAACTACAAAACGAAACAGAAAAGGATTGGGAAGGATACAAAATAATTAGAAAAAGTAAGGCAATTTCACACAACCTAAAAAACTAGCGTTAGAATTGCTGTGGAGTACGGGTCACAATGACTGCACTCTTTTGATGCTTTTGTCACAATCCCAATGACAAAGCCTGACCCAGGAAGAAGAGGTACACCATCTTGGAGTAAGAACACTGAGGAGCACTGCCCAAAACATATATGGTTTCTGCTACCTTAAAAGGAGCCTACTCTCCCTTTCAGTCTAAACCAAAGCAGAACATGCATCCTAGCATATCTTGACAGCCGCCATAATCTCAACCATTGAACTCTAGGAGGAGGGACCTAAGCAAACAATACAATGCCACTTATGGCACGTGCAGACATCACTCATGCCAAAAGCGTCTCCGCCATCAACCAGTGTGGCACTCAAGGCCTCCACACAGCATCCCAAATATTTGTAAAATCAGCACCTTTGAACCCCAAATTCCGATGATGAGTAGAACACAGACAAAACAGTAATCGAGAATCACCAATTTCAGAGCTAAAAACTGCTTCTTAAGATGTTCAAATGGACATCAGTGAAAAGTCGGTACTGTGCGCGCATACTTTCTCACTGGGCTGGCAAGCAACCTCTTGTGTGCAAACTGCATATCCTCCTAATTCCCTATGAACAGCTGAACAAAATTTACGACCATGGCCAATGAATGAGGATAGTTGTTGGTTATAGGAAAGAGCCCTCCGGGTTACCTTACAAGTGGCGTTATTCTCCTCCTTTGTCCAACTCTCTCCTTTTCCTAACTTGTAGGATCACATTTCCAAGCTAAAAACAAACAAAAAAACATACATTTAGAGCAGAGGTGTCAGTTTTCATACAACAACACTTCAATCAGCATGTTTCCAATATCCTACTGTCCAAACTAAAGCACTGTCTCTAAAGTTTAATTTCCATATCGATTCATTTCATCATATTTTATATAATGCTTAATACTGCACGTCTGGCAATTATGACCACAATGAATTACAAGTCCTATCACACACTTTAATAATACTCAATTTACAGACCTCGAACTGCGAGAATGCAGATTCAGACTTTCTTCTCGTGACCTACTGACCACAGCAGATGTCATATTTTAGATTTTATTTCACTGAACCCTATTCTTGATAAGGTTGTTATAATTTTATCTAAAAAACTCATGTTGAATAAATTGCTATTTGAGCTGAGTAATATGATGGTAAACAAGGCTCACTTGCAGGTTAGAAAGGCTGCTGTTCATTAATTTTCGTGAAATTCAGATTACATTTTACAATAAACAAGTCAAGAGTATACCTAAAAAGTCTATGAAACAGATGGGCTAAATAAGTGTCCAAGCTAGTGAAAAAGGCAGAACATTTGTTTCCTCTTTCTAAACAGTACTATATCAGTATCCCTCACCAAATATATTTTCCATCAGTCCATCGTTCGAGTTGGTCCATAGCTGCAAAAGATTGTGACTTTAAATCGGTTACCTGTTCTGCTGCAGCGTCACTAAGGGATATGGCTGAAAACCCCTGTGTACAAGCGTGAAGGAGATCTTGGTCCTTGCAAAAGTTTTAATCTGGGCTCCCCCTGCAGTAGAGCATTTGTATTGCATTGTCTGGTAGATGCATTTATATAATGTCTCACACCCCAGACGAGGTGACAAAGAACTTTTAATGCATGGGTTGCACACTATACCCCTCCCCAATTTGCCCCACCCCACCTGCCCCACTCCACTCCACTCCACTCCAATCTGCCCTGCTCCAATTTACTTCACTCGTCTCAACTCAATCTACCTCACTCTTCTCCACTACAAACTACCTACTCCAGTCAACCCCATTCTGCCCCAATAAAACCCATTACAATCTGCCAAGATTGCAGGCACACTAGTGTACAACATGACTAAAACATATTGTCAAAGGCAAGAGCTTTGGCATAGAGGAGAAATATTGGCCTTGCCAATGCTTGTTATGTAATGAACTGAGTAATTTCAGCCTCATTATTACTTTTATCTGAATTAAAAGTAGAATAGATATATCAAGGTTGGATTCTTCTTAAAGTTTTAGCAAATTTCTTTACGTTTTCACCTTTTTAGAGTTAATAAAACAATGTTAATGTCACTTCTCATTGAATATAGAAATAAAGCAATAATAGATAAGTGCATCTGTTTAAAGGGCAGAGCCTTTTCCCCCCAGTGGCAAATTGTTTCGAGGCAAGTCGCTTTGAGTAGGAACCCTCTGATGTAACTAAAGGAACAATGCTTCTTTTTCAAGCAGATACGTTTAGTTTTGCCTTTGATATTTACAGCGAAGACCATTACATTATTGTATTGTGACAAATCTTCCAAATGCCTCCATTAAATGTGGGGAAGCTTGGGTTTGGCAGTGCTGTGAGCGGCTACTCAGTAACATCAAAGTGAAACAGGAGTAGTATTATATACATCTATAAAGCGTGATGTTAACCACCAAGGTAATTTCTGGTCTCTACACCTAGGAGTGAGACAGAAGCAGCAACTGGTAGGAAATGTTACAGCTTTAAATGCCATTCTGCTAAGGCTTCCTAGTAGGCCATGTTCTTAAGGCTCGCCAAGAGGGCATGTTGCTAAGGCTCTCCAGTAGGTCATGGTGCTAAGGCTCTCTAGTACACCATGTTGCTAAGGCTCTCCAGTAGGCCATGTTGCTAAGGTTCTCCAGTAGGCCATGTTGCTAAGGTTCTCCAGTAGGCCATGTTGCTAAGGTTCTCCAGTAGGCCATGTTGCTAAGGTTCTCCAGTAGGCCATGTTGCTAAGGTTCTGCAGTAGGCCATGTTGCTAAGGTTCTGCAGTAGGCCATGTTGCTAAGGTTCTGCAGTAGGCCATGTTGCTAAGGTTCTGCAGTAGGCCATGTTGCTGAGGTTCTGCAGTAGGCCATGTTGCTAAGGCTTTACAGTAGGCAAAAATAACAATTGATGGACAGAATGCAGAACAATGTCATACATTCACCCCAGTACAGAGATCTGGGCCTAAATCCATCCGTGTTTTTGCTCCCCATGCCGTTCCAGTTTGAACCCAGCATATGCAAATCAATATTGGCCCTGTGACCAATGGGAACAGTCCAGCCGAACTGCCAAGCCAGGTCCTCCCTGGACTGGAAATAAGCATCCTAGAACCGGTTTCGGGGTATTACCCTTCATCAGCCAGGGTAGCTTGACTCCAGTGGCATGGAGAGCACAGGACCCACGTCTGGGCATACCCGTCCCACTAGGGGTGACAAAGGCAAAAACAACAATTGATGGACAGAATGCTGAACAATGTCATACATTCACCCAGTACAGAGATCTGTGCCTAAATCCTTCAGACTGATTTGCATATGGCCAGGTCGAAACTGGGGTGGCATGGTGAGCAAAAGAATGATGGATTTAACCCAGATCTTTTGACTGGGGGTGAATGTTTTGATTTGTTCTGCATTCCGTCCATCAATTGTGTGTCTATTGCTTCCTCGCCCTAAATGCGCCAGGTATGCACAGACGTGGGTCCTGGGCTCACTATGCCACTGGATTCAAGCTATCCTGGCTGATGAGGGGTGAAACCCCAAAATCGGTCCTAGGATGCTTGTTTCTGGTCCAGGGAGGACCTGGCTTGGCAGTTCGAGCTGGACTGTTCCCATGAGGCACAGGGTCAAGACTGATTTGCATATGGCCAGGTCTAAACTGGGGTGGCATGGTGAGCAAAAGAATGATGGATTTAACCCAGATCTCTTGACTGGGGGTGAATGTTTTGATTTGTTCAGCATTCTGTCCATCAATTGTGTGTCTAAGGCTCTACAGTAGGCCATGTTGCTAAGGTTCTCCAGTAGGCCATGTTGCTAAGGTTCTCCAGTAGGCCATATTGCTAAGCCCCTCCAGTAGGCCATGTTGCGAAGACTCTATAGTAGGCCATCTTGCTAAGGCTCTACACTAGGTCATCTTGCTATGGCTTTCCAGTAGGCCATTTGCCAATACTCTCCAGTAGGCCATGGAGGTAGGGCTCTCTGGTAGGCCATTCTGATAAGGCTCTCCAGTAGGCCACGTTGGTAAGACCTGGCAGTAGGCCATGGGAATTGCAAAAGTTACAGATCTGTGGAAGCAGAAAATTCTAAAGACTGGGAGCATGAACAAAAGTCTCATGTGCTCGAATGTGAAATGCAGAACAGAGAGATAGGGAGGAGGTTGTTGTTAAAGTGTAATCTTCTCACAGGAGTGTAGAGCTGGAAACTGGCTGTGACGAATAGCTACGTTTGTTGAAGATATGGTGGGAATACAAACTGCCTCGAATTTAACATTTTAGGATATTGGCAGTCAATAAAGGGACGATACAGTTGAAATAGTTGCTGCGCTTGATATTGTGTGCAAGTTTTGCCACTGTGCTTTACTCTGACAATTTGGTGTGGCGGTTTTGAGTGAATTGCAAAGATGAAATATTGTGGGAGGGCATTCCTGGACCAGGTTTCTGCAATTCGCCTGCCCACCATCTCCCTTAGGTAATGGTGCACATCTCCAAATACAGACAAAAGAGGATGCAAGAAGACAACTGTGACCAGCGGGCACAATTAAGCCCTTTGAGAAACAAGGATTTCTTTGAAGACTAAAATCAGAGATAAATGAATGACATGCTGGAGAGAGGAAGTAAGTTGCGAATGGGTGGAAACAGTTAGGCTCAGCGTCTCTACCCTAAACCAAGATAGCAGTTGAAAAGTAATATTTTAAAATAGTATTTATTTTGGTGCTTTTCTTTGTATTTTATCATTAACTAACTCTACTTCACCTGCTTGAGGTACCCAAAAATGTCTGCAATAGGCTTGTGCACAGGTCTACATTAAGTTGCAGAGAATTTACTCTGTGTCATACGTTAACACAGACAGACATTCAATCTGCAAACAAGTATTAGAAATCACAATGAACACTCAGGAGTTTTGTGTTCTTCTTTAATCCTGAACGACTGCCCAGCCAACACGTGTTGCGTCTAGGGAAGTACCCGAGACTTCTTCAGGGATTACGGCAATGAATAGGAGATCATGAATCTCTCTGACGGTTGTACTTCCGTCCCGGCTGGCTATTGAAAGTGAGTGTTTCTTAACGTATCGGAGGGGTCCGGAATAGGGACCAGAGTGGAATGAAAATAGGAGCTTCACTCTTAACCGGTTATACTTCCGTCCTGGTTTCAGGAAAGAGGTAAGTATAGAGACACACACACTCGTCAGTGAAGCCCGTACTCCTGGCTCCACCCTTTGGTGCACCCGCTGGACCGCACCAGGGTCTCTATACTTACCTCTTCCCTGAAACCAGAATGGAAGTATAAGCGGTTAAGAGTGAAACTCCTATTTTCACTCCACTCTGGTCCCTATTCCAGAACCCTCCGATATGTTAATAAACACTCACTTTCAATAGCCAGCCGGGACGGAAGTACAACCGGCAGAGAGATTCATGATTTCCTTCTCATTGCCATAAGCCCTCAAGAAGTCTTGGGGTACTCCCATAGATGATACACGTGTTGGCTGGGCAATTATTCAGGATTAAAAAAGAACACAAAACTCCTGAGTGTTCATTGGGATTTATAATACATGTTTGCACATTGTGTCATACGTTAACACAAACAGACATTCAGAGTAAATACTCAGCAACTTAATGTAGGCATGTGCACAGGCCTATTGTAATTTTTGTGTGAAGGTTAACCCCCTCCTGTTGACACCGTCCCATATAAATGATAACCAGATAATACATACACTTGTTGTAGGCGCCAGATTCCTACTACACACGTCCAAAACCCTGTCCCTTGTTCGTACCCAGAAATGTCATTCTGGTTTATTCGGTTTAACCGAAATGGACACACAGCATCACTGCATAAGTGGAAGCCCGTTTTCCCACCAAATGAAACAGCAGAGGAAAACGTTATTTAATAAAACAATTTATATTTAAGGTTACTCAAAAGGTAGGTGAATGCCTCAGCAGCTCAAATGTGAAGGTGCTCAAAACATCTAGACCATACTTAAGAAGGAATGGAAGTGGCAACTATCTTGGTGTGCAATATTAAAGCATCTCAGCTCTATAGTCAGATGCCCTAATATATATAATAATGTATATCAGTAACACTGGCTGAGGTAACTAGGATAAGGCTTGAAAGCAAAAACTTGCTACATTGAGAATGAATTATAGCATGTTAGCCTGACACGAAGAAGTGCCCTCAAGGCAGAAAAAAATCCAGTCTGTCAACAAAAGAAGAAGCGGAAGAATAACCACTAATTTCTCGTCACATACTTTTAGGGGTCATTATGGTGGATGAATCCTTTGCTGAACATTACGGTGTGAGATTTAAATGTGGGCAGAGAATATTTTATCATATGGGATATACAGGAACTAATATTTCTTAGAGGAATTAAACTAAAACATACAACTTAACCTTACATTTTGTGAAGCTAACAACATTAGTTTCATTTAAGAGAGCATGGTTCTTTTGGAATGGTTAGAGCTAGCGGTTAGAACGAACATAATTTCTAGGTGCTATTTTTAGTTCTGAAACTGGTCTTCTGTAAGGCAAACTATGTCATGGAACATTCTGTTTCAACCCTTCCAGAAGGCAAATCTTTAAACAGCTCCTTTAACATCATTTAGAAGATTATGAACACGCTAGTTTTAGTATTTATTTATTTATTTTTTAAATCAGAGAGATAGCAGCCTCTAGTGAAGCAGTTGCCAAAGAAGGGTGCCACACAGATTGCGGTGAGAGTTAACTGGTCAATCGATTTGCTCTTTAAAGGAAAAGCTCCTTTCACGCTAATTCTTTTTTTGGAAGAAGAGTCCTTCTGGGATAGTGATTTAAGGTTGCATGTTACTGAGCCTCCGCGAAATGCATTAAAAAGCTGAATTTTGGAAAGCTGGGATAAAGGACAGTCACAATTTTACTTATGACAGTGAGGTGAAGTAAATGCTGCACATGTTCCCCCATATTTGTTTCCAGTTTAGGCCTCTCGTAGATGATCAGCGGAAGGAAGAGAGCAGAGAAGTCAATAAGCAAAAGCCAAATGAAGGCCTGAATATCCCTATTTCGGATATGGAAGAAATTCTTTTTTTGAAGATTAGAGCAAAATAGAGGACCTCATGATTATCAAAGTAAGGAGATCATGTACTGAGAATTCGGGCATGATGCAATGCTGGTAGGGAATGGAGTTTTGGGTTTGTGATGTACAAAAACGCTTGTTAGCTGCAATCTTGACTCCGAGACAGCGTGTTATCTTCCCTCCTTCAGGCCTACCCTGAGAGATACATCATTCGACCCAATTTTCAGAGAATCAGGGTTTGATCTTTAATACAATCATAACACATTAATACAAAAATATCTTCCTGGCCTGACAAATCAGTGGGATTCTCAAAACAGGTCTATGATTGTTTTTGTTAGACATAACAAACATGCTTTAGTCATAACTCCAGTCTGTTCTGCTACCAAAAACTAAAACTGAAGATAGTTGTTAAAGGGGCAGGAATTAATGCAGGCCAGTAATGGGACCATTAGTGGGGTGCAGTAGTTTAACAGGAAAAAGTTGTAGACAAAAAGCTTCAATTGCACCTTGGCATTTACAAACATGCTTTCTATTTATTGTATGGCAAACTACAACCCAGCACGTATTTATTGCCTCTTAAATAAGGAAGGGCTAAACCTCAACCACAAGCAATGCTTTTCAAATCCAAATAAAGAACATCTCTTTAAACTAAACGAGATAAAGTCCCAGGAAGCTTTTTTTCTTAAAGTTAAAACCCAAACCACAAAAGAGAAACAATCACACATAAACAGCCACAAGCTACCCGTAAATATTTATCTCTGCATGTGGCAATATTTAAAGACTTCTTTTAAAAAATAAACCAGTTTGACATTTTGAAACTGATACTGTTTTGAGTAGGCGATTACCTAATAATATGACTTCCAGTGTGGATGTTTTCCATAATATTTGTTGGTGTTTTTTAATTGCCATTTCAGTATTATACAGCTCCAAGTTATGCACAGTGTCATTGTCCGTTATGATGGTATGCAGTGGCATAACTCTCCACAGTGCAGCCAATAACGCTGAGTCCTTAGGGCATCTGACCCAACAGTGCGAAATACCAAATGTCTTTAAGTCCATTTGAAACCACATAAAAACCAATTAACAAATTGACTTGTATTACCCCCTCCCGTGCTCGTTACATATTTTCACTTTCGGATGATTCAAAATAAATACAAGTTAGCCTCAGCAGTCCGTCTCGGGTCAGTGTCCATCCACTCAATTGTTTTACCTGTGTCTGCAGAGCTATGCTAGCCACGGATTTTAAGCAGACATTGCTTTCAATTTTTGATCTGAAACCACATAGGAATGTTAGAGACAGCTAAATAATGAATTCCTCACACTTACAGCCTAAAACCTAAGCCCTTCCCAATGAAGGGGACTCTGAAATGTAAAACATGGAATTAAACAGCATCGAGAGAGTGAGACAGGGAGGGAGCGAGTCACTGGCATTTCAACAACTGAAGGGAGTTCAACAGTTCAGGGTTGGCAAATATTTAGACACCCTGTGCTACTGTATTCGGTCACAAGTCAGAGTAAACACTGAAAACAAATCTACTGGAAATCAAACAAGAGCGACAACGCGCTGCCTCGGTAAATAAACAGTGTGAAACCAAGCCCGGGCCGAAATGAAACACCTGAGTGTTACTTTCTGCTTGTGACGAGCTGCTGCTGTGTTTTAATTGGGCCGATTTCATTCGGTATTTTGCACTGCTACGTGATGGGTTTTTTTTAAACATTATTTACATAGTCTATTCTGCACCTGCAGGAGAGCTCAGCGTGTAATCTCTGCAAGGATAAAAATGTGTCTTTATGTCTTGCTCTGGGGTTGTTCAGTCAATTGAATTGCACTCGTTAAATCATGTTAATTCGCCTAATAAACCAATATGTGCAAACAAAGTCCCTTCGGCTGACCTTATCAGAAGGAAGGAGGTGAATATCCAAGGTGTTGCCTGGTGACAGTGTCACACCGCAAGCCCTTAGCACATTTACAAAGGGCTAGCATCATAAAGAGTTATTTTTTAATTTGAGGCTCTGGGTGTCGTGTCCACTGTAAACGTCTGATTACAACAAACCGCAGCACCTGACAACATTGGATTTTCACAACTAGAAATATGAAAAGGACTGCGGTCGGAGAATGAATTCGAGGTTTCCGTGCCAGGGCTGCAGCTGCCTGTCAGAGGCGCGCGGCATGCCTCTGTGAAAGAGACGTTTTCAGGATGGTTGGCACACGCCACCAGCCGGATTCCAGGCAGATCCCTTTCCATAGCGCTGCATTTCCTGAGGGCAGTTTCTGGGATGGAGAGATAGGAAAGCCCCCGCCTCCCCCACACGCACACCCCTCCTACGGCGAAGGATTCTGCTTCCCAACACGGGAGACAACACCACGGAGCAATGGACACTGGCAGCGATATTCGAGGAAAACCAAAACAAACTTACCTCTCCCTGTCAGAATCCAGGAGCTTCGGCTCGGGCGTCCCCGTTCCGCGGGGCCGGATGCGGTCCCGGCAGCACCAGGATATTATTGTTTCAAAATCGCAACGACCCCCTTCAGAATGCTTCCCCTCCGCCTCGGCCGCTTCCTTTCCTGTTTACTTTCTGCTTAATTTCTCCTTTGTTGTCAGTCCTTCACGCCTGGGTCGGGTGTCATGTTTTAATTCCGTAAAAGGCTGCTTCAAAACATGGCTCCCAGCTAAGTAAAAAAAAAAACACATACCAGGGCGAAAGAAATGCTCAAGACATGGTTCTTTTCTCTTCCTATGTTTCCAGGGAGGCGAAACAATAAAAAAGATTCCGGGGCCGGGCTGACTGAAAGGCCGCTCGGTGAATAATGCAGGGCCGGGTGCCTGACTGTGTCTACAGATTCACGCCTCCGCCTGCCTGCACAGAGCACACTTTTTTTTTTTTTAACAAACCCTCAACCAGCGCGGTGACAGAACGAGAGAAGGGGGCTGGAGGGAGGCGAGCGCGAGGGGAGCGCAGCTGCGACACCTGCTGTTCTGACGGTGTAAGTTACAGGCTACAGCCGCGAATCCCGCTGCCTGCAGTTGGCATCGGTCTGACAGCCGGATGAACAGAAAGAACCTTGCTTTGGCTAATGCTTTCCGTCGCACAACTAAAACATTTTTCCACATACCATATTTATGCAACATTTTGAGTCTACTGTATATCGATGCAACGTTCAGCATACAAAGCTGCGGAGCAAAAGGGCCTGTTGGAAATAGAGAGGTTCATTTTAATTATACGTATAGGGGCTCTGTCTATGCAAATACCATTCAGGGGCGCAGCTATCAAAACTGCTGCAGGTGCAATGGCACGGTCGTACCCGTGTTATAGTATGCCTGTTTTTCACTGCCTAACAAAAGGTGTGGTCGGTCCAGGTCGCTTGCTTACATCATGGCCAATTTCACGTTTTTTAGCCACTGATGCCAACAAACATTATAACATAAAACGAATAACTACAGCGAGTGCGACGGTAAACAAACCCTTAATAATAAGCACTGAGTGAACACCTGGAATGGAAGACAAGGCAAGCTCTGACTACAGTGAGCCCAACTTGCCTACAGCTGAAGCTTTAGGCTCCCACCTTCCTGACAGGGATGGCTGTGTTTGGGAGCTGAATGGCTTTTAGTTAAAACCGGTAAAGTTCCCTGACACTAGCACTTGCCGCCCATCCCCATGTAATGCCCCAACCTTCCACCACTGCTTGCCTTTCATCCACCCACACTGCCATTGTAAGGCTTGTGGACTTGCTTGTAATGTATGTCTGTGCTCACAAAATCTGCCATGTTAGGTACTGGTAATCTTGATTACTCCGAGTCCTGGCCTTCCTCGTCCGTCCTTACAACATGAGCATTCGCTCTTGTTCACAGACTTTTATACCCAAGCCAGTTTATCAAATTCCCACCCCTGGAATATGTCTTTCCCTTTTATGCTACACTTTTCATGGATTCCTAAGTGTTGAAGCCTCACATCTTCTTTTCCTGTAGTTTCCAAGCACCTAAAAAACATTTAAAGCCAAACAAAATGTATCCCAAAGGTATTGAATGGATTGGAATCCTGGACTGTGATGAGGAAGACCAGGACTCAGAGTAATGAAGATGAACAGTTCAAAGCTCAACACGAAGGGGAGGATCAAGGCAAAAAGTCCTGCACCACTCAATATTCCTTATCTAGGCTGTATTTCCTATTTTGAGATTGGTGCAAAGGGCCTGGGACAATTTCTTGAGATGAAGTGTTTATAAATGTGATCAGGTCGAATTGCAGAACAAGTCAATATACGATAGTTCACACAAACCCCGAGGATCAAACCCCGAAATCTGAGGGCACCCGAATAGCACGTATAGTTCTTTAGCAGCAGTAATGTGGGAAATGTATCTCCTGTGCTTCCATGAGGTCGTCTGGTTCAAATAGAAAAGATAGATAAACACTTCATCTCAAAAAATTCTTGATTATAGCAATCCCTGAAAAAGTCTGCATGAGGACGAATCGTGTCAGCGATCTTGAATTTTAAGAATTTGTCTATGAATAAAGAATAAAATAACTTTTGTACCTACAATCAAAATCTACCAGTGCCTTTCTTTTTATTGGGTTGATCTTGACGGACTGCTTTTTCTTGCATTGTGATTATCGAAAATGAACAGTAATTAACATGGCCATTACCTCCTTGTCCATCTTCTTCCTCCCACTCCTTACATCTTAAGCTCATACACAAGCCAAATAATTCAGCTTCAACTCCTCAATTCACAGATATACTTGACATACATTGTATGTCAGTCAATTTGATATTTTTTGATACCATTACTGTTTTAATACTGATTCCAAAAGACAAGAAGCAAAAGAAGGGGGAACACTTACTCTCAATTGAAGTCTTTAGTGCCTCATAAACATCGTAGAGACGACCATGTGGCCACACTACAAATGTCAGCCAATGAGGTTCCTTTCATTGATACCAAAAATAGAGGCTCCACTCGTCGACCTTCCCTGAACTTGAGCTGAGAGGGACTTTCCTTGTTCATCATAGGCAGTTACGAAGGCTTGCATCAGCGACCCAGTAAGAGTTCAGAGGGTTGTAAATCTTGACTCGAAACAACAAACATAACAAACAAAAAGTCAACCTTTCTACAGGGTTCTGTCCTAGAAATTTCCAAAGCTCTATGGACATTTAGGCTATGCAGTAACTTTTCCTCCGGTGAGGATGGCAAAAACAAAAAAACTGTCAACACCAAATCACTACGACAATGAAAAGACGATGGTTCTTTTGGAACAAAATCAGGACTTGGACTCAAGACTCAAAATTACCTTGTTTGAAAAACCTTTATGAAGCGTTCTGAATGTAAAAGTGCTGCAGTTCACCAATTATTATTAATATAGAGCTCACCCTGTAGTGATGAGCGGGGCTAGGACCTGGGGCCAACCTGGATCTGAGTTCCCCCCTGCTCTTGCGACTCTTGGCAAAGGGAAGGGGAGGGTGAGAATTGGCTCGGGTCGCGCTTCCTGTCTCCCATCCTGCAGGTCGTGGGGCAGGTGACAGAAAGCAGGAAATTAAGTGCATGATTGTCACTTCACTTCCGCCCCTGTCATGGGCGATGGTGTGGGGTCTATTTAGCCCAGGCTCAACCAGGCCTTCTCCTTTCACTTTACCATCGGGACAACAGGACTATGGCTGAGGTTTGCAGACTGCACAAACGGGAGGAACGCAGCAACTCTGCCTGACGGAGTATTGAGACCCTTTCAGGCTTCCTGGTCCAATGGAGTAATTCATCTTGGAGAATAAATCTGACCCGGGCTCCGACAGAGTAATTTGGGCATTGTAGTGCGGCCTGGAATTTTGGCCAGCGCAGGCTGTTGCAATTGCGGCCACACTGCGTAACCATAGATGCAGCTAGGGGTCTACCTCCAACCCTAGCGACAATCAAGGAACAACTGCAGCCTCGTCACCCCAGCAGGACTCATCACTCTCAGGCTGTAGTAAAAACCCAAATAAATTATGACATGCCGTTCGGAAATTCTACCTGAAGGTCAAACTTGACGTTTAGTTCGATAATGTCCAGAGATCCAGGGGAATCCTTATGTTAAAGATGCATGTTTCGTCATCAGACTAGCTCCTTCCTGGGTGGGTGCTGCACTACTCAGCGGGCTCCCAGGAACTGGACTCTCTGTCAAAGATTCTTTTTTCTCCCTCTGGTCTGATGTTAGCCTGAGCTCTGGCCACTGCCCTAGCTGGGTGATTGTGGGATTAGGTAGTAGACTGGGTGAAGAAGAAATTAAAATTGACTATGGGCACTCCCTTTGGCAATATTTAGTCTTTGCGAGTATCTGGGACAAGATTAAAACCACTGAGGCATACCTACAAGAATTCACCCAAAACAGCTTGAACATGGGCCGAATCACGTGTCACAGGAGCACTTCACAAAGTCACGGTGGTGACCTCTGAAGGCACAATGGCCAGTCAGCCAGTAAGAACTGCATGGGTCCAGCTGTCCCACCTGTGGTCTTTCTTTGTGCTGGATTGACATGTTCACATCATACAAACTTGTCAGAGAAATCATGGGCGCCATATTGGATGGGTCTCAAGCTAGAGATTCACATTACTATTTAAAAGAAGGGCATACATTCCAAAATCACTACCAAGCACTTCGGAAAGAAAAAGGAAAGAAACAAATATGAAGTCCCAAATTGAGGTGGTATATTCAGGGAACCTGTGCAATGAATAACGTGGGCAGACAAAAGTGCTAGAAGAAAATGTGAACTACATAGGAGAGATCATTGCACCATGGGGTTATGAGGGTAACTGCGCATCACAACAAATGTTCATAAAAAATCCTTGCTCTCACCTGAGGGCAATCCACTGCTCATTTTGTGTTGTATGTCCTAAAGTCTTTTCATTGTTTTTTCACGTGTCCTGCCTGGCCTGCTGTTTGTATGTACACTTTTCACATTGTAGCAACTTGTCATATCCAATAATAGCATGAGCATGTCTACCATTAGGAGACACAAGCAAGCAGTGTGCAAAGCTTGAGGAGCACCTTACCATGTATTATGAAAACCGGTTTGCCTAATGTCTTTCTATATTCTTTGTTATATCTAGGTTGGATAATCATTTTATAAAGGTATTTTCCAATAGAGGAGTACCTGGCACTACATATCACATCCTACGTGTGGGGTAGGGATCTTTTCTAGGTTCTGAGAAAGCTTCGAGGATCTGACTTGATCATTAGGCATAAAACATGTTGACCTGACCGCACCCATTCATCCAGGCTATCTTGGTCCATTGAACCCTTATGAAAGGAAAGCCTCCCTTCATTGTTTTTAACCCTGACAAGGGAACCACCATATTAAACATAACTTGGTATCCCTTAGACAGTTTTAATTTTACTTCACCTCACTTTCTACACTCACTCTACATGTTTAAAGCCCTTACACACATACTTCATTACAGCTAAAAATAAAAAGATCTCCAACAAATAGACCCTTCGAAGGCCTATAGGGCATTGCAGCGCCGGCCCTACGAGGAACACACCCTAAGATGAAGCATGACATCCTTCTGGATGTGTGAGGGCACCAAGAAATAATCACTAGGATCTCCAAGGATTTGTCAACCGCTCCTTTTCCTTTCTTCTTTCTTTCCTTCCACTATAGGAACAGTACCTCCATGCATTAGTGTTAAAGTGTGTCAGAGCATGGGTACTGGACCTTTATATGCTCCCAGTCCCCCCTTCTTTTGTATATAGTTCAAGTATGGCCGCACATCCAAGGGACATTTATTATCTCTTTTACACTCCTTACTTATTGTCACACAACAGGAAAGGCACACCCTCCTTCAATAATGGATGATAACCAGGGTCTTAACTACAGTGAGGATAAGATCCCTAAAACAACCTCCTTACTGGGGGCAGATGGTAGCACCCCAACCAGTACCAATCAAGATGACTGGAACTCAATTACAGCTTAAAAAAAGCAGCAGGTCAAGATAGCCATGCATGGGGCCATCATGACGGAGTACTTAAGAGCCAAAATAGCACCCAATGGGCTCCTAGTGACCACTGCACCACACCTCTTCCTAGAAGACATTGTGTTCTGATGGGAATGGTCACAAATCGCATGGAAATGCACACACGACTTGCTCATTTTTTATTATTAACACCGCCAAACGTCTGTCCGAGGCAGTCATAATAAAGATCAATATATCGGAGAATACTCTAAAGACTGGGATCAGGATAACAGCTTTCAAGTCACAGTTAGCAGAAATATACACACAAATGTAGGAGCACAAAGACTACCCCATGCAGCAAAAGATATCCAAGCTGCAGAAGGTTTTACCATACTCAAAAGAGGATTGCGAATCCTCCTTCGGGGAGCTCTCTTCAGAAGATGGATCGACCATCTCCTGCAAGATGCACTTCTCTTCCAACAGGTTTTCCTGCAACGATAGCATGGGCAGTAACAATAGCTCTTGAGGAGCCCCTCCTCCACCACCACCGTTGTATGGATACCTAATGACTCCATTCACAAGAAACTCACAGATGTGGCACCCCGGCTTCCAGATGCCCCCCTGAACCACTACAACCTTACTTTCAACAACCTTTCCCCAAAATCTTTTTAGGCAGCGGCTGGAGCAGAGGAAGAAGAGGAGGAAACATACAAGTTCACTGGCAACAACAAGGAACTCAAATACAATCCAGGAGCCAGACAGGAAAAAAACCCTAGTGATCAACTTCTCAGACAGGATTCTGACAGAAGATGATGTACTACACAAAGGTTTAGGATTTTAACCTAACCCCACGGGAAGCCAAATCCTGTTAAACGAGTGAACTCCATCAATTATTTCGTTAAATCCACCTTCGAGCATTTTTTCAGGATAAAACCAACCCTGACCGTGAGGATTCAGGACTACGTAATCCGTCCAGATTTACACCTACAACTGCAATGACACCAAGTGAAGTCCTCAATTTTGAAAAAGATGTACTGAAACAAGTAGCGCAGATACAGTCCCCCAAACCTTTTGACATGTCATCCAGACAACGTAAAGCAATGACTATACCCTCACGGAAGATCCCACTATAACGTTAAAACCAGCAGATAAAGGTGATGAAATAGTTGTGATAAACACAGTAGACTATGGTCAGGAATGCCTACGCCAATTGGCGAATGGAAGATGCTACCACCCTCTAGAATCAGATCCCAACGAAGACCTGATGAAATATATCCACTCCCTGAAAACGACTGAAGTGGCCCAACACTGAATCACCAAACATGAAGCAGACTTCACCTAGGGTCCCCTACTTCTACGTATTACCCAAAATACACAAAGGGACCGTTCCTCTCCCTGGAAGACTGATTGCCCAATATAGGTTTCTTATAGGAACCATTGAGTAAGTTCTGTGAGCACTATCTACAACCATTAGTCTCAAAGACCCTTCCTTTCTGAAAGAAAATAGGTATATACCAACAACCCCAAGACGCAGCCATTGAAGTTGTAGAGACCAGCCTCAGAGCGCAGACCTGGACAGCAGCAACTCTCAGTGACTTGATTGTGGAATGCATCACCATTGCACTCAAACACAACATTTTCAAATTCAAAACCCAGATCTACCACCAGATACAAGGGACATCTATGGGGATCACATTTCCCTCCAGCCTGGCCTGCTTGTATATGACTAGCTTTGAAGAACAACACCACTTCACTGAACTTAACCCCTTTAAAGAAAACATCCTGTTGTAGCGATGGTACATAGATGACATCCTTATCTTCTGGAAAGGCAACACCACTGAGTGCCGGGAGTTCTGCCTCTGGATTGATTCTCTGAACCCATTTCTGAGATTCACCCAGTCCATCTCAGAGAATTGGATACCATTTCTGGTATTACATATCTCCATCAATGAAGGGATCCTGTCTACTAACACCTACAAGAAAAACAGACTGCAACAGTCTGCTTCTGTGCGACAGACACCATACCAAAGCCCTACGGAAATATCAACCGCAAGGACAGTTCCTCTGTCTTTGGGGGAACTGCAACACCTTGAAAGGCTATGATGTTCAGGCCAAAACACTGAGGACAAATCTTTCATCCCATAATTATCCTTCTAGAATCATCAACCAGGCCCAAAAGAGAGCACGGAACAACCATCGGAAAGCCCTCCTTAAGATCAACTCCTGACCCACTAAAGATGTTCTAACCTGCATGACCACCTTCACTCGGAACTCCAATCAGACCCAACGCATCGAAAGAATCTTCTGGTACACTCCAGACCCTGCATCAAGCAGATACTCAAACAGAATACTCTTTGGACCCAACCACTTGTCACAGGTCATTATCTCTGTAGGTCCTGTTGGGTTTGCCATCCAACCAAACACACCAAAGAGATCCCACTTGGTCCAGAGTGGAGTTGGACACAAACAAATCAAACTAGTTGTAACACAAAAATAGGTGTCTACCTCATAACCTGACCCTGTGACCTTCATTACGTGGGTATGACCACAAGACCTGTAAAAACGAGGATAATGGAACACCATAGAAATATTCGCTGCAGAGGCAGCACCACCAAAAGTTGTAACCACTTCTGTGATTCTAATCACTCACCAGACAATCTGAGGTGGACCATTTTGGAGGCCAATAACTTGTGGAGCAACATGACACTTTTTAGAAAAGAGCAACAATGTATCTTTTGCCACTCCACCACTACGAAACGTCTGAACAATGAGATTCCATAGTGGGAGGTGTGACTATCCACTTGTATCTCAACCATGCCAAATTAACTACACTTTCTGCTGAGAATAGACGACCCCTTGTGCTATAACCACTGTATATTTTGTTTATCCGACCCATCCTTAAGGTCACACCTTTGAAGCCATACTTTGGTCTGTTTTTGACCAGATCACCCCTTTTTAAACATGTGTTCATATTCATTCCATGACTTTATTCGGATATAAACATATACATAAAAGAACAAACTCATTACAATATTAAAAACATACAAATTTGTGATATGTTAAAAAGGAAGCACATAACAGTTTAATACAATGCAGAGCTATTAAAATACAGCCCTTCGGTATTCATCGACATACTAACTCAAACAGCAGTTTTCAGAAAGGCCCCACACAAATTATTGACTCGTCCTCTCCCAATTTGAGAAGGGTCCTATATGCTTCTCTATGATCTACATAGAAACACCTCTTAAAAAAAGGAAGTTGGAACAATTTTGTATATTTCATATAGTACTTGCAAAAAACATAAGAAGTGTAATAGAGTTTGGCCTGAGCACCCATCGCATGGACAGGGAGCAAGATCAAGGTTAGCTTGAAAGCCCAGGGGGAAGCATAATAAGTACTTTACAGTACCTACCCCGTCAACAAAAGAAGAGACTACACTCCCAGTGGCCCATAGGCTTAGTCAGGTAGCCAGCCAGTAGATGGTCATTCTCAATATTGAAAAGCAAGGCCACACTAGGTTTACTGGTCTCTTTGGTACACGCCAACGCATATACACAATGTTCAGATGCAGGGCCCGGTAGCTAGTTAGAGGATTTATGGCTGACACTGATGAATATTCACCACTACCATATATTATGGATATTTACTCGCATTGACCTGATGACGAACTTGAACCATTATTTCAGGATTTGGAACAGTATTTTTGCATTACTTCGATTTGGAATGAGATTTTGATACATTGCCCTGAGGAAGTCCATGACTTATTGTCTGCTGGACGAAACACGTGTTGGCATCTACTGTGGTTCGAAGACTTGTTTGAAATATGAACACAACACTGGACAGACAAAGCCTGAAATAAATTAAAGAAGAATCTAATCAAGACTGGCATTTGGACTTTACTTATTGTTTGGATTTACTTACCTGTGCTCGGATTACCTATTATTGTATACTGGTCTCTTTGGCCTGTCTATCCTCGCAAAAGCACTTGTACAGGGCCTCCCAAAGCTCCTTTTTACTTATAGTTTCAAGATCATTAGGTTTATCAAAAACATGTCCATGGCTAATCCCGCATAAGCTGGTTCTCACCCCTGCTAACCATGGAATATCCATACCTTTCTCACATTTAAGGCAATCTTCTATAATAACTCTGGTAAGGGCCGCCGCCTTATATTTCCATATAGCTAGCCAAAATAAAGCAGGGCGGGCTCTAATATAATCTTCAACATAGTGTAATTTTACTTTACTGTGACACACATATTGGGGTGAAGAGATTGTGGCACCAAGGAGCTTGTGGCAGAACCTGACGTCTTCATTCTGGATAGTACAACAATTGGAAATGCCCCAAACCTCTGCCCCGTAGGTTGCTGTTGGTGTACACTGAGCTTTAACATTTTTTAAAATAGGTAAGATGAATTAGAGAACTTATTCCTGCAGTAGACAGTATGGTCCGACCACAGACCGTTAGCAGCAAAAACCAGTCCCAGATAAGGAAAAGTGTTTGTGCTTTATAAACTTTGATTGCCAACAGAGAGGACATTTATCATATGCTTTCTCGGTCCACAGGCCATGATAATAGATTGTGTAAAATTAGTGCGTAAATCTAAAGAGGCCATAAAAGCCACAAAGCTCCATACTAAAAGGTGCAAGGCTTTTGGTCTGCATCATATGCATATAATAGTGATGGGATGATACAGCTGTTAATTCTTGGGATGTCTTTAGTAAGGGTTGTTAAAAACACATGTAAATTATTAATATAGAGAATAAAAAGTAATGGGGCTAAAACACACCCTTGTCTTACCCCTCTAAAAACACCAATATTATGAGAGACTTCCCCATGTGTGTTAATTCTAATGCTGGCCTTCATGTCTCTGTGTAAATAGGCTAAAAAAAAGCACTAGTGTCTCATCCATACCACTCCCTAAAAGGATAGACCACAGCCATGACCGATTGACATAGTCAAACGCTGAGGTCAAATACATGAACGCCAAATATATCTGTGAGTGTTGGGCAATACTATATTTCCCAATTATTAAGTTTATATTGAGATACTGTTCTATTGTGCCCACATTGTTTCTGAAGCCATGATGACAGAGGTGCAGAATGGAATTCTCCTCAGGCCTGTCTTTAATCTTGTGGTACAGGACCTACCCAAGATTTTCAGTGTGGTGTCTATTAAAGAAATGGGCCTGTAGCAACCAGACTGGGAGTGGTATCCTTTTTACAAATTGGTACAATGACAGAGGTTGACCATGTGCTTGGTAATGAGGAGCAAACTAGGTCATTAAAAACATTAAGCAATAGCGGGGCCAAAATATCTGGTTTCTGTTTAATGAGATCTATTGGCACCCCATCAGGTCCCGGAGCCTTATTGCCCATACTCTGATTTATGGCTTCCTCCACTTCGGCCAGAGACATCATTACTCCCTGGGCTGCTGGGATATCTAATTATCATGAGACGAAGCCGCGTGTATATCTGAAAAAAGTGCCTCCCATGCTTCACTAGTTATATTGCAACTAATTGGTGTTAACATCTGGCCCATCGCTTGCATATCTTTTATAGCTGCCCAAAAAAGTTTATTGTTCTTTTGGCTTGCCGTATTGGCAAGCAAATTCTATTGTTGGACCAAAACCCCTTCCTTCCTTAATGAGGTAACCAGCTTATATTTTTTCACTAATGAGGTCACTGCTTGCAGGCTCCTGGGCTTGGCCCCAAGGGCCAGTCGCAACTGTTGGTTCACTAATTAGCATTCGTGATTCAACCATCCAGAGCTGTGAGGGATTGATTGGACAGGTTTAATTAATTCCATTTTAACATTCAGACAGAGATCAGAGAATGCAGAGATTACATCAGGATTGGGCTCGTGCACTGTCAAACAAATCTCGAACAGTGCGAGGTTCTCCCTGACCACTTTGTGAAATAATTGGGCAGGGTCAACTCCTCGCCACACCAATCGTAAATTATCTGTAGAGGGTTCCAAGTTCATTGCACCACATTCAGTTTTGTACTCAGGCTTCGTGGACAATTTGAGTGCCACTTCAATTGGGCTGTGATCCTCATGGTACATTACAATAACTTTACCATACAATAAAAATTCCTCTAAATTCGAAGAGATGAAAACATAATCGATTATGGTAGCGCAACTCCTACTCTAAACATAGGTTGTATTATATCATTATTGTTAAAAGCAGCGACGTCCATAATATTACTCAGATTGTGTGATGTCAAATGTTCCATCAGCTCTGTGCCCCTATTGCGGGCTTGAGCTCTGCTGAGGTGACTTACCAAAAAAAGGGTCTTGGGGGGCCAGCTTAGCATTAAAATTACCTCCCAGGCATATACCAACTAGGTTAGTATTCACGTCCTTCGAATTTCTAAGGGCAGTAATGTAATCAAAAAGACCAATTAATTTAGAGTTAGGTTTTGTATAAAAATCGTTATTATAAAAATTAATCAGGTATAAGGCCATTCCCCTTTTGAATCTTATAACCTGGGAGTTATCATTATGAGTTAGTATGGCCTTGACACAGCCAAAGAAGGTCTACAAAAGTTTATTACAATGCAATCCCCTTCGATGTTTTTAGCTGAGCCACCAACCTACCCCATTCTTCGTACCATAATTATCTTTTTCATATTCATGACGTTAAACAGTTTGTTCTTGTATAGCCAGTCAGCACATTTGTTACGCATCTCTCCCCAGGATTTGTTATAATGTGCCTTAAGTGGAGGCACTCCTGCCAACACCAGGACATAAGGCCAGGCATCTGGAGGCAAATTCCGCACATCCGTGTTGATTATTTTTTTTAAAAAAACTGATTTTATTCATCAAATGACCAATATATTTCAGAGCACTGTAACCCAGCAACTCATGCATACAGAATGGACAATAAATTGACTTTGACAATTTCAACTAGAATAGAGGACAAATGAAGAGCAATACAGTTGAAATATTTTAACAAACAAAAAGATCAAACAAACCCCAAAACCCACCCCCCATCGCACTCACGCCTACCCCAAACAGCACCATATATGAATAGACTTGTTCATTCAGACACACTATATCTGTAACTAAGGAGCAATGTTGCATGTCAATTACGCGGGGAGGGTCACCGAGTCCGCGGGCTTGGCCACTGAAACCGGTTCCAACTCCAGATCCGTGCTGATTTTAAAACTAGTCTAATTTGGGGAGTGATGGGTAGCACCAGTGCTCTTACCAGGATGTTCTGGAAAATAATTAGGTGTAGAGTTAGGTTTAGTTTTTGAGCCATTCTGAACTAAAGTGTGCAGACGTTCACTACTTTTGGAGTTATGTGTTACCATGGCCTTCGGGGGCTGTCGATCAATCAATTGTGTACATCTGTTAGATTGAAATTCAGTTGAAGGACTGTCCAGTAGACAATAATCCCCATTGGCTAAACTCCTTGGGGCTAAAACACTTGTCTGGTGATTACCCCCACCCGCCATAGAATCGATATTAGCAGCCATTACCCAATTACAAAACCTGCCCATTAGAGTCTCTAGGCGATCTAGGCGATCTAACAGAGGATTGAGTTTCTTATCTATTAAATCACCAACTGAGGAGAATAATATGTTGATAAGGGACTGCTCTATGTCAAATATCTCAGGTGCAGCTTCAATCTGGGTGTAAGAGGAATGGGTAGCATCATCATTTGATGGATTTGCCATGGATTGTGGGCTAGTTAATGGCTGTATCCAGGAAGTTAAGTTACTTCGTGGTGCACCAGAGTGTGGGGGCTGCTTCCTTTTAGTACAAGTGGGCTTTCCTGATGGTCTTTTGCGTTTTGCAGCCACAGTCGCCATGGGGGCAGTCGTGATATGTTGATTCATGAGGGGGCCACACCCAAAACTATCAGTGTCACTAGTAGGGAGTTCAAGACCAGCTCAGGACCAGCCATGGTATGCAAGGAGTGGTTCTGTCGGGAGAGTGACAAATTCTTTGTTCAATCTAATTAATATATCTTGAACATTCAATTTTGGGTAGCAAACATTCCAAACTTTATGAAAGCTACTGGTTCAACAACACTTTTCAAGAACCAAATTGAAATCCGCGTAACACACCACAAAGACAAAATATTTTTGGGGTCAAAAATGACGATTGGATTGTATGGGTATTATGTACACATATTAATGAATGTGGCTGTCAATAAAACAATACAATACACGGCGATAAAGTGATTGAAGTGCAGGAAAGGTGACTAGTGGTGATAACATATACTATACAAATAGGTGACACATAAGGCAACTAACTGTTATGTTGTACTGTCCATTCTTCAATGCATGAATACACGACCCAAGTGTGACTTTATATTGAGGTCAGGGAAGCTGCATGGACTAATGTGACTGCAACGTCGACGTTTCGACCCTGGGCTGAAGCGCAGCTTAATATGCGTCAGAGGCGGGTCTTCATCAGGACTGGGGGGTAGGAAAACCAATTGTTGACAGCCGCAAGGAGTAAATGCCAGGGATCCTATGAGGTAACTGGTTTCCGATCCGAATAGATTCCAATTTCGAAGAGCTGGTAGACCAACACCAGGAGGTTGTGGTCTGAAAAAGCGCTGTTCACTCATGCGTGCTCCGCCAGCCGGTTGGAAACGAGTCAAATAATGATTTAAAACAGCAAGCAATCGTAACAATATGGAAATACGTGACCTATTCAGTCTGCTTCTGCTCTGCTAATGAAGGATTCATTAGCAGAGCAGAAGCAGACTGAGTGAACATCGCTTCCGCCCAGGGTCCACCACCGCATCAAGCCTGCCTGTGCCTGCATCCAAAGTCTGTGTCGGGCACGATCGTGGCACCACAATGAGAAAGGAACAGGATCCATCGTGCGTGAATGTCTGTGATTTCCACACCTCGTGGACTTAAGGAAACCAAGATTTCTGTGATATGTCCAAACCTCAACCTTATGTTTGGATCCTTCAAAATAATGCCTCCAATAGCTAAAATCTGTGATGGCTAATATTTTATGGTTGTATATAGTATAATACTATTCAGTTTCTATTAAGGTTTAGGAATAAAAACCCACTGACTGTAAGGTCTCTATGTCTTGTTGCTCCAATGCCTGTGGTGGAAGCACTGGTTTCTACAGTAAATGCAGGGACACGTTTGGATGATGTAAGACTGGAGCTAAAGTGAAGGCTTTTTCCCAGGGTTATGAATGCTTCCTCTTGTTCCACACCTCAGAAAAAGAACCCCCTCCTTTTGAGTTAGACTTGGTATGGGGGAATTGCTGGTGGAAAAAGATTGAATGAATTGTCTATAGACGTTAGAAAACCACACAAAATGTTGCATTTCCTTTATATTCTGGGGTGTAATCCATTCTGTAATTGCCTTCAATTTCTCCTTGTCCTGGCCTATGCCCTCAGGTGAGGTAACATAACCCAAAGAAGTCAATAAGGAAGCTCCAAACACATTTTGGATGTTTTAGTCTTTGCAGAGTTGCCTTTATATGTTGTCTGTGTTCTGGTAGGGAAAATGTCACGAAGTATGTCATTGATAAAGTCGGTGGAGGTGGTAGGGGATTGCAAAGACAAAGGCATAACTAAGTAGGCATAATTGCAATACTTATTGGTAAATACTCTCTTCCATTCATCTCCTTTGTGTATTCGGATCAGATTCTAGGTAGCTCAAAGGTCCAAATTTGTGAAGTACTTTGCAGAAAGAAGTTAATTGAATAACACAGAGATGAGTGGTAGTGGATGTTTACTTTGGATGGTTATAGAGTTCAATTCTCTGTAGACATGCATAGTATCTTACTTGTTCAAGGATGCCTTAAATTGGGCCACACCATTGATATTAAGAAATGACCCATGCTTATTAAACTATGAGAATTCTTACTCAAGTCCAGGAAGGAGGTTGGTTGAGAGACGACAGACTAAAGAAGTGGTCCCTCAAGAGTTATTATCATTATTTCAGCATTCTGAAGAGTTAATATCATATATGACTCTGTTCAAACGGAATTTATTAGAGGCTTTGTGGACAAATGAAGCAGCTGCTGCATGTTTTTTTTATCATGGATTGAGACAGGTTCTCAAGAATACAGTATCTACAGTAGTTCAAAGTCCTACTTCTATGGCTGCTCTTATTGATTTGGTTCTGCAGATTGACCAAAAATTAACTAATCATAGGAAAGAAAGGATACAGGAGAGTTGATGCTTCAATATAATTTCCTACTCTTTTTTTTTTTTTTACGTCTAATAGTACTTGTCCTCCAGTTCCTGAATGTTCAGCACAAGAGCCAATGCAAAATCCATACTCTTAGAAGACTCTCTTCTGAGCAAAAGGAACATTAATGAAAGAATCAACTTTACCTCTATCGTGGTCAGTCAGGGTATTTTGCCCAGTCACTGCCCTCAATGAACAGAAAACATCCGTCATGTTTTAACTGTATTTTTATTTTGGTTAACAAACATATACCATCACCTACAACTATCTGGCCGGCGAGCAATGCAAAGTAAGTAAAGACAAATTATATAACAAAAGACCTGTGACCACCCTACCTGCCCTCTCCCCCCACAAGTGGTCTACTGACCAGTATTGGTGGGATAATTTTCAAATCTAAAATGTCTTTGTGTAATGTTATGAGGATTCGTTCTGAGTCACAATTCCTTTAGTTTCACCAGGGTAAAAGTTGAGAAACCTCTACTGGAATAAAGCTTACTGCTCTAAGATAGCATGGACATGTAAGCTCCCTAAATTCGTGAGCCAGGTTTTGTATATATATGTTTTCCAATATGTTTCATATCAGGGTTATGCACACAGAGAGGGATAGTTGTCTTGCTCCAGAGTGCTAGGAAGCACTGTATTCATCTATTATGGCCATGGCTAGTTGCTTACCCTTGGGTGACTTCCTTGGGTGACTTCAGAGATCTTTGTTTGTCATAGGGCAGTCCTAGTAAAATAACACTTGAGTCCTTCAGGATCTGGGTTTCGACTGCTCTTTTCAGTTTGCTTATGATTTCCTCCCAATATCGGCCCAATTTGGAACAATACCAAAGTAAGTAGAGGAGAGTATCCGAGAAGCCGCACCCCTTCCAACAATTATTTCTTGCAGATGCATTCCACTTAGTAATCCTGTCTTGTACGATACCAATATGTCAAAATGTAATATTGTGTTTTGCGTTGGCGATCATCAGTAGCAAATGTTTATGCCTTAATAAAGAGATTACCAAACACTTTTGGAACGATTTCCTGCCCCAGTTCTCGTTCCCATTCTTTTAGCCCAGTCCTTGAACCATCTGTACTGTACCATAAATGGTCTCGACCCTCCAATCTTCATTGTAGGGTGTAATACCCAATTTCAAAGTTGAGTATAAACAAATATCTTAGATTCTAGCAGGTAACATTTTGGTCTGAGATCTTTGAATGAGAGTATCTGTTGGCTTGCAAAGAGAGGGCCGACAATACCTTAACTTGTTGGGGAGTAAGTGTAGGTGTAAGGTCTGTGTTATATGAGATGGGAGTAATAGGTGACAGGAAGGAAGTAAACCATGCTCTCCCAGACTCTCTGCCCCAGATTGCTAACATGCATCTAGTCATTGTTGATGAATAGAGCACCAACTGCATTGTGACCTGCTTTAAACACAAGCTATGACTGCGTGATTAATAAGAAGACCTGCTGAATGATCAGATAATTTTTACATGGAGATCATTCAATTCAAATCATGACATTTATAGAGTGCACTGCTACCTCCGAGAAGGTATCCTGCTGCCTGTGGAAAGCTCATGAGAGTAAGGGAGGAACTTATGATTACATAACCACAAGAGAGGTATCAAACAAAAGGGTTTTAAATTGAGGCTGAAGACAGATTCCTAGGGGCTGCAGAGCAGACTAAGCAACAGTGTGTTCTACAATTTGGAGGCCAGATACGTGAAGGAGCGCCTGCCTCGCCTGGCTTTATGTATGCCGAGAACATACAGTAACTTGAGGTTGTTGGACCTCAGAGTTCTGGACTGGAAGTAGGGCTTAAGACTTCTCCTAAGATAGAGAGGGCCTTTATGAGTGAAGGCTCTGAAGACCAGAGTAAGTGCCTTAAACTGGATTCTCTTAATGACTGGAAGCCAGTTAAGATGCCGCAAGTAAGGAGAAACTGGTGAACGTGGGGTGATCTTCAAGATGAGGCATGCAGCAGAATTCTGGATAATTTGGAGCTGTTGGATAAGGAAAATAGATAGGCTTAAGTATAAAAAATTAGCGTAGTCCAGTTTAGCCGTAACCAGAGCGCGAACAACAGTTTTTCTGGAGTCCACCGGAATGAGGTGGAGCATCCTTCTGAGAGATTAGAGGGTGGCAAAGCAGGAAGCGGAAATTCTTTCCTTGCCCCAAGGGATACTCTCTGGATCTGCTCCCATTGACTCTGGGGATACTGGTAATTTTATGGATTACTGTTTGCACAATGACATGGTATTAGATTACTAAGGAAGCCACATGCTGAACTAATCTGGGCAGTTGATGGAGCACTGTTTAAGTTAGGAGACGTTACTTACGATACTACCAAGATTGTCATTGTTTCTCCTGCTGGACATCTAGAATCTATTTCTTTTGATGCCATCTTACTTAGCACTTTCATTTAATACCATTTAGGCACTGCCTGTCTTCAATGACATAATCCTGCTATGGAATGGCTAAGAGAGACACTGAAGTTCTTCTCACCTGTATGTCAACACCATTGTTTCCCCAATGTGGTGTCCATGTCTGTGCTAAAATTATTACAGTAAAAGACTCAGACTTGCGTTTCCCCAATGTGGTGTCCATGTCTGTGCTAAAATTATTACAGTAAAAGACTCAGACTTGCATTACCACCACATAAGCCCTACAACTGTGCTATAGACTTAGTTTCAGGTGCCAAGGTTCCTCATGGTTTTGTACCAAAGCCTTATGAGGAAATACACTCCTGAGAACTGAACTCTATAATCATCCAAAGTAGACATCTATTACCTCTGATCTCTGTGTTATTCAATCAACTACGTTCTGCAAAGTACTTCACAAAGTTGGTTCTTTGAAATACATGGAATCTGATCCGAATGAAGAAGGGGAGATAAATGGAAGACAGTATTTAACAATTAATATGCCCATTATGAATTCTCAGTTAAGCCTTAGTTTGCAATGCCCCATCCGCCTTCAAGCACTTTTGACATACCTGTGGTACACTGCAGTGCTCTTTGCATAGAATGCAGTTTGCATTTCACACAAAGTCACAACAAAGGGTGAAAATTGTTTCAGACTCCTCCCATGTTGTTCATGGGGTAACAATGTGCAACTAAGGGGTATTTGATACCTAGGATGGTCTATTAAAAGATCTGGTATCACTATCCTGTGAGATATGTGGAAATGTTGCACCAAATGGTTTACTAACTGTTGCTGAAGGAACAGGAGAGGTCCTACTTTGCAACTAATTCAAATGGTCCAATAGACTGGCCCTTTCAGCCTTAGCTGTTCTGAGTTATGCTTGTTTACTCTCTATAACTAGAATCAGGGTATCCTCAGCATTACCTGTTAGATCTATCTTTTGACCTGCCAAACTATCATGACCCTAGGTAGCATTGGAATCCAAGGAGAGAGGCCTAAGCCTCCCTGAAGTAGAACGATATTGTGTATTTATACTGTAATCACAGGAACCTTAGAATTAGGTTCTGGGGAAGCCGGGGAGAAAGAAACAGAGAGAGAGAGAAACATTGGAGTGCGAGATGTACAGAGAACCTTATCATCACCTGAAAGTAAATATATGACTCAGTTGGACATATCATCACCTGAAAGTAAATATATGACTCAGTTGGACATGAAATATACTTTACAAGTAGGGAACAATGAAGGTAAATTACTTGCAAGCCTTCATATCAATTCGCCACCTGGAGGCTACGGGATAGCTTCACCAACATGGTGAATCCAGACATTCCAGAATGAAAATGAGCTGAATGAGAAAGAGCGGGAGGTATATAGCAACAGCCAAACAAATCCTGTATGAATGCAAGAAAAACAAGAAATTTGTAGACAGAATGGAAGCTGGCTGGAAAAAGGCACAAGAAAGCACATCAGCACACACAGTTGCCAAGTGAAGTCCATCTAAAAGCTGAGCCCTTATATACGACTCTGCCTACTGTGATCTGGCAGAGGAACTTAGTCCCCTCTTGCACTGGCATGAACTTTTTCCCTAAAAAGCAAACTTCGAGCAGTTAAAATGCCAGTACTTGCAAGCACGATTCCCAAATCTTGGGGCCTGATTTAGATTTCGGCAGACGGGTTACTCCATCACACCGGTGATGGATATCCCGTCCAACAAAATATAAATCCCATAGCATATAATAGAATTTATATTTCGGCGGATGGGATATCCGTCACCACTGTGATGGAGTAACCCATCCACCAAAAATATAAATCATGCCCTTGACCTTCACTGTAGCAATAGACATCATGTCACCCTTCTGGCTCGGAATGTGCCACTGATTTTTCGATGTACCCGCAACCCCTTGGAGTCTGAAATGTGAACTTTAGCTCTCATTCTCGAGTGAGCCTTGACAAAAACCCTCTGATCTTAGAGCAATACTAGCTCCAGATGCCTCCCTTTTTAAAGCTATATCTACCTTTTGATCCACAATGTCTGATGGTATTACACCTTCAATGGCAATATTTGTATGACCAGTTACACTACGGAGAAGAGAATCAATCTTCAGTGCAGTGCTTAATTTGCAAAAAAGTTAAGTGCCAGTGCTCTCATCAGGAGGCCACTGCAGCTTGTACCACACATTGCCCTTGCCATGCTGTCAGTGACAACTACCAACTATCATACATCTACAAGTGTGACGATTCGGACTATTTCAGGCCTTCAAATCTATAAAAATGGTTTGGGCGGCTGGTAATAGTCATTTTAATTTATAGTGAATTACTAATTAACTGTTGTTTGTAGTCATCTCTAAATTAGCCAGACAGCGCTACCTTGTGGCAGACTTTTACAAGTGCAAGTGTTGACAATTATGTGCCAGTGCTGAGCACCGGAAACCACCAGCTCAAATTAAGCACTGCTTCAGTGTTTCTGGAAACTTTTCAAAAATCCCAGCACAGGGTGCCGTTTCTGCCAATACTTTGGCACTGCAAACGGTATGCTGACTTTGGCCAGCACTAATTATGCTGACAGTCATTTTACCGCCTGTACTGCAGCACATTAATTAAACAGGGCTGCAGTTGTAGGTGTTGACATGCCTGTGGGCACAGTGTGGAGGGCAGCAGGGTCATGCGGAAGTACATCCCATGTAAAAATAATGGGAAAAACTGCAATCGCCCCTGGGCAAACACTGGCAACCAGAGTGTGTCGGTTTTTGTCCTGCAGTGAAATGTCCGCAAGTCACTGCAAACTCATCCGCTTCTGCCCACTCCTTCATATTAAGGTTCGGCAAAGGAAATCCAGGGCCAGACACTGTCCACTATCCACTAACATGATCTCCCAGTGATGTAGCAGAAGCAGCTGTTGAAGATGAACATATTAATATTTTATGAAGATCAAAATTATCACTAATGTGTGCTAAAACCTCAGCCATGACCTCTTCCCCAAATATTTGCCCACTGCGTTCTCCCGTGGCTGATTATCTGAGTCTTTTCAATTGTTCTGGCCCATATGCCTCCATTTGCAACATCCGAGGATAGAAAGGAGGATGATGGGTAGAAGAATATGGAGGGAAAGGGGTCAAGGTACTGGCAATCTGGATTCCAAAACAGAATGGACTTCAAACTCAATCAGATCTGTTAACTGGTCTATAGTCATTTCTGCCAAATAAATCCCCACAGTATTTGTGGCTGGAAAGGAGAATCTCCCCTGGTACCTTTGGGGTGAGCATTATGACCCTGTGCCGCCTTTTGGAATATTAACATTTACATCTTCATTCCTGGAATCCAGAGTGGAAGAGTCAGGAGACGGAGAACAGCTCCCCACTCTCTCTATGTTAGCACACATTGATCTCCCCAAACAGGTGGTTTTTCACAAGTGCATGAAAAAGCACTCAGGTAAAGAATGTCTTTAATATATGTTAGACCCGTAGCTCCCGCATAAAGTGGATATCCCTAGTGGGGGTGTTGCTCCTCCCTCAACAGTCACTAACTGCCAGACTAATCCCAGCACACGCAAACTATAAAGCAAACAGAACACTGCACTCCGAGCATGCACAATTTTTCATCATACCACCTTACCTTAAGAAGGAGGCACTGCTTTCTCGACACAAGCTGCCAAGCTCTGGAACTCACTACCAGCCAGAATTAGAAGCACCCTGGGGCATATACAGTTCCGAAGACAGTAGAAAACATGCCTATTTCCTAGATAACTGCAGCACCCACATCCTAGAAAAAGAGCCCAGAAAATATTGACACTCTAAAGCACAATCCTCAGTTTCCAACCGACAAATTGCAACAACTCAACCAGCAAACTGCCTTCAATATACAGGTAAGCTAAAAAGAGCTGACCTATGGTTCACTGTAGAGTTGTATAATTATGCATTTCCATATATAACAGTAATGGAACACAATAATACTAAAACCATAATATGAGGAGGTCATCGACATACTGTAACTTATACCTCTTAAATTCACATAACACATATCTGCTATAAGGGTTGTCTATCATCAGCACTGTACAGCCCAAAAACTGCCATCACCAAATGAACAGGCATTGAATAACAGAAGAGATCTGCCACACATTACTGGACAATTTGGAGGAATTTAATATAGTCCAACACTGGAGGTCCCAAATACCTAGATAATCTGACCGCTTCCTTACATCTCACAAAGTTTCTCAGATATGGGATGATGATAATAAAAAATACCCATCCCTACAGATCTCTCCACTCTTCTCTCCCTCGAACTATGTCAGCTCAGGACCACAACTATGTCTATGTGTCTATGTAGGGATATTTATAAAGTGCAGCTGCTACTCCAAGGAGTGTCCTGGCGCTGGATGCCGAAAAGTGATGGTGGGGGCAAGAAGGAGTTATGGGCTGGAGAAAAGCCACGTTTTCAGCTTCTTCCGAAACACGGACTTTGACTTAATGCTTCTAAGGGTCAGGGGCAGTTTGTTCCAAAGGACAGGCCCAGAAAGGAGAGGGCCTTTCGATGAGCGGAGATTTCTCTGTGGGACATAGAACGAGAGCCTGTGTTTTAGATAGCCAGGGCCCATTCTGTATAAGGTTTTCTGAGTCACAAGTAGTGTCTTAAAGATAATTCTTTTCCTTACTGAAAGCCAGTGAAGACTCCTCAAAAGACTTGACATGTGAGCATCACGGGGGAGCTCGAAAATAGTTTGGCCCACTGCATTCTGGACCAGCTGAAGCCTGTCCATCAGATACTTATGCATGCCTGAGTAAAGGCCTTTCCCATAGTCAAGACGAGATATGATCAGGGCTTGAATCACTTGTTGTCTGGCCGCCAAAGACAAAAAGAACTAAAACTTCCGAAGAAGTCACAGGAGGGCAAAGCAGGTGCCCACTACCGAGTTAACTTGGGTATGGAATAGTAGTTGATATAAAATGTAAAGCCCAAGTTTTTCACCACCTGATTTTGATAAGGGGGGTGGGAGCATCTGGTGGCCAGAAGGACTGCAAGGGGGTCTCTGCCTTTGAACCAAAGAAAAGCAGCTCTGTCTTTCCTACATTACATTTAAGTTGCAACTATGCACAAAATCTCAGATTGGACAACTCAGTGCAGTAACCAGCTAAGCAGACTATAGCATAAGAAATATCACAAAAGGACCTGCAGAGCTGTTCAAAGGTAACAGCATACTGAAAACCATATAACTGTGCATCTCTCTCTCACACTTCATCATCAAACACACTGCTATGCGCTGCGTCCCATAACACGATAATCGCACCTCAGAGGTCATCATGCACGACATGGAAATACTTCCCACATGGGATCAAAACAAGGTTACATTCTTCCAACTACACATCCTAAGCTGTAGCATGCACTCACGTAGGCAAGCAGTAGTGTGCTACTCATGTCACCAGACAGCGGAAGTAAGGACTACATATATGTTGCGATACAATACAATCACCATTCCTTTAAATCATCCACTCCCATCAATTTAGAAACCAACTTACTTATACATGAGATGGGAATAAAACAGATACTATATCCACATATCCTCTGCCATTCCAGATGATAGAGTTAATTGGTATTGCTAAATGAGCCCCATTCAATTGTTTAATCGCACTGTCACAGTCACATGCAGGCCAACTATAACTGTTAAGCAGGTAGACTTTTTAACTGAAAATGTTCTTGTATAAATTTCTCTGCTTTTAAAAACATTTTCCTCTTACAATATCCCTTACCACGATGCAAGTCAATAGACAAATATAATTTTCCACTTTGGTTACTTGTCATAATATCACTGTCAGAAATATCTTCTGACATCGAGTCCTAATTATTGGTACAAAAATATCGTTCCGTTGGAAACAGATTTTCTATTATCAACTCCAATTGGGTGATATTTGTAAACGATATTTTTATTTCAGGCGTATTTCAGACAGCTACATTTTGGTACCTTAGCCTGCACTTCTCTGACAAAAAATTCCCCACTCCTTCGTTCCCAAATAGTTTGCTAACACGAGCAGTGCTGCCAAGAGGCCAGTCTCCTCTGAGACTTCAAGCAATTTTATATTTTTAACAAGTAGCACTTTGCCTTTTGGTGCTTGTAGTTTTATCTTCCCTGTGTAAATATGGAGCCCCAAGTCCAAGCGTGTAAAAAGTGCTGTTGTCTAAAAATACAGGACTTGAGACGTAAGGGGACTTGACAGCAATGCATTTGCTCCACTGCAGAGGAAGATTGTTGATAATGTTACGAAGTTACTCAGTTTCCACATAACGTTTCCAGTCCTCTGCGTTTCTTTGAAATGTTGTTTTCGGAAGAGTTCTGTCGGGCCCCATGAACCACATGAAGACAACAACTCCCAAATGCACTGGTTTGTTAAATGAAAGCCCACAACAGGCAACATGGTGTCATGGTAGGATGGAATAATTGGTAACCCAAAGAAACAAGGGAAATTGCTAGAATTATATTTTGCACCTTGCTTTCAATTGGCAAGAAGGTGTTTGAAGCCCGAGTATGTCATACATAACGCGAAATCATACAAAAAAAGTACCAGGAAAGTTGACACATATGTAAATATGCATATGTATTTTACCAGAAGAAATGTGTCAACCAACACGAAGATTTCTAAAGCATGATCGCGAAGCACGCCCACAAGCTCTAGTTGCAAAGGAAACCCCAATATGCAACCTATAAATGGTAATGGCAATAAAAGTGTAGTCTGTTTTCTATTTTCATCCAGCGTCAAGTTGCGTTGTTACCACGGAGACAGTCTCCTAGAGACAACAGGTACATAAGCTACAAGGCAGCAGCATGGCTGGAGAGCTCGGTAGATCCCGTGCACATATAGGAGGTGCGCGTCCAATTATGGAGCCCCTACCAGCCTCTTTCTACGGCGCCATCGATAAGAAAAACCCGGTCGTGGCCTCTTTCGAGGCAGAGGTCAGAGAGGTGCTGGGGTTCTTGAAGAAAAGCCGGCAGAGGCGGCCGCTCTCCGGAGACCGGCAGGAGCTTCACGAAGAGCACCGGCGTGGGTAGGAGGCAGCTTTACGCAGAATGAAAGCCGTAAAATTAAACGAATGCTCCATGTATCAATCATGTACAACGGTATTTAAGTAATTTGAGAACACAAACTCACAACATGCCAATGACAGGCTGTCGAAATGGATGTACTAGAGATAGGGGAGCCACTAAAAGCTCTAGCCAGATTCCTGGATTTGGCTTAGCGTAATGTCCTTTCTGTACATCAAGCTCAAAACGAACCGAGCTTTTGCAGGAGGTGGTGAACCCAGGTGGCTACAACTGCAGCACACCACAGATAAAAGTCTAGGCTTATCAGAACCACTACCATGCCACATAACTGCCAACTTACAAAATAACTTCATTGTGTGAGGAGAGAGGGGGGCCTTGGAGGGGCGGTGCCTGGTGCTATAGCTATCTAACAGGCACTCTGCCCCTCACCAATCCCCCACCCCCTCCCAAAACCCCCCAGAACAAAGGGTCATCAAGGCTGTCGCCGATGTCCTGGGGTGTTTTCACACCTATTAAGGGACATTGAGTGCTTACTGCTTCTGAAAATGAGCTGGACATCCACTGTTTACTGTGGTTTTCAGCTCATTTGCACTGCCACCATGTGAGTTCGGCTCCTCACCGGGTGACTGTGTGAAGAGAGCCAAAATCGTGTGACACACAGTGGCACCGTGTGAGCTGGCAGGTCTTGTGCCAACTCAAGTAGAGCAAACTCTGGGAAATCAAAAGCTCTCACCCACATAAAATGTGGCATACTTAATCATTATGCTTCCCACACCTTGGGCATAATTGAGACCCAGGTCTGTCTTGCGTCCAGTCAACCCTGGGTAGCTGTGGCTTCGAGTAGCATGGCTTAAACATAGGCACTAGAGTAAAGCATTTAGAAGATCAAACGAAGAAATAAGAAAGTCACACAACAAAAGAAACCCAACAGCAATTTATAACAAGCATTGGAAATGCAATAGGTCTCGCATTTGTCTGTTTTGGAGCTATTGGTATTGTAAATGCCAATTTTTTTTACTTATGCAATAGATATGCCCTCGCCACCGTAATAAAATAAACAAATCCGTTGTGTATGTTCTTATGTAGTTTTAACATAGTTATAAAAGAGAAATGTCCTTTTTGTAATAAAACACTAACCAATCTTGATTGCCACAGTTTTAAGTAATTAAAATTACTTCCTGGCATAAAACACAGCTTATAAAAAACTTGACATTTTACAACATATGCTGTTTTGTTTCACTTATTGAATATGTTTTAGTTGTTTTTAATAATAGAATACTTGTATCCAATGTATATAGTGCTGATATGCCAAGACATCAGCTTCAGAGCACGTACATAGAACAAGTAGCAATAAATACAAAGTAGACAAAGGTAAAACAAAGGAGGACAACAAAGTATAACAACACGTTTAGGTGTGTAACGGCCCCATTTTGTTTGTATTGTTGTGCACAGAGAGACTCACACAAACTTGTAGGCACAGAAACACGCATACACAAACAAACGCATACACAGACATGCCCACATTCAGGAACACAGCCAGCTGAAGCCTCATACACAGATACATGCAAACACACAAGCAAACATTAACACACACATTCATGCACACACACATGCAGGCACCTGCATATACATACAAACACACATGCACACAGACCTGCACTTAACGAAGCATGCACATACATATACAGCAATACCAAGGGGAAATACATCACACACACACACACACACACACGCATGCACATATACAAGCACACAGACACACTCCTACATACCTACACACGTGCATACTCAGACACACACGCCTGCAGGCATGCACGCGCACACATTATCGTATGAACAGGTTTGCGGCATTGATACATTGACAACCGAGGAATTTAGGTGATGAGACCCAGTCAAAACAGAAAAATCCCTCGGAGTTAGGCTTACCCCTACAGAATGTCTCTTTAGGTCAAAGCTGCGTCCGGGATAGAACGTCCGCGGTTTGAGTTTCGGCGCTGTGATTCAAAAGACCGTCCAGATGTGTGGGTCACCACATCCAGCTAGATATGTCACGGGGCTATCCATTCTTGCGCTTCCACTTCTTGAAACCGAGCCTCTATTGTCCTATAAACAGCTAGATGGACCGGGTTTGTCCGTAGATGGGGCATTGAACAATCGCTCTCTAATAAACAAAAAGGAATATCGCAAAATATAATGTCCCTAGGAATATAGGGGCAATGGCGCTTAAGGTCTCTCAAAGGCACCGAAATAAAGGTATTCGGTATTGAAATACACTCTCTCGCACGCCGTTTAAACTGAAAGTTCTTAAACAACACGCATGCAGCTATCCACTAGAGAAGTTAAATGAGGCTCGCACATCGGTCAAACGGAAAGTTCTTAAACAACACGCATGCAATCGCTCTCTAATAAACACAAGCGCTCGCCATTGCGGTAAGGCAGCCGCTTGTTTATATTTGCATCGCGATGCAAAACTAAACACGCGGCTGCCTTGAACAGAGACGAGTGAAACAGATGTGTTCACACTTACACCCCTCCTTTAGATAACAAATACCCTCATGTCACACTTACACTCCTCCTTTAGATAAGAAATACCCTCACGACAGCTGTCAAACACACGAGTCAGTCCGGATGGGCCGTCCCAGAAGGAGACAGGGCGATAACAAAGAAGGCTCATTTTCAATCGGAGGCCACTGTCTACCATAAATGATGACGCCAGCCAATGAAAATGATAGGCGGGGCTTCAAGTCCCCTTCTGAAATCTCCTCTACCACAATATGTCTCGCAGAGCGAGCACCGCATGCGCGCTGCAACCCTAGGCGAGGCCTAAAAATAGGTGATATTTTCTTGAATGTTTGTACACCAAGATGAGCAAAATCAACTGGAGGGTTCCTGAAATATAGATTTCAAAGTAAAATGTAAATCTAAATGTTTTAGTCCAAAGTGCAAGTAAACATTGGTAACTGTAAAGTTTTAGAAAGTTTGAAAGAATTGTGTTTGACTACTCCAGCTCGATTGGGGTGACAAAATCCATCAAGGAGAAGGTCAGGATTTTGTTACAGGGGGCCGATACTGCCGGCACCCAGTAACAAAAACGGCCCCCAGGGGCCCAAAACCAGCCCCCACCCTAGCGGCCCACCGGGTAAACGCCAGGTGCCTGTTACGGCCAGTCTGGCCCTGATCAGAACCGCCATAGACTATAATGGAGTATGCCTGATGCTGGTGATACAGGATTCTGGAGATGCGTTGGGTGCTGTGCGGTCGACGGAGATTTGTTTGCAGTTATTCCTCGGTCCACGGATGAGGTGGGGCAACTTTAGTCGGAGAGATCGAAGTCCCTCGTAATCCTATTTAATCCAGTTGAAGTTCAGCTGCTGCTGGGCTACTAGTCTTTATACACAGTGGGCCCTACGGTATCCTTTAGTGGAGGCTGGTGTCCCTTGGAGGTTACCATCCTGGACTCACACGACACTCTGGGTCCAGCGGACACGGGTGCAACTTTTGGCCATTGAGGATCGGTCTCTTGGGGTGCCCAGTGCTGGTAGGTGATGATTCCAGGAATGTGGCTACCAACTTACCAATTGGGGCTTCTTGAGCTTTGATGGCCCTGGTGCTGGTTTCAGGGGGTCAGTCTTGGAGTCTTTTCTTTGGTCTGGTGCTCTGGAGTAACTTTCCCTTGAGCCAGGAGCCACAGGCACTGTCCTCTCTTTGCCAGCCCAAGGTGCATCGGGTACAGTCCAGCAGATGATGCATCCTCTCTTGCCAGGTCTAGTGGTCAGCAGGGCAGTCCTTTTTTGGCCCATTCTCCAGTTCTAGCGTGATCTAAGGTTCAGGGTGTCGGGGCCACCATATTCATGCCCAGAAAGTGCCCTGGGGGGATCATGCGTTCACTGGCCAATGGGCAACCAGGATCCCTCCCACCCTGTGACGATCTCTTGGCTATGTGTGGTATCTAACAATCCCAGAGTGCTCTATTCTGCTCACTCCCAAGATGCCTGAACACTTCCTTGGATGTTAGGAGCTTGGAAGCCCACCCTAGAGATGTGGCTATGTGTGGGCTACACACCCACGGGAAAACTGGTTTGGACGTTGGTCTCCCCTCTCTGTTCCTCCGCCAGTCTGTCTACCTGAACAAAGAAGCAACCCTGCAGGAGTGTGATTGCCATTTGTTCAACAAAGGCGGCCTCACCTTTGAAGCTCTCCTTTTGGCCCAACACCCTAAGTGTCTTCCTGCAAGGGTGAGGTAACACCTCTCTCTGCAGGAGGCCACTATAGTTCTTGAGCCTGGGAATTGTTCACACTACTCCCCAGGAGGGCAGAAGAATGTCTGGTGGCCAGCAACCAATATGAGGCCATTGTACAAACCGGGGATACAGAGGGGCAACTTTCTAAAAGTTACTTTTCCATAAAAGTTATATTAAGTTAGACTTTGGCATCAAATCTGGTTCAATGCCATGCTTAATTTGGTGCCTTAAAATTCCAATTTTAGTAGTAGCCTTCAGATGTTAGCCAGGCATAGTATTCAGCCTGTAGCCCTGTGTTAGCCAAAGGGGCAACTAACTTTTCTACTGCAAAAAACAACAATTTGGAAGTTTTGCTGTAAGGACATATATAAAGTATATGCCCTGCTTAGTAATGCACAGCTTCCTGCCTGAGGGCTGTATAGGCTTTCCTTAGATGAGACTTGCATATATTGTTGAGGGAAGTGGGGTCTTTGCCATTGGTTTAAATGGCAAAGTCGAACTAACAGTTTAAAACTGCTCTTCTAGGCTGCAGTGGCAAGCTGGGAGCCATTTTGTACTTGGTCACACACAGGGTGGCACAACCGGTGCTGCAGCTGTCTTACATGCCCTGGGTACTTGTGGTACCATACACTAGGGACTATAAGTAAGTCAGCTTATGCCAATTGGGGTAGCCAATGGAGCATACATTTGGTAAGGGGTTAGAACACTGGCACTGAGGTCTGGTTAGCAGGCCTTAGTGCACTCTCAAAGTCGAAAAACCAGCAGCCTTAGTCCAAAACTTTGGGAGTGATCATGTAAAAAGAGTCATTTCCTTACAATCACCACAAATGTGGATTCCCTGCTTAGAGTTTCTAGGGATTTCTGTTTGGGGTGAAATTTAGTCATTGGGCAGCTTTGGAGAGATGGGCAATCATTGTCATCCTTTACTGGGGATGTGTGAAGTTTCAAATAAGTAGGTGGACCAATTTACCTCCTGTTGGGTGAGATATTCCAGACATTATAGCAATAATTTGAGCTATTCACATAAGACACCCAGAACTCCACCAAAATGCAAGATTGGATTCTCCTTTTTGAAAATGTTCAAAGTGTCTAAGAGGTCATGAAAAATGGGAACCCAGCCTCATTCTAAACCCAAATGGTCAAAATTTCCACTTTGATATTCATGAGGTTGGGGTCTGCGGCTAGTATAGGGCTGAATGTTTTTGCTCAAGGGAGGTTGGAGCTAAGTGGTCAGTACACTTTCAGGCATCTCTTGTATTGAGATAGACCTCACATTAGGCTATCATTCACAAATATCTCAGTGTTTCTTAGGGTTTCTTGAGTAGCCTAAGGCAACACTGAGAATAATGATGGCATGTTGGAGTTTCCATGGGATGTCTCTTTGGAATGATAGATTTACTAGCTTAATGCGAGGAAGCCAAGGATTAACAGGCCAATTTTGGTGATCACAGTACAGCAGATACCTATTGGTGTTGAGGATGCTTTCTCTGCAAACTCTTTGAAGACTTCTGTGCTTGGTTGTGTGCATTGAAGTCTTCATGAAATAGTTTAGCCGGTGATGCAGTGTCGATGTGCATCGTCAGTCTGTTTGTAAAAGAAGCACTCATTCATTTAAGTTCCATTCTCAGGTGAAAACTAGGCCAGGCATTCTTAACCTTTTGACTCTTGTGAACCCCTACTGAATGACTGTTGTAAGCTGAGGACTGCACCCAAAGCAATTTCTAATATTTGAACTTCAAAACACTACACAAAAATACAGAAACAAGTATACATCAAACAGATACACAAATAATGAAATATTTTATTTAATTTATAAACAAAAAAAATCAAAATTTTAATGAGAAGTTTTCAAAATGTTTTTTCTTCTACAAAATGAAGCTATATGCTAGACTCTATCAAATCACTTTGTCTTTTTTGCTTATAATGCATGCTCCTTTTGTCAGGGCTTCAGTTTAGGCCGCCAATTGTCCACACATTATTCTATTTGTTTCATTTACAACTCGCATGAATCAAGCTAAGGATACCAACTGAATTTTTTGTTTCCAACTTACAATTCCTTCACATTAACATAAGAATTACTGCTATAGGCCAGAAAATGCAAAATAGTTCCTTGTAGTTGACCGCATCAAATACACGGGATGGAAAGGTGTATTTTTGCCTCGAGAGTGTCATTGACAACAGGGTTGTACACGAGACAAGCAGTTCTGTCAGCTGGATAGCTTGGATTATTTCCACTGGCTTCCACACTTTTTCAAGCATACCATATTGGTGGTAAACTTATCATTGATCTGTTCTTTAGTGTATTTGTAGATGCAATGTTTTAATTGAGTGACTGGATCCACCATATGCTTCACACTGCTACTGGTTGGGACAAAATGCAAGCCAGTGAGATTTCTTTAGTGTTGTTATTTGCATTATTTTAAACAATTAATTGACCTGCCAGAGTCATCTGTCTGGCTTCGTGGTCAGAAACGCCCAGGAGAAAATGTTTAGCTCTCGCTTTCTCTATCACCCCTTCCTCCAAGCCTCTTTTTTTACTCTAGGCTTTGACTTTGAATCCAGACACTTTCTTAATCCAATCCCTTTCTCAATCTTTAACCCCACTTCTCCCAACTGAGGCTGCCTCACTTTAGGCTCCCACCTCTAATTCCAGCCAGCTTCTCAATTCACAAATGTTATCTTTTGCTCTAGACCGTCGGTTCTCAATTTGGAACCCTTCTTCCTTTAGACCCACACTTACTGCTTCTGTGGAGTTTAATTCAGTGCAAGGGGTAGCAAAAGTTACATCATATACTCCTTAAACACTGATGACACTATTGACAACCCCATCGATATCCCACTCTTAGGTTCACAAAAGCTTCCTGTTTGTTACATCAGAGCTAGTACAAGGACCAAGAGTGTGAACACCTGAAAGTAAACAGCACTACTATAGTTCTATTTACTTTTTGTTCCTGCTGCTGCCTTCATAGCCTCTGAGAGTAGGAGAGTGGCACAGGGGGTACCAACGAGCAAGCCAAGAATAGCCGCTGTCACCCAAAGCTGCTACTGATTGATATCCAACGTCACTACATCCTCTTTTCTTTACATTGTAGCCTGTCAGTTCCTCCACCTCTTAATTCAGGTCCCTCGTTGCTCTCCTACTCTATCTCATTCCATTCTCCCTGTTCCTTTCAGTCATGACTCCCTCCTGCTGCTGCCTTCCAACCCCCTCTGTGCCCAGTTTCAATACAGCTCAGAGAAGAGGGATTTCTAACCAATTAGGATCTGGATGTATGTGGAGATAAGCAAGCCTGGCTGTGGCTCTTCTTCAGGCTCACTTTACGTCTCGAGCCCAAAGCGGACCAAACTTTCATGATGCTACCCTTGCACTAACTTCATGCGCCAAGAATCAAATTTTCCAAACGGGGGTATATGACAGATATAAGGTTTATAGCAGATCTAAATTATGTACAATGCGAAACATGTCGATATCCTACAATGTAAACACTATTCTGTCACATGTCGTTTTACCATGAACAAATGCTCAACACCTAATGTCCGGACCCAACAGGGTGTGAGTAAGCGCCGTATATACATTCACTACACACCTCTCCGGTGGAGTTGTGAAACCCTTGCTTCACGCAATCACACGATGTTCTGTCGTATTGTATTTACAGGCTGGCGTTATATCACATAATTCAGACCGGCATCATTATTTGTTTATCCGTTTACGTTGACTCCCTTTTCACAATTTGCAAATATTGCATCCCCACTCAAAATTGAACACCTCTGCAAAGGAGCGAGTCTGTTTTCAGTTTTCATTCCATCAGCTTACCGATCACCGGATCGCACGTTCTATCAGCGCTCTACCCTACTACCTGCGGTTCGGCAGGCCGAAAAGGCGGGAATCACTGGTTATAACTCAGTGCACAGCTTTCGCTCGGGGTTATCGTACCAGGAGCTCATTCGCACGCTCAGACGGCAGCGGATCCAGGCAGCAGCAGCGCCACCCGCGGAGACTCGTCCGCCCGCCTTTTTCTTAAGTAAGTACCTGCACGCACTGTGCGCTAGTGCCACTTCACCTCCCCTCCCCTCCACTATTCATACCTGATACTACCCCTTACTTTTTGCAGCTACCCATTCGCAGTACTACTACACCGAGTACCTCTGAATATATGGCAAAAATCGATCCCAGCTCCTTAATGAGAAGCAGTTCGCTACAGCTGTAGCAATATATTTGAAGAGCCCCCCTGCCTACCTTTACCCTTAAGAGACGTCCTTCCACACCGTGAGGTAACCTTCATTTTTATACTTCAGGTACCACTATGACTGCATCTAATAAATCAGCAATTAGCCATCACACATTCACGCAGCGCTACTGATATACCATTGCTTCCTCCTTTCGAACACACCATTGAAGAACCCGGCTGGGTCCTCACGTGAGTTCTTTCCTTCACTTTCCACTGAGGCACTTCACGTTCACTAAGGCTGCGCCTTTTTAACAATCCAGGTAACTACCTTCTATTGAAGTCCTTTGCTATAGTTTCTTGCATCTGTGCCGGTACGTGGGCCTTTTGCTAACCCCTATCAATTTAATTTTAGATGTCCCTACATCGTTAGTCCTGAAGAGACCCTACATTCACAGAAGGGTTGCAACGCTGTCGACCGGTATATAGAACAGACCATCACCCAGCCTGTATCATTGTATACGTAGACTGTGAAAAAATGTATTTGAATGGTCGTTCTTTATAAACTTATGGAAACCTTTTATAAAATATTTCACCATGTACAGTCACTTTTTGGTTACAACTTTCACTTGGGGACACCATGCATAAAGTTTTGCGCTTTTGACTTAAAGAAGTGTATATACTATTTGCTGTTTTTTATAAAATACTATATCGAATATACTGTGTAGAAATTTTATTTTTGGCCTCTGACATTATCAGGTCCTTTACACACCTATTGCGATTGTGCATATTCATTGCTTAAATCATTTTCTCGTATTATCCACTGCAACCACTGTTTTCTCATATATAACTAATACCCTGGTTCCGTTGTGAGTAGGGTTCCCCTGTTCCTTGTGGTGAAGAATCAAAGCCAAACCATTAACATTTACTGTAAAAAAGGAGAAAGAAATAGATTTGTATCTAATGGCCTACTTGCGCAATAGGAAAATAGAAAACCTAGATGCAATACCAGCTCCCCAACTTGACCATATTCTGTGATCCTAGGAAAACATTTTATTTCAACACTTTTTCTTCATTGCAACATATGAGAGCACCTTGAGTTGAGGATGTGCGTTCTACAAAAACCTCTTGTGTTTTGTTGCCTCATTTATATTAAGAATCTAGGCCACATATACGTAACACATAACAACTGACTTGCCTCTTAGTTACTTACGGCATTGTTGACTCAGCAAAGGTACCGGCTCGGGCCTTTAACGCTGGAGCGGGCCTTTAATGGCCGGTAGAGCTCACTACGGCAGGCTCTGAGGCTGTAATCTATACCCCTCAATGGCAGCAAAACAATCAGTTCTGAATGTTAAAGAAATTCACTTATTTTGTTTTACCTTTTGAGGAAACTTTATCATAATTTTTACATGATGTTTGGTGCATCTTTTATTTGCTAAATATTTTCATAACTCAGCTGTAGGCCAAGTCAGACCCTGGCTCAGCTCTGGCTCAGTTCTTTCTGTTCATTTGTTGACTCACCCACCTCTAAAGGGACGCAGGAAGAACTTGTTATTCGATTGGACCTTCTTCTCTGAGAAAAAGGGCCTTTTAGCTCCTCCTAATTAACATCTACATTCCTCCTCTGTCCGCTGTTCTCTTCTGTACTTCATTTATTTTCCTGTTGCTCTTTTATCACTTTGTTCCTTTCTCTTTGTTTCTAGTTTGTTGTCCTTTGCCTGTTTATCCTCCTGATCTGTCTTTTTTCTATCCTTCACTGTCCATCTCAGATTTTCTCCTCTATACTCTTCACTTATAATTTGCAGTCCTCCTTTTCCTTTGTCATTCTTATTCATGCTTTCTCTTTTGCCCATTTTATATTCATTCCTCATCTTTTCCATGTCCAGCTCTCATTCACTGGTTCATTAACCAGCTTCCGTTCTACTCTGTTGACATTATCCACCTCTTTGTCCTCAAATCCTTGCTCCCCTGTTCTCTCGTATCCTTTATTCACTTGTATTTACTGCTATCTCCTCTTATACTCGTTTTTCAGCCCACCTCTTTGTTTGATGCCCCACTTTCTTCTCTTTCCCACTCGTTTCAAATATACATCTTTCTTGAGTGCCTTACAGTTGTGCTACTTTTGTCTTCAGTACCGCTCAAATTATTTTGCTTCACTCTGTCCTTCTATCGGCTGTTCCTTGTTCCCAACTCCCATTTCTTACTTTTTTTTGTCTTAAACTTTCTTTTCCAGATTTAACAATTCTATGTAGTCTATGTCTCTCAGCTTCCTGCTTTCTCTTTTTTCCCCCACAGCCCTTTTGAAGGTCTGGTCTAGGCAGCGCATGCTCTGTAGGTTGAGACATGCTGTATCTACTGTATGGGCTTTCAGTCCGTCCATCCGTCATTTATTCCTTCATACTCCTTTAGAAATTCCTTTGTTTTTATTGGTGAATAGTTTACATTTATCCCTCCTTTTGCTGTTATGGTCACACCCTGGAGACTGGCCCTGTTACGTGGAGCATTTCACTATCTGCGCTATATGTTAGTTTTGGCGCACTACTTTGTCTTTTAACTCAGCTTGTTTGACTTTCCAAACACGCTCTGCTGAGGGCTGCAAATCAAATCCTTTATCTTGATTTCCACTGTCTTTGGTTTCACAATTGCATTTTCAACCAGAGGCTTTGTTGTGTTTCATCCAAAACATTTTTGGTTTCATTAGCTTAAATGTCCAAACCTTAAATAATATACTTACTTGGACAGCAGAGGATTTCGTGATATGCAGAAAAAATAGTGAAATTTGCACTTTTCTAAAAATACAGCGATGTTTACAAAAGTGCCCTCAAAATATGTTTTTTTTAAAAACAACTTTGGCATTCACCCTCCCTTTACTAGCTCTGTGATCCAGCTATGCCAGTAAAGGGAGGGTGAGCAACAGGCCAGCAGGCATCAGAGGTGTTAAATTACTCTGTTCCCTGCCTTTGAAATGCACAGAGCCCCCTTCTGTGCGTTTAGCCTGCAGCCCACCTCACAAATGTGTGCCCCCTGCAGACTCTCCATGGCCTTGAAAGGCTCTCCTGCCTCCCCCACTGCTCTCCTATCCTTCGACGTGCTCTTGTCTCCTATTAACCCCTAACCTCCCCCATGTCTCCTAATTTCTTTTATATATACCCTCAACCTTCTCTGCCACCCCCATGCCCCTGCTCCTGCCGCCCTGTGCGCACAGGTTGTCTGATGCCAAAAAGAGATGGTGTCTTATTGTATTCTACTGTCTTTGGCATCTGACACCTGCCGGTTCCAAGCGCTGTGCTGCTGGAGACTATGCAACTTTATAGACTGTGACAGCAGAGGTCTCCAGCAGTGACAGAGCATAGGGCTTCAGTATTTTTGTGTGCAGGCACATTTTTTGCCCATTGCAAAAAAAATCGTTAATTTTGAGGATTTGGGCCACAAATTTTGCTTTCTTGGCTGAAATATTTTCAACCCACAGCCGCAAAATCCTTTGCTTACTTAATGGAAGTGTAGTTTAAGAAGATGTCCGACAGTAGGATCAACTTATTTACAATCAGCTTTAGACAGCATGATTTTTGGATATGATTAAAAAGATAAGCATGCTGTTATTGCTCCGTTTTATGAAAATGGAAGCAGCTTTAAGTTGTGCACTTTCAACTTTTGATGCTTTATTTTATGTTTCAATCATTGGTGAAATAAAACCAATATGAAGGGATGCCTCCTCGTGCTCTCCAAACGCAGCATGTAATGTGAGGTTAATTAACATTATATCCTGAAAGTAGACAGTGCAACGCCACCTCAGTATCAGTGCGGTACCTGTCGGTGTCACTCAGCACCACTTCAGCAGCACCTGAGCACCACCAAATCACTACCACCACCTCAAGACCACCTCATCCCCAGCGCAGCACCACCTCAGCACCAGCGCACCACCTCAGCACAGCACCACCTCACTACCAGTGCAGCACTACCTCAGCCTCAGTGCAGAAAAGCACCATCTCAGCATCAGCGCGGCACCAGCACAGCATCATTCAGCACCACCTCGGCACCACCTCAGCATCTCCTCAGCATCCGAGCAGCCCAACCACAGCACCAGTGGAGCACAACCTCAGCAGCAACACAGCACCTTTACTGCATTAGTGCAGCACCACTGCAACATTAGCGCAGCACCACCTCAGCACTAGAGCAGCATCACCTTAGCAACAGCGCAGAACCAATTTAACATCTTTCAGTACCACCTGAGCACCACCTCCGCATCAGTGCAGCACCACCTCCGCATCAGTGCAGCACCACCTCCGCATCAGTGCAGCACCACCTCCGCATCAGTGCAGCACCACCTCCGCATCAGTGCAGCACCACCTCAGTATCACTCAGCACCACCTCAGCACTAGTGCAGCACCACCTCAGCACCAGTGCAGCACCACCTCAGCGCAGCACCACCTCAGTATCTCTCCGCACTACCTCAGCACCAGTGCAGCACCACCTCAGGATCAGCACAGCGCCGCCTCAGCATCAGCACAGCACCACCACAGCACCATCTCAGTATCAGCACCGCACCACCTCCTCACCAGTGCAGCACCACCTCAGCACCATTGTATCACCATTGTAGGATCAGCACAGCACCACCTCAACATCAGCACAGCACCATCTCAGCATCAGCACAGCACCACGTCAGTATCATTCAGCATCATCTGAGCATCACCTCCGCACCAGCACACCACCACCTCAGCATTACTCAGCACCACCTGATTATCATTCAGCATCATCTGAGCATCACCTCCGCACCAGCACACCACCACCTCAGCACAACCTCAGTCTGCCCTCGGAATCTCGCATCTATTGATTCTCCTGCAGTGTCTGTCCGCTGCTCGTGTTGTAATTCAGCCTCCCGTTGTTTATGTCCCCACACCCTCAATAACAAAATAAAGGTATAACAAACAAGCATTAGAACAGACAGGAAGAAATTGTTAGCATTACAAGGACAAAAAAGCTAGAAAACATTTTTTATGTTTATTCATTTTTTAGTAGGGTTGTTCAGTTGTTCATATGTCTTCTTGGTTATATGTGAGTTAACAAAAATGCTTATATCGCTTTTTTATTATAACTTTTCAACATGCTGCAGAGCAGCCACACAATGCTCAACAACATAGCTTAAAGACATTGGCAAAGCTAATAGCTCTGGTTAAACACTTATTAGGTCCCAAAGGCGAGACCTATTGGCTATGCCAATGCTTGTCCTAACGGGTAAGAGGTTGGAATGCAGTTAGTGTCTTTTGGTCTGGAAGCCATCTGTGGCATACACAAGCTTGGTGCTGCTGGGGTCTGTTTAGGATTTAGGTCTGCCCTTTAGCCATGAGGAAGAGGAAGAATTAAAAGAGCTAGGATAGGCTCGTCGCCAGAGGGAGTGGTGGGAGCAGGGCCGGCTCTCGGGCGGGGCGATCGCACCAGGTGCTGACTTCATGGGGATCTGTGTTTGCACGTTTATTTTGGTTTGAAAAGCACCTGCTGCCGTGTTCCTTGCTTCCAGTAATTTCCAGGCAACAATAAAAATGTCGTCAAGATAACTCTGGTGATTAATGTTCTTTCTGGAGAGAGATCGGAGTTTTGTCTAGTTGAGGTTTTAAGTGATCATAAAATAGCACCGAGTATTAATATGCCTGCTGCAAAGAACGTGCACCATGCAGATCACAAAGTGCATATATTGTATATAGGCCAGCAGGTTACTGCTTTTCTAAGAGACATCCTTTTGTTACTTGCAGTTTATAAATTCAAATCCTAATATAGAACATTGAATTATTAATTGTCTTCAAAGAACTGCATGCACACTGCAAAGTATAGATTAGAGCATAGATTAATGTGGTTAATTTGGGTAGAAATTGATTCTTATTATTAAAGGGGACCCCAACTATGGTGTTCCGTTTCAATTCTGAGTTTGTGCTTCTCCACACCAAGCACTCTTAAACTATATTGCCTACTAGATTGGATGACATGTCCCTCCTACACCTTTTAGTCCTCTGGCTTACGTAACATTGCCTATGCGCTGATTGTAATGTGTGTGTGATGCAGAGTGCTCTGACACCCTACCTATGAGTGGTGCTATATAACTAATTAAATGCTCTCTGAAAGAGAGTGGTTATGGAGACTTGAGGGGCACTGTTAAAAGTTGGTGGTGAGGGAATCTAGCAGAGGTGGTCACTACCTCCACCATGGATGTGGGGGGGTGCGAACAAACATTTTCTCACCGGACGCCACCAGTGCTAAATCTGTCCCTGGATGGGAGGGGCACTGAAAGCAGGAATGCACTGTGTTTGTTAGTGACAGTAGCTGGATTACAGGTAATAAGTAGTCACTGTCAGCCTGGGCCTCTTCCGGAGCTCTGTCACTGTGGTCAAGCAGTTAGCATTGTGACAGAGGAGTGCCCTCTCCCTGTGGCAGGAAGGCTACAGGATAATACTGCAACATAGCAGAGGCGTAACTATAGCTCGAACAACAGGTGATGTGACACCGGGTGTAGGAAAGTAGGATCTGCTTTCATGGCTACCCCCACTTTTTGTCTAGTGTCAGTGTGTTTTGACTGTAGTCTGCTGAGATCCTGCTGATCAGGACCCCAGCAACTGTGCTCTCTCCCCTAATTTGGCTACTTTTGTACATCAAAAAATCAAATGGGGAATGCATCACTTGTCCTGAGTAACCAGGTTTTTTTAAACTTTTCGTATAGTATACCGATAAAAAACCCTTATTCACGTACAGAGGTTGGGGTGGCGGTATATCTTGATTCTCCGCCTTACTCTTAAAAACGTAACAGCATCATCATAGGGTTTGTTTTTATGCTTCCTCCACCCGGAGGTGTACCCCTGGTTAGCGCAGTAGTGATCAGTGATAGAGGGGTTTTGTGCAGTGAGTTACAAGTGGGAAAAAAGGGGATGGTTAAAAAGCTCGTATAGCCAGATTAAGAGTTTTAATGAGTCTGGATTCGAGATTCTCTAAAAATAGTTCCGTGCGTAGGGCGACTTGTTATGAATCTCCCGCACCTAATATGTCCGTAAAAAGGTCGACATGATTCAGCCCTCGTGTAGGAGAGTAGGGTCTGCTATCCTATGGTCACCCCAAATTTTTGCTTTTTGCTTCACTGGTTTTTGACATATTGAGGCTGTGGGCCTGCCAATCAGACCCCCAGCCTGCTGTTCTCTCTACTAAATTTACACTATGCACCCTAGGTGCATAACCAATTGGAAGTGGATCACCCTGTGAGCCCCTGTACCAGTGTACACTAGGTACCCAGGGCATTGGTGTATCTAAGGCCTACCAGGGGCTGAAGCATGTATTGTGCCACCCCTGGCCTGGCCTAACAAATGTGACACAACTGGCTGATCACTCAGCTGGGGTAAGTTGGTGTAACCACCTCTTACTTAGGTGTAGTATACCTATACCTAACCTTAAATGGGACACATGTTAACCTATAAGTCACTCCTATGGCAGGCCTTAACAATCCTGAAGGCAGAGTGCTTGGTTCCATGTGAGATGATGCTCTGGCATGAGCTGAGCCTGTCTGCAGTGGTCGGAACAACTTCCTTCTACTGTTTCCAGATATCGTCATACCATATACTCTTAAGTGCATTATGAACCTCGCGGTTAAATGCTAACTTTGGTTTGGCTTTATCAAAACATGTCGAGTAAGGTGTCATACGAATTGGAATACTAACCCCTCGCCAATTCTGGCGACGGGGTTAGCATTCCACCCTTCTAGAGGGACACGACATGTACAGTACCTGAAACCCGGGTAAAATCAGACATAGCCTCAGCTCCACAAAATGGATGCTGCCACCACAGACACAAGTCTGCCCTCCTGCTGCTGGGAGTCCTTCCAGCTTGGGAGGTGTGGACAAAGGGTTTCCTGCCAGGGGAGGTGCATGCACCACCCCAGACAGGATTTTGTGTATTGGTCAGGTAGGGCTTGGAAGAAACCAGACATGCCTGAGGCTCACAAGGAGCCTCGGTGCATATGCCAGTTCAATCCGGTCCTGGGGCACACCAGTCCCGGGCCTGGGGCGAGCTGGACAAAGGATTGGGGGTGTAACCACCCCCCTTCCTGGTCCCACCCTTAGGGAGGGACCTAGCAGGTAGTCCGGCCCCTAGAATCCGAATAAAGGTAGGAGCTGTGTCCTAAGACTTTAGACATCCTGGAATCAACTTAACTACAAGAAGAAGACGGGAACTTCGACGCTCTGCCGCACAGAGGACTGAAGCCAATCTCCCCTGTGGTCAGGGAGTGACCACCTTGCTAACGCAAGCACCATCCAGCGAATCAACGTCTGCTTTGCCGCCGCCTCCCGCCGGAGCCCGAGCCCAGAGACTGACAAGACCTGGACCTCCAGACCTCTCACCGCCCGATCCACAGTCCCTGAAAAAGAGAGACCCGTGGAGGCACCGAGACACGTGGAGCCAGCCATCTTGGAAAGACTACGACAAGCTGCAAGCGCAACAACCGAGGCTCCCTCCAAGTTGTGCTTTGGGATCTGAGAAGCCCAACCCTCGAGCAGCATCTGCACCAAAGGTGAGCCCTCCAGCATCTCCACGATCTGCGTGGGGCCCTTCTGCATTTTGCCACTCGACGCGCCTAACCGGTTGCTGGCCCGCTGGCTAGTGGCCATCTTGGCGACGAACTTCAAGAACTACACCGCTGGTCTGGTTGCTCCAGACTGGCCCTTGCTCCTCTCCAAAGGAGCAATCCCTCTGACCTTGCTGGTCAGAACCATCAGCTTACTTCGTTTTCCACAACAATTGCTTTTGCCAAGGCTTGTTTGCTTCGATCAAGTCGCCGACACCGCCGACAGCGAGAGCCTGCGTGGGACAGCTCGTGAACCGACTCCTGGACGTCGTCGACCTTCAGGGACCACGTGGCTGCAGAGACAAGCTACACCTTCCTCCCTGTTTGCACCCGACATCGCCTGGTACCCACCTGGTGCCACGCTGGTCACTGGCTAGTGACTGTGAACACTGTCCCCTCTGCTTACAGGTCTTCTACAACTCCGATCCACTCTTGGATCCACCGCATCTCCTCTGGATCGACCGCCTGCAGCATCTTTGTCTTCAGGCTCCACTGAACAGATAGAAAAAACCCGACGCACTTCGAGACCTATGCACCCGCTTCCTGTGGGTGAGGTAAAGCTGGTACTCCGGTGCCCAAGTGTAGAGTATCATCTCTAGTGTCTGTGTTTCCAATCTTGAGTTCATAGTCCATCCGGAAGATCCTCTTTGCAGTAACTTTGTAACTTTTACGCACCCATTGAAAACCTATGGGAGCTCGCGTGTGACTATTTGCTCTGCACACGCAACCCGTGGACCTCCTGGTCACTAACTAAAGTTAGCTCCTTGTAGGCCCAGCGATTCTAGAGGCCCTAAGCCTTTTCCCTTTTCTGTTCGTGGTACTTATACCACTATTTTAGTATATGGTTTGAGCGGCCACCAGGGCCTATCCATATAAAGTGCAACTTCTGTGTATTCTAACGTATTCTTGTTTAACGATTTGTGCTCCTGTGCTCATAAAGAGTCTAGGGGATACTTTGAGAAATAAATACATATATATTTTCAATATATATCTGTGTGGTGTCCTTTCATTGGTATAAAAGGGGGTTACATTTGGTAAAACAGCCTGCTTAACACGCTTCACGAGTTTAGCCTCAAAGACTGCTTAGCCTACGCTACCACTAGGGCAGCTAGTCCGAAAAGGTTGACTTACAACCACACCATAAGGGTTGCTTGGCATGGTACAAGGTGGTCACTTTAACTAGTGAACATCATATACCAGGCCAACTTCTCACACCTCGTGTTTGCCTGTACAGGTCAAGTGGGCTTTCTTCAGGACCTAGAGTGAAAAAATAGCATAGGAGACCGTGTGTCTACTAGGTCACAGACGGAGACACCACATTACGCTGCAAATCCAAATTCTTCCCCATGAACCATCAACTTCCTATCAAAATACTAACTTTCGAACAAGCAGTAATGAAGGAAGTAGACGACCTCACAAACCACACAAAAAAACCCTTTGTGAATATATCGAAGGCAGAACAAAAAGCATTGGATGAATTACGTCAAAACGGAGACCTAGTAATCAAGCCTGCAGATAAAGGCGGAGGAATCGTCCTGTTAAGCAAAGAGGGTTACGACCTACCATGTACAGAACTACTCGCAGATGAGAAATTCTACAGACAAATCACGACGGATCCAACTAAAAGGCTACAAAGAACAATAGACCTTATGGTTGATGAAACAGAATTAAACGACTGGATCTCGAAAAATGAGGCGGAATTCCTTCAAACTAAGGCACCAAGAGTGCCATACTTTTACTCTCTACCTAAGATTCATAAAGAACGGAGGCCCCCTCCGGGACGACCTATCGTCTCAGGAATAGCCTCCGTTCTTGAACTGCTCTCACAATTAGCAGACTAATACCTGAAACCAATGGTCCAAAACACACCAACATATCTGAAGGACACCAGGGACCTGCTGAACCTTCTAAAAGATCAAAGATATTCGGAGGAGAACATGTTACTCGTGGGGTTAGACATAGAAAGTCTTTACACAAGCCTATCCCAACAAAAGACCTTAGACACCCTGGAGTCTTTACTTTTCACCAAACAATGGGATTTCAAAACTCCAAGACATTTTGTCTTGGAATGCTGTATGCTAGCTCTAACGGAGAATTACTTTGAGTACAACAACATCATGTACCAGCATTGCCACGGGACATCTATGGGCAGCACTTTTGCCCCAAGTGTTCCAGGGTTGTACGTCCACTAATTCGAGGAGACTCATATACAGAACATATCAAATCCCTACCAACAGAGGATTTTGCTCTGGAAATGCTATATTGACGATATCATCCTAATCTGGGAAGGTGACATGGAAAGCTTTAAGGAATTCCACAGATGGGTCAACACAAGGGATGAATGGCTCAAATTCACCTACACAGCAGACAAGAAAAGACTGGACTTCTAGACATAACCATCTATGCTGAGGACGACACATTGCAAAACAAAACCTTTTTCAAACCTACATCAAAAAATAGTCTGCTCTCCTACAAGAGCTTTCACCCACGACCACTTAGGGAGAACCTACCTTATAGCCAGTTTCTACGTCTCAGGCGCAATTGTAGCAAAACCAAAGACTACAAGAGACAAGCGGAAGATCTGTGCAACAAACTGAGGAACCGCGAGTACCCGGAAAAAGCCATTAACAAATGTCAAAAGAGGGCCAAAAACCAACCCAGGGAAAGCCTACTTGACACGACACCTAAGGTACCAGAAAAAGACCTAGTAACCTGCGTGACCACTTATAACGCAGCCTCTAACAATGTAAAGAAAATAGTAAACAAAAATTGGAGGATCCTAAATTCTGGATCCTTATGTTGGCCAAAACCGAGATTCGCAAATAAAAGAACAAGAAATCTCAAAGACATCCTGGTACACACCAGACCACCGCCACACACACGAGGAGAAATGATTCCACGACTATGGAATAACCCCCCTGTGTTGGGACACTATCCATGTGGTTCCTGTTCTGTCTGCAATTTGACTACAGCAACTAAAACCATACAACTGCTTCCAGACTTCAAATGGACGATTAGATATCATACTAATTGCAATAGAACACACGCAATTTACATGATCACCTGTCCCTGTTCCCTACGTTATATAGGGATGACATGTCGCAAAGTGAAGCAGAGGATATGTGAGCATAAAAGCAGTGTCACATGCAAAAGAAACACGGCAAAAATGAGTAATCACTTCATAGAAACAAAACACACAGTGGAAGATTTGAAATGGGTTATTTTGGAAACTCTCACAACAAAGACTCACAATGCAGAAAAAGTGCTGTATGAAAAAGAACAGAGATGGGTACATCGCCTTCGAACCAATGACCAAGGGCTCAATGATAATATCCCGTGGCTGAGCTTAAACCACTAAACCTGATTAGGCTATCTGTGAGGTAAAACCCTCACATACCATGACTGCACATTGGGAGTAAGTCCACTCCCCAAAAACCAGTGAACACTAAATATAGAATATCAGTAAAAGTTTCATGCAAAATAGCACGTTGACATAAGACTTCGGTTTTTCTACCTTTTCCTCTTGTTAACAACACCACAGTCACAAAATTAGTGTTCCACCAAAAACACCTTTATGTAACAAAGAACCCAGTGCTTCATGCCTTACAACACCACAATCTGTTTTTTGACAACCAAAACACCACAATGTGATTATATATTTATTTATTTAGATTTCGTAATATGACCAAAAAACGAGAAGTCCAAAAGATCATGAATACTTCTTTCAAAAATAAGTCGCTGTAAAAAGAACCACTCCTAGTCTTTCCTCTAGCCCTAATGCACTTTAAAATGACACCACATGGAAGACAAACATAACAGGGAAGAGGAAGAGTCAGCATAAGTCGTGCTGCACCAGCGCAGCAGGTAGAGAGAAACCACCATGAGATCTCCGGATTTCAAAACCATAACGTACTACCCAACAACATGTTATTTGTGATATGTTTTATCTGTTATTCAGCAGGTAAAAAACCCACTGGCCGCCCGTTGATGTCCAGAAAATAGGACATAAGGTAAATCTATACGGGGACGAGTGAGGGGGGTTGGCCTCAGCACCAAACCAGGCAAAAGGAGTTTATATCCGAAAGAGCTTGACGGGTGGGGGAGCGCTCATACATAAGAACATTTGTTTTACTGTTTTCGCATACCGGAGCGTAACAACACTTAGCGCCACCAAGGTATAACTATTTACCGTATCTACACCGTAACGCTTAGAGCTTCCGCCATTGTACGTTCTCATTTAACTGCTTACACGACCATATCCTGGTGGGTCACATAAGCTTTTACCAACAAATAACGCGATAGCTAAGCGCTGCAGTAAATTGACAAAACGATCTGGAATATTGATCAACGAACAAGTAAACAACATTAGCTATTTGCTAACAGCCACATTACCGTCAACAGTTAGAGCCCATTGCTACACATACTAAAGCCGATTAAGCGAACAGACCCTAACAATTACGTAAATACTAAAATGAACCGCTTTCCACTGAGGGCACATTAATACAACATTGAATCATTTTCCAACTAAACTTACTTGTGATACAAATGTAGAAAAAAACGAATAGAGATCCTTTGCCTAAACGGTCTGTTAAAGGAATTTGCCTTGTTTTGAAGAATTGCCATTTTATAGTTTCTTCTCTGTCTCTGCACATAGACAGCATGATCATTTGGAGAATACAGACTTGATATTCTCCTTCTATGTATGTTTGTCTTGTTTCTTCCTTTTCACAGGTACTATCTGACCTCAGCAGAATCAGGTTAATATACCTGTTTTCACGAAAACCCTGACAATACATGGTCTAAATTCACAGAGACACACACTGTCTCCTACGCTATTTTTTCACTCTAGGTCCTGAAGAAAGCCCACTTGACCCGTACGGGCAAACACGAGGGCTGAAACATGTCGACCTTTTTACGGACATGTTAGGTGCGGGAGATTCATAACAAGTCCCCCTACGCACGGAACTGTTTTTAGAGAATCTCGAATCCAGGCTCATTAAAACTCTTAATCTGGCTATACGAGCTTTTTAACCGTCCCCTTTTTTCCCCAATTGTAACTCACTGCACAAAACCCCTCTATCACTGATCACTACTGCTCTAACCAGGGGTACACCTCCGGGTGGAGGAAGCATAAAAACTAACCCTATGATGATGCTGTCACGTTTTTAAGAGTAAGGCGGAGAATCAAGATATACCGCCACCCCAACCTCTGTACGTGAATGAGGGTTTTTTATCGGTATACTATACGAAAATTTTAAAAAAAACTGGTTACTCAGGACAATTGATCCATTCCCCATTTGATTTTTTGGTATATGAATAAGGAAGCTTAATGGATCGCAGTTCCTTCTTTCTCCCCTCCTCTTGATTTTTTATACTTTTGTACATCCAGAATTGGTTACTGGTGCACCCTTATAAGCCACTCGTATATGGTACTGAGGTACCTAGGGCATAGGTACGCCAGGGTCTCCCATGGGCTGCAGCATATATTGTGCCACCCATGGGAATCAACTTAGTGTGACTACAGGCCTGCCATTGCAGCCTGTATGAGATGGTGCTTGCACCCCTCACAACAGGTATACATTTACTTATATCTGAGGTCACCACACTTAAAACCTATGAGTCACCTCTATGGTAGGCCCTTCAGTCCTGAGGGCAGGGTGCTGGGTTATAAGGTGAGGGCGCCCCTGCATGAGCAGGGCAACCCAACAAATGCCGGAGTTCATTCTTTAGGATTTGTAAGTGTGGTCAGCCATTTTAAGGTTAAGTAGTTGACATCAGTTATTACGAGATGTCAAGCCATATAATGGCTGCACCGAACCTGGTCATGTTTGGTTTCAAACATGTTGGAATCCAACCACAACACCGATTCCGGTGCTGGAAGTATGATCCCATGTACTGTGGGTTTCCTTAGGGGACCCCCCTGTACTCCCGGTAACAGCCTTTTGGGGTCTGTCAGCAAGCTAGTGCTGCTGCCGACCACAGACACGATTCTGCTCCTTTGCTGCTGAGCTGAGATCGACCAGGGGAAGGTAGAACAATAGGTTTCCTGTCACAGAGAGGTGTGACCACCTCCCAGACAGGACTTAATGTATTGGGTTGGGGTGGGGGTTCTTTGCAGCGCCACCAGACCGAATTGAAGGGCACATTTGGTGCCCTTCTTGCATACTCTGGTTTGAGCCAGTTCAGGAACCCTTGGTTCCAGCTCTGACGTGAAACTGGACAAAGTACAGGGGAGTGTCCTCCCCTCTGTCCAGACCCTCCTCTGGGAGGGACCCCTTCCGGCCCCCCTCCCCCCCCAGTCGTTCCAACACTTTCCCTAGGGTACTTAAGGGCTCTCCTGTGAGTGGGTCCTCAGATTCATTGTGGAACAAGACTCCCCTCGGAAACGAAGACACTCTTCGACCGTCTTCAAGTCTTCTGCCTCATCTGTGTCTGTGCTTCATTCAGGTTCTCCCAAAGTCCTGTGGGCTTCAAGGCCATCCAAAGTAATCTTGCTTGGAATGAAGCTGACCGGTATGCTGCTCCTGTCGTCCTAAGGAGTTCCCGAAGCCCAACAACACAGGTGGTGATTCTGCAGCTCCCTAGGGCCCTGCTGGGACCAAATCCCTGTACACAGTGTCGACTTACTGTTGCCAAGGCTTGTTGGCTCTACAGTCCAGAGATCTTTGGGCTACAAAAAGCTCTAGCCTCCAGCACCTCATCCCTTGAAGATCAGCATCCTCACTGCATTCCTTGCATAGTGGGCCTCCATCTTTGGTGAGCTTCCTGAGGTCCTTTTGCGACTCCTGTGCTTTCAGCCTGTGGGTCCTCCTGAGGGTCTTTCTTTGCTGCAGTGGGCTCCCCTGCTTGCTCAAGGCCTGCTCTGACTCTCCTGCACTTTCTGAGCCCCTTGGACCTTGCTGGTCCCAACATTTGCATCTTTTCGCTTTCCACGCCATGTGCGGCTACCAAGGCTTGTTGGTGCTCCCACTGGACACCAACTACCTAGACACCGACATCCAACGTGGGACAGCTCTTACACGGCACCTGGTCTTCTTCAGCTTTGCTTGGTCCTCCCAGCTGCTGAAACAAGATCACTGTCTTCACTCCTGAACCTCCCGACATCGGTGGGCATTGTGCTTCCGTGCCTCCTGGTCACCTCTGAGTGGCACAGACTCTAACCCTTCCGCTTGGAAGGTCTCCTCTACAAGAATACACCCTTGAATTCCACCGGACTCCTTCACAGGCTTCCCCAGAGGCATCTTTTTCAAAGTCTTGCATTGCCGTCTACGGCAGGTTCTGATGTCACTTCACCACTATTCACCCGGCTTCCCTGGTGCAGGTAACCTGGTTCCTGGGGCATTCATGGCTGGGGTGGCTTTCCAACCTTCTGTCTTCCAAAGGCTTTCTTAGGGGTCCTCTAGGATGGGTGCTTCTTCTTTAAAACTGCAACCAGGACTTCTCCATTGACTTCTATTGGGCACATGGCTTTGTTTCCACTCTGCACACAGTCTCTGTGGGGTTCCTGGTTACTTACCTTGGGTGGTTCCTTGTGTCCCCAGCTCCTCTGAGTCTTCTGGTCCAAGTCCCATTCTCCTTTGCAGTTCGCATTTCACTTTCTTAGTATATGGTTTGGTCTCCCTCTGGAGACCAGTGTATATTTGTGCTACTTACCTGATTATTTTGAAGTATGTTTGTGTGTGTTGTTGATTTCTCCGGGTAGGAGATATACTAATTTCTTAGTGACTGTGTTGTGTAATAAATAGACTTATTTTTATAAACACTGTGTGGTTCTTTTTCATCTAATCTACACCGTTGATCAAATGTGGTAAAACAAGCTGCTTTCACACTCCTTCAAGATGAGCCTGAAGGCTGCTCTCCACAGCTACCACTTTGAGAACTTTCTATGGTTATCAAAGACCACTAAAATCACTGTAAGGGTTTCCTGGATTAGTGCAAGGAGCGGAACTCCTTAGAGTATGCACCATATACTAAGCCAACCTCCTACACCGGGGTCCCAATGGTCTGAGACACCGAGTCTCAAGGGTCTGAGAGTCCCACTGCTCCTTAATTATTGCTATTTTTCTGCCAAATGAGGAGATAATGCCAATTTTCCCACCTTGCGTTAGAGCCCATGGATCCCTTGCTACACCACTATGACTTTGTGCTCAAATTGGCAACAGGAGGTGTGAGCCAAGGGCTTTAAGTGGCCCGCATCCTCCAGGTCTCTGATCTGGTAGCATTTTAGAATGGACATGAAACGGGTCCTTATCGGGCCCTATATTCATGTCCTTAAATTTACTGGGAAAACACTGACGATATCTGAACAATTAATGTAATAAATGTTCAGGTAATCCATGTCTGTGATTTAGTTGCCATTTAAATTTCACGTTTTTTACTGAATCTTGCACTCCATTCCTGTTAGCTCTTGCCAGCATGTTGTGTATTTATATTTTTTTGCTAGTACAGCATATTACTCGTGTATAGTGCATGCTTCGAAACGAGTCTCGTGTTTTTTTTATATCGCCCACGGTTAATAGGACTAGAGTTGAGGCTGAAGGCAGTGTGAGTTTCTCACAGAGCCTGTCAGTTGGTCAAAAAGATGTTAAGAATAAATGGTCATCCAATCTTTTGACTTCTTTTCAGAGCTCACACAGACGGCTAGTCACAAAGCCAATAGTCGGCCGGGCTGGTTTTAGGTGTATCTCAGTTGCTGTACTATTATATTGCAATAAGAAATCTCCGAAAGGGGGGGGCAATGGTAGGCCGAGATCTCAATGGGGGAGGCCGTTTCTCCACTGTTATTGGGTTAAACCACAAAGCTGCTTCCGTACACCATAATCATCGGGGTAACAAGTGACATTACATGTCATGAGATCTTTGTGATAGGCAATTTTACATTTATTAAACTCAAGCACGCGTGAATTTAACGTTTCGCCGGTGTCTCGTGCAACTACATAAGTGTATATATTTCCACACCAGCTACTTATTAATGCCTTCCCAGTACCAGTGTCCTACTGTCCTTGCCAATGCTGGAGGGTGTGTGACCGCAGCCCACGGGAGTTTAGCCTTAAAACTACAGCAATCCGCCACGAATGCCTGCCCTCGGTTGCCAACCTGCTCAAACAGGGTAAGATAAAGGTATTTTCCGTGTTTACATAGTTATTATTATCCCAGCCATGATGCCTTGACTTCTTTATTGCGCTAATCAATAACAATTGGAGAAAGCTTCCTACACGATATGATAATGTGGTTTATAGGATGGAGATTAAGGAACAATAACTGACAGTTTGAAAAGTATACATTTCCGATGTTTGAAGAAACAAAGTTGCTTAAATAAATGCCGTATTATGTGGCCTGACCTGCTTCTTTTGCCAGACGTAGAATCACATACATTTGATGGAAGCTGGGTTCTCCTGTTTGTTTTGTAATTTGGCTATACCATCTCATAATCCTAAAATGTTTGAAACATATTTAACATATTTTATGTACATGTATTGAATACGCATTTAATCAGATACATTGCAATTGGTACACGAACACTTCTTTCATAATTCCATAGTGTTTTTTTTAATGTACTTCAAAATATCTTGTAACGTTTGACAACTCTTCCTTGTAAAGCCAGTCATGAGAAAGAACTGGGGCTTACCTTAATATCATGCGATAGTGAGTCCATTCAACTCGAGGGTCATGGTGAAGGTAACTCGCTTTGAAAGTCTGAAACCGCAAGCTGCCCCCATTGATGTGACAATGTATATACTCCAATCTGAGTCATCACTAGGTAGGCCCTTGGAAGGCAACTCTGGAAAAAGAGGATGAAGATGAAAAAGAGAGTGATGGGGTGTTGAGGGAGAGGAATCTGTTTGACAGTGAGAGAATCTCTGTGGGAGACCAAATCACTTCAATTTTGTCTTCTGCCCTTACTCCCCATTTTGATTTGGTGAATTATTAACTTAGAAGAAAGTAGTTTTATATTTGGTGGAGGTATAACGTTTGAGCAATGCAATCTTTTTGTGGTCTGGCACGATGGCACAGCAGTTGCCAGACAATTATGTGATCATCACTAGAAAGGGACTTTGGCTCAGCATACATGTTGGGACCCAGGATTACATCATGTTTTGATTGGGCAGGAATTGTGTGCGTCAATAAAAATAGTGTTTACCCTCCACGCAGATGTGATCATATTGTTTATTTATCCAGGTGCTTAAGCTGGAACATTCAGTGGCACACACAAGACACTGGGGTGCTATTAAAGTCAAAAACTGGATAATTTATGTTGCTTTCCCTCTTGTAGAAGCACAGATGGTAGGGGGAAATCATTAATCTACAAGGATTTTTAGGTCTGGATTGACAGTATAACTCTCACCTGTACTTTTAACTTACACCAATATTATTCTAAAGTTCTTTACTTCCATAGAAATACATATCTATCCCATGCTCTATACTTGTATTGCTTCACATTACCTTACAACATTCATTTAAAGCCAGGCTTATTGGCATTGCCTATGTTTGTTTTTGTTTAAAAGTATGCCGGAATCAAGGAGTGGTTAATTTGATTTAGCTACTTAAGTTATCTTTTAGTGGATAAATAGTATTTTAAAAGTAGAAGACTTGTATAGCTGTCGACTCCTGTTTCTGATCCACCGAGTTCCACAAAACAACCACTTTGTTGTTTAACTGTAAACCATATGCGAAAATGTTGCATTGTAAAATGAGTCCTGCAAAAATGTTTGTTTTAAATTATGTTACACACAGTGCTGAATATGTTATTAACTCTTGCCCTTTGATTATGTTTTTCCCGTTGTATCAGAGCCAGCACTTTGTTCAATATTTGGAACAAATATAAAACACGCCTGCCAGCTTTTTACTACTATGAAAAACTTCTGAAAGTTGGAGAGGAGCTAATGCAAATCAAGGTAAGTCAATCAAAGAAGAATATGGTTTTGTTATTTGCCTCTTCAATACTTATATGCATTTGGACCCTTTCCTGGGTTTGGCTTCCTTGATCAATGACCACTGCTATACAAAGAGCCCATGATTCATATTTCCTGTATGGCCAAGCTCAACAAGCTGAGGCTTCAATCAGAGGGGACTGCTTGGTCCCAGGGATGAGCAAAAGCATCTTAAATGTGTTAGATTATACAAATGGACACTGTTTCAAAGCACCAGAATGTAATCATTTGTGTGCATACCTTTTCTTTAATTTCCCATTGTTTATTGTTGTGGAAAGATCTCTTTATTCAGATGCCAACAAAGGAACCTCTTGGATGTATACAGAGGAAGCTCCATACACATAGATACCTTCTACTCATAATTGGGAGGGTATTATATATTGGAACCAACCCTCTGCATAATCATATCATCCTTGAGATTGTTTGTATTGATTTCATTTTGTTCCCGTAATCCTTGGAAGACCAAGTCACCTGTCAGGTTATGTTTGATATCAGTGTTTGCTGTTAGCTAATCTGGTGTATCTTTAACATTTTTAGAATTTTCCCTTTGCCTTACTAAGTATGTGTTGTGTGTTGTTCCTTTGTTGTATGCCATTGGTAAAGGGAGGAGATCTCTATAAATCATTGTGGGGCTCATTATGCGTTCCGTGTCCCCTGCTGGTGCTGTGTTGTGACTTGTTGTAGTGTTACTTTGAATCCTTTCCCTGGTTACCCTTTCCCTGCTGCTCATCCAGTATGAATGTGATGCATGTATAAAGTTGGAATGCTTGATTGATGTAGTGGAATCATGGAATGCCTGGTGTGGTTGACAGAGAGACCGTTGGAGCGTGTGGGCTGAGCAGAAAGGTGGGGTTATCAACATGCTATCTGTTACTTACTTACCATCCTAATAACCAGTAACTAGCTTAATAAACCTTCTATATATAACCTACAATATGGCTACCTCTGGACTTCTTTTTGATTGCAACATGCTGCTTCATGAATCTGCACGCTTTCAGGATGGTTGGAGCCTGGTCCAGCTGTAACATTCTTTTTCTGCATCTGCTGAGGTGTAAACTAGGTAGTGAGCTATGGACTGTGTGCGGAGAGGTTGCTTCAGGTATATATGCAGTGCACGAAGAATGGAAGTCTGCAGTGGAACCAGGAAATACAATTCTCATCTGACAGGCAAAGCCTGATATAGCTGGCATCTTGTGTGCAGCACAATTGCATTATGTTTGGATGTGATTTATATTTGGGACTGCCACCTTATGTAACGTGAGCAGAAGAGGCTAGGCTGAGGTGAAACTGATATACATTTGGTGCCTTAAGAGTAGAATGAGAAGGTGACATAACCAGATATATTTAGTCTGAACATGGACCTACCATAAATGTAATTCACATCAGTTTCCTGATGGCTGAAGGATCACGTTAATACCTCAAAACAATTGTGTTCATGTCACATGTCACTATGTCCCTCTCAAACAGACAATCCTCTATCTTATCACCAGTTGCCCACAATTCATTTCTGTGCATTGTATTTTATTGCTGCCTGGGGTGGCCCCAGTGAGCACTTAGTCTGCATTTTTCCAAATATTTTTCATGAAAGTGATCCTGTAAAAGTTAGATTCAATCATCTTTCGTTAATTTGCAAGATCTGCATTTGACTATTTGTCAATATTCCCCTTCATTTTGACTTCTTAGTAGTAACACATGTTGTGTAACATAGAGTGCTGTAGCTGATACCCTGTGCACCAGCCCTCTTGAAGCTACATTCATGGGATGGTCCAAAGGTCTTGCGAGTCTGTGTTTGCTAATGCCACTCAAAACAGGAGCATGCCTGGGCATTTCATTTGCATAGATTGTAAATAAGGGAGGTGAGGCAAGAGGGTGGACTTTTGTTGAACTGCTCAGGGAAAATGGGATAGCCAAAGTCGGGTAAAAGCCTTTTGCAGGAGGACGTTGCACAAATCACTTTGAATAACTGGGGGCATTGTTGCAGCGCTAAGGCTAACATAGACTCAGCAGACTCACCAGAGTGGGACCGCTGACCGGGGTGCCTGTGCTGTGTGTCTCCCTCGCCGCTGGACAACGCTGCCGTGAGGGGAGACTACAACTCCCGTGAGCCCCTGCTCCTCACTCTACTTCCACCACCAGCGCGCCCGGAGGCGCTTGAAAAGCAGAAGCTCCCTCGGTGGAGCGGGGGGCATTGTTGCAGCGCTAAGGCTAACATAGACTCACCAGACTCACCAGAGTGGGACCGCTGACTGGGGTGCCTGTGCTGTGTGTCTCCCTCGCCGCTGGACAACGCTGCCGCGAGGGGAGACTACAACTCCCGTGAGCCCCTGCTCCTCACTCTACTTCCGCCACCAGCGCGCCCGGAGGCGCTTGAAAAGCAGAAGCTCCCTCGGTGGAGCGGGGGGCATTGTTGCAGCGCTAAGGCTAACATAGACTCACCAGACTCACCAGAGTGGGACCGCTGACCGGGGTGCCTGTGCTGTGTGTCTACCTCGCCGCTGGACAACGCTGCCGCGAGGGGAGACTACAACTCCCGTGAGCCCCTGCTCCTCACTCTACTTCCGCCACCAGGGCGCCCGGAGGCGCTTGAAAAGCAGAAGCTCCCTCGGTGGAGCGGGGGGCATTGTTGCAGCGCTAAGGCTAACATAGACTCACCAGACTCACCAGAGTGGGACCACTGACCGGGGTGCCTGTGCTGTGTGTCTCCCTCGCCGCTGGACAACGCTGCCGCGAGGGGAGACTACAACTCCAGTGAGCCCCTGCTCCTCACTCTACTTCCGCCACCAGCGCGCCCGGAGGTGCTTGAAAAGCAGAAGCTCCCTCGGTGGAGCGGGGGGCATTGTTGCAGCGCTAAGGCTAACATAGACTCACCAGAGTGGGACCGCTGACCGGGGTGCCTGTGCTGTGTGTCTCCCTCGCCGCTGGACAACGCTGCCGCGAGGGGAGACTACAACTCCCGTGAGCCCCTGCACCTCACTCTACTTCCGCCACCAGCGCGCCCGGAGGCGCTTGAAAAGCAGAAGCTCCCTCGGTGGAGCGGGGGGCATTGTTGCAGCGCTAAGGCTAACATAGACTCACCAGACTCACCAGAGTGGGACCGCTGACCGGGGTGCCTGTGCTGTGTGTCTCCCTCGCCGCTGGACAACGCTGCCGCGAGGGGAGACTACAACTCCCGTGAGCCCCTGCTCCTCACTCTACTTCCGCCACCAGCGCGCCCGGAGGCGCTTGAAAAGCAGAAGCTCCATCAGCGTCGCGGGAGGCGCGCGCGGGCGGCGCCGGGCTGAGCCCGGGCAGAGGGCGGGCCGTCTGTGGCCGTCTGGGGCCTAAGGAGGCCGGGTCGGGCCACCCCCCTTTGCTGTGTTTCCCGGATCTTATGCCGAGGAGGTACGTTACACTCCCGGGACTAAGCCCACTGCCACCTCACTGCCTCACACGGACTGGTTGAGATTAACTGATGGTAAAGACTTATTTTTTTCTTGCTAACATAAACTGAGTTGTACTGTGTAATCTGTCTATTTTCGTTCTGCACCTATCTTCATTCCTCTAAAATGGAAACACGCAAAAGTACAGCGGGCACATTAGACGCTTATCTATTAAGAGCAGAATCTTTAATCATTCAAGAAATCCAAACTACTGAAAGGAGGCTTTCACTAGAACCCTCCTTAAGACCAATCAGAATTCCTGATGTAGCAAACCCACCTCCACCGACTAAACTACCTACTATGATAACTGTCCCTGACCCTTTGGTTCACTCCCCTCCATACTCACCGGGGAGTAAAGGAACATCGCTAAAACTCACCTCTCCACAAGTGAAAGGACCCCTAACACGAGGGAAAAACAAAACTAAATTGAGCACTGGAAGGGGGGTACACAGAAAAGGCCAACTTTTTAAAACAGGGAAGACTTCAGCCCATTTAGTCAATTGTGACATAGGCACACAAACCGAGGAATATAACCAAGCTCCCTCTGTCCAATTAGATACCCTTGGCGAAATGATTGAGTCGTCAGCCCAAAATAGCGTAAAGACAATTCAATTAGCAGTAACTCAAGACATAGAAGAAAAACTGGGTGAAATGATTTCCTTACTCTCTGCCGTTTTTGAAGATAAATTTGTTCAACTTAACAAAAACGCTACTTGATGGCATAACACGACTGAATTCCCCTAGAATACAGTCTGTAAATAGTCAACTTACTCCTCAAAAGGAACAAAATACACCTTTCACAACAGAACATTCTAGTACCCTTTCTGCAAATACTCTCACTATCCCTCCTATAACCAGATCGTTAAAGAATCAGGCCATAAAGGGGGCGTCAAACGTAACAATGGAACCACCTGTAGGACCCCTTGTAAGACCAAACTATAACAAGACGGTTGCTCCCACAACTTCTCCAACTCCAAATCAAGATTGTTTAAATTTACCACCGGCCGCTCGGCCATATGTCTTAGTCCTAACAGGCGTCCCGCCCCTACAAAAAGATACAAAAGAAACATGGGTTTCATTAAGGAATAAGGTCACTAACTGGCTTACCAAAAACACCTATTTTTACCCAAAACACATAAATCAGATCTTGATGGTTAGAAGAGTGGGCTGGATCGGGGACTCCCATAAAAAATGTCCTGGAGACTGCATAGTTGTAAACTTTAAGTCTCCAGGTCTAGTCCGTTCCCTCCTCAGGATTAATAGGGGAATAACACATGGAACCACAAACATCAATCTGGTGTCACTCGATTTTTTTCTACCTTAGTGAGCAAGCAAATGACCATAGAAGGAATGGGTGCATTCTTACTCAGAATAGATTCGAACAACTTGCTACATTAGAGGAGGTGGACTGACAATCAACACCTCACGATAATTCCGCTCCCCTAAGTGTCACCCCGTCTCCTCTTACACCAAACGGCCTCTCTGACTTCCATCATGATAAAGGCAAGACTTCGGCCCATTCTCCTTCCATTTCCCCGGCGCTCATAGATCGACAAGGGATTTTTTCTAAATTTACTAGCACGTTCGAAAATACTTCCCCCCTGACAGACAGACCTTGCAATGAGGGCGACACCAGTCCAATTGTGGACCCTCTCGCGGCTAAATTAAATATCCCAAGGACTTCCATCAGACGTAAGAAAACTTCCCCAAAGAACTCAGATCTAAACATAACATTTTGAAATATAGCGTGCCTTCGACTAAAGACCTACAATGAAGAATGGTTAAAATTCATTAAAGAAAGTGAAATTATCGCTTTCCAGGAGACTTTGGCAATCACCCCTACTCACATAAACGGGTTTAAAACTTTTTTCAGCCCAGCATCACCTTCAACATCAGGCAGAGCAAAGGGTGGATTAGCCATTTATGTTTCAAACCTAATTCCAACTCTGGAAGCTCACCCACTCAAAAACGAGTCACAATACCAGATAATACGTGTAACCATAAGTAGAATGCCACCAATCCTAATAGTCAATATTTACAACAACCTTACAGACCTCAGCTTCATGGAGGTCATAAAAGCAATCCGTGACTTTCTACAAAAACAAATTATGCTCAGCAAAGGGAAAGAACCATTAATAATCTGGGGGGGGATTTTAATTTGACACTATGTAAGAGCACCCTAAACGGCAATTGTGGCTATATTGACCACCTAAACAATAACATCTCTCATTTTTCGCATTCTCACAAGGGGTCTTTTCTAAATGAGACCATGACCCTCCTCCAATTAGCTTTTGCTAACGAACTTACTGTCCCTTCAACCCCCTTTGCTCCAACCATTAACGGTAGAGGATTATCTTCTTGTATCGATTTTATCTTGGCAGGTAATATTTCCCCAAACTTGATCACTGCTGTCACTATTCACGATTGTGTATTCAGCGACCATTTTCCACTGTCTGTTACCATCCAAACTACTGCCCCACGAAAAAAGGCTCAAACAATATATCACGATGAAAACATCTCTATGTCCCGCTTAAATGGGTACGCACTTAAATGGTCAAACATTGATCCCGTCGCCATCCTAGAAACCATAACTAACGCGGCCCGCCCAGCCTTCGTAGTTTGCCTAACGGAGACGTCACCTCCTGGTGAGATCGTGGCTAACTACGAGAAAATAATCTTAGAGGTAAAGAACGCCCTGACAGTGCACCCCACGGGGCAAAAAACCTCAAACGATAAACCTAAGTTCAGATGGTTTAATCCAGCATGCTCTAGAGCTCACAAAATCCTTAAAAAAACTTTTAAAAAATCCCCAAGAAACATCCTCGAGGTTTCAACGGCCAGGCAAACATATAATAAAGTAATCGCATCCAGGAAAAATAACTAAAAGAGGCACACTGGACTGCCCTACACGAAAGCTGTTACAATAAAGATTCGGTTACCTTCTGGGAGATCGTTAATTCCTCCTTTTTGGCGGGACCAAAAGATTGTGGTACACTGGAAACAACCATCTCTGAACAAGAGTGGGTCACCCACTTTTCACAAATTTTTTCTATTCCAGCGGGGAAATGCCGACAGACTCACAGCCCCCCAATGGTCCGAACAAACCCATTAGTCATGGACTTCAACCTCGCTGAGGTGAAGATGGCCCTGAACGTTAGCAGATCAGGAAAGGCCCCGGGACCGGATGCTGTTCCTATGGATCTTTACAAATCAAACATCGATCTCTGGGCCCCCCTGCTACTTAACGTTCTAGAGGCTCTGGGACAGGTAGGATTACCAACTTCCTGGTCAGATTCGATCCTAGTTCCAATTTTTAAAAAGGGAAACAGGAACAGCCCTGCGTGCTACAGACCCATATCCCTACTGGATTCCTTCGGTAAAACAGTAGGTAGAATTCTTTTAGCACGCTTACAAAACTGGGCAGAGGTAAATAATATCTTATCTGACTTACAGTTCGGCTTCAGGGAAGGAAGAGGCACTATAGAGCAGGTCCTGAACCTCACACTATTGAGGGGGAAGTATGTCCTTGCAAAGGGTGGCAGCCTTTGCATGGTATACGTCGACCTATCCGCAGCTTTTGACTGCGTAGATCACAATAAGCTCTGGACCATAATGATACAAATGGGAATTGACACCAACCTGGTTAATTATATCAGGGAAATTTACTCCAATACGACCACCAGAGTAAGATATGGCTCAGGGGGGCAGTTAACGTCATCTTTTGGAATTGAGCGGGGAGTCAGGCAAGGCTGTGTCCTGGCTCCCTTTCTTTTCAATCTCTACACCAACGGCTTAGAAGTAGCCATGTTAAAGGGTAGCCAGGACCAACCATACATTCAATCACGTCCGATCCTCGCTCTTCTTTATGCGGACGACGCAGTTATAGTCGCCCGTACCCCCCTGGAGCTACAACGGGCTACACAAACTTCATGAACCATCTGGATCTAAACATCAATGCCAAAAAGACTTTTATAATGGCATCAGGCAAACCATCTCGTAAAATGAAAAACATTTACCTAAACGACACAAAAATAGAATATACCACTACTTATCCTTATTTGGGAGTCGTAATAGACAACAAAGGTACTTGGAAAAGCGCTACAGAAAACAGAAAATTACAATTTCTAAAAGCAACAACGGCCTTGAGAGCGTTTGCTCGGAGACTGGGCAAAAGAGCCTCTAAAGAAATGCTTGACATTTACAATTCAAAATGCCTCAGTACGGCGATTTACGGGGCTGGGATCTGGGGCAGCGTACGAGTCGATGCAATCCAAAAGATAGAGAACTCCTTTCTGAAATTCCTGCTGGCAGTCCTGCCGTCCACTCCAACTTTTAATATTCATAGCGAATTGGACCTCCCATATATCACAGACGTAATACGAATGCAGCCAATCCTTTTATGGCATTGTGTCTGGTCCACACCGGAACTAAAACTTACGCAGGCACTCATCTCTGACTGCATGAAACTGGAGTATGGGTCACATATCACCTGGCTTTCTTACGTTAAAAACTTCCTATCTGATTTAGGACTTGATCACTTTTTCTCAAACCCTCTTAAAATAAATCTAATCCCCAGAAAGAGACTACGAGATATGTGTATAAGCCATCTAGCAGAACTGCGTCTGACACTCGAATCAAATAAAAATTCAGTACAGCTCTTTCTCCCCATTCACACTATAGATCAAATAGAGCCTTACCTGAACTCCAGCTTAAGTAATTATGAGAAATTTCTACTGACGAGACTGCGATTTAACATATTTCATCGGCTAATCGCCTTCCCTGTGATAAATGACTGGACACCCCACTTGACGCTATGTCCTTGCGATGACCTTTCTGCCCAATCGACCCTACACGTAATTATGTTCTGTAAATATTACACTGAACCAAGAAAGCTATACCTGATTCCATTTTTGAAACAGCTGGGCCTAAAACAATGTCGACCAGCCCTCATGGTTCTTCAAATGTTAGAAACAGAAATATTGGCAAAAAACATGGCAAAGTTCTTAAAATTTTGTGTGCGACACAGAACAAATCTTTAAAAGGAACCTTGCCCCCTCCTTTCTTAACATTTAACAATGACGGCCTTTACGATCCATTTAAACATACCCTACGATGAATTGGGATTACCCTCCTATGCATCCTAAATTTGCTATTGGGGGGTTTGTTTTTGTTCCGTCTGTATAACTTTCAATATTTTTAAGATTTTATATATTGCGAAATGGCCAATTTGCACATATTGTTATCGAGTTAGGTAAAAATACTTTACCTCTTTTTAATATTGATGTTAAATGTATATTTGTAAATGTCTTTTTTATATGTAAATGCTTTTATGGTATGTAAATGCCTTACCGAATAAAGCTTTTCATTCATTCATTTCATTCAACTTGGTGCTTTCTTGTTAATTACAAAATATAAATCCTGTGGTGAAATTTCACCAGTTAGTCTTTTATTGAAAATGTGAGATTCCTATAGCAACCCATTTTACCAGTTGGAATCCATTATGTAACAGTGGAAACTCTCAGTAATTGTTGATTGGGAGCAGTGGGTTTTTGGAAGGCGAGAGGATGATGTTAGTGAATTAGAACAAATGTAGGTACAAGGATTAACATGGAAAGCAGATTGAATGTCAAAGGAATGCTTATTGTTAATAACAAAAAAGTGGAGATTAAAATTCTACACACCTGCGTGAAGTTCTTCACCTCTGCGTTTTTTTAACCATTTTTCCTGAACTGTAGGGTATTTGTAAGCATAAAAGGTCCAATTCACAAAGGTAAACTTCGATGTTTGGTCTAAACTTAGACCAAACGACTACGTTTACGACTTTGGGAATTCACCAAGGGCATTTACGAGTACTAGCTTTATGTCCACACTCGGGCAGAGATCCATCTCTAGTGCGGACATAAAGATAGTACTCGTAAATGGCCATTGTGAATTCTGAAAGTTGTAAACTTAGACGTTTGGTCTAAGTTTAGACCAATCGTCTAAGTTTACCTTTGGAATCTGGCCCAAAGAGTATAATTATTAATGAGTAGAACGTATTGAAAATATGAATGCTTATCAGTGATTAATTTGTAAAATAATAAGCACCTGGGCCCAACCTTTTCCTCAGACGCCCTCAGCCGAGAATTGCAATATTGGAGTTGCTGAATACCAAGACTTCTTAGTCTTGATTCCACCTCCTTCGTTCACCACCCGCAGTCTCTTCCCATGTATCACTCATGAAGGTTCTTTTTCATCTCTGCTTTTTCCCTTTGTTTCTCTCTTTCCGTCATTGTCTTCTTCACCCCCACCAGTGAAAACATAATGTTGTATTCCTATTGCTTTAACATCAGAGTTCCATTGTACATGTATACCCCAACGTCCACTGATCTATTTTATAATCAAATGTGAGTGTCACTTTTTGCATTAACCTGAAGTGCCCTTTGACCGTAGGATGCTTGCTTACCTTCATGTCTATTAGGTCTAGGGGCCATTTTATTTGCATATTTTGTGCATCTTAGTGAAGCACAAACTCGCTTTCCATTATTGGCAACCAGAAGTGTGATGTTAGCAAATTAATGATGTCAGCAGTGTGTTCATATATTCATAGTTTCAAGGACATCTCACATTTTCTCAATGGAAAGATGCTGCCACCTGCTCTGTAAATACTTCACTTCTGGTTTTGTAGCAGTGGGGACCGGTTTTGTAACTGATGGTAAGTTTTGCAGCAGTGCTGCAATATCAGTCACCAGTAACAAAAGCAGTAAGCAAGCGTGCCCAGCCTTCCAGAGCCAGACAGTGCTTCCCCAGGGGCTGGTCCGAGAAAATCGCCACGGCTGCTTTTGGTTCCCATTTCGGCCCTGCAAGGCCTTGCTTCTCTTTCAAAATAGATGATTAAATTGATACTTATACCATATTTCACAAATGTGCATTTGTGCATGGCAATTTTGCACTGACATTTGTACGGGGTGGCCAGTGCAAAAACTACACCAAGCAAATGCCATTCTTGTACTTACTCTGTGGTCAGAATTTTTCTGTAGAATTACCTTTCATCAATAAAAAGGTATTCAATTAGCACTTTATGTTCCTTAAGACGGACAGGTACCACCTGCTAATTTTAAATGATTCATTCATTGTTGGTTTTAGGTTATTCTTTGCTGAATCCTTTGCACTTGTAGGACTTGGCCCTTTTTGGCTAAAGTCCCTAAACGTTCTGCTTTCCCCCTAGACCTTTTTTTTGACATGGTGTGCCAACTTAGATGCTTTGGACACTTTGCCACTGCTAAACAGTGTCAAAGTGCAAGTGTTCCCTGTATAAAGTGTAATGGTAATTGGTTGTCCATGAGTGGTATGTTTGCCTTACTAGTAAAGACCCTAGTAAAGTGCACTATGTGTGCCTGGGCTGGTAATGCAAATGCTACTAGTGGGCCTGCAGCACTAATTGTGCAACCCACACAAGTAGCCTTAAAAAGGGAACTCAGGCCTGCCGTTGCAGTGCCTGTGCGCAGTTTGTTAAACTGCCATTTTGTTCTGACAAGTGCACTCAATTGCCAGACTTACCCTTCCCTTTCTATGCACATCAGACACCCCTATGGTGATGTAATAACAAAGAGGCAAAAAAAAAAAAAACGCAATAAAGATATTTAAAAAAAATAAAAATCAGACACCCCTGTGGTAGGTCTAGGGTACCCCCTGAGCAGGGTGCAGTGCATGTGAAAGGTAGGACATGTACTAAGGTGTGTGCCATGTCCTGACAGTGAAATAATCTCCATTTTGTTTTTCACTGTGGAAAGGCCATCTTGCCCATAGGATAGATTGGGAAGGCTGTGTAATGTGTTTTCCAACCTATCTTCCTAAAGGCTTAAGATGGAAAGGTGAAGTTTAGTATGCCTGAACTCACACTGTAATAACACATCTTTTTATGAAGGTGGATTTTGCATTGTGTGTTTATAAGCCACTCTTTTAGAAGTGGCTGAGTTTTTGTGCTCTAACATTTCTGTGTGTCTCTGCCTGGTTCTGGATTGACTGTCTGGATTTGAAAGCGATAGGATCTGGGGATTGTCTTGACCCAGGGAAGGAGGTGAGACAGCAACAGGCTGACCTGCATCTGGAGTGTAGGGGGAGGAGTAGCCCCTATAGGTGAAGAGGCCTGGGTTGCTGCTATAAAACAATTGTACCATCTCCTGCTGAGTGATTAAGAATCCAGACCCCCCACTAATCAAAGGAAGAAGGTGTCACTGGCAGGGAGGCACCCAGAACTGGTTTGAACAGGGGTCAGTGTCCCTGAACACAAAGACTTCAAAGCCATTGAGGGGTATAACTATGAGAGCTGAGACCCCTGAACTTTGGAGAATGGCTTGATCAAGTGTGAACAAGACTGGAGCTACTTCGTGGTCAAGAGGAACCTTTGCCAAGGAAGAAACAACTGAAGAGACTGAAGGATAGGACTGACCCTTGCTGTGTGTTCTGGGGCTGGCCTGCAGTTTGCTGTTTCAATCAAGGAAAGGCTAAAGTGACTTTGCTGTGTGCTTTGTCCCCCTGCTTGAAAGGACTTTTCTGTGTGCTGTGTCCTGAAGTAACTTATCCCCAAGGGCCCGAGGTGAGCTGGCTCCCTGTTGCGGAAACACAGGAACCCAAAAGTTTCCAGGAGAGTCTCAGCAGTGCTGTGTGTGCGTGCTTGTTGCAGCCTGAGACCCTCGTAAGGTGTGCCCTGTGATCGTGGGCACCTGGAGTCCAAGCAAGGATCAGCGGTGTGCGTGTGCTTTTTGCAGCCTGAACCCCTTTGTGAGGATTGTCCAGTTATTGTGTGCACAGGAATCCAAGTGAGTCTCATCCACGCTGTGTGCATGTGCGTTGTGCACCGTGAGACCTTCGTGAGGATTTGCCTTGCTATCATGCACCGGGAGTTAAAGTGAGTCTCAGCGATGCTGTGCGCGTGATCTTCGTGCAGCCTGAGAACTTTGTGTGGAGTGCCCGGTGATCGTGCACCCGAAGCTCAAGGAAGTCTCAGCAACGCTGTGTGCGTGTGCCCTGTGGCAGCCTGAGATCTTCGTAACTGTAGTGGCCCGGACCGGAAGCCCCGGAACAGCTGTGCCTCCGGCCCGAGCCCGCCGTTGCCAAAGTCACAAAGATTGCATTGGAGGCCCAGCCATAGGACGAGGAGAGGAGAGTGAGTTTGCGCCCCCCAGGTAATGTGTGTCGATTCCTGGGGCGGGATACGGGCTTGTAGGGAGAAGCTCTTGGCCTCTCTCTCGTTCCAGCAGCGCGAGCCTCCGCTTCGGCTCGTATTGCGGCCCGTATTGCCAAGGGAGAGGCAGTACAGGGGCCTGAGTGCAGAGCTGCACTTTTTGATTACACCGTACCCATTTTGTGGTCAACTGTTGAGAGGCTGACTGCAAGTCAGAAGGAGAGGCGGAGAGACCGCCTAAGGCCCAGTGATCGGGGTCTGATGTATTGCGTATTATTCCATTTCTGCATAACGGAGTACCTGACTGTTGTATTACGCCTTGCATTATTCCTGCATAACGAAATACCTGATTAGTGTATGACACATTGCATTGTTTCTGCATAACAAACTACCTGATTAGTGTATTACGCATTGCATTATTCCTGCATAACGAATTACCTGATTAGTGTATTACGCATTGCCTTATTTCTGCATAACGAAGTACCTGGTGGTTGTATTACGCACTGCATTATTTTTACTTTGCAAAGTGCCTGATTGTTGCGTTACGCATTGCATTCTTTTTACATTGCATAGTGTCTGATTGCTGCGTTACGCCTTACAGTAATTTTACATTGCAATAGTGCCTGATTCTAGCATTGCGAACTGTATAACATCATATTAGGATTACAGGAGAATGTTTAGAAGTGCTCATTAATACCGCCAGAACTGACAAGGGCTGGCTGGCCTAACAACCGGCCAGGAGAAATAGTACACAAACTCATATGTTGGATTTATATCGTGTGGTCTTATCGTATATCTTTTTATATAAAGTTTATACTCGTTTTTATAAAACTCGTGTGGAGTCCATTTGTGGTGTCATAATTGGGTTGTTGTGAGCGTGGTTGCAAATACTTTACACATTTGCCTTGAAGATAAGCCCGGCTGCTCGTGCCAAGCTACCGAGGGGGTGAGCGGGGCTATCTCAGAAGGTGACCTTCCTTTCCCTACCTACCTCAGCCAACCTGGGATCCGGGGTCTAACAGCACTTATTTGTAACAAACAGTAGTGCCCCTTGATTTATACATTCATGTCTTCTGAGATTTAGTGCTGATCAAACAGCCTCATTATAAAGGAGTGCATTATGCTTTGTTGACGACTGGTTAACTGATATATCTGCACTGGGATGACAGACTTCCTAGGGGGAAATTTCATGTTCAAATTATTGCTTTCTAAATCCAAGTGTGACATCTGTTTTTGGACTATTCGTCCAGAAGAAAAAATGCAAATTCTACTGCATCACTACAAATAAACAATTTGTAAGACTCCACTACAATTAGCTAGACTTTTCTGCATGGTAATGCCCTTATACTTTCAAAATCCATATGGCAGCAGCTGGACTCAGTGGAAACGGTTTTATCTTGTCAGTCATAATTTCTACAGGGATATGCATCACAGATCAGTGTGGGACACCACACACATTGCCCAGCAAAGACCTATGCAAGTCTAATGGCTTATAGCACAACGATCTGGCCATTTATTTAGTTATTTTGTGAAGCACTGACTTGTGGCAGAAAAACACTACTTAGCAATGATAAACTGTAAAGAGACAGTTTTTGTTGTTGTCCTGGTGGCTGACGTTTTGTGTACAAATGGAGAAGTAGTCTTGACTGTTGATGTGGCATTCACCATTACACCGGTGTAATTCCTTGGAGATCACTGATTGAGGCATGATGACAACCACAATTACAAATCTCTTCTTAAGAACTCGTTGGTTTGGGAAACATATTTTTCAAATTGAACAACTTCACTATGAATCGTAGTTACCCCTCCTTTCCCCCTCATTAGTTATTAACAAAGGCCATTTGTCATTAGCATTGACAAAGGCCTGCGGGGCAATTTAGTGTTGCGCAGAAACTGGTTTGATAACAGTTCTTGATATTTACTATTGCTTCTCCTTCTGTTTATTAAGATGCGGGTTAAGCTTCCAGTAGAGTTCAGTCTTCCTCCATACGCACTTTTCTTTGCAACCACTGCTTGTTTACTAAAGTTGTATTTTACACACATTTCTCTGTCTCTGCGTTTCATTTCTTGAAGCATTTTGTATTGTTGATCAGTGTTTAATCACAAAGCCTTTGTCCTCAGGAATACAAGTTGGCCCTTTTGCAGTGCTACAGCCGCTACCTGCAGCAGTTTACGTCGGCAAACATTGAAGAGCTCACAGACGTCAGCCAGTTTAAGTCGACCTTTTTTCCAAATGGACTGGAGGATACAAAAGCTATACCAACGGTAAGGATCACGTCTTCAGGGACTTGTCAGAATGTAAAAATGTGTGCAAAAAGGTACAGGTAACATCATAGTGTGAGGGTAATGCAGATGAATTTCTATAAACTATTTAGTTACGGTATATTGTTTAAAGGGGCATTTTAGTATAGTTAAGCAGCACGAAGGTACTTTGTGAACCTCAAATGTGCATGGTTTGTCTTCCTTGTCACAACTGCATATTTTTTATTGAATTGTTTTATGTTACAGCTACCTATTATTTTTATTAACCTTTTATTTTTATTAACCTTTTCCAATTGCATTGACATTTTTATGTGCTATTTCGTTTTGCTTATGGTTTCCAGAAAGACGTGTCCTTACTTGTCAGGACTAACCCAACCCTTTTCCAACTTATTAAAACGCTGAAGGCACAGCTCTTTAAAGAAAACTAGACCATGAAGAAGTACCAGTACACTTCCACTCTCAGAAGTTAGCTGCTCAGTCGATGAGCGATCGACTAGATCTCAGATTTCAGCTATGTTTGCTGTACAGATATCACATTTACACATAAATACATACTTGGAAATATATGTTCTTTTAAAAATCATGTTTTCATTAACATACGGAGTATATCACACACTTAAATTGGTGAAGGAAAACATACTATTTGTGGAAAATAGTTTTTAATGCTCAAATGTTCAAATAGTTAATTAGATTTTATAAAAGTAAAACTAAAGAAGCAATACTATGCCTGCTCCCGAGAGAAATGCTCAGTCTTGATTAGAGCAATGTGCTGAGTTCTCCTAAACTAAATACAACCGAGGTGGTTTTAAGTAAATTGATTTCTGCAAGACATCTCAAGATTATCCTTAGCCTTCCTCAGAGAAAACTGCATGTGGTTGTTGAACAACAACACCGAAACAGCATTACAACCTATAAACTAACCAGACCCAATTTTCATATTACCTTTGTTTAAATAAACCAATCAATCAATCAAAGGCATTTATAACGCGCACTACTCACCCGGAGGGTCTCAAGGCGCTTGGGGGGGAGGGAGGGGGGGTCCGCTACTGCTCGAACAGCCAGGTCTTGAGCTTCTTCCTGAAGGAGAGGTGGTCTTGGGTCAGGCGTAGGTCGGGAGGGAGGGAGTTCGAGGTTTTGGCGGCCAGGTGGGAGAAGGACCTTCCTCCTGTTGTCGCTCTTCGGATGCGGGGGACGGCGGCGAGGGCGTGACTGGTCGATCGGAGATGGCGTTTGGGAGCGTAGAAGTTGAGGCGGCTGTTGAGGTAACTCGGGCCTTGGTTGTGTAGGGCTTTGTGTGCGTGTGTGAGGAGCCGGAAGGTAATTCTCTTGTTGACCGGGAGCCAGTGCAGGTCTCTTAGGTGTCTGGAGATGTGGCTGTGTCTGGGGATGTCGAGGATGAGTCTCGCTGAGGCGTTCTGGATCCGCTGGAGTCTCTTCTGGAGCTTGGCGGTGGTTCCGGCGTAGAGGGCGTTGCCGTAGTCCAGACGGCTGGTGACGAGGGCCTGGGTGATCGTCTTCCTTGTCTCGGTGGGGATCCACCGGAAGATCTTACGTAGCATGCGCAGGATGTTGAAACAAGACGAGGAGATGGCGTTTACTTGTCTGGTCATGGAGAGGGAGGAGTCCAGGATGAAGCCCAGGTTGCGTGCGTGGTCTGTCGGTTTGGGTGCGGTGCCCAGGGCGGGGTGCCACCAGGAGTCGTCCCAGGCGGAGGGCGAGGAGCCCAGGATGAGGACTTCCGTCTTGTCTGAGTTCAGCTTCAAGCGGCTGGTCGTCATCCATTCGGCTACGTCTTTCATCCCTTGGTGTAGGTTGGCTCTGGCGGTGGCGGGGTCGTTGGTGAGGGAGAGGATAAGCTATGTGTCGTTGGCGTAGGAGATGATGTTGAGGTTGTGTTGGCGTGCGATGGCCGCAAGGGGGCTCATGTAGACATTGAAGAGGGTGGGGCTGAGCGAGGAGCCTTGGGGAACGCCGCAGATGACTTCTGTTGCTGCAGATCTGAACGGGGGTAGGCAAACTCTCTGTGTCCTTCCAACGAGGAAGGAGATGATCCAATCCAGTGCCTTCTCCTGGATTCCGACGTTGTTGAGGCGCTGCACTAGGGTGCGGTGGCAGACAGTGTCGAATGCCGCGGAGAGGTCTAGGAGGATGAGGGCCGCTGTTTCTCCGTTGTCCAGCAGGGCTCGGATGTCATCGGTGGCAGCGATGAGGGTGGTTTCGGTGCTGTGGTTGGCCCGGAAGCCAGACTGTGAGGGGTCGAGGGATCCGTTCGTCTCGAGGAAGGCGGCCAGCTGCTTGTTGACTGTCTTCTCGATGACTTTGGCTGGAAACGGGAGGAGCGAGATGGGGCGGTAGTTCTTGAGTTCGGTGGGGTCCGCTGTTGGTTTCTTTAGTAGAGCGCTGAGATCGGCGTGCTTCCAGCTCTCCGGGAAGGTGGCGGTGTCGAAGGAGGTGTTGATGATGTCCCGCAGGTGGGGTGCGATGACAGCGTCGGCCTTGTTGAAGACGTGGTGAGGGCAGGGGTCGGTTGGGGATCCGGAGTGGATGGAGTTCATCGTGCGGATGGTGTCTTAGGTGTTGATTGGTGTCCAGGCGCTGAGGGTGGTGGTGGGGGGCGTTGGTGCGGTCGTGGGGGGCGTTGTTTGTGTGCTGAAGCTGTTGTGTATGTCAGCGATCTTGTTGTGGAAGTACGAGGCGAGGGAGTTGCAGAGGTCTTGCGATGGGGTGATGTCGTTGTTTCCGGCGTTGGGGTTGGAGAGCTCTTTCACGATGTTGAAGAGTTCCTTGCTGTTGTGTGCGTTGTTGTCCAGGCGGTCCTTGAATGCTGTTTTCTTGGTGGCGTGGATCAGTTGATGGTGCTTTCGGGTGGCGAGCTTGAGGGTAGTCATGTTGTCTGGTGTTGGGTCTCTTCTCCAGGCTTTCTCGACTGCTCGGCAGTTCTTCTTGGAGCATTTGAGTTCGTCGGTGAACCAAGGGGCCTTCTTGCTGCCGGGTCTGCTGGGCGGGGTCCTCAGAGGGGCGAGTTCGTCCACGCAGTTGCTGATCCACTTCGTGAGGTTGTCGGCGGCCTGGCTGGGGTTCGCTGAGCTGGCGGGAGGGTGCTGGCTCAGGGATGCGGCGAGTTGGTCGGCTGTGATCTTGTTCCAGCTTCTTTGTGCAACCTGTGGCTGGTGGTGGTGGATCGTGGTCCTTCTGAAGCTGAAGTGGATGCAGCTGTGGTCCGTCCAGTGGAGTCCGGTGGCGTGGCTGAAGACGATGTCCTTGCTGGATGAGAAGACGGCGTAGAGTGTGTGTCCGGCGAGGTGGGTGGGGGTGGTCACCAGCTGCTTGAGTCCGAGGTTGGTGAGGTTGTCAAGCAGGGTGGTGGTGTTGCGGTCGTTGTCGTTCTCCAGGTGGAAGTTGAGGTCCCCAAGGAGGATGTAGTCAGCGGAGGGGAGGGCGTGCGGGCTGATGAAGTCGGCGATGTCTTCGCTGAATGGTGTGCGGGGTCCCGGGGGTCGGTAGATCAGGGTGCCTCTGAGGGTGGTCTTGGGGTCGGTGTGGATCTGGAAGTGCAGGTGTTCGGCGGTTGTCAGGGTGTCGTCGGTGTTGGTCGTGATGCGGATGGTGTTCCTGTGGATGATGGCGATGCCTCCTCCGGTCTGGTTGCCGCGGTCCCTCCGGGTGATCTTGTAGCCCTCTGGGATGGCGATGGCGATGTCGGGCGCTGAGGAGGCGTTCATCCATGTTTCCATGAGGAAGGCGACGTCAGGAGCTGTGGTGTCGAGGAGGTTCCAGAGTTGGACGGCGTGTCTGTGGACGGAGCGGGTGTTGAGCAGAATGCACTTCAGGTGGTTGCTGCTGGTGTTTGGCTTGGTGAGTGTTGGTGCGTGGGTGCGTCTCGGGGTGGCTCGGTAGCATCCTGGGATTCGGCCGGTGTTGAGTGCGTTGAGGGTGGCGGCGTCGTAAGTCCGGCGGGTGGGCTGGGGTCTGCGGGGGCCAGGGGTCCTGGCGCGGGGCGCGGTCCAGGCGCGGACGGGCGTAGACGGGCTTACCTTTGGCGCACCTTCGGCGCTCAATCGGTGCTCCCGCTGCGCGCGTCCGTTGCGCGGTCGCTCAGGGGGCGTCATAAGAAGGGAGCCGGGAGGGAGGGTCCACTGGGAGGCGGGGAGCGCGGGGGCCAATCGGCAGGCGGGGGAGCGGGTCGCGGCAGGGAACAGCGGGGAAAAACCTATGCGGGCTTGGTGGGCGGCCCTGTGGCGGCTGGGGCGCCGGGGAACCGAGGTCGGGCAGGCAGCAGGTGAGGAGGCAGGCAGAGCAGGCGGGCAGCGTGGGGGCGACCAGGCTGTGGAGGAACACAGAGGCAGGGGCATAGAAATCGGCAAAAACCCAAAACAAGCACTGGTAGCAGCAAAATATCTCAGGAAACAAGCACTGGAAGCAGCAACGAGACGAAAAGGAAATCTATGTCACCGGGGCAGCGGCGAGCACGTAGAGGCAGGCAGGGAGACCGGGCACACTCGGGGAGAGCCGCGCGGCGGGTGGAGCGACCGTCACCGACCAGGGTCAGGTCAGGTCACACATTTTATTTCTTAAAATAACACAGAAATTACGAATTGGGAGGATTTTAAGATCAAAGTCAGTCTTTGCAAATCAACACTGTAAAAATAAAACACAAACGAGCTGTGGCTGTACTTTTGCAAAACAACCACTCGAGAACTGCAATGCATTCTGTTTGCCATTGAAACAAAGAATTCCTCCCAATGGAATGATTTTAAAAGAGAATAGATGAGAAAAAATGTGATCCTTTAATATACAGTTTCACGTGCAGCAAATGTCTTTGTTTCAGACGTAGTTGATGATTAACTATCCAGATCTTCAGATTAGTTCTTCAAACCACACTCACAATTTCAAGTTCATCTTCACTACCATAGCAGAATGTTTAGCTTCAACTAGTCTCTGTGATTCCTCTGTCGCAGAATGAAATTCGTCATATGTTGTTGAGCGGAGCCATAGAATAAATACCAACAATCCACAGTAGCACAGGCTTTAATTCCAAGTACGTCCTCTTCAAAAATATGCCTGTGAAATACATGACCATCATGGGCATATGTCTGCTCAGCACGGTTCCCAAGACGTCCTTGGGCCACAAAACAGTATCTTGCCTCGATCTGCCTTTATGGTGAATTAATACTTCCATATAACCATGCAGCCAAAGAAATACAGCACAGGTTAGTATAGATTTCTTACAACATGACTTTTGACCCTCTTGGACCAACGTTAAAGACCCCTGACATAGTGTATTTCATCTTTTATGTCTAACTCTAGTCTAATTCGGACTAAATATCCACACAATTTATTTTCAAAATTAACCTAACGATTATTTCTAAACTAGATGGTATAATTTCTAGAATATGGTTGACATGGTCTGATTTTGTCCCTTTCTCGTATATATGTGCTACATAGGCTTTAAGGCAGCCATTGGGTACCAAACTTTAGAATTCAGAGCAGGTGCTTGGTCAAAACTTAACTGGGGTCATTTTGGGATGCAAAAGCCCCAGCATAGCTATGAGGGCTATCAAGGCAGGCTTTTGGCTTGGGCGAGCTGGGCACAGGCCTAGGGAACCAATCTTCAGAGGAGCGAAAAGAACTGTCTGCATGAAGGTCCTGATAACAGCAACGACCCTCTTCCTTGGCTCCAGTGATTTTGCTTTATATGCTCCTAATCCTTTTTAAAGTGCAGCAGTCGCTGTTTTAGCACCCTGTGAGCCCCCTTCCTTGCTCTCTCATGCATCTCTAACTTCCTGTGGACACACATCAACAACCCCCCTCCAATCCTTCAAACGACTTGTAACCAGCCTGACTGAGCTATGTTGTGGGTGATTCAGCTGAGCATGGAGAGGTTCGTAGATGTGTGTTCAGATGGAAGTTGCTGGTCTTTTGTAGCTAGCTGGAGACTGGCCTTTGAAAAGGGGTACACCTGTGTCTCATTTTATTCACCATCATTATTGAGGTGGTAAATATCTTTCCATCCAGGGTGCTACTGGATCAAGGGCCAACTCTGAGGACCATGGCTCCTTGTCCTTTGCCATTTTTTCTGTACAGTCTGTGGTTTTTCAAATTCCATCCCAGTAAGCCTGACAGTCATTCCTGTTTAAACTGGCTTGAGACCCCAGAGTAGTACTCTGAGATCTAGGTGTTACTCAAGGTGCATCCTGCTTTAAGAGTGCGTACTGCGCTCTCTATTTAAGCTTTGTGAAACTCATTTTGACAGCAGTTCGATTGAAAGGACAAGCCTTTTTACATGTTGCATTTTAGGGGTGGTGCCTACCCTTTTTCCCTAGCAATTTTACTCCCATGAGTATCGGACAGCGGCGTAGAGTGGGTTGCCTGCACCCGGGGCAAGACAAGTATCACATCCCCTAACCTATTGACGCTTCCTGGCACAAAATATTATAAAGAAAATAAATTATTAGTAAGAATTTTTGTTCTTTTAAAATTTTGCGGCCCGTACGAATTTTGCACCTGGGACAACCGCACCTGTGTCCCCCCCCACACTACCCCACTGGTATCGGATTAGTGTGATAAGTGTGTTCATGCTTGGTGTGTTATGAGTTGAGTGGAAGGAGTCTGCACTCATTGGTAAAAGTGATTGTGAAATTCATTTTGGATTCGTTCAGGATCACAGACCCAGTATTTGCGAGAAACTTAAAATAATATTGATGATAGTTGTAGGAAAATCGGATTATGGATTCAATGGGGATATTTGTATAGCGATTCAAGTTGTGACCGTTTTCTGTTGATTTGAACATTCTGTAGTTGCCCTTAGTGTATCTGCAGGTAAATCCAATAACCTAGATAGGCAGTCTCCACCCCTCCAAAGACCACATTTACAAAGCGATTACAGCTGGCCTTGTCCTGCTGGTGCAATGGTTATTTTTCATGGCATGCACACAGCAAAAAAAAATTACATTAATAAAGCAAAGCAAGTTGCTACCACCCATATGCTTGCGATAAAAAAAATTACATTTAAATATGAAATGACTGTTTAACTAGTGATCTTTTTGAATTATATGCCCATGCTATGTGTATTATTATTTTGTGTATAGGTGTCGAGACGAAAACGACTCCCAGTTAAGCACTGAAATTACAGGCAGCTTCAATGCTACAATGTCACTTAAACACTTCATAAAACCAACTTACAAAAGGAAACCGAGATTTCACTGAGCGCCCGACATGCATGCATAAAAAAGAGCTGGTATTAAAATATAGCATCAAAAATATGTATAATTTAAAATGCACACTTCAAATAGGCTATGCCACTGAAGAGAATGTAGCTGTTTTAAGTAGACGTGAACAATATGCACACTTAGTTGAAGCAAACAAAGTGAAGGGAGCCAATGTGTAAAGTGTGCTGACCCACTACCCTATGCAGTATGCTGTGGTGAGTAGAAGCAAAATGAGGATGACTATTTAACTGACCAGTGAATGAAGCCTGCTGACCTAAAGCCCCTTTGTGTATGTGTATTCTGTATGAAGTCTTCAACGTCTAAATGGCTCGGCTCGCCCCCATTGTCAGAACCTACAGACTCAACATTGTGTCATACGCAGACTACACCCAACTCATCCTCTCCCTATCCAACGTACCCAATACCTCCAAACACAACTTTCGAGAAGGCATGGAAGCTGTCGCCAAATGGATGAAAAACAGCTGCCTACAACTAAACACCAACAAAACAGAAGTACTCATCATGGGCCCAAACCCTTGACACCTGGAACGATACCTGGAGGCCCCCCGCTCTCGGAAGCCCGCCCACCCCCACGGACCACGCACGCAACCTGGGAATCATCCTGGACTCCGAGCTCAAAATGGACCGCCAGATCAACTCTGTCTCGTCCTCCTGCTCCCACACACTCCGCCTCCTACGTAAGACCTTCAAATAGATCCCCCCTCGAACACAGAAAGACCGCCACTCACGCCCTGGTCACCAGAAGACTCGACTATGGCAACGCACTCTACGCCGGAATAAACAAAAACCTCACCCGCAAGCTACAGAACATCCAGAACACCGCCGCAAGACTGGTCCTCGACCTGCCACGACACTGCCACATCTCCCAGCACCTGTGCACACTGCACTGGCTCTCCATTGAAACTAGAGTCACCTTCAAGATGCTCACCCACGTCCACAAGGCCCTCCACGACACCGGACCAGCATACCTGAACAGCCAACTCAAATTCCACGCACCCCAGAGGACCCTACGATTAGTTCAGCTCTCCTACGTCGTGGTCCCCCGCACTAGAAAGACCAGATCGGGAGGCCGCTCCTTCTCCTTCCTCGCGGCCAGAGCCTGGAATGCCCTTCTTCTCCACCTCAGACAGACAACAACGCTCCCCATCTTTGCAAGAAACCTCAAAACCTAGCTCTTCGACAGACCCCCGCCCCCCTTGATGGACTTGAATCTGCTAACACTCCCCCCCCCCCCCCCCAGCGCTTTGAGACCCATACGGGTTAGTAGTCGCTCTTTCTTAACAAACACCTGATTGATTGATTGAAGTCTGGTGGGACAGCTTAAGTGGTCTCAAATCCCTGGCCTAAGCAATAGGAGACATATATCAGGATTGTGTAATGCACAATGGCACTTGTATCACACCACTTTTATTGACAAATGATCCTCATGTCTCACCAACAACTACAAACCTCGAACACCATTGTGCTCAGGTGAAAAACGGGGAGATCTCTTACTTTGCATAAGAACCACTCCCAGAATACTGAGAGAAGATGAGTAGTACTTCTTCCCCTTCTGGAAGTCTGTGTGATCAGCTAGGAAAGTGCAAGTTTAATCAAAGAGTACTTACATTCAGTTATTGAACATTACCCCAGGGACTCGGAGCCTGAATCATTTAGGCTACTGAGTTCATGCCTAAATCCATCGTTTTTTTGCTCACCATGCCGTTCCAGTTTGAACCCAGCCATATGCAAATCAGTCTTGACCCTGTGCCTCATGGGTACAGTCCAGCCCGAACTGCCAAGCCAGGTCCTCCCTGGACTGGAAACAAGCATCCTAGGACCGGTTTCAGGGTTTCACCCCTCTTCAGCCAGGATAGCTTGATTCCAGTGGCATGGCGAGCACGGGACCCACGTCTGGGCATACCCTTCCCACTCAGGGTGACAAATGCAAAAACTGAGTTCATGGGTGTTTGGGTAGGACTGCTCAGGTTCCTTGTGTTTTCCACTTGAACATTCCACACCTCTTTTGTTTATCTGACTCCTCCGAAGGTCCTTGTTCATTCTGCTTGATCCTTGTTCTTTCAGTTATCCAGTCTGGCTCCTCCAACAGCGCCAGTAGACTTTGCTCCTTCTCCTTGACGTCCACTCCTCCTGCTCTCTTCTCTGGTTACTGACACGTCTGACAGTCTCCATTTCTTCTTCATGACCTCTGCACCTCCTAATCTCAACTGGTTCCTCTGAAAGCCTGTGTGGCCCTTGCTCTTTCTCCCTGACATACGCTCCTCCAGCTGTCCTCTCTGGTTTTTCCTCTAGTATATTGTTGTTGCTTTCTGCACGTTCCACTCCCTACACATTGTAGTTCCTCCACAAACGTCTGTGTTGAGTTTTCATTTTAGATGAATGCCATAGGTAGACATCTGGTCCCCCTTCAATTGTCTGCCTTCTAATCTTGTCATTCGGATTCATGAAGTCACCAACGGGAATGAACCACAAAAGTTGCAACCTGTAGAGAGGATCATAATATTACCCTCATTGAAACTAAGCACTTTCACATGTTACTCGGGCCCTGATGTAGGTGATGGTTCTTTAGAGGAGGTATATGCCTGCCATATATATAGTATTTAGTTTGTGTGCATGAAATTGATTTGTTGAGGGGTATATGGCTGATTTACAGTGTTCTGAATTTCTGTTACACAACACTTTGTTGATTAAGTCTTAGGGCCTGACTGAGGCAGGTTTCATAAGGTCACTGGTAAGGTATTGGGCTGGTCCAAGGATTAAATTAAAGTGGTTAGCAGTTATTTATTTTGCAAGAGTATGCAAAATCCATTTTAATGCGTCTTTAATATTCACCTTGGAAAATAGAGCCTTTGGTGGTAAATTATCATTGTGAAAAAAACTTAACTAGATACCATTTAAAAGATCTTTACTATCTCCATGCTTGCCAAAGGGTCCTGCTGAATACCAACATGTTGCTGTTTATTTGAGCGTTTTGGTTACTTCTAGCATACTTGTGAAGACTAAAGCCAGACAGAGACTGAGGGTCGAGTCACCCAAAAAAAAAGTGTTTGGATGTATAAGAAATGTACATATCCACTCAAACATACATTTAGTCTATTTTCTAATTCAAAAATCTTTGCTGGAGTATGCAATTGCAGATTTTCAGCCATTCTCTAGGCATGTGACTTTTTCTGGGGTTAGCATTTTCCCAATTTGCAATTGTAAGTAGAGTGCGATGCTGCATTGGGAAATGCAAGTGCTGATGTGCAACTGCACATTATGGGGGGCCACTTCTGGGCAGACTGCATCATATGACAAAGAACAGAGGGAATTGGATCTCTCACCAGACTAGCTTTGTAATCCCAACAAATATACAATCTTTGAGGGAACGTGAGTTCTTGCAGATGATGGATCTTCAATGGTCACACAAAGCGATGAATTCCATGGCTGAGTATTGGATTACAAGAATTCTATAATGAGGCAATTTTGTTTCTTTTATAGGGTAACATTCCTCTCAATGTAGGGTCTTCCCCTCCCTCACTATCATCATACTGCAGGCATGGCTTTGTTGTAGGCTGAGACGGCCAGGCTTACTGGTGGATTGTCCTGTTTCTCTAGATTTTCACCAGGATGGGCGTACCCAGAGACAGATCCACAAGCAGGCTACCAGAGGAGATCAAAATCTAGCAGTGAATTCTTATTATGGCAAACCCAGACATTGCATCTCTCCCGCTTGTCACTTAAATATCCGGGACGTCTGACCTGTTGCTGCTTCAGAGTTTTCACAGTGAGTCTATCAGGCCCTTCCAGTGGTGGCTTTCCAGCAGTTTGTTACTTTCTATCTCAAGTATTGTACATGTTTTTGGGCCAGGGTAAACTCTGCAAGATAGGCCATTAGTCCATTTTTCTGTAGAGTGGACTTCCTGCAAACTTTAAGCCTAAAATGTTTGGTGCCTAGTCCCAATCTACTTAGTAAGCTTTTCGGCATAAGAGGTGATTCCCGCCACACATACTGTTTGATAGGTGGTAAGGATTGTGCTAGAAAGACAGCATGCAATCCACAGAGTGGACTACTACTCTGACAAGTCAGATTTTCTGGCAATTCTTTCAACCAATGTACAAAAACACCCTCTGTATTATCCATGTCTTGATAGTACTGTGAAGGCTCCCCGGTGCAAAATGTTTAACTGGGACTTCTGTGAAGGTTTGTGCGATTTTCTTAAGGGCCTCTGCTTGTTGAGCTTGACAGGCTGTGTTGGATGATCCTGTTTCCCTTTCTTCTCACCAGGGTGGGTGGGGCTACAGGAAGGCAAACAAAGGAGACCTTTGTCAAGCAGCATTCTTCTTCTATGGAAAACATTGGTGCCGCATTGTCCCTGCCTGCCACCTTGATGCCTAGAGGTCTGTCCTGCCATGGCTTTTTATCTGAGGCATCCAAGGCTCTACTGTCCTACTGTATAGGTCTGCCATGTCCATCCCACCACAGGCTCGCTGCAGTAGTCCCCGGGTCCCTTGAGGACAGTTGTGAGATTCCTTGTCTCTGACAGATAAGGACTCTGCGGGGTAGCCCTGAGGATGCCTGGGTAGGATGTCCGGCTCTTAAGGAAGGGGAATACGACAGAGCCTGCTGTCACACACCCTTCTCTGATTATTCTACATTATTATTCTACTCCCACGCTAAGTTTGGTGGTGTTCTGTTTCCTCTCCCAACCGTGAAGGAGGTTTACTCTAGACCTTTTCTGGAGTGGGAAGGGGTCATAGAGCAAATTGTGAATACTCTCACACTGATGTTTGCGTGGGCATTCACAAACTGCAAGAGTCAAACCATGCCCTGTTATGGTTGCTTCCTTCACGCCTGCATAATTGTACACAGTTGTGGAGTTCAATAAAGGTGCTATAAATGATTTACACCTTAGAGGAATATTTGGAAGGTGTAAGTGCAGATATTTTCACCTGTAAACACATTATAGACAATAACATTGTGAATTGGACCCTGGCGGTTTAACTGGGAAACCCCACATCATAAAGCTTATTGAAAGTCTATCTGACACAGCAATTTTGTTCAGAAAATATTGGGGCTTGTGTTGCACTCCCTGGCTCTCGGTTTACTTTTCTATATCTGTCAGTTGCTTTACATAACAGTCCTTATTTTTCTATTGCTCATTACCCCCATGACACTATTGCTGTGCCTCCTACTTGCCTTAAGAGGTAACAATATGTAGATTCAAAATGTGTGATGCTACAACCCAATTTAAATCCTTTGTTGGTATGTTTTGCCTTTTGCGATTTTACAAATGTTAAGGATTATTTTTGACTATTTTTTTTTATAAATCTTTTTTATGGAAATCAAGGCATGACAGAGGAAAAAATCACGTTACCTATACATTGGCAACGCCGTTAGGGTACAAAAGTTACTCAAGACATATCTATCACAAGGCAATGATTTCAGTCCCCGTTGCAACATATTCCGATCATATCTACAATATCTTCTCTCGATCTTCGAGGTTCACATATCTCACCTCTGTGAGTGTTCCTTTGCTCCTAAACTTGAGTCCATTTATTCGGGCACCCCCAGGCTTCGTATATGGACTTTTCCGTGACCATACACCAGTCCATATCTTTACTCCAGTCCATATCTTTACCCCAGTCCTCTATACTCTGTGGGTTCTGAGCCCTCCACAACCTAGCAATATTATGTTTCGCCACCATCAGCCCTATTTTTGACTTTTAATGGTCATTCTACCAGAGCCAATTACAATCTCCACCGACAGCAACAAATCTTCAGTCTTTCACTATGTGCCATCCCATACCTTCTTATTTCATATACGGGCTGATACTTGGTCACCAATTGAAATAATTGGATATCCCGTGCCAGCAGGTCTGTAACAGATTCCTAGCTTTTGGATTCCTGCTTTATCGGCCCAAATTCTCTTTGTTTTATTACAGTGTCCAACTCCTTTTGGAATCCTCGTGGTTTATATCTGGTTGGCCAGATCATTCCTGTGTTTCTGTCGCTCTGCTATTGGATGAAGACTTCTTTGTTAGCTGTCTGCCCATAACTGACTGACTGACTGAACGAGCCTGACTTACTGACTGACCACCAGCCTATGATGGTCATAATATAATTATGGATATGTGAATGTATTATCTGAAAAAATGACTTTGTATTCCCAGAATATATTTGCATACACCCTGATTCACAGAAAAATGCACCTGCATTTTTCCTTGTTAGTTCTCCGAGTACTTATGTGAAAGTGCAAACCACATGGAAATTAATATTACCTACTTTTGGATGCTGGGGCAGGGAGTGGGCGGTTTCCACACAGGTAGAAGCTCTGCTTATGTACGTCTGCACAGTTTATTTGTATAGCTTCAAACAGTGTACACATGTTTTTAGTGCCTTTATGAATGTGCCAATTAGGATCTGTCCTTTGGATTCTAACCTTCAGGAAGGGGGAACAAAGGCCTGCTGACTTCATCCTGCCAACATACCCCATCTGTGTTTTACTTGTAATGTAAAAGCCATGAGTGTGCCTTTTATGTTTAGGGGAAGCAGATCTTGAGATCATGTTTTACATTAATTGCTAACCCCATCTACTCTTTTATTTTTTTAGTTACTCGCATTACAAGGAAGAAGTGTTTGCATATATGAGATCGTGAAGGCCAATGATCCAAATCTTCTCAATCAAGACTCTATACAGAAGTGTTTGAGCGTGTTGTCATTTTTGAGGCTAAACATGCAAGTGGTTCTCCCATTTGAACATCTCTGCTGGCTTATTTACAATGGTATGAATGGTGATGTATTTGATTTACCATTGTTGTTGTCTTGCTTTATCTAAATAGGTAATTTGATTTGTTTGGGATTGAAATATATCCATACATACATTTTCATGTCTGAAAGGTCCATGATATAGACATGTCAATCGTAAAAGGAACGTATTTGGTACATGAATATCAGTCCTTCTTCTATGGCAACTTAGACACTGAGAATTTAGCGTGACATAATGTGAGGGAGGTTGGCTCACTGCAAATTAGCTTTTTTTTACTCATACTTGTGTATTCACTTAAAATCCTTTGAAGAAACAATGCCACGCGCAAACTCCAATGTCTTTTACCCTTGCTCTCCAATCACTCCTTATAGGAAGCTGGCCTTGTTTATGGTGCACTCTTATTTAAATGATGCACCTTATACTAAGCCAACCTCCTTCATTAATGGCAGCAGTGGGATCCAAGGGTAGATTGTGGACGTGAAGAACCTGCAAGCAGAAGGGATGCAACTCAGGAGTGACCAGGAGGCACGAAGACACAATGCCCACCGATGTCGGGAGGTTCAGAAGATTCAACGGTGACCTTTGCGCTGCAGCTGTGAGGGCCAGGTAATGCTGAGGAAGGAGCTGTGCATAAGCTGTCCCATGTCCCATGTCGGATGTCGGTGGCTAGGTGGTCGGTGTCTGGCGGAAGCACCAACAAGCCTTGGTAGCCGCAACTGGCGTGGAGAATGAAGGAGCAACGTTGTGACCAGATAGGTTCAAGGGACTCACCAACATCAGGAGAGTCAGAACAGGCCCGAGCAAGCAGGGGAGCCCCCTGAAGTAGTAGAAGACCCTCAGGAGGACCCCAGGCCAAACGCACACGAGTCGCAAGAGGACTTCTAGAAGCTCACCAAGAACGAAGGCCCACGGTGCAGAAGATATGGTGAGGATGCTGAGCTTGCAGGGAGGAGATCCTGGAGGCTGGAACTTCTTGAAGTCTGAAGACTCAGGAGTGCAGAGCCAACAAGCCTTGGCAACAGCAAGTCAATGCTGTGCAGCACAGGGGTTCAGTCTCGGCGCTTCCGACAAGGGATACTGACCTCAGAATTGCAGAGAGGACAGGTCAGGCCTTGAGAGAGTTGCAGAATCACCACTTGTGTTGCTGAGCCTCGGGAAGTCTGTAGTACGACTGGAGTAGCAGACCGGTCAGCTTCGTTGTGGTTCCTGCAGATGCAGGGGAGTGACTCCTTCACTCCAAGGGAGAATACTTTGGGTATCCTTGATACCCTCAGGTCCGTATAAGAACGTGGAAGAAGCACAGATACAAACGATGAAGAAGACTTACAGAACAGCGAAACCAGGAGCAGCAGGAGTCTTCCTTGGTGCAGTCTCCGTTTCAAGCGAAGTCCAACAAAGTCCAGGTGTCCAGACGGTCGAAGAGTGATGTGGTTTCAGTCTTGTCCCTGGCCCCACAATAAATATATGGACCCACCCACAGGTAAGACCTTAAGTACCGTAAGGAAAGGGTTGGAACAACTCAGGGGTCCCTGCCAGAGGAGGAGCAGGACAGAGGGGAGGATACTCCCATGTCCTTTGTCCAGTTTTGGGCCAGAGCGAGAGCCAAAGGCTCCCTGAACTGGTTCAAACTGGAGTATGCAAGGAGGGCACCAAATGTGCCCTTAAAATCAGTCTGGTGGTGCTGGCAAGCGCACCCAGCCCAATATACTAAGTCCTGTCTGGGAGGTGGTCACACCTGCCTGTGACAGGAAACCTATTCTACCTTTCCCCTGCTCAAGCTTGGCAGTAGGAGGGCAGAATAGTATCTGTTCTCGGCAGCAGCACTAGTTTGCTGTCAGACCCTGAAAGGCTGTTACTGGGAGTACGGGGGTACCCCAGGCTAACCCCCCCAGTACATGGGATCATACTTCTACCACTGGAATCGGTGTTGGTGTATGATTCCAATATGTTTGATACCAACGGTGCAGCCACTATATAGTTAGACATCATGTAATGACTGAATTCCACTATATGTATCAAAATGGCTGTCCGCACTTACATAGCCCAGAAAATCAACTCCGCAGAGATGTTTTCATGCATGGGCAAAGTGGGCTCTGGCCCAGGGCCCCAGCCTTTCAGGGGACCCCCTGACCGAGTCAGCTCTGTTCTCCAGAGTTTTGCCCTAATGACCTTGAATATTTGTGAAATCGATTGTATTAAATACTGTTTTCCTTTAATTTATTTTTTATGTACCTGATGTGTGAGAGTCTAGTACAGTCATTTTGCAGAGAAATGTTGTGTATGTTTCATGCAATATACATTAAAAAAAAAATCTTTTCGATCAAAACAAGGCCTAACCTTTAAGAAATGGGAGCGCATCACAGAGATTATTTGCAGTAATATTGGTGAGCTGCTGCGGTGTTAAAATATTGAAAACACACATAACTATCCCTGAATATTAGATGTAAACACATTTAGGGCCTTATTTATGAGAAGTGATGCATCGCTGTGTGAAAACAGGGAGGCGTCACTTCTTAGTGTGCCCTCCTTGCGACTTGATGGATGCGTCATATTTACTGTATGACCCATCATGTCGCAAGGAGTTACAGATATGTCAGTATTTCTGACGTATCTGTAGGCGCAAAAGGGATGCATTGCTGGGGTGTGTCTGAAAATAAACGCAACTCCAGCAGTGTGTCCTTTCACATGGGTTAAGCCCCCTGTGAAAGTGCCAGCATCAGTCTTACGCTTGCTGTGAGGCAGGTGTAAGATATTGACGCAATAGCGTCCTAGAAGTGGCGCTCTGAGTTCTCATAGATTTCAATGTGTCACTTCTACAAGGCTTTTTGCGGGGGAACACCCACCCTGCATACATTATACCTGGTGCAGGTATAATGTGGTGCAGGAGTATACAAAGTGACACATCTGCTTAGATGCGTCACTTTGTAAATAGGGCGCAACATGGCAAATTTTTACGCTGCCGGTGCGTCACAAAAAGCGACGCACCGGCGGCATAAAGGTGAAGTAAGGCCTCATAAATAAAGCCCTTAGAATTTGGATGAGTGTTTCTTTGCGCTTTCAGAGACCTAATGAAATGAAATAGTGTATTTAATAAAGCGCGCAGCTACTCAGACTAGAGTGTCCTGGCGCGTGACAGCTGGAGGCAAATGTGCGTAAAAGACCCATCAGTAATTAAAAAGCCACGTTCTTAAGTTCTACAGTATTGAATCTTTCATAGATTCACATGCTTGTATCTTCCCCGTTGTCACGGTGGGAGTCTCACGGTAAAAGAATAACCATAGCAGTAAAAGAAAAAACTGCCTAGAAACCATAGAAAAGTAGATCCTTGGGTAACCACTCATCCTCATTATGTGGCCCAAACAGCCAATCAGCTGCCAGCCCTGAGATACACCATCCCCAGCAGAGCCACCATACCTCAGATTTCCAACCGCCGTCGTGTGAGGAGTCTCCCTGAGCCTAGCTCAATTTGTTCTTTGCTAAACTTTTGACCTTCAACAGTTGGAAATGCGGTACTGTTTTTTGCCTATATTCTATTTAAAATGTCTAAAAGCTCTAAAAAGAGGCTTTTCAGATCTTGCAGATCCTGTGGGAAAGCCAGATTATTTTCTGAGGATCCCCACAAGGAGTGCTTGTACTGTCTGTACCCTAAGCATGTCCCAAAGGAGTGCAAGAAAAAGCAACAATTCTCAACAGGTATTATTACGCTAGACAATTAAAATTGTATGTCCAAGACATTAGACCGAGGGGAAAAAAGGAAGACTCTTTGAAAAACTTTTGAAGAATGTATTTAAATCAAAACATCATTTGAGCGTCATTCGTGGAAACACGAGAAAGTAATTTTTACAGTTGTATCAGCACTGTAGAAATACATTTTTGAGAAAATAATAATAAATAATAACAACCCAAATTGTACTTGGTGCCGGATGTGAAAGTGAAAGTGGCGACACAAGTGACAATTGTGAAAAACAGCGACGGCGGCGCAAGAGAAGTGACAAATAATATACAGTGTGAACAATTTATATAAAATAAACTGTGGTTGAGGAAATAAATTGATTATTTATGGTAATTCAAGACAATCGTTTGAAACGAGAAAACCACAAGAGAAATGTTGCGCGATTAATGGCGCTGAACATTTGATTTAAATACATTCTTCAAAAGTTTTTCAAAGAGTCTTCCTTTTTTCCCCTCGGTCTAATGTCTTGGACATACAATTTTAATTGTCTAGCGTAATAATACCTGTTGAGAATTGTTGCTTTTTCTTGCACTCCTTTGGGACATGCTTAGGGTACAGACAGTACAAGCACTCCTTGTGGGGATCCTCAGAAAATAATCTGGCTTTCCCACAGGATCTGCAAGATCTGAAAAGCCTCTTTTTAGAGCTTTTAGACATTTTAAATAGAATATAGGCAAAAAACAGTACCGCATTTCCAACTGTTGAAGGTCAAAAGTTTAGCAAAGAACAAATTGAGCTAGGCACACTGTATATTATTTGTCACTTCTCTTGCGCCGCCGTCGCTGTTTTTCACAATTGTCACTTGTGTCGCCACTTTCACTTTCACATCCGGCACCAAGTACAATTTGGGTTGTTATTATTTATTATTATTTTCTCAAAAATGTATTTCTACAGTGCTGATACAACTGTAAAAATTACTTTCTCGTGTTTCCACGAATGACGCTCAAATGATGTTTTGATTTAAATACATTCTTCAAAAGTTTTTCAAAGAGTCTTCCTTTTTTCCCCTCGGTCTAATGTCTTGGACATACAATTTTAATTGTCTAGCGTAATAATACCTGTTGAGAATTGTTGCTTTTTCTTACATACCTACCCACCTCTCAACGTGGTATATGGGTTATACTCCTGTTGTTATTTACCAAAGGAGTGCAAGCATTGTCGTACCTTCTCTGCAAAGACACTTAGTACACGGAACTCCTCCAATTGTCAGTGGAACCCAGAGTGCAATTCCCAGTAATTCAGGATCTAATTTCCATGAGACAAGGACAGGTTCTTCCTCCGCAATTGACCTCTCTAAACTTGTCAGCTTGGAACGTTATGAGCATGAATTTCAATTGTTAGATATTCCTAAAGAATGCAGAGAGATACTAGCAAGTTCTTGAGCAATTTCTAGTAACAAAACCTATACAGCAAAATGGAAGAGATTTTGCAATTGGTGTTCAACACAAGCTTTACACCCTTTTAATTCTTCACCAGAGCAAATACTTCCGTATCTACTACACCTAGACAAGGCCGGTCTTTCTCATGCATCAATAAAGGTACATCTTGCGGCTATCTCCAGATACCACAGGACTCCAGATCGTCCATGGCTTTGGTCTCAAAGACTTCTTAAAGAATTCCTAAATTCTGTTCAGAGTGTACCCACCAGTTAAACATCCGCCGCCTCCTTGGCAGCTCAACACAGTTTTGTCTCAACTCGTGAGAGCTCCGTTCTAACCGATTCACAAAGCTGAATTGGAGTTCATCTCATGGGAAGTAGCTTTACTTCTTGCCCTGACTTCAGCCAGGAGGGTCAGTGAGATCCAAGCATTTTTGGTTGCGGAGCCTTTCCTACAATTCAAACAGGATAAAGTAATTCTCAGGACAAACCCAAAGTTTATTCCCAAAGTTCCTACGGCTTTTCATCTCAATGAACCAATTGTGTTGCCCACATATTTCAAAGACCCATCAACTGCAGCAGAAAAATCTCTGCACACGTTGGACATTAGGAGATGTCTCAAATTCTACATTGACAAAACGAAATATTTTCGTAAAACAAACCAACTACTTGTAGCCTATGCTGGGCCCAGGAAAGGTTTGGCCCTCTCAAGATCTTCCATTTCTAGATGGATTGCATCTGCCATCGTTTTATGTCATGAAAAAGCAGGAAAACCTTTGCACTCACGAGAGCACGCTCATTCCACTCGTAAGTTGGCAACTTCAACAGCGTTGCTGGCGGGGGTCTCACTCCCGGACATTTGCAGAGCGGCAACATGGACAAATTTGCACACGTTTACCTGGCATTATTGTCTGGACACGGAGTGGAAAGCAGATTCAGTAGTGGGCCAAGCAGTTTTGCAGCACCTGTTTCACTAAGGTATATGTATATGTATGTATGTATATATATATATATATATATATATATATATATATATATATATTACCTACTGGCGGTCGCCAGTAGGTAGTTATAGTTAGGACCCTGTTTCCATAGGAAATCCGCAACATTCTATTTTGAATAACTTTGGCGCCGGTCGACGAATCCTCGCGAATTTCTCAAAATAGGTGGGGCGCTACGCTCCGCTCCTACCCTGAAAGTCTCGGGGGGATTCGTCAAGCGGGGGCTGAGATAAAAGGGGGGTCCCAAAACGCGTTTTTCCCATGCATTTTTCCATAGGACCTTTAGACAGGGCTACAGCCCGAACGGCTGAACAGAATTACTAGAAATTTGGCAGAGAGGTAGTCCTCAGGTCAAGGAAGTGCCTTTTGTAGGTTTGGTGTAAATCTGTTCAGTAGATTCTGAGAAAATAGCCTCTAAATCAATATATATATCTGAGCCAGCTTACGGTACGCTTACCGTAAGCTTACCGTACGCGTACGGTGGTGTGCGCGAGCGCGATTCTGATTGGCTGTTACATCTAAGTAAACATTCGAATCGGTCGAAACCAGGAAGCGGCGGCCGCCATTTTCTCTCTCGCACTCTGAGGGGGGGGGCTGTAAACAAAGGCAAAAAACATATAAAGGGGCTGTTTAGACAGCGCCCATGCACATAGCCATGTTAGTTGAGTCCTCAAAGATCCCCCAAGGCCAAAAACGGTACATTTTTATTTTTTGAAAATTTCGCCGATTACGCTTACCGTACGCGTACGGTGCGCTTACGCTAAAAATTTTAATAAAAAAAAAAAAAACACTCTCTGTGCATGGCATATTATTGTCATCACTTACAAATTAAATTTAACAGATTACCTATCACAAGGAAGCGCATAATATGTCCTCCATGTGCGCACGGTGCGTAACGTGGGCACGCGGTGCGCGTAGCGCACTGCGTGCCCACCTTGCGTGTACGGCACTAACTGCGTAAAGTGCGCGCACGGTGCGCGAAGCGCACCGTGCGTGCACGGAACGAACTGCGTTAAGTGGCCGTGCCCGCCACGAATGGCGTAAAGTAACTTAGCATTTAAAAAACCGTACAAATTCACTGAAAAAACCATAGGTTTCACACACGTTATAGTTAGGAATTAGCATTTAAAAAACCTTGCTAATTCAATGAAAAAACCATAGGTTTCACACATGTTATAGTTAGCTGGAAATTTTACTGATAAACTGATATAACTCACGCAACCGCAATCCTCTGCTGATGACATATGTGTCTTTATGAAAAAAAAATATTTGTAATATATGTATAGCTAAAATTTAATGGAAGAAGACATGGGCAAATAAGTGTCTAAATACAGTATTAGCATCAGCAGAGGATTGCGGTTGCGTGAGTTATAGTTGCCTACAGTAACTATAACGGGGGAATTTCATTGGTTTTTTATCAGTAAAATTTCCAGCTAACTATAACATGTGTGAAACCTATGGTTTTTTCATTGAATATATATATATATATATATATATATATATATATATATATATATATATATATATATATATATATATTCACTGAAAAAACCATAGGTTTCAGGGGCGTTATAGTTAGCTAGACATTTCCCTCGTACAAAACCCTAGAAATTCCCCTGGTTATGAGGTAAACGCAGCCAAAACAGAAACATTGGTGTGGAACGATGTCGGTAGCAGCTGTGGTAATGGCTCAAATAAGACTCTTCGCTATTTGGGCTTAAACATTACTAAGGATATCTCTCAGATCGCCCCTACCAACTTTGCTAGAATTGCAAAAGAATGTCGCAAATTGATGAGAGCTTGGCTTCACCTTCCCCTTACTGTAATTGGTAGAGTTAACCTGGTGAAAATGTCTATTCTCCCTAGGGTTTCTTTCTTGTTTAATACAATTCCTCTTTACTTTGAACCCGTTTTGTTGGCTAAACTCCAGAGCGAGATAAGCTCTTTTATTTGGTGTAATAAAAACCCAAGGATAGCCTGGAAAAAGATAAGGCGTCGGAGAGAGAAGGGGGGCTTGGCCGGTCCTGACCTACAGGTTTATCTCTGGGCATTCCAGCTTTCCCACTCACGTATGCTTTTAAAAACACCTTCTGGCGTCGGGATCGGCAATTTGTTTGCCACTCTGTTGAAGTGCGAAGGAGTTGGGCAGTCTGGTTTTCTGTTTAAATTCGGAGATCCCAAATTCTTCAAAAAGGTCAAGTTGAAGATCCTACAGGGTCTGGCAAGAACTTGGGCAAAAATAAAATCCCGTATTAACTTGGGGTATTATTCTAGCAGAGCTCCTCTATGGGACCTCCCTGAGGCGCCAACCTGGCTTAATGACGCACTGGCTTTACCACTCAGGGAATCTGGGTTGGTTGTTTGGGGGGATCTCTTTGTGGAAGGGACTTTGCTCCCCTGGGAGGACCTAGTTCGTAAAGTTGGGCCCAATCTTTCGAGATTTAAATATCTACAAATAGCAAGTTGGGCCCAAGCGGTAAGAATGCGACTTACGCGTTCTATTAAGTTCATTCTAGGGGGAGGAAGTCAGCTGGAAACCCTCTTAGTTGATCAGCCTGCTGTAAAAAAAGAGGTCTCGCTATGGTACTCCTTAATAATGGATGAAATGGACGGCGATTTTCTTCTCCCGGAACAGCTGTGGAGTGCCCTGGTACCGACCCCCAATCTTGTAGATCTTTGGTTGTTTTCCTGTAAACTGCTGTGGGAATTAGTGAAACCAGCTAGGCTACGCAGGAATCACTTGTTTACATTACATAGGGCTTACTACTCTCCACATAGACTTTCGAAATTCGCGGCTGGTGGTCTGGTGGCTTGTCCGAGATGTGGACTTATGGAGGCTACTGATGCTCACATGTTTTTTGAATGCCCTCACTTAACTCCATTTTGGGACGCAATTGGTAGCAAACTCTCGGCCTGGCTAGGTCGTCCGCTATTAATAGATCTGAAGCTAGTAATTTTTGGAACATCAGATTGCACACGATCAACGGCTGGTAGTCTTCTATTCTACGCAATGTTGGTGGCTCGTAGAGAAATCTGTAAACGTTGGAAAGAGCCCACTGTACCATCTTTCTTTGAGTGGCGTAGATCCCTGCTTCAGTTCTCTATATTAGATATCGCCAGGGCTGGTAATCGAGACAGGAGAAACTTTTGGAGGTTACTGGATGGCCTGGTTTGAATTTGTTGTGCTGGCTGGGGTTTTTTTTTTTTTTTTTCCCCAGCTCCGATGATTATCCTGCCTTGGTACTATCTTGCTGTTCTTCTCTTTTTCCGATGGTCCAGGCTCGTAGGTCTCTACGGTAACAGCACATACAACCTTAAAGTTGGTTAACTTCTGTCTGTTGACTAGTAATGGTTGGGCTGCTGGGGTGACCATGGCAGCTGTAGGGCTCCTGTATTTGACTTGTCACCTACTGCCCTTCCAGCATCAGCTGTGACAGCGCATTGGTACACTCGCAACTTTCGCCACCCATACAGTTGGCTCTCAGTAGTCTGGAACCATGGCAGTAAATGAGGAACAAAAAAAAAAAAAAAGGAAAAAAAAAGAAAAAAAAAAACCCTAGAAATTCCCCTGTTATAGTTAGTTCAGCTAACTATAACTCGCGCCCCCGCAATGCACTGCTGATGACGTCACATATTACATCACTCATGACATGGTCAGTGACATCACTGATGACATCTCAAATGACATCACTGATGACATCACTGATGACGTCATCCATGTGATAAATTAGTGAATCTTCTCACACCCTAATATAACCTTTGATACACCGACTCAAAATTTCAGACTTCCATTTTCAAAACCATAGATACTCCAATACCAATAACTACATATACACTCATTGACTCTTAGGTCTACACACACCTCCACTCACTCACCTGTAGAGTCACTCATACTTACAGTCACTCAGTAAAGGACTATCATATGCATTTATATACCTATATAGACACTCGGACACCACCAATCATCCATAGACATACTCACACACCTAGTCAGTCATGGAAATAATTAATCACACTCCCATTTACTCACCTATGCAGTTATACACACACAAGTTCACTTACTCATAAAAATAGTACCACATTCTTACGCTCTTATATAATAACTGATACAAGCACACACTCATCCATACAGCCACTCTCACAATCACACACTCTCACATATACCCACTTATATACTCTTACACACATATATACTGCCTTTAACATATGTAGTTACTCACACATGTACCACTGAGATATACATTCAATCACTAACACACCTATACATACACTCACCCAACCATACAGTCCATCACAGATACACTCTTAAAAACACGCACCCACTGAATCCCCCACTCACACATCTATCACAGTCACACACACCCTACCCACACAAACACTCAGGCACCCCTACAGATACTCAGACAACCAATCAATAACCCATATAGACACTCATATAGCTATTCAAAAAACCATGCAGCCACTTATACACCAACACACAGACACATACAGATATTCACACAGTTTAGATACTAGTCTGCAGTAAGATACATTTAATGACTCACTTATAGAGTCAGTTACGCACCTAGAAAATCATCCATTCACACACTTGTACACCCACTTATTTTTCAACAGGCCTTTCCCTATATATATTAAACATAATAAAACTGTTCAGAAACACATACTCAATGGATGATGTCATCAGTGATGTCATTTGAGATGTCCTCAGTGATGTCATCAGTGATGGCACTGACCATGTCATGAGTGATGTAATATGTGACGTCATCAGCAGTGCATTGCGACGGCGCGAGTTATAGTTAGCTGAACTAACTATAACAGGGGAATTTCTAGGGTTATGTATGAGGGAAATGTCCAGCTAACTAGAACGCCCCTGAAACCTATGGTTTTTTCAGTGAATTTCTAAGGTTTTTTAAATGCTAATTCCTAACTATAACGTCCATGAAACCTATGGTTTTTTCAGTGAATTTCAAAGGTTTTTTAAATGCTAATTCCTATCTATAACTTGTCTCTGCAGATATCATGTTTAATGATTTTGATTGGATTTCTATATTTTTCAAATTCAGTGTGTCAATTTCATTAATTACATTTTTTTAAAATACTTTTTTATCACCATTTTTTAAACTTATTTTTTCAATTAATTCTTTTAAAAATTAAAAAATATTATTTGAACTTAATGGGTTTTTCAAACATATTTTTTTATATTTAACTATATGTTCAAAACGTTATTTTATATTTTTTTCCATGTTTTTTGGATCCGCGCACCCAACGCGTTAGGAACCGCTCACCCAACGCGAGAGAATCCGTGCACCCAACGCGATAGGATGCGCGCACCGTGCGCGCATTTCACCGTTTTGTTTTATAAAAAAAGGGCGGCCCCAGGGGGTCCTTCAGGGACCCCCTAAGCACCTCTAGAGGGTTAGAGTATTTCCACTCTGCCCCCTTTATATGTTTTACACACTTTTTCCCCTTGCTTCTTCAGCCTCGCTTCTACCGAGGCAGAAAATGGCCGCCAACAGTTCCTGGTTTCGAATGTAGAGAGACACTAGACAGCCAATTAGCATTCAGCACGCGATCGGGAGGGTGCGCGCTCGGTTCGGGGAGGGTGCGCATACGGTTCGTGTACGGTCCGCGGATCCTCCGCGGCCATAGATATCACTAACTTTTTTACCCTAATTTACTCAGGAACTACTGAACAGATTCACACCATATATGCAAAAGGCACGAGTCCGAACTGAGGACTACCTCTTTGCCAAATTTGGTGTCATTCCGTTCAGTGGTTCGGGCTGTAGCTGCGACAACAGATCCTATGGGAAATTGCATGGGGAAAACGTGTTTTGGGATCCCCTTTTTTCTCTGCCCCCGCTTGACGAATCACCGTGAAACTTTCAGGGTAGGAGCGGAGCGGAGCGGAGCTAGCCAAAAGTTTGGAATATTTTGCGAAGATTCGTCAATCGGCGCCAAAGATATTCCCAATAGAATGTTGCGGATTTTCTATGGAAAATAGGTCCTAACTATAACTATCTACTAGCGACCGCCAGTAGATAATAAATATATATATATAATTGTGTGTGTGTGTGTGTGTGTGTATATGTATATATGTGTGTATATATATATATATATATATATATATATATATATATATATATATATATTTTCATAGCTGTAAAGAACTGTTTCATAGTTCTTAATGATTTTTTTCTTACAGCAATATCAAAATATACAGTATAGCGTTTTAAAAAGGACAAAGCAGAGCCCTAGAGGCAAAGGGGTCTATCCTAGAAACGCTCCATGGGATAAGGACTGCTATCTTTTCTGATACAAGCATGTGAATCTATGAAAGATTCAATACTGGAGAAAAAACGAGTTACCTGTACAGTATGGTTCTCCAGTATTATCTTTCATAGATTCACATGCGGCCCGCCCGCCTCCCCATTTCTTCTTAGGTAGACCACCTTTATCTCTGGTTTCGTACGTGGCTCACTCTTGGTCTGTTGGAAATCTGAGGTATGGTGGCTCTGCTGGGGATGGTGTAGCTCAGGGCTGGCAGCTGATTGGCTGTTGTTTGGGACACATAATGAGGATAGGTGGTTACCCAAGGATATACTTTTCTATGGTTTCTAGGCAGTTTTTTCTTTTATTGCTATGGTTATTCTTTTACCGTGAGACTCCCAACATGACAACGGGGAAGATACAAGCATGTGAATCTATGAAAGATAATACTGGAGAACCATAGTGTACAGGTAAGTAACTTGTTTTTTCTTCCTGAAAGAGAGTAGGTATGTGGTTAGTCTCAGAGACTCGGAGTCTATTCCACAATTTTCCACCTAGAAAGCCGAGGGATCTGCCTCCAGTGCGGGCATGGCATATTTTAGGCACGATAGCCGTGGAAAGCTTTAAAGAAGCTGGTCATCGCTTTGAAGTCGATCCGTTCTTATATGTTGAGCCAGTGTAGAGACTTAAGAATATGGGTCATACAAGATCTGGGTTTTGGTCTCAGGATGGCTCTGGCCGCCGCGTTTTGTACCACTTGTAGGTGCTGGATAAGGCATCTGGGAAGATCGAGGTACAATCTGTTGACATAGTCAAGCTTTGATGTCACCAGACCCTGCACCACGATTTTTCTGCTCTTAAGTGGTAACAGTGGCAGGAATTTTTTTAGCATCCAGAGTATGCCATAGCAAGCGCCAGTTAGATTTTGGATTTGAAAGCTCATGGAGAGTGTCTTGTCTATGACAATTCCGAAGTTTTTGACGTTTTTCCTTTTCCGCGGGCAGGGGCGGCAGATCTTTTGGCCACCAAGAGCTCCAGTCAGGCGTTTCTGGATTACCAAAGAAAACAACTTCAGTTTTGTCAGGATTGCACTTCAGCTGATTGATCTTAAGCCAGTTAAAAACCTTTGTGAGGCAAGACCTAATCATTGCCCATCAAAGTCGGTTCCTTTTTCACATGTAAAAGTCAGCTGAGTGTCATCAGCATAGGAAACAATTTTGGTGCCCTCTTCCTCTACCAGAAATGCAAGGGGGGATAGATATATATTAAAAAGGATAGGACTAACATTGGACCCCTGAGGGACACCTACATTCATGGCCGGAACCGGGGATGAGAAAGGGGGGAGACAGATGTCCTGAGATCTATTTGCCAAGAAGGATGACATTCATGTTAAGACGGTCCCCCCCAGTCTCTCCAGGAGCCTCTCATGTGGAACCGTATCGAAGACCGCCGACAGATTGAGCAGTATGAGAACAGCCTTGCCTCCCTGGTCCAGCTTACCCTTGATAAATTCAGTCACTTCCAGCAGAGCGAACTCCGTACTGCAGTTAGCCCTAAAACCGGATTGGGACTCATGAAGGAGCTTCCCATCGTCAATATGTTTTTGGAGGGCCTTGTTTACATGCTTCTCTAATACTTTGGAGAGGGCTGGGAGAAGGGAGATTGGCCTGTAGTTGGCAGGGTCTGTCGGTTTGGCGTTAGCCTTTTTAATCAGTGAAAGAATATTAGCATTCTTCCATAATTTTGGCATGTTGTCTGAGGAGAGAGAAGCATTAAAGAGCTGGTTTACCGTGGGGTTTATGGTGGGACCTAATAGGTTCAGGATATTTGCTGGACATGGGTCGGTAGGAGAGCCAGACTTAATGCTTTGGAGAAGGGTCAGTGACTCTTCAAGCTGAAACTCAGGGCAAGCTAGTAAAGATGGAGGATCCAAGAGGTGAAATGTACTATTAGAACTAAGGTAGAACGTCAGTTCTTCTTCTAAGATGTTAGTGATGGTTTGTTGGATCACAGAGATCTTTTTGTGAAAGAATTGAACTATTTGCTTAGACCATTCTTCCGTGCATGGCCCTTCCTTTGTGCCGGCTTTCGTACAGTAAAGGATTTAACTATGCTAAAGATTTCCTTACTCCTATTTTGGGCATTTTCTATCTTGGTTTGAAAGATGTTTTTCTTGGCTGCCTTCATGAGAATGTAAGCGCTTTTAAGGTATCTTTATACACCTTCCTGTCCTCGGGTAGATAGGATTCACGCCATTTCCGTTCCATTTTTCTACAATTTCTTTTGCTAGATCTGAGGGAATCGTTAAACCATTGAGCTGGTGGGCCGACTTCTTTGAGGAGCGGGTAACTACCAGTACCGCTGCGCCAATGTTGGTTCGGAGCCATCAATCTATTGAGAGGGCGTCTGAGTCGGGCAGCCAGACAGCTCCGGTCATGAACAACTGAGGGCATCTGCTAACATCAGGATGGATATTTTATTGAACGGAATGTAATTAGGGACCCTCTGCCCTGCCTTAGCCCGAGGGGCTGTGGCAGAGTTGGGGATGACTAATTTTAATAGGAGGTGGTCAGACCAGGTAATGGGAAGAGGTAGGCTTACTGATAGGTCAAAGTTGTGAAAGATTTGGTTTAGGGTATGGCCCTTCTCATGGGTGGCCGAAGAAATAGATGGAAACATGTTGCAGGTCTGCAGCGTCTCCAACATGGAAATTGTTTGAGGGTCTTTTCCATTGTCCAAATGTATATTGAAATCTCCCAGAATAAGGCAGTTGTTGTATTTTAAGGCCAAGAAGGTGGTGGCTGTATTAAGCGTAGTAATAAAATCTCCAATTGCACCAGGAGGTCTGTAAATCAGAAAACCAGCTATGCTATGATGGGCGGATAAGGTACAGTGGAAGCCTAAGGACTCTGTGCCCTGGATGTTTTGCCTCGGGATGGGAGAGCAGTCTAGTTTTTGATTGTAAATTATGGCGACACCCCCCCCCCCCCCTTCCCACTCGGTCGGTCCCTCCCTAAGGATTTTTTAACCCGTAGGGATGGCCGAGGTGATAGTAGGATTGGAGGCTTCAGACAGCCAGGTCTCAGTGAGAAATAAAAGATCAGACTGTTCGTCTACAATTTGGTCATAAATGTGTGGTTCATGCTTTTGCATAGAGTGACAATTTAAAAGGGTGGCCTTTAAGTCCTCTATTTCATTATTGTTTTTACACTTATTGTTCCCTGAGAGGATCTTGGGCGCGAGATTCCTGGGCTGGAGGAGAGACCAGTTGCACTCCTTGCATTGAAAGTCTACCTCCAAGCTTGGATCAGCCGCTGTACACTGGCATAATGGTAGCCGCCTAATGCTAGCTGCCTAATGCTAAGCAGTTTTTCCCTATTGTAATATTGTGTAAGAAACTCACCGGAGGGGAAGTGGGCAGCACGGCTGGCGCAGGACGCCTCCGGGACGCTGACGGGCACAGACGAGCTTGCCTTTGGAGTGCCAGCAGTGTGCCCGCTGCGCACATTCGTTGCGCGCGTCAGTTTGCATCAGGAATATATAGGCTAATGCCTATGATGCAAACTGGATCGCTAACGCAGCTGAGGAAGCAGAAACTGCGTGGGAGGAAGTGAGGAGCCTGATAGTAGCCCCAGCCCTCCACACAATCGGCGTATCAGCCGCGGTAGACCAGGTCTGGAGGAAAAGTGAGATGCTAATCGGAGCAACTAAGGAGGTGTAGGCAAGCAGAATCAAGTAAAGTGCAAGTGCGCATAGGTAGGAGAAATTGTTAAAAAGCACAGAGTAATTCACCCACCCATATACAATTTCAAAAGTATTAAAAACCTAGTAGCGACGCGGGGAACACTAAATTCTACCGCTGTCAGCTGCGCGCGTCCGTTTGCATCGGGAATATATAGGCTAATGCCTATGATGTAAACTGGATTGCTAACGCAGCTGAGGAAGCGGAAACTGCGTAGGCGGGAGTGAGGAGCCTGATAGTAGCGCCAGCCCTCCACACAATTGGCGTATCAGCACGGCGGACCGGGACTGGAGGAAAAGAGAGATACGAATCAGAGCAGCTAAGGAGGTGTAGGCAAGCAGAATCAAGAAAAGTGCTAGTGTGCGTAGGTAGGAGAAATTGTTAAAGCACAGAGTAATTCAGCAACACATATACAATTTAAAAGGTACTAAAAACCTAGTAGCAGAGCAGGAAACACTAAATCCTACCGCTGTCAGCTGCGCGCGTCCGCTTACATCGGAAATATATAGGCTAATGCCTATGATGCAAACTGGATCGTTAACGCAGCTGAGGAAGCGGAAACTTAGTGGGAAACAGGGGCTCAAATTGGATCATAAATTCAAAGCTGTTCTGAACAAGGGCCCCTAAAATATGTTTGGCCCAGGGCCCCCAAAATCTTTAAGATGTCCCTGATTTAGATTGCTTGGGAGGGTATTGTTTGCATGCACCTGTGCAGCTCTCCAGATGTTGCTGACATCAGTCTGTGCTTGAGAATCATGCTGAGCCCCAACTTGTCAACACTTCCTAGATTCATTGCTACATTATCATTTTCTATTCGCTCCTTGTTGCTTCACAGCTATGCTTGGACCAATGATGACGGAGGTCGTTTCTGCTTGATGTTTCCTTTGTTGTCTTGTGCTGTTCCTGACTGACCCAGTAACCCACAACCTTTTCTACTTAATGCATATCCTCCACTAGTTCCAGGGCTTTCTCTGTGCCCTATCATGTTCCTTCAGTGGAAGGCTCCATCAATAGGCACCTCTACAATGAGTCTGAAGCTTCCATTTCTCCTTTTTGCTACAATGTATAGGCGCATTTCACTTGGATAAGCGCTTTCACCATCATCCTATTGTATCATCTGCTACCCCTAAGCCATTGTAACATACACCATCCTTGCCATTTTTCAACCTTTTGGGAAACCTTCGATTTAGCATGTTGTGAGGGCGATTTCTTTCATAAACATTCTGTATCTTTGAAATCTGAACTGAATCTTGCAGATTTTATTTTGTGCCATGCTTTTCTCCTTTCCCTACATCACCAGGACTCAATTTTCATTTCTGCTTTGCTGCCTTGATTCTTCAACTGTAATTGCTTTTTGTTCTTATTTAAGGATTTTTATGACTTGCATGCAGTACTAAAGGAATTTTAAGCATCCTAGTTTACTGTCACACATTAGCACGCCTGATATGAGAAAGCATCAATACATGTACATTTGTACTCATTAATATGCATGGCAGCGTACACAACCATTAAAAAGCCATATTCGTGTTCTACGGGTACACCATAACATGAGGTATACTGTAGAATTATTAAGTGAATTGTAAAGAAACATGTTATTAAGAGAATTTAAGGTTACCCTGGGTGTTGATTATTAACAAAAAATATTAAGACAAATCCAGCTTCAAATATACTAAAATGTCTTGGTTAAAGTGTTAATGCAAAGTCAGATAACCTTACACATCTTGAAACAGTGATGTTAAGGTGCCAACATAGTACTATGAAATTGCAAGTGGGCGACTTGAAAGCAATACAAAAAAAATCCACATAAACAAATTCAACTACAATCCTCCCTCGGTCAATGTTGTGATGTCTAATACTGTTATTTTATATATTATTAATGCTGAATTCACGTATTTTTGTATTTTATATGGCTGTTATGTAGCTTTCCGCTCAGTTAATCCGTTTCTGAAATATGCTTGAATAAGTTGGAAAGGGAATCGAGCATGATCAAAGAATGATAATGTTTTACCATCTTGGTTTGCTTGTCGTCCATAGAAACCATGAATGGCATAAAATTAGCTGCATCTTGGATAGCTATATTAGTGAGCATTGGGATGGTGGGCTCTGGTGTGTAGGGAATTGCATGCACATCATGAGGCCTTTTTAAAAAAAATCTATCGACCCTTTTTATGAATAGTCTCTGGTTGTCCCTGCTGCTCTTGTTTACCAATACTTTGGGTAGAATGCAGAGCAAGAGCTAAGAACCTCATTTAAAATATGGAGAGCAGGTCGTCAAGCCGCAGGCCCATCGGTGAATCTCCCCTGTCATTTTTCACAGTTTCTCCACCAATACAGCTGGACCACCACAGGCAAAATTGGACAACGTTACTGACTCCGCATGGATTTCTATTTTTCAAGACGAACCCCCCCCCAAGAGTGGCTTTGCTTTCGAAAAACTTAGGAGCAATGTCCATGAAATGACGTACACTGATGTTTTTTACCTGCCTGTGTCTGCCATACTCTACATGTCGGTCACAGTCCAGAAAAAAACACATGGCTTTAAACAGGGCGTGCCTTGCCATATTGGCCTCCAATTGTTGGTGGCAGACCCACTGTGAGGGTATTTTCAAGAAAATAGTCACAGTTGGAGTTTCCTTACCATGAAGCGGACGATAGAACGCTGGGTGGCTGAGATCAGGCTATAAGGTTTCTTGAATGTTTAGAAGGATACATTTTTGTCCTACCACCTTCGAAGCTGATGTAAGTTCTATATTTAAGTTCTATATAGTTAAATGTTTTCTTTTTGTGCAGGAGCAGTTAATATCTACAATGTAAGCAGGTTTCTGATGAGTGCTGGTCATTCTGCTAAGGTATGATCTAGACCATTTTTGTTTTTTTCTGTTTGTGAATATCTGTGCTCTTCAGTAAACCGTGCAGCAATTTCACTACTTGAATACTTATTACTTTCTGTATTTAAACATGATTTCTTATCTTTGTCCAAATGTTGTTCTAAACAATGACCTTCTAACCATGTGCAAGTAAATATTTGTTGCGTGGAATGGCTATGTTTCTAAACCATAATCCAAAAAGAGTGTTAGTATTCGGGCGATTGAATGAAATCATGTAATCTAAAAGGTGAATACAGATGGGTAATTGTGCACTGCTTGAACTTCTTGCATTCTTCATACTGATAATAAAATAGGTATAAGGAGGTGCAATAGAGACAGGAGGAGACTGAAACCAGCTAGATCAGAAAGCATAACGTGCAGCTTCAGGTAATCTTACTTTTGGAACTAGCGGGTGTCCGAAGTTTCTATGGTCCCCCTGCCTCCCCGCTTTGGCTTCAGGCAGTATCCAGTAGTCTTAAACATTTGGGTCAGTGTCTCTTCTCTGTGGGGCGGGTGGAATTTTCAGCAGGCGCAGTCATTTCCAGAGGGCTTATCCCAGGCGAACCGGAAAAGTTGACCTTCAGCCATTGTCTCTCCGTGTCTTCCATGCGTGGAACACACCATGCCTGTTCACCTTTCTGCAGCTGTCAGCTCGTCCTTGCTGGATCCCTGGGGGCAGCAGGATCGGGGGCACAAACAGCAGAACTGTAGTAAACAGAGCTTTATTCACGAAGGTGAGGTGGTAATGCTGTGGTCACTCAAACTGGCGCCACGAGTTGTTGAGGAGCTATTGCCAGCTTAGTGCCCACTGTGAAACAAGAGCTGCGATGGAGCATACATGCAGATGTGCAAGGCCGACCCAGCCTCTCAAGGTTTTAAACGGTTAAATGCCTGGTTCAAAGGACACAATAAGGGATAAGAAGCATTGGTAATGCTTTCAGTTTCGCCTACGTGATTAATATTATTTTTGTTGTGAGATTTAGCTTGGTGAGCAGTTGTGCAATATAACTTACTGAAACTCAATAAAAGTGTTATCACTTGCTAATTGAGAAAACCAATATATTGTGCAGTAATTGGTGGTAATATAATGTGGGGAGATTAGGTAAACGGAGGAGGACAAAGGAAATAAAACATGTAGCAGCCAAGCATGATTATTATGCTGCCGTTCTCGAGCGAGCTCATGAACTAAACTTGCAAAGAGCTGTGAAATGATCTCACCCTGCATTGAGAAGAGAACTGGAGTAAAGAATGTAAAACATACAATATTTTATACAATTAAGTGGGTCAGCTGTAAGTGTCCTTGCAAGTTCATGTTGTGGGTGGCTGCAGGGCCGGACTGGCCGTAGCGGTCACTGGGCATTCCCCCGATGGGCCGCCAGGGTGGTGGTCGATTTTGGGCCCCCGGAGGCCGTTTCTATTACACGGCCGTTTTGCAAAATCAACCCCTGGAACAAAATCGGCCGAAATAGGCCCTGGCATACAACTCTGCCACTCCCAGGGGGGCTGGCCAAGCTCTTTGCCAGGGCCAGTTTTGGTTCCCAGTCCGGCCCTGGGTGGCTGTATATAACGCAGCAGCTTTGAAAGCTCTGGGGCAGAGGATAAAAGGCAGTGCGGATATCTCACAGTGCCTGTCACTGGGGCAGGGCACAAAGGTGTTCAGAATAAACTGTGCAGGCGAAACCTAACAAGGCCTTCTTCTTCCCCCACTTCTACCTGGCAGGCGTACAGAGACTTTTCGTGGGCTGGAAAGCATTAAGGTTAATTTCCAGCACTGCGGAATGACCAGCCTTTTTCTTGGCAGTCCATAAAGTTGCCTGACACACAGATGTTGGAAACATGGGCTCACTCGTAGATATTGGCTCTAATTTTGCAACGCAAAACATTTACCACCGCAGAACCACATCAACATCAAAGATTCACATGATCATCACAGATTGAGAAGTATAAATAAGTTAATGGTTTGTCATTTACTACATGGCTGTATACTCTGTCCATTTCACATGTGTATAAAGATAAAGAATGTTTCCTTTCACTCGTCCCTGAAACTTTAAAAAAAACTGGACTTCTGCTCGCAATAAGCAATATGAAACCATTATAAACCAGTGGAGAGCGGCTTTTCTTTTTATTGCTGTTTTATACAGCGCAAAGTCGACCCGAAGCTGGTCTGACAGGCCCCTCTAATGTTGTCCTCTAATGGCAAAGTGCTCTCATGACTTCGGGCCGAGTTTACGTTGTATAAAACAGCAAACAAAACAAGCAAAGATCGTTAAGGAATTTAAGGTGTTCATCACCATAATTAAACTCACCGGTGAGAGGAACCAAGGTGGAGGATAGCCACAATCCGTGGGGCAAGAGTCAGGCAGCCCAGCAAACCTCCACAACCCCGTTTCTATTCAGACAGTAGGTCGAATAACTCATTGGAATGGGCACTTTGCATCCATGAAAGAAGGAAGCTATGCGGTGCGGAAATGGCTTTGTTGGATGCAGTGGGGTTGATGGAATGAAGTTGTTCGCATTGGAACCTGAAGTAAGCAGATAATGCAGTGGTCTGAAAGAGTGGACGGAGGGACTGTAGCTGAGCGGAGACTACTAATGTCAGCTTGTGTTTACAGAGTGTTCAGTGATGAAAGAAAATACTTTAACGGAAAGACTGTCTAAATATAGGCCAAAAGGCTGATGCATCAGTATAGTTATAAAGACTGATGATGTAGAGGTATGGATAACTGGAAATAATGTTACCAAGGCCACCGCTAGCAATTGATCAGCAAGTGGCACTGCAGGGCCACGCCAGAGAAAAATGGTACTTACTTAGTTTTAACTCGAAAGTAAGCGAGGCAGTGCCCTTAAATGGTGATAAATCTGTGCGAGGCTTCATGCACAACCCGCAGAGGCATGGAGCGCAAGTGAGTTTCAAAACAAGAGCAAGAGAAGAATGACTAACCAGCTCTGAAGTGTCATTCATTAGCTGTAAATGAGTGGAGCGAAAGGAATCCAAATCTCCATCTTTTCGCTGCGCAGCTATTTGGCATGGAAGCATACCTTTCAGGGGCGGCCCCTCCATGTGGGCGGAGGAGCGTCGCCCCACTGCTTTCTCGCAGTGCGAGAAGCAGAAACATAAAATGGTATAAATACCATTTTATGTTTCTGCTTCTCGCACTGCGAGAAAGCAGAATAAGGGTTTGGTTGGGGGCGGGAGGGTGGGCGGGCTGGGGAGGAGTTGCTAGCCCAATGTTGTGGGCGCTGACTGTTTGGTCGGCCCCAGGGCTGACCAAACCAGTGATGCACACTCTCCCGTTTTCTCCATGTAGGCTGCATGCAGCCTGCATGGAAAAACGGCCTTCCCATAGATGCCTGTGCGGTCGGCATCCCAGCCAATCACAACGCTGCAGCTTTGTGATTGGTTTAGGGCAGGGAAGGGTGGCTGCCTGCGGCTACTTCCTACCAGGACGACGCGACGCTGTACCCGACCGCCGAAGATACGTTTTTTATTTCTTTAAAACTACCCCCCCCCCCTCCCGACCCCTGCCCCCCAACCTCCCGACCCCTGCCCCCCAACCTGCGAGTCATGCCGGCGCGACTGATACTTTCATGTTGCGTCTGACGGCCATGACAGTTATTTTAACATGCAGCTTATGTGTGTGGAAAGCAGCGAAAGCTTGATTGCTTTATTCTCTGGTCACTGCCGGTTGATGTCCTCCGTGCAGCATAAATTGCTAGCAGTAAAATTAAGCATCCCAGAGGCTACCTTCCTTATGTGCCAGTGTGCAGAGAACGCTCCAGCACTGCGGCCACTCCCGTGCTAGTGGTCTCTTTGCAATGGCTTCAGGAAGCTGCCTAGTTGGAGGAGCCACTTGGAAGTATGGCACCGTGCCAGGGCAGCATCCGAGGATGAGAACTAACAGGTGCTACACAAATAACATTACCTGTGCAGAGACACAACAATCTGTGGTAGAAGCAGCACGGGAGGTGAAGCTGCTGCGCTGGGGAAGAGGTCGGAGGAAGAGAGGACAAGCAGGGGGGCAGCACTTTATATTAACATGCACAGTGCAAATAGTCCTACAAAAGCAGAGGGAAACAGAAGTTCGGCACCAGGCAACTGATAAGAGACGCACAAGGAACAATAGGAAGAAACAATGCTACAGCCAATAGTAACAGAGGAAAAGTAAGTGGCAAGCATAGAAGCTAATGAAAAGCGATGGGGTGTAATGTAAGCCCCTTTTATTTTTTTTTAGTTCAAAGTATTTTATTACACTTTTTTTTTTTTTTGATTTCAAAAACCTTTATTAACAAGTTGCCACAATCATACATCGTCACGCCTACAACCTCTCGGGCCGGCTACCGTACAACATTCCCCCCGCCCTCAGCCCTGATACACACAGCCATGTCTCCGACACCCCAGAGGTTCGGTGGCGAGGGATTCCAACGCACCCCCTTATCAAAGCAGCTCTGTGCATGTCAATCTTAGTTTCAGGGGGACGCGCTTCGTTTACAGTTACCTTGCCAGACTGTGTAACACAGGAAGAGTTAGTCTGAAGGGTAAATGCCAAACAGTCTCATGCTAAACAGAGAGTCATAGCTCCCATAGCAATGTCCGATGCCCAACAGTGATCCTATAACCGCCCAGGCCCACATGAGCGTACACGGTCTCACCCAGCGGTCGCACCCGCTGCAGCCGCCTCCGGAGCAGTCCGCTGTAAGGGGCGGACCTCTAATAAACCCCTCTACAGCCGCTACACCCCAATCAGCACCTCACACTTCCGTAGGCCTTGTGCTGCAAACCATACTACTGTACCTCTGCAGAACCCCTTCCTCTCTCCCACTCCTAGAGAGCTTCCATACTGGGCAGGTCAGCCAACCATCTCCGCATCAATGCATGTTCTATTGTAGCTGCCACGACCACCATTAGAACCACAGCTTCAACATGTCAGCAGTCATCCTCCCCCCAAGTAACGCCCTCTAGCGGCTCCCAAACCCTGCATTCCAGCCCTCATGCATCAGCTGCAAGGTCTGCCCCGCCCGCTTCCAGAGCTCCGTCCCCTTCTGAGGTTGCCGCGGCCGCTAAGTACTCCCTGAATGGGTCCCATACGTCCTTGGCTCTACTACTCACTGGCTGCGTTTCCGCGTATAGTATATTCTGTTCCTGACAGTATAATAAATCAGCCACCCACTCTTTAAATTTCGGTGCACGGCCCCTCTCCCACCTACAGGCCACCCTCCTTTTTGCCATCAAAATTGCGATATCTCCAAGTTTCCTGTATCTCTTCGGTATGTCCATAGTGTAGCCCAGCAGCAGTATCAACGGATCACATGCAATCGTGTCGCCTATCATAACCGTCAGCGCTTGATGAACCTGCTTCCAGTACTCAGCCACTGCCGGACATAGCCATGCTAAATGTAAGAACCCAGCCCCTTCCGAGTGACAGCGTTCACACCGATCATTGTCCGCCAGATGACACCGCAACTTCCGCACAGGCGTGTAATACATTCGTTGCAGGAATTTATAGTGAATAATTCGCAATCTGCAGCTAGCCGATATCTGTGCGGTTAACCCGCAACAATATGCCCACTGCGCTTCCGTTATTTCTTTCCCTAGATCCTCACTCCACTGACTGAGCGCGCTACTTTCACCACTACCACTGTGTTCACGAATACTCCGGTATATATGCGAAACAAGATGTCTGCCATCCTCCGACGTAAGTAAAACTTGTAGGGGCATTACCACTGCAGGCTCTTCCGGGAAATGCGGTATGACAGCCCTCAGCCCCTGCCTCAGCCTAAGATAATAAAAAACATCTAACGGTGTGTGCTGTACCCCATGAAACCATTGGTCTTTCGTTTTGAACCGACCATCCAGGAATAGGTCTCCCCAGCAGCGGACCCCTAGCACAGCGCACATCCCTTGGAACCCCTTCTCCTGCAGCAGGGATAAACCCGGGTGATAAACCAGCGGCAATGTTGGCGCATACAATAACGGAAGTGCGACTCTGCGGAGTATCCGCTGCCACGCATCCACCGTGCATGCCACCGTTGCAGCCGGAGAATCGAGCACACGTACTGGGCCCTGGATAATGCCTTTAAGTGGCAGCGGTCTAACTAGCCAGTCTTCCACAGCCAGCTGTGGCAAATATGGCGTAGGCGCAAACCAGTGGTATGCAAACTGGGCCTGAGCACTAAGGAAGTAGGCCAAGAAATCAGGGACATCAAATCCCCCCTTCCCATAGGGCTGGGTAATAATTGACCATGCCAATCGTGGCTGCTTCCCAGCCCAGAACAATCTAATTAGCTCCGTACGAAGCGTACGGAAAAAAAACGCGCCCGGATAGTAGGGGACATTTTGGAACAAATATAAAAACCGGGGCAACACCACCATTTTAATAAGTGAGGCCCTCCCAGCCATGGTGAAGGGCAGAGAAATCCACCTCGTCACATCCTCAGTGAGCCCAGCGATAGCAGTACCGTAATTTAAGCGCACCGTCTCCTCCTTACTCTTCGATATCTGATTTCCTAAGTAACGCAAGTCCGAGTCACACCATTCGAGTGGATAATCCAATGCAAAGCGGCCCACCGCAGGAGTCAGGGGAAAGAACTGCGACTTTTTCCAATTAATTTGCACACCAGACATCCGACCGAATACCAAAAACTCCCGGAGCAGTGGATTGAGATTCGTCACTGGATCTACCACATATAGTGTCAAGTCATCTGCATACAACGAGACGTCTATCTGACGCTGAACACACTTAAAAGCGCTTTGCTTATGCAGTTGGCGGATACGACACGCCAGTGGCTCGATCGCAATAGCAAATAATAACGGGGATAACGGACAGCCTTGTCTGGTACCTCTTGTCAAGGAAATCGGGCCCGACATTTCACCATTAATTAACACTCTCGCCTTCGGGTCAGTATACAACAATCGTATCCAGGCAACAAATATTTTTGGGAACCCCATCCTGTATAAAATAGCAAATAGATAATTCCACTCTACCGAGTCGAATGCCTTGGTAGCATCTAGAAATACAGCCGCCACTGGCAACTCCGGCGCTATTGTATTTATCAGTGAGAAAAGGGTACGCAAATTGTGGGCTGTAGATCTCCCAGGGATAAATCCGGACTGGTCCGGGAGGGCTATTTTAGTCATTAACAACGATAATCTATTGGCCAGCACCTTCGCAAGGACTTTAGCGTCGCAGTTAATTAAAGACAGCGGCCGATACGCATCGCAGTCAGTGGGGTCTTTGCCCGGCTTCAACAACGAGGTGATCAGCACCTCCCTCATGGACCTCGGCAACACTCCCACCTCCAAAGACTCCTCATAGACCTCCTTTAGGACTGGGGCCATGATATCAATATAGCATTTATAAAATTCCGCCGGCAGTCCATCCAGGCCCGTTGCTTTACCGTTACGCAGAGACATAATCGCGTCCCGGATTTCATCTAATTCAAACGGCGCACCAAGAAACTCCCTATGGTCATCACTCAGCCAGCACAGTGCCACATCATCCAGAAAATCCCCAAATATCACCTCTCCAGTGCTGCGTGCCATATACAGCTCTTCATAGTGTGCAGTGAAATGTTTCAGAATACCTTTGGAGTCCCGATGTGTGACCCCCTCCGACGTGCATACTTCCAATATAAATATATGTGTTGTGTAACGCGGTTGCCGAGTAATTTCCGCCAGTGCCCGCCCTGGTCTCTCCCCCTCACAATACCTGCAAGCCTGCCAGTATTTGCCTCGGAAGCGAGCCTCTCTATCCGCTTCTCTTTCATACTGCGTGAGCTTTTCTCTGAATTCTGTATGGGGGGGGCCCATCGGCTCCCGGTTCATCCTGGTCTCCAGCCCTTTAAGTTCCTCTTCTAATTTCGCAAGCGTACTCCGTATGGTCTTCAGGACCCCAAAACTCTTCGCCATATAGTATCCCCTGACCGTCACCTTAAATGCCTCCCAGATGGATTCCACGCTGGCCACCGATCCTTTATTGCGGGGAAAAAACTCTGCGATCTCCTCCCCCAGCTCTGTTCGAAATACCTGGTCCAGGAGGGCCATGGGCTGCATGCGCCAGCGCATGGCAGCACCCCCACATCCCGGCATTGCCACCTGAACCAGAACTGGGCAGTGATCCGAATACGTACGCGGCAGATGCGTAACCTTACCTAGATCCACCGCAATGCCCCGGGACAAAAAACAGTAATCCAATCTAGCCCATGTGTTAGCATGCGTTGTAAAGTGCGTACCCTCACGCAGTCCGGCATGTACTAGCCTCCAACTATCTATCAATCTCCCTTCCTCAACTATACCCGCTAAGGCATCTCGCGCTCGTTTGTTGTAGTGGTGACCACCATCCGACCTGTCCATTCCCGGGGCCAGCGCCACATTAAAATCGCCACCCCATACTATATGCATGGAGCCAATGTTAAGTATCTGTCCCCATAGCTGTGTGAAAAAAGTCGGCGAGTCCACATTAGGACCATAACAGTTGACTATCGTGATCGTGTCAGTACCCAGCCTGCCCCACAGCAACAAAAATCTGCCGTCCGTATCCACCCGCTCACCCAGCTTAACAAAAGGCACCGTCTTCTTAATCAAAATCGCCACCCCTCTAGCATATCCTGAATAGGACGAAAAGCTACGTACCGCTGCCCATTTGCCAGCCAGAGTGTAATGTGATCTGGGACTAAGGTGTGTTTCTTGCAATAATGCGATTTGTACCTGGTGCTGCTCCAAATAGGCCATCACCTTCCTGCATTTCCTAGCATCATTTAATCCTCGGACATTCCATGACAATATCGCGATCCTCTTTCTTCGTGCCAGCTCATTCATCTCTCAGCCAAACCACACACTCCTGCCAGCGATATGGCGCTCTGCATCACCCCCCTCACAGACAACCGTGCAAGCAACAGTGCCGGCCCCAACATCCGCAGTATCAAATCCGCATGATTGAGCAACTCATCCTTCCAGCAACCTTCCATCCATATTTTCCAACCCAAACAAATCTCCCCTCTCGGACCCCCGCCCCCCACCCTCAACCCCAACTCCCAACACTCCTCCCTGAATTGTCTCCTCATCACCCTCCCCCCTCCCACTGAAGCAAACCCCAACCTGCCAGTCATGTCCCCTCCCCGTCCCTCCCTCAATTGCCCCCCGAACAAGGGCTCAACCGCACTCCACAACACCCCATGGACTCTCGGGTATTTCCCTTCGGGGACCATGCCTAGGTGGCATCACTAATTCCCCCTCATCCGCTCCAGTCTCACACCAATCCGGTGGTCTGACTCGAGAACCCAGAGGGGGGTGTCCGGCGACATAGTCTATGGCAACCCTGGAGTGCTCATCTAATCCCAGTGCCAACTAAAACCTTTGCATAAGAAACAGTAAGTGCAGCCGTGAAGCCCTTCCCAGCTCTTCAAAATTCGCAATAATCCCGCCCACGGATTTCGGCCCTGCAAGTCTGGGGAGATATTTAAGAAGTCCATTCTAGTGCAATGCCTATGGTAGTCCATACCCCCATCATATCGCTCCCTCAGAGTACCTACTTGCCCCTATGGGGCCATTTCACAAGTAATGACTACCCCACTCACTGTTCACCATCCAGCCGCTATTCGGGCAACAGTGCCTGCTCAGCATCCACCTCCGCACCAGGCTTGTGATTCCGCTTGTAGTGCTTGAGGAACTCCTCCACCTGCTGGGGAGTCGTGAAAAATCTCTGCCTGCCCTGGTACGTGACCCGCAAGTGGGCCGGATAGAGCAACGCATAGTCCAGTTGCAATTGTCGCAGCTTGGTCTTCACTGCTAAGAATCTCCGGCGCTCCACCTGGACCATCGGCGTGAAATCCGGGAACAGCATAAAGGAGTTACCTTCATATGAGAGAAATCGCGTGCCCCGTGCCGCCCTCAGGGCCGTATCCCGATCACGATAGTTCAAGAGCCGGGCAATGATGGGTCTGGGGGGCGCTCCCGGCTTTGGTCTCGGGCCCAGAGCACGGTTCACTCTCTCCACTATAAAGTGGGGGGAAAACACATCCGCTCCAATCGCCGTCCGTAACATCTTTTCCACACACTCCTCCATTTTGCCCACATTGGTCGTCTCCGGAATACCTATTATGCGGACGTTGTTGCGCCGACTTCTCGCCTCCAAATCCTCGTTCTTAGCCGCTATAATGCGCAACAAGTTGTCCATCCTGGAGAGCTGCGAGGTGTGCTGCGAGACCGTGTCCTCCGTATCCGATATCCGTTGTTCCGCTCCCTTAAGGCGTTCCTCGTGCGCATCCAACTTATGCACCACTGCATCCATTCGCGAAGACATCCGATCTACTTTGTCCGCAATTGTCGCAAATCCTTGGCGCATCTCGCGCAGCACCTCCTGCAGGTTCACCGTCGCCACCGAGGGGTCCCCTGCGGTCCCACTTGGTCCTTCCAGCCCAGGCGACCCCTCCACCGGTTTAGTTCCCTTCTTGCTAGCTTCAAACGATAGCTTAGCCTGTTTTGCATCCGTCTTGCCCATCTTGATCCGCGTTCAGGGCACCAGTGCGCTCCGCCGGCCCGAATGCCCCACAGGCACCAATACAGCAGAGTCTATCATGCTGCACTCAGTGGGCGATTAGGAGGGGGAGAAGTGGGTATGCCCCCTCCTCGATGCGTCCTCACCTTCAGGTCTCAGCACCCCTGCGCCGCCAGTCGCCACACCGCTAGGTTCAGCGCAGTCGCCACCCGCTGCTCCAGATGAAGTGCTCCCACTGCGCTGCTCCCACTGCGCTGGCACCAGTGCCTCCAAGCCTCACCAACAGCGCCCCGCAGCCCAACCGCCAAGTACAATCAGGCCAAGGAGCAGGACACAGGGAAAGGCTGTATGGTCGTCCCTCAATGTCCCTCAGCACTCCTTAAGGGGCAAGCGGCGCATGGGGCCAGCGACAGATTCCAAAATCGAGGCATTCCGTCGTCCGCAGGCACAGCTCCTCACCTCACACCAGCCGGGGCTCCAGCCACCTCCCCGAGCTCCGGTGGGGTCCCGCAGGCCTTCACTCACCGGCGCTTACGCCACCGAAGCAGTCCGGGGCAGTGCGTCCATCCGCTCCGGGACTGCCGCGCTCCGTGCCCAGTCCGATCTTGATAGGGGGTGAAGGGGGACTCCTGTGCCACACCCCCGCTCCCCCAAGCAAAGCACACACCTTCTCCGCGCAGCAGGCCGGGCCCGACAGCACCCGGTCAGCCGCTGCCCCTTCCGCCGCAGCACCGAAGCCCCCGACAGACGGGGGGGGGGGGGGGAAGAGTTTCGTCCCTTGCACTGGGCACCACGCCTACGAGCAGGCAGTCCGACGCCGATCACTTCGCCTGTACCGGTCCTCGGGGTCCGCCTCACGCACTTCGCCGCATGGAGGCCCACGGCCTGTATCGCAGCCTCGGCCTCACGTAGAATCCGCCCCCAGCGAGCCGCTGCACTGCGTCCAGTCGCTCAAGCCGGCGGAACTTCCGGGCCCTGTATCTCCGCCACCGCTGCGCCCCCACCGCTGAAACTCGGCCAGCAAGCACCGGACATCAACATCGGGCACTTCCAGCAATTTCAACACCTAGAGTTGCCAATTACGGATAGAAGAACGGATAACGGTCGCCGGACTGCGGGTGCCTCACGCAAAGGCGACCATTCGCTAGTGCGCCACCTAGCGTCCCCCCAAGTATTTTATTACACTTTTGCATACAGAGTTAGACAGTGGTAAACAAAATAAATACACAGTCGGAAAGGATGGATACATCATAGGGAGGGGGGTGTGGGCTGTGCATAAGATGATGCTTCAGTGAATATTCTGCAGAAATTGAGTGAACAGTATAATGTGTAGAGTATAAAGGACAGACATGTAATTCTAGAACATATAGGATGCATATCCTGACAGAATAACCTGATCTTGTATTACATATGGTCTTAGATGTAGAGAGATGTATACCGATTGCATGCCAGGCTTATCTAACAGCAGCGTTATACTCTTGATAAATAGGGCAGTGTAGAATAACAATAGGCAGAAGTATACAACATGTCAACTATGACCTATCGGAATGCACAGGGGTGAATAGAAAGGATTTGTCTCACGTATGCGGGGGGGGGTGTTAGTGTTAGAGTTTGTGTAATGTAAGCCCCTTTTAAGATTTATATTAAATATAATAGATTTCACAAGCACAGTGCAAGCGCTGTGCAGACAAAACCTTGCTTAGGGTTCTAGACTGATGTTTTCTGTGTATATATACTGCTTTATACACATGCAAAATCAGCTTTCCATGGTCAGTGATAGCCAGCTACTAAGAAGTGACTCCTCAATACTGCTCTTTGACCTGCTTATCAATGTTAATGCATACTAAAGGGATTTTTTTGCTTCTGAAAAACTTTTCTGCTCATAAACGTTTAACATTAATTTCTTACTGTTTATTTTGTACTTTTATAAAGCACTTTGTATTGACTTTTGGCCACTTGAGAGCTCTGCGGTGTAGGGCAAAGTTTGTAGAAAGATGTGATTAGACGGAAGCTGTGGACTTTCTGGGTGCAAGGCGATGACCCCTATCCAATATTTTACAGTCACACCCTCAAACCTGATGGGGTTTATTTGACGAATTATCTCAAAAGTTCAGTTGAAGGCGAGTTCACTTGAATGTGAGCCTGAAGTGCTCAGGCTTGGATCCAATTCCGTGTTTCAGTCGTTTGGAGCTTCCTGGTATACCTGTTGTACAATCATTAAGGGCCGGTTCCTGCATAATACTAAACAGGGTCCAGTTCCTTTAAGTATCTTGGCCTTTTGCTTCAGTACACTTTATGTAATGACTAAAGACCTTTGAACTTGAGTCTTGATTCCAGTGGGAGCCATCGTAGTGCTTTTGGTGCCGCTTTTACTTGCTTATACTTTCATAGCTTCAGGCACTTTCTAGCTGTGTGGGTTGTAACCCTTGCAGCCAGTTGATGTAGTTTAATTGTGCCAACAGCAGTATTCTCATCAGATACCCTGATAGATGGTTTGAAGTAGTGTAAAGATTTTCCAGCTATAGGTGGAAGCCCTTCACCACTTCATTGACTTGGAGAGTAAACCAGAGTTGATGAGCAAGGTGTTGAATAAGACTCCCAGATGACATGCTTTCGTGGAGGTGGTTGGAGGCATTCTGACATTTGGGGGCAACAAACAAGACTGTGTGCAGGGCTGTGCCGCTTTTAGCACCAGAGTCTTGGTTCTGGCTCTTCATGCAACGGTAGCTTCCTTTTGTTCAGTGAAGCACTTGGTTCAGGCATGTAGTAAGTATACGTGGTCCTGTTTTCCAGCATTAAGTGGATTGTTGGCGTACATTCAAAAGTGCCTCCTCAGCTGTGCCAAAGGACACATAAAGATTGATCAGCAGACATGATAGGGGATGGTCTTTGAAATGAGACCTATTTGTAGACTGTTTTACTGGCCCATTCCATCCTTTCTGGCTCCAATTAAGGAGAAAAGATTGGACCTTTCTACTTCAGTACATGGATAGCTGTTAATCCTGACTACTTTAATTACTTAATTTGAGTTCTGAAACTATTGTTATTTAAACTCGGAAAATCTTTTTGTTTGGCTGTGGAAATGCTCCTGAGTAGACACCAAAACTAGTCCTCAAGAAGTGCCCAAATGTTTCACCGTGCCTCGCTAGCATACTCCATTGTAGCGCTCCAAAATATTCAGTGGGCCACAAATGTGCCATGGAAGCTCCCCAAACAGTCTATAATACCACCATACCCATATTTCAACAGATTGCATGGAATTGAGTAGGAGGTCGGTCCGTGAACAGCACGTTTTTTCTGCACATTGCACATTATCTATTTTCAAAGCAGGCTGTTTTTTTAGATTTCAATTATTTTTTAAAGTGTTTTTACTAGAAAGAAACTATTGTATTTGTGTTCATTACCTCAGGGCTTTGCACGGTGGGAGTTGTGTTGTTACCTGGGAGGGGAGGAAAAAGGAGCCTTCCTGGTCGGACAGCGAGAGACGCCATTTTTTGGTTAGTGCGTGCTCTAGTGGTCACCGTGGCTCATGTTTAAAAGCAGACACGCTGTGCTGTCGCGCCACTGGCCTGCCGAAGGCAGGCCCATCTCCGCCCATTAGAGTCCCGGAAGCGTCCAGCGCCAGCCATGCTGCTCAGGAGTACTTACGGATGGTAAGATGTACACCAGCTATAGTAGAGACTCACTTATGAACCTTGCTATGGCTACCAAATGTCAAATGAGGTCATGGGTTCCCTCGTCTAGGCTGAATGTTAGCTGCACCGATTGTAACTTCCACCTCACACTTGAGTGGAAAGCAAACCAATTTCCCGGGCAGGCCAACTAGGTAAGGTGCTACTCCAGTTCGTACTGCATTGACTAACGCACATTCGATGCAAAAACACGCCACCAATATTTATTATCTCCGAGAGGAATGTAGTCTCGCTTTTTTTTTAAATGTATAACGGAGACCTGTCTGTCTGACGATTCCAATTCGTCTATTGCTAATGCCATTCCCATGGGCTTTAAAATTTACAAAAAAGAACGCCAAGTGGGGAGGGGTGGCGAACTGGCAATTATCCTCAGAGGATTGATGCTGCCATTACTTAGAGGTGAAAGATCTGCACTCAGTAGCTGAAGTTTTAACTTATAGGCCACCGGTACCGGCTCGTTTCTGAAATCATTAGATAAGGCTATTACCCACTTAGCCCTAAGATCCTCACATTTCATGCTTTTAGGTGATTTTAATTTACACCTGGATAACTCAACTGACACAGAGGCTTCAGATTTTAAAGAAATGATGAATTTGCAAGGCTTAAATCAATATGTTGTGAAACCAACTCATCAAGGGGGTCTTACGCTGGATCAAGTCTGCTCCAATGTTGAGATACAAATGGAGGATCCACAACCCCTGATTTGAGTGGATTACTATCTAATCAGATTTACCTGGCAGCTTCCAGCAAAATTAGATCCAGCTTCGGGCAGGCTCACCCGCAGCGGGAAAGCTTTTAATAAGATAGATCCATTTGAATTCGTGAATGTTGTAAAACAACATATACCGGCCCTGTCTGGCGTTCTTGAGGATGATGTCAAAAATTTGATAATTGGATTAGAAATGCTACAGCGGAACGAGCACTGGTTCTCCAGAGTAGGGTAAATAGAAGGATGCCTTCCAGCTCATGGGTCTCGGTCGCCCTTAAACAGAAAGGAATACAATTTAGCTGATAAAGAGACTTATAAACTTGCACAAAAGAATACTTTGCCTCAGTAACTAAAGCTAAACAAGCCTTCTATGAGGAGCAAATTGAAAAGGCAAGGAATAGATCGGGAGAGATTTTCTCCATAGTTAAGAGTTTTATGGCCCCATCTGGATGTGTTTACTCCCATTCAGTATCGGCTGAATGGTGGGAAAAGCTTGCCAGCTTTTTTAATACTAAGACTTTAAGCATTCAAGCCAGTTTGTCATTTGGTCAAAAACCTGTTGTAGATTCCTTGATAAAACAGCAAACTAGCTTGAACTCCCCTTTTAAGATAAAGTCGAGCACCTTTGAGGCTATTTTGCTGTATTGATCCCTGCAGGCTCTGAAGGCCATTAAATCTGGCTCTCCTACAAATCCTTGCCCCTCTAAATTATTGCCAATAGGGGCAGACATTATCAATCCAGTGGCTAATTGGATTTTAAATTCATCAATAAGGACAGCTACAGTACCTAGCCCATGGAAGCAGGCACTGATTCTTCCACCTATTAAAAAGCCAGCAGCAGATCTTGCTATTCTGCCTAATTATAGGCCTATTTCCCTGTTACCAGCCCTATCTAAAATTTTAGAGAAACAGGTGACTATACGGCTGTCGAGCTTTTTGGAAGCAAATAACTTGCTTCACCCTCGTCAGTGAGGCTTTAGAGCCTGATATAGTACAGAAACAGCACTGGTGGAGGCATCAGAATAGATTAGAAGAACCCTGGATGCAGGGTAAGTGGCCGTGTTGATTATGCTGGACCTATCGGCAGCATTCAGTACGGTCCCCCACACAATGCTTTTGGATCGTCTTCAGGCCATTGGAGTGTCGGGGAGACTCTGGACTGGCTAACGTCATTCTTAGCAAATAGGAGCCAACAAGTTTGGATTCGCCCATGCTCCACCAGTCCACGTGAGGTGTATACAGGTATCCCTCAGGGCTCTGCCCTAAGCCCTATACTTTTTAATTTATATCTCACCCCTCTGGCTCAACTAGTAGAAGAAATGGGAGTGAAAGTGATCTCCTACTTGGATGACACACAACTGCTTTTCTCCAGGGACGAGGGAGTTGAGCTGAAGGGCGCACATATTAAAACTTGGCTGACTGCAGTTTTTCATCGATTAGCAACAGCTCAACTCAAATGCAATGAGGAAATAGAAATTCTCTTCTTTGGTAAGACTCCACCAGATTTCTGGCAAACTGTTTGGCCAGATGACGCCTCTTCTCCAGAACCCCAGAAAGAGTCAGTAAAAAATCTGGATATTAAATTTAATAACCGGCTGTCCTCTAGGCCTCAAGTAAAAATGTTGGTAGGCACCTGTTTTGGGATTATGAGGTCCCTAAAGAAATTGCTGCCCCTTATATCCATCTCAGCAAAGAAAACGGTTATCCACGCACTGATAGCATCTAGAGTTGATTATGGTAATGCAATATACTTTGGCTTACCAAAGTACCTAATGGACAGACCCCCAGTGATCTAGAATTCGGCGGCCTGGCTCCTGTTAAATGTACCGATGCGAACATGTATTAGGCCACATCTGTATGTACTCTATTGGCTGCCCATTGGGGAAAGAGCCACATGTAATACAAGTTAAATTGGTACATGTAGGAAGCTGGCTCTGTGTATACTATACCAACACAGAGTCCTGGGAGTCTCCAGGGGTATAGCAGAGGCTAAATTAGGTAAGTACTAACAGCTCTCTTTATGGTAGTGTGGGCTGGCAGTTAAGACCTATCCAGAGGTAGTGTTTAGCCTTTATTTTATTCACTCACTCAAGACTGATAGCACACACTCAGAGACTTTACAAGAAAGTGCAGTTGTGGTTGAATTTGCAAACGTTATAGGTTTCTATTGGGTTTAAAAACAGTTTAATTTAAACAGTAATTACTTTTGGTATACGTTTAGCTTATTTTTGGATTACATCGACTATTTGGGGTGGTATGCCTAGATACCACACAGGGGATTTCGCAATACAAGGTAAGTAAGACTTTTTAAAGTTTGCAGTTTAGTTTTCTTTCATACAAAGTTCAACTCAACAGAACATTTTCAGGAACAAAACATCACAACATTGGTTCCTATGGGGGAAAAAAGTGTTAGCGGTTTCTCAGATAAGTAAACAACTTATGAGTGGGAGTTTTGGGGGTTAGGACCAAGGTTCCCGAAGGTCTAGGTAAGCCCTCAAGTCGCACCACCAGTGGCACTGGGGCAGCCGGGTGTAGAGTGCAGGAGCCCGATTTTAGCCAATAGTGTTAAGTGGGTCTTCGGGCAGGGTCTGCTTACGAGTAAGCCACTTGGGTGTGGTAGCAAAGGTAAACACCCCTGACCACGAAACCGTCACCCCGAATGTTGTTACAACGTGGTCGTTACAACAACCACGTTGTAACAACGCATGCCATTACCCCGCAAGTCGTAACAACAACTTGTGGGGGGAGGAGAATGTGTTGGATTTAAAATACAACACCTTCCCTACTGTCCGAACAGACTGGAGTTGGAATAGTAAATTATACTATTCCGACATCCAGCGCCCCCCGTTGTTACGTCGTGGTAAAGACCTCGTTGTAACAACATGCGGAGTGACAGGCTGTGGAAAAAAGAGGCATATTCGGTAGCAAAGCTCCTGGGGTTAAGAACAGCACTGCAGGGGCCAACTATCAGCACAGGAGGGGACCCTGTGGATTACAATGGAGACCTCCTGTTCTGGAAAGAGGCTCAGGCAGGGTGATGTCCTGAAGGCGACCACTGGCTGGCGCAGTAAGATGGGTTCTTGGGGATGCCTGGAACCTGTCGGCTGGGCCGTCGTGTGCAGGGGTGTCTTCTGGTGCTGGGTCGTCTTGCCAGTTCCGGTCGCGGTTAGGGGGACATTCAGGTTGAAGCTGCAGGTGTCGTCTTGAAGCTTGAGGGAGGTCGGGCATCACCAGATCCCAGGTCAGGATCACTGGAGAGACCTTCTCGTGGTGTTGGGCTTCTTGAATTCGGGCCGTGGGCGTCTGGTGTAGAGTGGTGCAGAATCGCGGAGCCGCATGGATCCGGATTCTGTGGGTGAGTCTTTGCTTGAGCAAATCCGGTGCTCATGGGAGACCTTGTCTGTAAGATGGTTGCAGGGCAGGTTGGAGGCGGGTCAGGCCGGTAGGGCTGGCGCCAAAGCTGTAGATGTACTCTTTTTCCTGGGTCAGCACGGCTCTTCTGTCCTTCTTTCTTCCTCGAAATTGAGGAGGCAAGGTTCACGGTCACCCCTAAATACTAAATTTAGGGGCATTAAAGGGGAGTGCAGGTCGAGACCATTGGATCCCTTCCTTGGAGTGGGTACACCCCTATTATGCTACTCTCCAGGGGAGGGTGTATGAGCCTCTTCCTAATTGGTTGGGTCCCCTCATCTCCAAGAAGGAGGGGATTAAGCTCTGTGCTTCACCTGAGGGGTGGGGATGGTAAAGGTAGGCACACCTCTCTTCCTAGCTCAGTTTTCCTGCCGATTCTCCCGCCCAAAGTGGGGGTCAGAACCGATAGGAGCCTGTTGCTGGGGGCAGCAAAAGGCAGTGTCCGCTTACAAAGGCAACAGGTCTTTGAAGCTTCCCCTATCGTGGACCCAGCCCATCCTGGGGGAGGAGACATGACTCCTCTGCCCAGGATGGGCTTTGTTTCTGGACCCAGAGAGCTGAGGCTCTCTACCCAGGGGTCCAGAAACCTATCTGGTGGTAGCAAAAGGCATGCGGCCATTCAGGAACCACACCAACGTTGGTCGTTTTTCAGGGTGCATCTCTAAGATGCTCTTTGTATGCATTTTACATTAAATCCCACACTGACATCAGTGTGGGTTTAATCTGCTGAGAAGTTTACTACCAAACTTCCCAGGTTTTAGGAAAGCCATTATGAAGCTATGTAGTTCGTAATGACCAACTCCCAGACCATATACTCTTTATGGCTTTACTACACTTACAATGTCTAAGAATGGACTTCGACACTGTTGGGGTGCAGGGGTCATGCCACTGTACCCTCACCTGGGAGCTAGTGCACCTTGCTAGAGGGGTGACTTACCTAGTCCACAGGCAGTGGATGGCAGGCATGACACACAGGGTTGTGTGCCATGTTGACTTTTCACTTTTCTCTGCACCAAAACACGCAGTCGGCAATGGCAGTGTGTGGGTGTTAATGTGCAGGGCCTCTAAGGGTGGTACAATAGGTGCTGCAGCCCTTAGAGGACTTCTCTGGTCACGGTGCTCTTTACAAGGGGCTTACCTGTAGCCAGAGATGACAATTGGGGGTACAAAGATACAGCTTTAGGAAAGAACACAGGCACTGGGAACCTGGTTGGGAGGGACCTAGGGCACACTATGTCAAAGTGCATCATGTGTCAGGTAAAAAGTGGGGGGTAACCATGCAAAAAGGGACACATTCCTACAATACATGATGTTCTATATCAAACAGGGCCTTCCTACCTCCGAACCAGATTCAGCTTTCATACCCCTGCAAGACAGCTGAGATCCGCCAACAAATTTCTGACAGAAATCCCTAGGATTCAGCCGCAAAGAGCAGGAGGAAGAGCTTTAGCATTCCTGGGTTCGACAGCATGGAATCCGCTTCCGCTGGAGCTGCGGACTATGAGCGATTCAGCACTGTTTAAGAAGAAACTTAAAACCTGTCTTTTTGTGCAGGCCTAATGATTATAGGTTGTATCCCCACACCTAAATCCAGGAATTCCACCCTGAATGAGGAATACCATGCAGACTCGGCTTTACCTGGCAAAATACCCTGATGTGACTCCCCATTCAGGCTAGAATAAAGGGCCATTTTACCTCCCACTTATCGTCTGCTTTAAGCATGTAGGAATTAGGAGTGAGGCTGTGCTGTAGGTCGGGGCTGCCTGCAAGACGTCGTCTGGGACAGGAGGCCTAGAGTAAGGCAGGGAGAGCCATTTATGCCCCCTGTGCCATAGAAGGAGGCAGGGCTGTGCTTGTACCTACACCCGATCCGCCTGCAGTGTTATCTGGTAAAATTGACCCTAGTGTTTCCCTCACCCGCAAAATACGGATGTGAGAACACCGGACCAGTTGTAAATCGGGTGGAATGCTATTTCCATCTGACTCATCATCAGGGCCATAGTAAAATGCTGCCATAATATATCACGGACATAGCACAGTCATCACAGAGCTACCATTTTCTCTAGAAAAGCGTTAAATGAAAGGCATAGCTTCTTTTTCCCTAATTTTCTTTCAGATGCCCAGGAACATATCCCATGCACTGTGTGCCCATACATCTCTTCGGGTGCAGTGCCGTAGCATGTCTTCGGATGCCTGCTTACAACTCATGCACTAACATAATTTCACCACATATTGACTCAAATGCCCAACTCCTACCTCAAACAGCCAATTACAGCTTCTATCCCCACACACGACCACAAATACTGAAATGCAACCACAGATTTCGAGGCACAGTTTCATTACTCAGCATAGTCACCTTGTACTCGAGCGCTAATGAATCAAACTTGCAGGTATGGCCTGATATATTAATTGCAGCTCCTATGCACGGGTATCGCCTCATAAGTAGCCACAGACGCACAGAGTAGTCTTGCATGTGTGGGTATATTATTGCCTTATTTTCACCAGTGTAGCTTGAAAGGAATAGGTGTGACATAGTTTGTCCGGTGCTTCCAGTATGTACTGTTCTAACCTGCTATGTGCACTCCTCCATTCATGTCCTGTCTCCTGTGGAAGCCCAGGCACACCTGAACAGCCTCATGTTTGATTGTAGTGTCACATCCTCTTCTGCCACCCCCTTCTCCTGGTTTCTGCCATCTTATTAGACACCTCTCTTTGATTATAAGTTACATCTGGGCAACGTGACCTGCATGCTGTCATGTTATGTTTTATAGGGGAAAGAGCAGTGCTATTCCTTCTCCCATCTTCTCGCCAGTGATGCCGCCTCCCACTCTCATTTGGAGATAGTCAATGTCTGGAATCCTCCACAGTGACTTTCACATCGGAGCAGGGGTTTGGAAAATAGGTACATAGAAAAGGGAGAGGAATTTGCAGCCAACCTCCCCCCTCCCTCATCAACTCCCCCCCCCCCCCCCACCCCGTGTGCAGTTGCACCCATGAGCATGTGAGTCATCACCCACCTAGTCGAAGCATAGGCCTGTCCTCCACCCTGTGTGTGTTCTGGTTGTTGTGCTGTGTCCCTCCACCAAACAGGCTCCTTGGCTACTAGTCAGGCCTTTACCATATATTTTCCTCCATATGCCACAGTTTAATGATGTGGTAAAGGGAGGGAATGTGACCCTTCCTAAAGCCCTCTACAACATATAGTTGAGGTGAAGGGTTAGAGGTAGGATACCTAACTTCCTTTCTTGGTATCTACCCTGAACAGAACATGTCTCGAGAGCAAGTGTTGAATATCTTTACCCTGGCCTGCCTAGCTTTTTTAAAATTTCATTGCCAGTTCATTTAGACTTGGAGACATATTAGGTGCTCTTACATCCACACAAAATATCTCTCATGATATAGCTGTCCCCAAAATTAAGCCTGCCGTAGTGCGCCGTCAAAGTCTTATTTCTGGTGCAGTGCTGCCATCAAGTGGCCACTTCGTATTATTTCAACTATTATCCGCTGCGAGGCACACTATTTATAGTTTTATGCTTGTTTCGAATGACCTGTTGTGTATTGAACTATATATTTTTTTGAAGCGTGATGTGTAGACATTTAGATTTGGATCACGTTTGTTGACAACTTTATGTAAGCCTAAACCTGGGCGGTGTATTATCTTCCGTTTGTTGTCCTTCACCCCCTGTTACTGGCAACACTAGCTTTCTGATGCAGTACTCGAATAAACTGTTCCCATCTCATGAACAACCAGACCATGCATTGCTTTTCTTAGCAGCTGCAGAACTGGAATAGGCCAGTGGCAGCTGCTTAGGACCTCTGACCTATACGGCCAAAGGGCTGCAGAGGCGTCATGAATGCATCGAGGGCAGCACAGCTATTGCCAGTCTTCTGGGATGTGCTGAGGCTCCCTTTGGGAAAGAGCATAATTTTTAAGACGGCATGCTTCCCACATCAAAAATGAACACATGGTGGATTCCCTTTCTTGATGATGAAAATTCAAGCATACACACCATTCTGATTGCTCAGAGGGACATTTTTCATACCCTGCCCCTCAACTATTGAATACCTTACCTCGTGATCGATTTCTGGATTCTGGTCTGTTTTCCTTTTGCAGGAACTGGTTATGTGATACTATGTTGAGGTTGTTAATACCGACCTTAAATAATATCACACCCTTTACATTGGCCACCCAGTAAATCATAAGGCAAGTTGATGTTTATTATTCACAACTCTGCCCGCATACTTATTATGGAAGGTAAGTATAAGTGGGATTAAGAATAGTAATTATATCCTTACTTTCCTATGTATTAGTAGGGCGATGTAGCTGATGCAAAATTATTGGCAGGTGATAAATTGCATACAGTATAGCCATCCACCACTACAGGAAGCACAAGAGATTGTTATTTTCTGCCACTATTTTAAATTAGATCAGTTTCTACCCTGTTTTCCAGGACAAAATACGACATCTACTTTCTTTCCCTCACTTGTGCTGCAACACCAGTCTATGAGAATGTACATCAAGTACCTTAGGGGGCCGCATTTTCTACACACCAGCATCGGAGGCAACATCCTACCTGAATTTTCTGCATTTGGGGCCAGGGTAGTGAAACTTCGACGGGCTGCCTACGCTGTGCGTCTCCCCCGCTGCCATACTTCACCTTTGGCCGCCGTTGGGGGAGACTACAGCTCCCGTGATCCTTTGGGGGCTGACACCTTCCGCTTTCCAGCGCGCCCGGAGGCGCTTTAAAAGAAAGTGCTTCCTTTGCGCCGCGGGACGCGCGCGGGCGGTGCCGGGCTGAGCCTGGGCAGAGGGCGGGCCGCCTGTGGCCGTCAGGGGCTGCAGGAGGCTGGGCTGGGCCCCCCCTCCAAACACTGGTATTGATGCTTCCGACCCTAATCAGGTACTGTCATTGAGTAGCATTGTCAACTGCCTCCTGTTGTGGACTCGGACTGGGTTGTGTCTACTGAACAATATCTGAGATAGTCGCCCTACATACGCCAGGTGTCCGTGTGTTAGGGACTCCCTTCTTTGATACTTGCACGTTTTAGCCACATATACTCCTTTTCTACCTCTTGCCCATTATATACCCTGCCGGGGTTTGTTCTGATTTGTTCCACGGCTTGACCTTGTACTAGTAATGTCAACTCGTTCAGGTAAAAGCTTGAGGGGGAGCGTGGGGGGTATGGCGGGCACTATGGATCAGTTTATTACCCGTGTGGCCAACGTCATCGATAAAGAAATTTCTATGGCCGATCGGCGGCTATCTGGTAGCCCATTTGGTGATAGACGATCTTCGATGGGCCCGATAGCTCAGATACCCTCCCCGGAGCGCATACTGGACTCGCTCCCGCTTCCTCTTGCCCCCTCTCCTTTGGACCATCCTCGTGTGGTGGCCTTGAGAACCAACATAGAAGGGCTCGAGAATCTGACGGCTACGGCACTAAATGCCCAAAGTCATGTGGCCCCTGTCCTAGCAGTAACCAAGTCAGCCATCTCTTTTTCTCACCCGGCTGACCCCACTACTTTCCTTACTTCACCTACCCCGGTGGCTACCATGGTGCAGGCGGAAATCCACCCAGTCCCCCTAAAGAGCAGAAGATTTACTACCCTACAGAAAAGTAGACTCTCCAAAATGTGTAAAAATCAGAGGCGGGTGGCCGTCCGGAGGCGTGATTCCAATAATGTAACAGGGGGGGATCCTAGATCATTCCAGGAAGATAAAGAAGAGGGCACTCCTGAGGGGTGTGCAACTACTGCTTTTAATACTGAGATTGTTGGTAGTGTAGCGACCCTCTCCCCAGATTCTCCCCTGATTAAAAAAAATAGAGGAAATAATGTAATCTTTACTTTTGCCAGTATTAGATAAAATTAGAGGGCTAACCGAGCGAATGGATAAAATGGAGCAGACAACTTTAGATAATTTTTTCTCATTGAAATCTTTATAAAAGTGCAGCTAAGATCTAGGGATGATGGCTTAGGCGGGGGACTTGCCAATAAGGTGACGTCTACTGCCCAACACAGTTTAGTCTCTACAGTTGACAACTCACCAGTTGTATTGGAAGCGTTTAATCGTAACTTGCACCCTATGGTTTCTGTGGCTGGTACTTCCAGTACCACCGGCCTACCTCTCCCTAAGCCTGCAGAGAAACTCAAATCTCCTAAAGTTACTACCATTATCCCAGGCAATAAGACGGCTTGTCTCCCGGCCTCAGTTTGCGCAGGCGAGGGAAATTCTACTATTACAGCTAAATCTCCATTAGCCCATAGTGCACTGGAGATTCCAACTTCTAATTCAGTTGAAATTGTAAAAGCCCATGTGCTGCATTCAGGTGAGGCCCCTCCCTGTGGGAGGGACCTTATTATAAATCTCCCTCCTGAGTGCCAGCCCTATGTAGTCGTCTTGACCGGGGTACCGGTCCTTAGTCCGGAAGCGAGAGTCTTATACTGAATTGTTCAATAAGACCTTATTCTGGCTCAAAGAGAACAAACCCCTGCCCGAGTTTTGGGAGGGCCGGATAATACATGTACGTAGAGTCGGTTGGATTGGTACTAGGGAAAAATCTATCTGTGGGGACTGTATCATAGTGAATTTTGAAGACCGAAGGATTGCCAGTTTCATATGTAGAGGACCCATGAAGGAACATAGCTTAGTAGGAAGCATTGGTTCAATTGGCACTCGTGACCTTAGCTATTTTAATCCCCCAACTCTCCCGAGGCAGACTGGAACCCAAATGTGGGAAGGTCGGGTCAGTAGACAAATTCGTGGCTGTATTTCTCAATTCAGTCTATTTAATAATAGCCCTGGCCAGTCGCAGGGTCGATTCTGGCAAGGTTATTGACAGGTAATCCCCTCTATACGGGAGTTGTATACTGGACCATCTGGGGAGTCATCAATCGATAGTTTACCCCTTGGAGAGCTGCAGGTGAGCTCTTCCACCACTACCCTCCTCCCTTTTCTTACGTCTAGGGGATATCCACAGGTGTTGCCCCAGCCTAACAGGGAGATGCCTGCTGAAGGCTCTCAAATTCCTCTTGCAGTGGCATCACCTGTCGGCGATAAGGATATTGCCATTGATTATACTCCTACTATAGGAGCATTGGCTTTAGGGCAGGGAGAGACCCCCAGCATTCCTCTGAAGGTAGTAAGCTGGAACATTGCCGGCCTAGCTCGGAATATAAGCATCCCAGACTGGAACATTTTTATTGAATCCTTTGCGATTTGTTTGTTCCAGGAAACCTGGTGCCTGGATCCACAGCACAAGCTGGGATACACTACTTATTTTGCACCAGCAGTTCGACCGAACGGAGGCAAAGGGCGCCCCTCCGGAGGTCTGCTAATATGGGTAAGCACTTCCCTGCGGTATTCTATTAAATGTATAGACACTAATTCCCCGGACCTTTTGAGATTATCAGTGAGAGGCCCGTCTGGAGGAGGAGTGCTTGAAATATTTAATATTTATGTTAGAAGTACTAGAGGTGGCTTATCTGCTCTTGTACCATCTGGCATCGATGAAGAACTCAAGCGCTGTGGTCCAGACTCCCTTGTCTTATTAGCTGGGGATTTCAATTGCACATTCGAACCTCTTGCTGTGGACGATGTGTTGGGCATCAGCGACGACGATGCAAGGAGAGGCATCCCGCCGCTGTCAATTACTCCTATTAGAAGATGGACCCAAAATGCAATTGACCTTAATGCTCTTTGTCTGGAGCATGGTCTCAGAGCAACTAATGGTAGATCCAAATCAGACCAAATGGGGGCACATACGTTTAATAGAATAGGGCATTCCTCTAGGATTGACTACATTATGCTGAATTTTCGTCTGTGGTCTTTCCTGGTGGACATGGAGGTTCGGCCTTCTATTGATAGCGACCACAACCCTTTAACCCTGTCTTTGTCCCCCTTGTGGAAGGGTTGGTCCCCTCTTTTAACCTCGCATGTGTGGAAATCAACACATGAAGTGTGCCCCTCTAATTGTGGTAGGCGCCTGAAATGGAAAAATATCATTGGTAATGAGGCCAAGATGTTGGAGGTACAATCTGTAATGGCTAATATTATCCCTTGCCTAGACTCCCCCTCTTTCAGTGCGCAAGAGGCACCTGCAGTTTTTAAACGAACCACAAAGGCTATAGGCGAGCTATTTATAGCCCCCACTGGGGGGAAGAGGGTCAACAAGAGAGGTGGCAGGAAGGGCCCTGCTGGGTGGTTTTCAGCTGCATGTCGAATGGCCAAACGGGAACTACTCAAGGCAGTAAAATCTAAGAATAGAGTTCTGATTTGTACCGTGAGGGGCAATTACAGGAGGGCATTAATAAAGGCAAAGACAGAATGGGAAGACCAGTTTTGGTGTGATTTGAAGGCCGCTAGTTTAAGGAAGGATGCAAAGGGATTTTGGGACCTACTAAGAACTAGGGAGAAACCTGTGGACACAATGATTACATGTAACGTTCCTGAGTGCGCGTGGGTTGACCATTTCTCTCAACTTTATTCAATGGCCCAGGACCAGGGGGAAGGTTTGAGAATATGTCACCCTCATGCACCCTTTCAGTCCATGGACGAGCTTGTGTTCACACCTAGGGAAGTGGTGGAGGCGATTAATACCCTTGTGCCCAATAAAGCTGCAGGTCCGGACGGCATCCCAGGAGACTTGCTTCGTATCAACCCAGACGAATGGGGAAAACTTATCTCCGCCCTATTGAATTCCAGTCTTGAAGGGGCATCCCTCCCGACTTCATGGAAGGGCGCTGAGGTCGTTCCAATTTTTAAGAAAGGCTGTCGCAACGACCCAGCTAACTATCGCCCAATAAGCCTCTTAGACACTTCACATAAAGTGGCTGGAAAAGTGGTTTTGGCCAGGATATTGCAGTGGGTAGAGGAAAAGGGTATTCTCTCAGACTTTCAGGCTGGTTTTAGAACAGGCACGGGGACAATAGAGCAATCCTTTCGCCTTTTGATGCTATACTGGAAAGTGGTTCTACTGGGCAAAGGCAGTCTGTATCTTGCTTTCATAGACCTGCGGACTGCCTTTGACCTAGTTCCCCGTAGCCAACTATGGAGTGTGCTCAACGAACAGGGTATACCACCCTATTTGCTGAGCTTGTTGATAAACCTCCATTCTGACAATTTTGCTCAGATTAGGTGGGGAAATCAGGGGCAAAAAACAGCACGTATACCTGTAAATAGAGGGGTACGCCAGGGATGCGTCCTTGCCCCCACTCTGTTCTCATTGTATGTCAACGGAGTGGTGGAGCACCTGCTACAACACCCTGCAGATGCACCATCCCTGGCCGGTAGAAGAATACCTACCCTTCTATTCGCAGATGATACCCTTCTGATTTCTAAAACCCCGGTAGGTTTGCAGAGTTTACTAACTAACTTTAAGTCTTTTTGTGATATGAGAGGGTTAGTTATTAACACAGCTAAGACCAAGTATTTGGTCCTAAACCCCCCGAGAAGGTTGGCTAAACCACCGTCTTTGGACTCAGCTACCCTCGAGAGAGTGTCAGAGTTCGACTACTTCGGCATTCGTCTCTGCGACTCCATGAGCTGGAAATGTCACCATCAAAAGATGTTGTTGACCCATAAGAGGGTGGTGGGCGCTCTGCTTAAGGAACATCGTGCTTCATCCCTGAAACCCATTGCTCCAGTCCTAGATATATATAGGGCAAGGGGTGTTAGTGCCGCTCTTTATGGGGCTGAACTTTGGGGGGTCTACAAGGTGGACCATTTGTCCCGTTCTGAAAATAAATTCCATAAAGATCTTATGGGGCTCCCTTATAGCACTCCAACCCTCCCACTGCTTTTGGATCTGGGCACTCGGCCAATTAGCGATCAGGCTAGGCTCCGCCCTCTCCTCTTATGGGCGAGAATTTGGAGAACACCAGAATTATTCAGTTACGCGGATGGCCTAACTGAGGTGTTGGGGTCACCAGGCTGGGACAAGATCCATTGGCTGAGGGAGGTCAAGCGTCTTCTCTTCTGCCTTGGTCTTGGCGAGGCCTGGAATAATAGAACCGCACCTCCTAAGTCTGAGCTGAAAAAGATTTATTGGAGCTGGGTGGCCGGCATCAGAAGCAGTAATGTCAATCTGTGCAGGTCCACTCTGGATTTTCTTTTGGTCAAAGAAATACACTTCTGCGAACCTTACCTGGATGTTATCTCCAATCGTAAAGACAGGGCTCTATATTTCCAATTCAGAAAAGGTTTACTCCCTGTTGGAGAATTAACTTCCAGGTGGAAGGTACCAACTCAGACAACTTCCCTTTGCCCATTCTGTGACAAGAGGTCTGAGTCCATTCCCCATTTTTTGTTTGTATGCCCGGCCTATGCAGCCCCCCGGAGTAGATGGTTAAAACCACTTTGCAGAGAACTTGGAACCAGACATTGTATAGATGCCCTACGAATATTAAAAAACGACCCAAGGCTCCTCTTTGCTTGTGGTTTAGCCAAGTTCCTAGGTTGGGCTTGGAGTATCAGGTCAACTAGGCTTTTGTATGTTCTTTAATCTGTCTTTTTTATTTATCTAAAATACCTACTTGTTTTTAGCTAATTTATTGGCATCAGTTGCAGTATGAAATGTTTGTCTATCTCTCCATGCACTGATTCCTTTTTATCATTTTATTGTATATTATTGTATTTTTGCTTTTTAAGATATACTCATATCGAAATAAAGCCTTCTTGACTGACTGACCTTAGGATGTTCTAGCACTAAATAAAAGCCATACGAGCTGTTGTTCACTTTATAAACCATAAGTAGTAATATATAAAGGGGATGTGTTGATTTTGTAAGCATAAGAAAGAGCAGGAGAAGAAGAAAGTGGAATTAGTGAACAGGAGGACATGGAGAAGTAGATGCTGCTGAATTAAGCAGGTTAATAAAGTGCAGCTTTAACGTATCAGATGGAGGAGCAGAGGTAAATCATGAGGAAATGTTAAAAGGTGGGTGCTTCCAAGGGATGGCCAATGTTGGTTGTGCAGTATTGTTCAATCCTAAGGGCCTGATTGCGAGTGCCTCTTTTTCGATAAGATACTTATCACACCCAAGAAATTCCAACATCGAGGTGAATTAATTGGGCGAGGTAATTATCACCTATTCTTAAGTTTTTTTGGAGGGGGGAATACATTCAGATTTTTGTGCGTACTGCACCAAACTCTGCCCGTCACTGTAATTATCAGATTTTTTCCCCATGTAAAATGTTGTAGCCCAAAGCAATGTTACTAATTTCTACTACATATCAATATATGCTACTTTGAGAAGTCCAAACAATGCAAGCCCATACTTTTTTCAAACCTGCATTCATCAAATTGATAAATTGAAGGCATATGTTTTTTTTTTCTTGTAGGCACTGGAATTCCTTTTGTGGGCCAGCGTGTGTATGGAATCATCTATCCCGCTTTTAGCCATTCATTACTTGACCTGGCGAGCCACCCTTTACACTGCTGTCTGCCAGTGCTATTTTGACTGCAAGGCTGGTGTCCATGGAGAGGTAATGTTATTGCCTGAAAGTGAAATGTGTTACTGCGACTGGTTAGCTGGAAAACGAACTGCCTTTTAATAACCAAGAAAAACATAATCTAAAGGATACTCTTCCCTCTGTAGATTTTTAATCTTGGAAAATATCCCAGCTCTCAGGCTGGATTCCCACAATCTTCATTCATGTTGGCTTGGCACAGTGTTTGGTTCACATAAATGTATTGGGGCCACACCTTGTAGATCCCATAACCCCCAAAAGGGAAATATAGCCCTGAACCTCAAGGGGTCTCTCTCTCTCTCTCCTACTCCTCCTTCTCCTGCTACTACTACTACTACTGTCAGGCTTGAGGGAAAGGGAGTGTGAAGAGTCAGACAAAGCTTTCACAGAATCTCACATCCACAGTTAGTATATTTAGAGTCCTACCCTGTACCTCCCAAATTCAGTGCACACAGTGGTATTTGTCCCATTAGCACCAACCTTATGCACAGGATTCGAGGGGAGCGATGCTTAGTTCAGCCTCTCATCATCACCTCCACCACTACTGATTGATTTATATATATATATATATATATATATATATATATATATATCCAAAACCACAAACGAAATCTATCGTGCGCTCTCAGCAAGAAACAGGCGAACAACCAGGTAGCGAAGTCCAAGTGTTTAATTCACACAACGCGTTTCGGCGACAAGCCTTGTTCACGTGTGAAAGTGCATGTAAAAGCAGCCATTAAATAAAGTTTTCAAGCGTTGATACTGGTGGTAATCACAATCAACAAAGGACTCACAACAAGGGTTACATAGCTGTAAACATATCAGCCATCTTGGAACGGTTGGCATAGGTAAGAGATATCATGAGGAATATTTTCCTAGATGGATACAAAACTTTCATGAACTTATTTACGCAATATGTACCCGCATGTATTAAGTCTGAAAACATAAATGAATTTATCATGATACCAAAAAAGGCAGTCGGTACATTTTGAAATGGAATTCATAATACAGTCGTAGCACAGCGGTAAAATTGCTGTTGATAATAGGCAAGTGCACAAATTCATAAACTTTACGTGAGGATACTAAGACAAAAGGAATATGCCTCAAGTGAGGTTGGCAGTGTAACTGACAGAAATCTCTATATAGTATCCAGGTCTACGGGCAAGTGCCCCGAAACTCTACAAACATGCTATTATCCCAAATAGACAGTGTTAGACCTGTCAGCCCTTTGGGTGGTCCCTCCTCATCATTATTTATTTTGTCCCACTTTTGCCTCAAACCCTGTTTGAATTTTTCCTTTTTGGGAACCACCAGACTTTTTCGTGTTGCTGCAGTTTCAGGGAGCCATTTTAGCTACCCCTGAAACTTCTGTCTGGAGGCCTGGAGCACAAAATGGTGGCCACCTGTGACATCACCAGCATCCACTGGAACCTGCTAGCACCTTCCAGAACATTCCAGAACCCTGTGGCAGTTGGAGCTGGCAGTTGGCACCTGACTGGTGAAGAGTGAGCAGCACAAACTTGAAGGAGGAAGGAGTGAAGCAGCAGGGGTGGAAACTTGTGCCTGGAGTGGGGTCCATAAACCCACCCTTGATACTAGTCCCTACTGACGGAGCCCAGCCTAGAGCCCTGTGTGGGAAGAAGTCAGAAAAACCATCCTGAGGACCTGGACAGCAGGAACAGGCCTTAGAAACAAGAGAACAGCAAGATCCTGACCTGGAAGCTGGTTTCCCTGAAGTCCGACGTCGAGTAGCCTAAGACCTGGAGCCCGAGGTGGAGAAGCGGCGCTGACTGGAAAAGCAGACGTCGTACCCGGAGCCGCCAGAGGTCGAGAGAGGGCGCCGTCAGAGGTCGTGAGGAATACCAGAGGTCGAGGAGGAAGTCACCGAGGTCGAGTGAGCGGCGTCATCGGAGGAGTGAAGTCCGCCCTCCGGAGTCGTCGGAGACCGAGGTGAAGGGTAACGGAGGTCGGGAGTGAGGATCGCACTCCGGAGTCGCCGGAACCTGTGAGAATCGTGCCGGAGGTCGGGAGTGGAGGTCGCACTCCGGAGTCGCCGGAAACCTGTGAGGAGCACCGGAGGTCGGGAGTGAGGATCGCACTCCGGAGCCGCCGGAAGTCGACATCGAGGCAAGGCCGGCCGACGTCATCGTATCCGAGATCGCCATCGGACCGGAGCCGCCCGAAGTCGACATCGAGTAAAGACTGCCCGACGCCATCGAATCGGAGGTCGAGATCGAACCGAGGCCGCCGACATCGAGACCGGAGCCGCCTGCCGGCGTCGTCAAAGAACTGACATTGTGCCGAGGCCGCCGACATCGAACCGGAACCGCCTCACGGCATCGACACGACTCCAGCGGCGTCGGAGCATCAGAAAAAGGGCAGTAAGTGGAGTAGAGGGCGCCTAAGGCCCTGTGGAGACCTGAGAGACTGCTCTAAGGTGCCAGGGGTGAACTGGGACTAATCTAGAGAGGTTGTGTGGAGAGAGAGAGCCAGGTCTCTGGTATTTTCCCCCTTTATCTACCTCAGTTTAGGCCTCAGCCTTGTCCAAGCCAGGGAGTAGACACCCTCAAGCCTTCCACATCCCCACAAGCTGTGCCTGGGCCAAATCAGCCCTTAGGAATCAAAAGTGATCTGATTCCAGGAGTGTCACTGTCAGCTTTTAAGTATTTATTAGGGGCACTGAATTTATTGTATTTAACCTATTTATTGTTCCACTGTATTTATTGGTCCACAGTATTTATTGATGCACAATATTTATTGGTTACAGTATTTATTGCCCCAGAATATTTAATTGCCTGTCTGTATTGCACTTTTATTTATGCCTTCAGTATTTATGATCACCCCTATTTATTGAATCATTAAGCCAGTATTTATTTGTCCTGCACTTTCTAAAAAGTTTGTATATTGTGATTGTTATTTATTTTCTCCAATCAGCAACTAAGAGAAAAAGCAGATAAAGAAAGTTATTTTCATAATTTTTACGGTGTAGAGTCGTTTTTGGAACGGATGCACGCATGGTTATTGTTTGGGTATGTTGTATGCTTAGCACGGAGCCTGATTCCTGACCACTCGAGCCAAGCTACCACAGTGTGTCCGGAAGACCACCACCACCCTTTCAGAGTGGGAGTGGTTTTCCAACAGACAGGTCATATAGATGGCAGTAAGAATTACTGTTATAAAATTATCCTATACAGGGATCAAAGAAAATGTACTAACCAACTAACAAAATGTTGACCACTGGCCAACCGAACTTATCTTAAAACAGAGAGTGAGACCAGATACCGTGCTTGTATACTTAAATGGAGCTGCTGGTGAGAGGATGATGTGGTGATGAGCAAGTGAAGTACAACACAGAGGAAAAGGGTAGGATGCCCGTGCCGGTGAATATAAGTGAAGGGCTCCTTCCTTCTCTCCTGTAAAAAACACATAAAAGATACCATTTAAAAGCATGAAACACTATTGTTCAGATTATATGCAAAATAATTGTTAATGCAGTATTGTCACATAAAGCAAAAAACAGAAAGACAGAAAACAGATGAACACATCGGCAAGATCAACATATTAAACGATACAAAAATGCAGTAGGTGGTCAAATCGAATCTTCATCACATAACTAATGCCTAGGATCCCTCTTTAAGATGGATTGACATTTCCTCATCCATATTCAAGCCTCCCGGGCTTTTGGTTTGAAACTCTGATATACCTAGACTCACGTTGTCTGAGGGTGAGAGTCCTATCCCCACCTCTCGGGTTTCTAGGAATATGTTCAAGAATGAGATGACTCATGTCAGAAACATTAGAAAAGTGTCTATCATAGAAATGCCGTGCAACGGGATATTTAGGGTCATTATTAGTTATAGCTCTCAGATGTTCCAGCACCCTCTTTTATCCTGGACAGGTGGTGCTACCAATATACCACAGTTTGCATGTGCACTCAATGGCGTAAATTGAGTAATTTTCTTGGACACCTCTCCATATTCTAGACTATCTTTAAATTTACTGTGTTTGCAAGCTTTGCAATGGCCACATGGGAAAAATCCCACGAGGCCATGACCAGTATTGGTGGTGTAGTCAGTGATGTCATTCCTTACCACCATGTCACGTATGTTCCTATCCCTCCTGTAGGTTATAGTGGGCCTTACAGTGAGTTGGGTGCCCAACACCCCATCAGTTTTCAAAATGTCCCAGTGTTTGGCAAAAATGCGTTTGATTATGTGCGCCTCTGAGTTATACGTGAGAATCATGCGCACACCCGCCTTGCTGGCTTCATCATCTTTGCCCACTTTCTCTTTCAGGGTGTCAGCTCTACTTATCCCTTCTGCACGTTCCTTCGCTTTCTTTAAGACCCAGTTAGGGTAGCCTCTGGTTTGGAATCTACTGATAATGTTATCCCTTTCAGCTGAATAGGCATCAGAGCTGTTGCAGTTCCTCGTAGGGTATGCTCCACTTGAGCATATCAGGGTGGCTGCTGAGGGCATGAAGAATGCTGTTCCCTGCTGTGGCTTTCCGAAAAAGAGTGGTACACACCTTGTTCTGTTTGACTTCTAATCCTACATCTAGAAAGTCAGTTTTCGTGGCATTGATGCTACCAGTTAGGACAATATTGTAACTGTTGGCATTCAGTTTGTTAATAAACTCCTCTGCATCATCTCTGGAACCATTCCAGACAATGAACAAATCATCAATGTAGCGGCGCCACATGATGACCTTCAGGAGATCAATTTGCAGGGTAATGCTGGCTGAAATTTCTTGCTCCCAGTAGCCCATGAACAGATTGGCGAAACTGGGAGCAAAGCAAGAACCCGTGGCAGTACCGTTCACTTGCCTGTAGAGGGCGCCATTGAAGGAAAAAATGTTATTCTTTAAACAGAAATCAATCATCTCAATTAACATGCGGCTGTGTTCACGGTACCTGATAGGTCTTTGCCTCAAAAAGTATTCACAAGCTTCCAATCCATGCTGATGATTAATTATCGTGTACAAGGACTGGACATCCAAGACAATAAACAGGTAGTCCGGCTCCCATACCAAATTCTCAATTTTGCATAGAAAGACTTTCGTATCTCTCAGATAGCTAGGTAGTTGTATGACAAATTCTCTTAGGAAGTGGTCTACATATTTAGAAATGTGTTAGCTGACACTCCCTATGGAAGAAACAATAGGGCGGCCAGGTGGTCTAATGCTGTTTTTGTGTAGTTTAGGCAAAAGGTATAGTATGGGAAGTTTTGGAAGGAGCAACTGACTTGTGTGGATATATATATATTTATATATATATATATATATACATATATATGTGAAGTACTCCGTAGATGAGCCGCAGTTGTATCTTCACTGTAACAGCATACACGGACACGGACCAAATAAATAAGTGCTAATTATTTTATTTTGTGCAGTTTTGCCGCCATAACGTTTCGGCTCCTCCGAGCCTTGATCACATGACAACATGAACCAATGAGACCATGGTTTTTAAAGTGACTGTGCATAACAAAAACCGATCATGTGACTGATTAGTTAGAAGAAATGGATGACAGACTTCAATGCTAATCCATAGAAGCATTTGTAGTTTTAGTGCATCAGTATAAATAATTAAAATATACAGATTTAAAACCTACAATTTAAAAAATATCATGTAATCACGCAGTATTTACACTGACCCAATATATGTGCAACAGTTGGCAACAAATGTGCAAATCGCGCTACTGTGCAAAAAATGATGCTGTAAACAATGTTTCATTTCAAAATTGATGAGGATATATGGATGAATCCATTGTAAATAAAATACCTCTTCTGAGTAATATCGCTATATATGCGACATATTTATCACGTAAGGTAAAAATCCTTAATGAAAGAAACCAATATGCAGTCCATCAAATTGTAAATACATTTCAACGATTTTAAAATGCATCTCATATTGCAGACATTGTCTACACATAAGTGTTACCATATTGCTATATTTGCCAAGTATCTGCAATGACATTGAGGTAGTGTATTAACTGTGTAACAAGGTGTGCTTCTTAAGCGACTATGGCGAGTCATGGGATAAATCCCTTATTATATTGGTCACTGTCATCAAATCATCCTCTACAAATAGTAAAATCATACTCTTAGTCAATCGGTTAAATTGTGCAAATGTGCATAAAATAAAAAGTGCTACACCATATACGTAAACAATAAATAAATCCAAAGTGAATAATCTAATCCTATTTAAACCAATATAAATACCTGATGTTCTAAAATGGGGAAATTATTCTTGCCTTAAAATAAACTGAGCCCAGTTATATTTCTCTAATAGCAAGTAAGGCACTTATATATAAGTCCAGATGAGTACTCCGTGATTAATATCAGTTGCCCTCATTGTTACGATGAACATATTCTTTATCTTAGCATACTGATTGGTCCTTGGAGTATTAAGAACATAAAAGAACTGAAAACCATGAACAATATGCAAAAATGTGGATATCCTAATTGTTACCTTTAGCCCATTTTCTGCTTCAGCATTTAGTGATAAAGTATTATTGTAATGGCAGCTAGATTACAATAAGTAGAGGGGAAGAAAGAGAACCCAAAACCGTCTACCATAAATCCTCTAGAGAGAGAAATAGCTATACCAATCTCACCCTCTTAATATTGAAAAGGTCTAAAACAATAAATAATTATCAAAAAGGTAAAAGACCACTCATGGGTCTAACCTGCAAGGATAAAAACTTATACTGTCTGTGGATATCTATGTACTATAGTTTTTTAGGGTAGACCGGTATGTAAGTCCTCTGTGATATTCAGCCCCCCTGGATGTTTAGTATCGAGCTGCAAAATATACCTCGTTTCGAGTTTGCGAAGCTTATATTCTCTGTCGCCTCCTCGCCTGCTTGCAATTACAGCATCAATGACATAAAATTTCAGGCCCTTATTGTCGCTGTGGTGGAATTCTTTAAAATGCCTGGCTACAGGATAAGTATTATCTTGGTTTGCTATTGCCCGAAGGTGTTGTAAAATGCGTTTGTGAACAGCATGTTTTGTGCTTCCAACATATCTTAGTTGGCATGGGCATTGAAGTACATAAATAGCAAACTCAGTCTTACAAGTAAGAACCTTGTTAATACGATGTTCCTTATCGCTGAAACAGTCTTTAAATGATTTCATATTAATACCATGGATACAAGATTTGCATGTTTTACATTTAAAGAATCCACTGTTGGACTGTATATATATATATATATATATATATATATATATATATATATATATATATATATATATATATATATATATATATTCAATCAAGGTTCCTTGTTCACTGTTACCCGTGAACAAGGTCAAAGCTGACTGAAACGCGTTGGGTTTTGTAAACCTGCTTGCCATGCTTGGGATGTTATTAAATTGATTTGGAATTGCACCATACCAGGGAGTGCGTGTGGATTTTTCCTGAACCAGGAACCTTGATTGAATTTTACAACGGCTGACTCTGCCGTCTCCACAATTCTCGCACCGCCAAGAGCGCCAAATGCCGCCAACAACGAGTCCTCGCTGTGGAAATTTGAAAATGAACTCGGCATAGGTGAACGCCGGCATCACTGTATAAAAGCGGTTACAAACACGTGGAAACCGAAAGGAGTGAAAACGTCCGGAACTGATAGCCGGAGGGCAGCAGGGAAGGCGAAGTCCTCTGATTAGGTGAGTACGTGTAAAACAAATAGCTTTTTGCAAGTAAAAGTGAAACAATATGTTAGCCGGTTGAGTTCCTCACAAGTAACGCACGTCAAGAATAGAAAAAGGCACGAATTTCATGCTGCAGACCGTCTGTTACGAATCTGATAACGTGGTTACGACGAAGGACCTGGTGTGTCCCCCCAAAAAAGCAATAATTCCAAAACAGCAATTGAGTAAATGGCAACCACAGCAGGTTTAATGATGGAAAAAAGAGAGGCAAAACGTAATGAAATGATGGGGTCTTTCTTTGAAGAACAAACAATTACAAGTAGTGGCGAGGGAGCCCCGGGTATACCAAGAAACATTGACATTAAAGCTAAAATAAGACTGTGGGAAAGACTGTCCAAAAAAGAAATTAACAAATGGTGGGAGGTAACGACATTGAAAAAGTACCTGGAAGTAAAAAGAGTCCCTAGGGGACTCAGGATTAATCTAATGCCAAACCACCAGGACACAAGCAACGATCTACTTCATGAGTGGGGGGAGCACATCCTCGGCTCGTCAATGGGGTTAATGGAAATCCTCATCAAGCATATAACGCTAGCGCTGGAACAAACTACAAAACAGCTGAAGGAACTGGAAATAGAGCTGGACAAAGTGGAACTAAACGCAGAATTGCTCAAATTTAAACAAGATCTTGAACATCAAATTGAAAAACATGAAGAAGCCGTACAATTGCGCAAACAGAGCAAATTTCAAAGAGATAAGGAAGATTACGCGGAAGGACGTATCTTCACTTACGCGAGAAAATATGATGTCCTAAAACAACAGGACAAATTGGATTTAGCGACCAATACATCAGGCAGCGCATCGTCCCTGACATCAACCGATTTGAGTGAAAATGAAGGAGAAACATCAGGAGCACGCCCTAAATGTAATTTTTTAGGGGAAATGAGACTTGCGCTTCAACAACGAAATTGGGAGAAAAATATGGGGGCACAACCAACAATGGGCAGAGGAAGGGGAAGAGGAAGAGGTCGTCCAAAAACAAACAAACCAGAAGAGGCAAGCGCCTCAACAGACCCCAAAAAATCAGGAACGTGGACCAGAAGTATGAGGCAGAAAAAGAACTAATAATGGATCAAGAACCAGAGGAATCTCAAGAACTTGAAGTTATCAACCTCTCCAAAAAAACAATAACAGAAACAGAATGCCAAATCCTAAAAAGAGGTCTTTCCTTCTGCCCTACTAATGAAATCAATGTGCCACAAACAAGAATTGATATATACAAATATATCAGAAAATTAAAATTGGCTAAAATCTTTGAAGAAAATCCCAAGACACCGAAAAACCAAGTTGAACTACTAACAATGGATTTGAAAGCAGGAGATGCGCATCACTTCATCACTCTGATGGAACTAGATATGGACACTGGGGACCCGGTGAATGAACTGGAGACATACTGCCCACAATTGGGAGAGGGCAGTAGTGGCAAGAAACCCAAATCCAAATATAATCCACAATTTCCAGCAGGAAACAAAATAGAAATATTTCATGAGGCCGTGGTAAAAGATCTATACCAACTGAACAATAAAAAACACAAGTACAACATAACATTGGAAGAACGCAAAGCGCGACAAAAATTAAAATCAGACGATGACATCGTGATAAAAATGGCCGATAAAGGCGGTAATATCATCATACAAGACAAAAATCTCTATGCGGAAGAAGCCCATTTACAATTAAACAACACACAATTTTATGAAAGACTTAAAGAAAACCCAACCACACAGATCAAAAATGAAGTGGACATGAAACTAAAGGAATGGAGAGACAAACAGCTAATTGATCAAGATGAATTCAAATATCTCTCCACGGACAATCCGATAATGGCAACAATTTATTTTCTCCCCAAGATTCATAAAAACCCCACGAAACCACCAGGGAAGGGAGACCAATTGTATCTGCGAAGGGTTCGCTACTTGAGCCAATTGCGAACTTTGTGGATAAATTTCTCTTTCCATATGTCAAAGAACTAACGTCCTACCTAAGAGATACAAAAGACCTACTAAGAATTCTCGCAGAAGTGGTATGGGAACCAACATACAAATTGATATCCATGGACGTCATCTCGTTGTATACCAATATCAACAACAAAATTGGATTAATGGCATGTAAATATTTCCTCAAGGAAAGGAACATCCACTACACAAATCACAACACCATGATAACAGATATGATCGAACTATGTTTAACAAAGAATGTTTTCTTGTTTGGGGAAGAAATATACCTACAAAAGAATGGAACCGCGATGGGTTTTTCTTTTAGCCCAAGCTACGCATGCCTCACAATGGGCTGGTGGGAGCAGAAAGTAGCTTGGGACAGTCAAAATGAACACCATGTGGAGCGAATAGTATCTTGGATGAGATACATTGATGATCTCCTTATAATCTGGGATGGATCGGAACAAGAATTTAAATCATACTTCAACATCCTAAACAACACAGATACGGATTTGCACTTCACATACAACATCAGTGACAACAGAATTGTGTTTCTGGACACAGAGATCTATGTCAAAGAGGGAAAGATACAAACAACATTACACCGCAAAAGTACAGCCAGCAATGCTACCCTACATGCGGAGAGTTTTCATCAACCATCTCTAATAAGGAACATTCCCTATGGAGAACTACTAAGAATACGTCGAATCGGCTCTGATGACAATGAATGGAGAAAACACAGTCAACAATCAATCAGGAGATTTAAAAAACGTAATTACAACAACAAAATCTTATCGGACTGTCTCAAAAGAACTGAAAAACAAAACAGGGAAGACATCATCAAAGACCATAAGTACTGTGAGAAACAGGAAGAGAATCCCATTCGATTGATCACGACACTATCGACCCAATCAAAACAAATCGAACAGATTCTACGTAAACATTGGAACATTTTGACACTGGACCCTACGATGGCAAAAATAGTGGGAAATCACCCAAAAATAACATACAGACGAGCTAAAAATCTCAAGGACGAGCTGGTACACAGTCACTTTGCAACAACAGTAAAACAACCAACTTGGCTACAACTGAAAGGGTTTTATAAATGCTCGACGTGTAAAGTATGTCAAATTGCGCAAAACATCAAAGTAATCAAAATGGCAAACAAAAAGAAGTGGACAATCAACCAAATGATCAACTGCAAAAGCCAATACGTGGTATATATTATCGAATGTCCATGTAAGCTGAAATACATAGGAAGCACAGTGTGCGAACTGAAAAAACGTATTTTAGAACACGTAAGAGCAACGATCAATAAAGACCGCAGTTACGCAGTAGCGGAACACATGGAAAAATATCATTCAAGTGACTGGAAACAATTGAAATTCTATGCTGTCGAAACGGTGGGTTGCCATGTGAGAGGTGGCAACCGTGAAAAGACACTCAGACAAAAGGAATCACGCCACATCCTAGGGTTCAGGACTCTGACCCCGTATGGTTTAAATAAAGACGAGGAGATGCACTCACACTTATGAGTAGAACTAAATGATCTGGACACAGTCTTAAATGCCCCGTTATGATTTCCGTGCTCTCCCTCTTTTTTCATCTGAAGTTTTCTTCTTCTTTTTTCCTTGAAGTAACTGAAAAATGGTTATAAAATGTAATTTTCACAGAATCAGGTGTTTTAAACTTAAGGTATATTGTTTAAAAAGTATATCACTCTCCAGAGAGATAAAATGTGCGGATATATTCAATCTTGGCCCACTAGAGGGCAAAGGAGCAAGGTACAAGTTGATTAACAAAGAGTAATCAATATGACGATTGGATTACTAAAATGTTTAATTGATACATGCACCCATAATTTGATTGGTATTATTGATGACATAAACTTGTTTAAAATATATGAATTGACACCTGATAAAATGGTTAATAATAATCCCACTATGGTCGCTGGACTACAAGGACCATAAGGCTAAGCGAAATGTAACATCATGTGACTAGTATAAAAACAGAAGAGTGAAAAATCACTGTTACCCGTGAACAAGGTCAAAGCTGACTGAAACGCGTTGGGTTTTGTAAACCTGCTTGCCATGCTTGGGATGTTATTAAATTGATTTGGAATTGCACCATACCAGGGAGTGCGTGTGGATTTTTCCTGAACCAGGAACCTTGATTGAATTTTACAACGGCTGACTCTGCCGTCTCCACAATTCTCGCACCGCCAAGAGCGCCAAATGCCGCCAACAACGAGTCCTCGCTGTGGAAATATATATATATATATATATATATTATCTACTGCCGGTCGCCGGTAGATAGTTATAGTTAGGACCGAGTTCCCATAGGAAATCTGAAAATTCTATTTTGAATAACTTTGACGCCGGTTGACTTATCTTCGTGACATTTTCAAAACTAATGGGGCGCTCCGCTCAGCTCCTACCCTGAAAGTCTCGGGGTGATTCGTCAAGCGGGGGCTGAGAAAAAAGGGGGGTCCCAAAACGCATTTTCCCCATGCATTTTCCCATAGGACCTTTAATCGAAGGTACAGCCCGAACGGCTGAACAGAATTACATGAAATTTGGCAAAGAGGTAGTCCTCAGGTCAGGCATGTGCCTTTTGCATATATGGTGTCAATCTGTTCAGTAGTTCCTGAGAAAATTGCAGTTAAAAGTACATAAATATCTATATGCGCGCACGGTGCTCGCACGGGGCGCGCACCAAATGTCCGCGAGCGTAATTCTGATTGGTGGTTAGATGTCAGTCAACATTCGAATCGGTCGAAATCAGGAAGTGTCGGACGCCATTTTGTGTGTGACAGTGAAAAAGAAAGGTGGAGAACGTGAAAAGGGGGCAGGGTAGAGAGTTCCTGACCCCCTAGCCTTTGTCAGGGGGTCCCTGAAGGACCCCGAAGGGTGAAAAAAACATTTTATTTTTTTTCAAAAAATCGCGGGGTGCGCGCACCGTGAAAAACCCTTAAAAGAAAAAAAAACATTTTAAACTGTTTATAAGTTTATAGAAGATATTAACTGTGCTGTTAAAGTTTATCCAAATTCAAAATAAAAGAGCTGAGCCATTCCATATTAAAGGATACAGTCAATCTATAACTATATACATAGGTAGTTTATTGTAAAATAAATATATAAAAAATATAATACATACTTAAATTAGCCTTTGAAAAAAACCTTACAAATTCACTAAAAAAAACATAGGTTTCACACACGTTATAGTTAGAAATTAGCATTTAAAAAACCTTGCAAATTCACTTAAAAAACCATAGGTTTCACACATGTTATAGTTAGCTGGACATTTCACTCGTAAAAAAACCATTGAAATTCCCCCGTTATAGTTAGTTCAGCTAACTATAACTCGCGCGACCGCAATCCACTGCTGATGACGTCACATATTACATCACTGATGACGTCATCCAGTGAGTGTGTGTTTCTGTAAAGTTTAAATATGTATAATATATATAGGGAAAGGCCTGTGGAAGAATGAGTGACTGTACAAGTGTGTGAATGGATGATTTTCTAGGTGCGTAACTGACTCTATAAGTGAGTCATTTGAGATGTCATCAGTGATGTCATGAGTGATGTCACTAACCACGTCATGAGTGATGTAATATGTGACGTCATCAGCAGTGGATTGCGGTCGCGCGAGTTATAGTTAGCTGAACTAACTATAACGGGGGAATTTCAATGGTTTGTTACGAGTGAAATGTCCAGCTAACTATAACATGTGTGAAACCTATGGTTTTTTCAGTGAATTTGCAAGGTTTTTTAAATGCTAATTCCTAACTATAACGTGTGTGAAACCTATGGTTTTTTCAGTGAATATATATATATGTATGGGTCATCAGTGATGTCATTTGAGATGTCATCTGTGATGCCACGTTTGGTTATTTTCAGTGAATTTTCAAGGTTTTTTAATTCGATTTCCTAACATTTGATTTCTTCAGTGTGTGTGTGTGTGTATGTGTGTATGTATATTTATATATATGCATGTATCTATGTGTGTGTATCTATATATGTGTGTGTGTATGTGTATATATATATATATATATATATATATATATATCAAAGAAACTTCCCAAATGTGCAGTCTCGCACAACGAAAGGAACGGACAACTTCAGTCGCCAGTGCTTGGAAATGGTGTTTATTCAAAAAGTTACGTGCCTAGTCCATGACGCGTTTCGAGCCACTCGGCCCTTGCTCACATGACCGCGTTACGTGCATCACAGTACATTTAAAGTGAAATCACCAACTAGCACCTGAAAACAATCAGAAAGCATAACTAAGGAAATAGAAAAAACACTATTGCGTGTAGATTCATTGTATTGACGACTCGATGTCACATTATTGAAAGAATCACGAAAAATACTTCTGCAACGTTGTAAACTTGGGCTTAAAAACTGTCAACAAAATATAAATTTTTCTGCTGACACGTTTACTGTGTAGACCATTCATATGACTAACATTGTCAGCTGTACGCAAAGATTCAATCTATCACGGAAAGGAGTTATTTTTATAGGTGGTTAGTCTGTTGGCCTGAAAAACTTCCATAAATAAAAAAATGCATGATATATACATAACAATTCAATACTATTTGTTGTATAAAACTGGCAGTTGTTGTTACTGGGTACAAATACTCAATTGGAAACAGGTATTATGACTCCACAGGTTAAATAATCATTTGATAGCTGTAAGCAGGTATGCTGATAAACTGAAGATGGTCAACCAAGATAACATCCCAGGAACATTTCATATAAGTGGTTAAATCCATATTTTAAGGTATGTGCACGAGAGTGCCACAGTTAGTATGCTAAAGTAATAAACAGTGCTCAGTGCTAAGGTGCCAATGCAGTTAAGTGTAAAGTGCTAGTGGTTAAAAAGATAAGTTCAGTACAGCCGAAAAATCACCAACTCCAATGTGGAGAGGGATTAACGAGCACTCTGTCAACATAGAAGGTATGAATACCTGAGGCTGACAAAAGGGATCCCCCTTAAAAAACAACCCTGAATGTTGTGTTGGTCTAGTCGAACTCCAAATGTAAGTGCACAACTGTTTGAATAATTTGACCATGTCATTGTCAAAGTTGAGGATTAGACAGTAATAGATTATTACCCAAAAACATCGTAAGATGTTATTTGCATGCTTGGTAGTGACGGATTGACCGTGGGCATGTAGATGGAATGCATCAGTAATTAACATTCTGGGACCTGGATTGATCAGCTGGGATGGAATGGCCCAACAACTGACTGGTGCCCAAATCCCGTGTATTGGCCAGGCATTGCTTACAGAAAGTGGTGCATGTCCTCCCCAATATTGAGACCATGAGGGCATTTGGTGTCAAGCTCGATGATGTAGCGAGACTCCAATTGTCGCAATTGCTTTTCGCGATTCCCTCCTCTTTTTAGATTGGGTACGGAATCTAGAACGCAATATTTAAGACAATTGAGATTGTTGGCATGTATCATTTTAAAGTGTCTGGCCACTGGATATGCGGGGTCTGAATTGACGATGGCTCGCAAATGCTGGAGAATGCGAGCATGCACCGGTAACTTGGTGCTGCCGATATATTTCAGTCCGCAAGTGCATTCTAACATGTAGACTGCATACTCCGTTCTACAGGAGTAGTGTCCTTTAATGGGAAAACTTTCCGTCGAAAAGGCAGTGGTGTAGCTATTTGTATTTGTTCCAAATTTGCATGCGCGGCAGGAACTGCACCTGTAAAATCCATATTTGGGAGATAGCCAACTGGCTTTGGATGTTACTTCAGGACTAGATCTCACTAAGTCGTTGTGCATTGAATACGCCTTCCGGAAAGTAATGGTAGGCCTCATCGGGAGTACTTGTTTAAGCGTGGAATCTGTCAAAACAATAGGCCATTGTTTATTGATAATGGACTTGATTTGTTTAGCCTGTCTACTATATGTGGTAATGAGCCTACATGTCGCTTGATTGCACTGGGAATCATCTGTAGGATTTGCTGAGGGTGTGTTTAATGTATGCAACGTGTTGCTGAGTAATGATAATCTATCTGTGCTGTTAGCCTTGTCTCTAGCTGATTTGAGTTTGTGAGGATTATATCCTCTCTCTAAGAACCTCTGTGTGGCCTCATTTTGATGTCGGATCAACTCATTAGAGTTGCTGCATGCTCGGCGAATGCGAAGATATTCGCCGTATGGGAGACTGGTGATGGTGTGGGCCCGGATGGAAACTTTTGGCATGTAAAATGCTGTTGCCTGCTGATGGTTTACGATACAAACATGTTTCTATGTGATCGTTCTCAATGTACACTTTGATGTCAAGAAAGTTGCAGACTAAATTGTCTATGTTGGCTGTGAAGTGTAGATTGATGGTGTTCAAGTTGATTTTGTTGACAAAATCCTCAGCTTCCTCATGTGTACCATGCCAAATGACAAAAATGTCATCGATATAACGCCACCACCTAATGACATGTTTGCTCCACAAGGACCTGTGTTCTTGCTGTAGGACATGCTCCTCCCACCAGCCCACGTGTAAACACGCGTAGCTGGGGGAGAAGCATGCCCCCATCGCAACTCCCTGCAATTGTTGAAACAAAGTACCATCAAATGTAAAAATGTTGTTAAACAAACACCAACGGATCATAGAAATCAACATCTTGTTATGGGAATAAAGTTCAATGGGTCTTTTGCGGAGAAAAAATTCAATAGCTTGAATTCCATCGGTGTGCCGGATACTGGTGTAGAGTGAAGAAATGTCCAATGTTATGAAACAGTATTCTGAGGACCAAATCTGATTGTTGAGTTTGCACAAAAAATCTTTGCTGTCACGTAGATATGTTGGTAGTTGAGTTACAAGGTCCTGTAAATAATAATCAATGTAACGAGAAGTGTTTTCAAAAATGCTTTTCTTGGCAGAAATGATTGGTCTACCCTGTACCGGATTGATGCCTTTGTGAACTTTAGGTATGAAATACATTGTTGAAAGAACCGGAAACGGGTTGTGAAGGAAATTAAATTCGTCCTTGCTGATCAAATTGTCTCTTCTCCACATCGTGAGGTCGTCTTTATAGTTTTTACTAATTTTGTTGAACTCAGTTGTATTGGTTCTGCGGTAACAATCCTCATCGTTAAGTTGTCGATAGGCTTCAGCTTTATATTCCTTTTTGCCCCACAGTACTATATTTCCACCTTTGTCGCTGTTATTGATGATGATTTCATGATTAGTGCTGAGTTTTTTCATCAGTTGGAAATAAGCACGTGGTTGATGTTTAGAGTAAAATCCCTTCTGATTTTGCTTGTTTCTAGTTATATGGATTTTCTTTAATTCTTCAACAATCCTGTCGTGAAAAATATCTACCGCGTCGCGGGGCATAACAGGAACAAATGTGGAGGTAGGTTTAAAGGGACTTAGACCAGGAAGGGAGATGTTGATACCTTCTATGTCAGTCAGTTCTTGTGTGTTGATACTGTGACTTCCGAGGTCATCATTGTTATCACTCAGTGAATGGAAAGTTTTCAACAATAATAGATCACCGGCCACGAGGTTCTCACATTGATTGGTAGCTTGGCTAGATAGCTCTTGACTTTGCAATGGTTCGGGAGCACTTGTAGTTTTTTTTGTAGTTTCTTTTGTAGTTTTTTGCTTAGTGACTGAAACATTATTTGCTTTTTCTTTACTTTTTTTGGTTGTTTCAGTGCTGGCATCGTTTATATTGACTTGTTTTTTGATGGTATAATACTTGGTGAGTTTAAGTTTACGTATAAATTTGAAAACATCGATTCTGCTGATGGTGCGATCCGCTGATGTTAGCGTTGTTGCCATCTCTTTCTCTGCTGCCCCCTTCCTCTGCCTCTTGGCGCATTTGCGCCTCTCTCTTCTGCGTTGGTTTCTTGTCTGTGTGGTTGTGCTGTGGTGTTCCGAGATCTCAATGATTTTTTGCGGTCCTCGGCTAAAAAATCAATTTCCTCAGCATAAGTCAAATGACCTAAATCTTCTTTGTTGGTGCTGGAGGAATCACCACTGAAATTTGAGTCTGAGTCACTCAAGTGGGAACTGAGGTCAGATGTGGAGGCATTCGCATTGGATGTTGTGGCCTGTAATGCATTGTCACTGGATTCCTTGCGACTGTTTCTGGATTTTCTCAAATGATCATATTTGCGCGCGAATGTGAACACTTGTCCGAGTTCATAGTCTCTTTTGTCGCGCGCAAATTTGAAAGCCTTTCTGTTTTTAATGATGGTTTCTTGTTTGAGGAGGCGAGTTTTCATTTCGTCAATGCCTTTGTCAATGGTGTCATTGGCAGATGAATTGCGAACTTTCGTTAACTCAGAATTTAAGCGTTCTATTTCTTTGAGATTTACGTCACGATCAATGTGGGCATATTTGATCAGTAAACATACCAGACGCATATATATATATTATCTACTGGCGGTCGCCAGTAGATAGTTATAGTTAGGACCGTGTTTCCATAGGAAATCCGCAACATTCTATTTGGAATAACTTTGGCGCCGATTGACGAATCCTCGCAAAATTCTCAAAATAGGTGGGGCGCTCCGCTCCGCTCCTACCCTGAAAGTCTCGGGGGGATTCGTCAAGCGGGGGCTGAGAAAAAGGGGGGGTCCCAAAACACGTTTTCCCCATGCATTTTTCCATAGGACCTTTAGTCCGAGCAGAATTACTTGAAATTTGGCAGAGAGGTAGCCGTCAGGTCAGGGATGTGCCTTTTGAAGGTCTCGTGTAAATCTGTTCAGTATTTCCTGAGAAAATAACATTTAAATCAATATATATATATCTATAGGCGCGCTCCGAGCGCGTACTGTAAGCTTACCGTACGCGCACGCCGCCGTGCACGAGCGCGATTCTGATTGGTTGTTAGATCTCAGTAAACATTCGAATCGGTCGAAACCAGGAAGTGTCGGCCGCCATTTTGTCTCTCGCAGTCTGAGGGGGTGAAAAACAAAGGTGGATAACGTGAAAAGGGGGCAGGCTGACAGTTCCTGACCCCCTAGCCTTGGTCAGGGGGTCCCAGAAGGACCCACAAGGGCAAAAATGTATTTTAATTTTTTTTCGAAAAATCGCCGAATGCCCGTAGCGTACGCGCACGGCGTAAACGGAGAAATTCCGCGAGGAAAAATTCCGCGAACTTCGCGTAACTATTACGCGTACCGTGCGCGCACAGCAAAACATTTTTTTCAAGAAGGAAAGCTTAAAAAAAAATTAAAAAAATTGTGACGTAAGGTTGGCTCTTAAAAGAGCCGTTGGGTTAATACAGGGATGGAGGAAAGAAAGAATGGGAATATTATGAGCGTCTACAAACGTGCTGGTCTATCTTATTGTTAATAAGGGAAACACTGGTCTCCCCAAAAACAATAAGACCACAACACGTTGTACACCTCATTGAAACCCTCCGAAATCGTGGGTTAATGTCCAGAGGAGCAGAAGAAGGTGATGCTCCCACCTCAGAGGAAGGGCTCAGCTGAGCTGCCGATGATGTACTCGGCTGAGCTTCTGAGGTTGGGCTCCGGTGACTTACTGAAGAGTTTTCTTCAGTATGTCGAGCAAAGGTCCTGGGATGTTTATCCCTAATGTGTCTCATCATAGAGTGATTTCCAAAGGAATACTTCTTCCTTGGATCTCCTCTAGATAAAACACGGACACAAAGTGTGCAAGTGACCAATGGAGCATTGACCTTTTTCTGCCCCTCTGGAAAAGTAAAATACTCCCACACAAAAGAATACTTTTGTTTCCTTCTTCTCTGTCTGATGATGGTGCTGCTAGGCTCACTCTCAGAAGAGGTCTGCTGCTCTGCCATTGTATCTCAATGTCAATTCAGCTCCTTCTCCTAGGGGATCTCAAGCAGTAATGAGGGGAATGGGTGTGGTGTGGGAAGTTTCTGGAACTGAAAGTAGTTTCAACCAATGAAAAGTGTTCTTTGTGGATCACATGACCTACGGTGCGCGCTCCGTAAGCTTACGGTATGCGCTCGTAAACAAGTACGCATGCGCAAACGTGATGCTTACGGAGCGCGTACGTAAGACGCACTCGCGCATGCGCATTACACGCCCCTGCGTAACCGCGACGTTGCTTCCGCGCGACGCGCATGCGTGTACGCGTACGTCACGTACGTATCACGTAAGCGCACTGTACTTATGATGTACGGAGCGCGTAGCGTCAGCTTACCGTACGCGCATCGTATCACGTAAGCGCACCGTACTTATGACGTACGAAGCGCGTAGCGTCAGCTTACCGTACGCGCACGGAAAAAAATGCATAAAAAAAATAAATAACCATTCCATAATGCAGGATATAGTACATATATTATTTTATACATAGGTTTACCAAAAATCTCCAAAAAAAATATGCATTTAAAAAACCGTCCAAATTCACTGAAAAAACCATAGGTTTCACACACGTTATAGTTAGGAATTAGCATTTAAAAAACCTTGCAAATTCACTGAAAAAACCATAGGTTTCACACATGTTATAGTTAGCTGGACATTTCACTCGTAAAAAACCAATGAAATTCCCCCGTTATAGTTAGTGCAGGCAACTTAACACGTGCCCACGTTACGCTGGATGGGCCATGTACGCACGATGCCCTTCGCGCACCGTCCGCACACGGAGGCCATATTATGCGCTTCGTTGTGAAAGGTTATCTATTAAATGTTCACTTTACTAATTATCCATGCTCAAAAGGTGCCCTGCGGGCACCTTTTGCACACGGGGGGGGGAAAATATGGATTTTGTTTTTTTTTCATTTATTTTTTGCCTGAAACAGGAAAAGTTCAAGATGCTCACCCTTGCGCAGGTTCTTCAGGCGCTGAATCAGGAGGACTGGATGGTGTCGCTCGACTTGCAGGATGCGTATTTTCACATCCCCATTCTGAAGTCGCACAGGAAGTATCTCCGTTTCACGGTAGGGTCGCAACATTATCAGTTTGCGGTCCTCCCGTTTGGTCTTACTTCGGCACCTCGAGTCTTCACAAAGGTGATGGCAGTGGTGGCAGCCCATCTCAGAAGATCGGGAATTTCGGTTTTCCCTTATTTGGACGACTGGCTGATCAAGGCGGAGTCGTCGGAGAAGGTGCTGTGTCATCTGCAGGATACAACTCGGCTGTTGTACAGATTGGGTTTTTCGATCAACGTGCCCAAATCTCACCTGGTGCCCTCTCAGCGCAACCTGTTCATAGGTGCGGTACTGGACACTACTGTGTGTCGAGCATTCCCTCCTCCTCAAAGGATTCTCGACATACAGGAAATGATTCCTTTGTTTTTCAGCGGAGCGGTTGTTCCAGTTCTGAAGGTCCTTCGCCTGCTCGGTCTGTTCGCTTCCTGCATACTGTTGGTCAACCATGCACGCTGGCACATGAGGGCGCTCCAGTGGTGCCTCCGCAAGCAGTGGTATCAGCACAAAGGGGATCTCAGGGAGTCTGTGAGGATCTCCAGAGAAGCTGCAGCGGATCTATCTTGGTGGAGCGTGGAGGGCAATCTGTCTCAAGGAAGGCCCTTTCATCTACCTCCATCGGTGACCACAGTGATAACGGATGCATCCACCTTAGGGTGGGGTGCTCATCTGGGGGATCTGGAGATCAAGGGTCTTTGGTCTCCAGAGGAAAGGTTGCTTCACATCAACCTTCTGGAATTGCGGGCGATACGCTTGGCGCTCAAGGCCTTCCTCCCTTCCCTTCGCGGTCAGTCTGTTCAGGTCCTGACGGACAACACTACCGCGATGTGGTATATAAACAAGCAGGGAGGAGTGGGGTCTCTTTGTCTATGCAGAGAGGCCCTGCGTCTTTGGTCTTGGGCTCAGGACCATCAGATTTGTCTGATGGCAAATCATCTGGCCGGAGTTCTGAACGTGCGTGCGGACAGTCTCAGTCGGCAGTTCTCCGCCGACCACGAGTGGAGGCTTCATCCAGAGGTAGTTCGTCATGTCTTCCGGACGTGGGGGATTCCTCGGGTGGACCTATTCGCCACTCACGAGAACGCGCACTGCCTGTCATTCTGCAGTCTCCAGTATCCGATGCAGGGGGCGTTGGGGGACGCGTTTCAGTTGAGTTGGGGTTCACGACTCCTTTACGCGTTTCCTCCCATACCCTTGATTCCTCGGGTTCTGAGGAAGATTCGCCAAGACCGGGCCCAAGTTATATTGATCGCCCCGGATTGGCCAAGAAGGGTGTGGTACACAGATCTTCTCCACCTCTCCTCGTGCCCTCCGCTCCGTCTCCCTCTGAGGGCAGACCTCCTCTCGCAGTCGGAGGGGCAGGTTCTACACCCCCACCTCCAGAGCTTACACCTTCATGCCTGGAGATTGAACGGGGCAACCTGAATTCTTTCTCTCTCCCGCCAGATGTGGTGGATGTTATTTTATCGGCCAGGCGACACTCCACCAAATCCATATACTCCTATAGATGGTCTAAGTTCGTTCTCTGGTGTGGAGAGAGGTCGATTGATCCCTTGAAGGCTCGTTTGTCTAACATTCTGCAGTTTGCTCTTTCTCTTGCTCAGCAAGGCTTTGCTGTGGCTACTGTAAAGGGATATTTATCTGCTTTGTCGGCTTTCCTATGCCTGCCGGATCAGCCGTCCTTATTTAAATCACCTATTGTGCTTAGGTTTCTCAAGGGCCTTACGAATACATTTCCTCCTACTCCCTTTATTGTACCTCAGTGGGACTTAAACCTTGTACTGTCTTATCTTATGGGTTCTCCTTTCGAGCCCTTACATAAGTGTCCCTTGAGGCTGTTGTCTTTTAAGACGGTTTTCCTCGTTGCTATCACTTCGGCATGGAGGGTAAGTGAGCTTCAAGCTCTTAGTTCAAAACCCCCATTCTTGACTGTGCATGCTGAACGAATGGTTCTCCGGACCAGGGCTGCGTTTTTGCCTAAGGTGGTAACTCCCTTCCATCTGGGGCAGTCCATTACCCTTCCTACCTTTTATCCTCCCCCTCACCCTTCCAAGGAGGAGGAGAGACTTCATCGCTTGGACCCTAAGAGGGCGGTGAGCTTTTACCTGGACAGGACTAAGGACTACAGGATTGATGACCAGCTCTTTGTGGGCTTTGCTGGCTGCAGAAAGGGTCGTGCGGTGCACAAGCGCACCCTTTCAAGATGGATTGTGCTATGCATCAAGATCTGCTACTCCCTAGCTGGTAAGGAGCCTCCGGAGGGTTTAAAAGCTCATTCCACTAGAGCAAAGTCTTCTACCTCTGCTTTGTCTAGGGGTGTTCCTGTGGAGGACATTTGTAGGGCGGCTACTTGGGCCTCCCTTCAAACCTTTGCAAAACAATATATATACCAGTGTCTCTATGACGGTAATTCTATTGTTGATTTCAAATGTATTTATGACTGTCAAGGACATTGGGTTATTTCTAGTGCTTTGATGTTTCTTCTCCACACTGTGTGTGTTGATATGCATATTGTGTACTGTGTATGCTGTTTATGTACATATTGCTGTCAGTCCGTCCGTGTGCCTCGAAGGCACGGAAAAAAGGGGCGGAACTGACGTCATCACGCCGAGGAGGTCTTCTTATGGAGCCGGTGACGTCAGTGGAGTCGCGAGCGGAGCCGTGCCTCTGTGACGTCATCTTCGACCCCATCGGCGTGGACTGCTACAAAAGTTTCCGAATGTTGCTGGCGCAGGGGATATTCACAAGGTGAGGAATCCTCAGGCAGATACTGTATCCACCAGAAAAAGCGTTACCGAAGGTAAGTAACTTGTTCATCTCGCATAATGTGGGCACGCGGTGCGCGCAGCGCACCGCGTGACCACCGTGCGTGCATGGCACTAACTGCGTAAAGTGGGCGCGCGGTGCGCGAAGCGCACCGCGTGCTCACTGTGCGCGCACGGTGCGCGAAGCCCACCGTGCGCGCACGGAACGAACTGCGTTAACTGGGCACGCACGCCACGAATGGCGTAAAGTAAGTTAGCATTTAAAAAACCGTACAAATTCACTGAAAAAACCATAGGTTTCACACACGTTATAGTTAGGAATTAGCATTTAAAAAACCTTGCAAATTCACTGAAAAAACCATAGGTTTCACACATGTTATAGTTAGCTGTAGATTTTACTGATAAAAAACCAATGAAATTCCCCCGTTATAGTTACTGTAGGCAACTATAACTCACGCGACCGTAATCCTCTGCTGATGACATATGTGTCTTTATGAAAAAAAAATATTTGTAATATATGTATAGCTAAAATTTAATGGAAGAAGACATGGGCAAATAAGTGTCTAAATACAGTATTAGCATCAGCAGAGGATTGCGGTCGCGTGAGTTATTGTTGCCTACAGTAACTATAACGGGGGAATTTCATTGGTTTTTTATCAGTAAAATCTACAGCTAACTATAACATGTGTGAAACCTATGGTTTTTTCAGTGAATATATATATATATATATATATATATATATATATATATATATATATATATATATATATCAAACTATAGGTATACTCCTTTCAGGAAATAAACATCCAGCACTCCGGTGAAAGAATGGGCACTCGGTCTTTATTTTCAAACAACGAGGTATCACATCAACGCGTTTCAGCAGACTCGCGCTGCCTTGTTCACGATGTTTTGTGCCATACTTTTTTTCATTAAAATACATTTCATTTGGTGATTGACAACAAAGAGGGACTCAACTTTCATATTCCCCAGCTCTGTATAATGCACTTTGGCCGCCATCTTGTAACATGTTCATTCCTATTTGTTTTACATGTTTTTTTAGTACGATTTATACTCAATTTGCACAAATTGCTGTATTACATGGCTCAATGATTACAGCTATTTCTTATGTTTTCGCGCAGGATACCTCCTTGCGTATATTTGACAATAGCTAATTAAAAATCAGAGTCTGTCATACAATTTTAAAAGATTTAAATTTCTTCAACATGCTAGTGCAAATGGTATTAATCTTCAGGAAATGAATTCGGCAAGTGCCTTTTTAACATTTTCTTATAAAATTCAATAATTCAAAGTGCTAGTGCTTACTGTGCAAATTACGCATTCTAAAGTGCCAGTGCTAGTTTTGTTTTAAAGAATTTCACAAAAGTTAATAATCAAAGGTGCTATGCCTATATATATATATATACACACACACACACACACACACACACACACACACACACACACATAGTGTCATCAATGATGTCACTGACAATGTCATGAGTGATGTAATATGTGAAGACATAAACAGTGCATTGCGGGAGTGTAAATTATGGACTCGGGTAACTATAACTGAGAGAGAGAGAACTACTTCTGCCTCGTCACTTTACTGATCAGTGAGGTCTGTGAAATGTAGTTTCGTAAGTGTTCAACCTTTCCAATATTACATGCAATTACAATTTGTTGGAAACTACTCCACTCCCACACCGGAAAGGGTGGTGGTAACGGGGTCTCTCCCAGACATACACTGTGGTAGCTTGGCTCGAGTGGTCAGGGGTCAGGCACCGTGCTAAGCATACGACATACCCATACAATAACCATGCGTGCATCCGTTCCAAAAACGACTCTACACCGTAAAAATTATGAAAATATCTCTGTTTATCTTCTTTTTCTCTTAGTTACTGATTAAATAAATAATAACACAATCACAATATACAAGGCTTTTTAAATAGTGCAGGTCAAATAAATACGGTCTTAATGATTCAATAAATAGGGGTGATCATAAATAATTAAGGCATAAATATAAGTGCAATACATACAGGCAATTAAATATTCTGAGGCAATAAATACTGCAACCCAATAAATATTGTGCGACAATAAATACTGTGGAACAATAAATACAGTGAAGCAATAAATAAGTTAAATACAATAAATACAGTGCTCTCAATAAATAGTTAAAAGCTGACAGTGACACTTAAAGAATCAGATCACATTTGAGATTACTATGGGCGGATTTGGCCCAGGCACAGCTTGTGGTTAGGTGGATGGCTTGAGGGTGTCTACTCCCTGGCTTGGACAAGGCTGAGGCCTAAACTGAGGTAGATCAAGGGGGGACTACTAGAGACCTGGCTCTCTCACTCTACACAACCCCTCTGAATTAGTCTCAGCTCACCCCTGGCACAATCAAGCTGGTTCCAGCACCTCTCTAACCCCTAGAGTAGTCTCTTAGGATTCCACAGGGCCTTAGGCGCCCTCTATTCCACTTACTGCCCTTTTTCTGAAGCTCCGACGCCGCTGGAGTCGTGTCGACGCCGTGAGGCGGTTCCGGTTCGATGTCGGCGGCCTCGGCACAATGTCAGTTCTGGACGACGCCGGTAGGCGGTTCCGGATCGATGTCGGCGGCCTCGGCTCGATCTCGACCTCCGATTCGATGACGTCGGGCAATCTTGGCTCGATGTCGACTTCGGGCGGCTCCGGTCCGATGGCGACCTCAGGTTCGATGACGTCGGCCGGCCTTGGCTCGATGTCGACTTCCGGCGGCTCCGGAGTGCGATCCCCACTCCCGACCTCCGGTGCTCCTCTCCTCAGGTTCCGCAGACTCCGGAGTGCGATCTCCACTCCCGACCTCCGGCACGCTTCACCTCGGTCTCCGGCGACTCCGGAGGGCGGACTTCACTCCCCCGTCGACGCCGCTCACTCGACCTCGGGTGACTTCCTCCACGACCTCTGGTACTCTCCACGACCTCCGTCGGCGCCCTCTCTCGACCTCTGGCGGCTCCGGGTACGACGTCTGCTTTTTCAGTCAGCGCCGCTTCTCCACCTCGGGCTCCAGGTCTCAGGCTTCTCGACGTCGGACTCCAGGGAAACCAGTATCCAGGTCAGGATCTTGCTGTTCTTGGATTCTAAGGCCTGTTCCTGCTGTCCAGGTCCTTAAGATGGTTTTTCTTGCTTCTTCCCACACAGGGCTCCAGGCTGGGCTCAGTCAGTAGGGACTAGTATCAAGGGTGGGTTTATGGACCCCACTCCAGGCACAAGTTTCCACCCCTGCTGCCTCACTCCTTCCTCCTTCAGGTTTCTGCTGCTCACTCTTCACCAGTCAGGTGCCAACTGCCAGCTCCAACTGCCAACTCTCTGTCTTAGCTTCCCAACATTCTAAACCGCCTCCAACTGTCACAGGGCTCCAGAATGTTGTAGAAGGTTCTAGTAGGTTCCAGTGGGTGCTGGTGATGTCACAGGTGGCCACCATTTTGTGCTTCAGGCCCTCAGACAGAAGTTCCAGGGGTAGATAAAATGGCTCCCTGAATCTGCAGCAACACTAAAAAGTCTGGTGGTTCCCAAAAAGGAAAAATTCTAACAGGGTTTGAGGCAAAAGTGGGACAAAATAAATAATGATGAGGAGGGACCACCCAAAGGGCTGACAGGTCTAACACGCGTCCCCCCCAGCTGAAAGTGGGGAGAGCTACCCAACCCCTTGGGAGTTCTCATCACTAAGGCGGAAATACCTTGAGAGACCGTCTGCATTGGCGTGGTCCACTCCAGGCCGATGTTCCACCTGAAAGTCCATTCCCTGTAGGGAAATAGACCACCTCAACAACTTGGGATTCTCCCCCTTCATCTGCATCAGCCAACGAAGGGGTCTGTGGTCGGTCTGAACCAGGAAGTGCGAGCCAAACAGGTATGGCCGCAGCTTCTTCAGAGCCCATACCACTGCAAAGGCTTCACGCTCTATTGCACTCCACTTCTGTTCCCTGGGAAGTAGTCTCCGGGATAGGAAGACCACGGGTTGATCCAGACCCTCTTCATTGAGTTGCGATAACACTGCCCCAATGCCATGTTCTGATGCATCCGTCTGGACAATGAACTCCTTGGAAAAGTCTGGGGCCCTTAAGACCGGGGCCTCGCACATGGCTTTCTTCAATCTCACAAAGGCCTGCTGACAAGCCTCCGTCCAGACTACCCGTCGAGGTTGTTTCTTGGACGTGAGCTCCGTGAGGGGGGCTACAATGGTACCGTACCCCTTCACGAAGCGGCGGTAGTATCCCGTGAGGCCCAGAAAAGCTCGGACCTCAGTCTGTGTCTTGGGGGGTTCCCAGGCCATGATGGCCTCGATCTTCGCCTGGAGGGGTTGCACCGCTCCCCTACCCACCAAGTGTCCAAGGTACACTACCGACCCCTGCCCGATCTGGCACTTGCTGGCCTTGATCGTCAATCCAGCTTGTCTCAGGGCCTGGAGAACAGCTTGCAGGTGACGCAAGTGATCCTCCCAGCTGTTACTGAAGACGGCTATGTCATCCAGATAAGCAGCAGAGAAACTCTCCATTCCGGTGAGGATCTGGTTTACCAGGCGCTGAAATGTGGCAGGTGCGTTCTTGAGCCCAAAGGGCATCACACAGAACTGGTAGTGGCCATTGGGCGTGGAGAAGGCTGACCTTTCCCTTGCTCCATCAGTCAAAGAGATCTGCCAGTACCCAGAAGTAAGGTCAAAGGTACTCAGATATTGGGCAGCTCCCAGCCGGTCAATCAATTCATCCGCCCTAGGGATCGGATGAGCATCAGTTTTGGTCACTGAATTCAGTCCCCGGTAGTCCACACAGAACCTCAGTTCCGGTTCGGCACCCGGTGGTGCAGCTTTTGGTACTAGTACCACCGGACTGGACCAGGGGCTGCTAGAAGGTTCGATCACTCCTAGCTCCAGCATCTTAGTGACTTCACTGTTAATGCTGGCCTTCACCTTGTCTGACATCCGGTAGATCTTGGACTTCACAGGTGGGCTGTCTCCTGTGTCCACGTCATGGACGCACAGGTGAGTCCTACCCGGGACAAGGGAGAACAACGAAGAGTACTGCCCCAGGACCTGGCGACAGTCCTCCTGCTGTTCAGGAGTTAGAGATGGGGAGAGAATCACTCCCTCCACCGACCCATCCTTCTCTTGAGACGCAAACAAATCGGGGAGAGGCTCGCTTTCCGCGTCCTCTGCTCCGTCAGTCACCATCATCAAGATGACTTCGGGCCTCTCGTGGTGGGGTTTGAGGCGGTTGGCGTGCAGCACCCGTAGGGGCTGACGAGGGGTTTTAAGATCCACCAAGTAGGTAGCCTTACCCTTCTTCTCCAACACCTCAAAGGGTCCTGACCAGCGATCCTGGAGGGCGCTAAGCTCTCCTGGTTCGATCACCCACACTTTCTGGCCAGGCTCCAACTCCACCGGGTGAGCATTGTGGTCATACCACGCCTTCATCACTGCTTGGCTGGCTTCCAAGTTGTCAGAAGCTTGCTTCCACAACTTAGCCATTTGGCTCCGGAAGGCCAGCATGTAGCTCACCACGTCCTGGGGAAGCTTTCTGGGAGTTCTTTCCCATCCGTCTCTCACCAGGTTGAGAGGTCCACGTACAGGGTGCCCATACAGAAGCTCGAAGGGGCTGAAGCCCACTCCCTTCTGTGGCACTTCCCTGTAGGAAAAGAGTAGATAGGGTAGGAGGACGTCCCATTTCCTCCGCAGGCTTTCAGGCAGACTTCTGATCAAGCCCTTCAAGGTTTTGTTAAACCTCTCCACCAGACCATTGGTCTGGGGGTGGTAAGGAGTTGTGAACCGGTAGGTCACTCCACACTCCTTCCACATCGCCCGCATGTACGCTGACATGAAGTTGGTCCCCCTGTCGGACACAACTTCCTTGGGAAAACCCACTCGGGTAAAGATTCCCATCAGGGCCCTAGCCACAACAGGTGCTGTTATGGTCCTCAGAGGTATTGCCTCTGGGTACCGTGTGGCATGATCCACCAGGACCAGGATAAACCTGTGACCAGCTGACGTTGGCGGATCTAACGGACCCACAATGTCGATGCCCACCCTTTCAAAGGGGGTGCTAACGACAGGAAGTGGTTCCAGGGGAGCTTTCAGCTTCACCCCTGTTTTCCCACTGGCTTGGCAAGACACACATGTCCGGCAGTAGGTATCGGACGACACTTTCATCTGAGGCCAATAAAAGTGTGGGACAAGACGGGCGAAGGTCTTGTCTTGCCCCAGGTGTCCTGCCAAGGGGATCTCGTGAGCCAACTCCAGAAGGAAGGCTCGATAACGTTGAGGGACTACCAAGGCTCGTGACGATCCGTGTAGGGGTGCCTTGGGTTCACTGTAGAGGAGGCCATCTTCCCAGTAAACACTGTAGTTCCCTTCAACGTTCCCTGCTGCCTGGGCTTGGGCCTGACGCCTTAGCCCCTCAAGGGTAGGGCACTCCCTCTGGCCCTGGCAGAATTCCTCCCTGGACGGGCCTCCCTCCACGTGCCACTCGGCCGGGATGGGTAGGTCCTCCAGTTTGGTAACGTCCCCCACCGCAGACTCCTGGTCCATCACCTCCGGTGGCCTATCCGTCCTACGGGGTGTGGACGCCGAGGCAGGCTCCTCCTGTCCTCGGTTCTTCCCTTGACTGGCAGCTGGCTGGGCCTTTGTTCCAGGCTCCAGCCGAAACGAACTCCCTCTCCGGGTAGTCGCGGACCCTGTGCTCACACAGGCCCAGTCAGGTGTACCCAGCATCTCAGTGTGAGTCCGGTATTCCACCTCCTTCCAAGCGTTGTGCTCCATGTCATTCCCCAGTAGACAATCGACTGGCACGGCAGGGCTTACGGCAACTCGAAGTGAACCTGCAACCCCCCCCCATTCAAAGGGAACCTCGGCCACTGGATAGTGGCCTGTTCTGCCGTCAGCCATCGCGGCTGGGTGGAGTACATCGGGAATTACCTGCTCTGGAGACACCAGTTGACTACGTACCATAGTCATACTGGCTCCTGTGTCTCTCAGAGCCTCCCCTCTTTGGCCGTTGATGGTGACCCACTGCCCATACTTTACGGTATTTGCGGGCACCTGGATCTTAGGAACCATCTCCCGTTCTCCCAGGGACACTAAAGTGACACCCGCCCACTCCCTTCCCTTAGTTAAGGGCATCTCCTCCCCGAGCACTACACTAGCTACTCCGGGGGTCTTTCCTCCAATGGGAGGGGGTGGTCGTTTCAGGCACTTCGGATCTCCTTTATAGTGTCCAACGCCACCGCACTCGTAGCAATGGACAACCCTTGGCTGCTGACTCTGGCCAGGATTAGGGTTTCTGGGTGGGGTAGCCCTAGGGGCGAATCCTGTTCCCTTTCCTTGGAAATTGTTTTGGGGGCCTTTGGAGAACTCCTTTTTCTTTTCCCCTCCCTCTTTCTTCTGGGGGGCGCCCTGTCCGGCCTTTTGAGTATCCCCTCCAGTCCCCCTTGTGGACACCCGGGTACTAGCCCAAATGTCCGCCTCCTCAGCAAGCTTCCGGGGACTGGTCAGCTTGCTATCCACCAGGTGTTGACGCAGTTCAGGGAAACATTTCTCGAGCAGGTGTTCCTTCAGTACTAGATCAAACAACCCCTCGTAGTTCCTCACTTCACTGCCCTGAATCCAACCCTCTAGTGCCTTCTTTGCATAGTCCAGGAAGTCCACCCAATTCTGTGTGCCCAGTTTGTGACTACCCCTGAACTTCTGTCTGTACTTTTCAGGTGTTAGTCCAAACTTTCTTATGAGCGCCAGTTTCATGGTGGGGTAGTGGGTCTGCTCATCCTCCTCGAGGGCCAATAATGCATCCCTACCAGCTGGAGGCATGTACTTGTACAATCCCCCTCCCCAGTACTTCTCTGGAACCCCATGGGCCCTTAACGAGACCTCATAGGCCGCTAGCCACTTGGCGATATCATCACCCACCCCATAGCTAGCTACTATGTCCTTTGGCAGGTAGGGTTTGGGTTCCCTGGTGTACTCTCGTTCTTCGCTGCCACCGTTAGGTACAGGGTGTGCCCCGATTCTCAGGATCTGAAGATCTATCTCTTTCAGCCTTATCTCATGAGCCATCCTCTGTTCCTCCTTCTCTTTCTCCAGCCTTGCTAAGTCCCATGTGAGCTGTCTTTTCTCCCTCCGGTCTGTTAACTCCACTTCAGACAAGCCACCGCTAGAGGCACTGCTGCCCTTCCTGGTTAGTGTCCTGGGCCCCGCTGACAGGTTCCCCACCTCAGGTTGGTACAAACCAGCTCCCTCACTGTCGGGCTCTCTATCCCTGTCCTCCTCCTCAGCCTTGCTTTCTCGTCGTGCCTCCCCCCAAGCCCTTAAGCTGGTTTGGAGTGCACCCTTCTTTGCTCCTGGGGGACAATACACCCCCTCCCGCTGACAAAACTCCCTGAGTTGGGCCACAGTGTACGTTTCTAAATTTTCCAGTACAAACTCCATCTTGCCCACTCAGGTCAGAGGACAGTTATTTGCAGTAACTATGCAGGGGGGTACCTTATATAATACCTCCTCCCACCACCAGAGTAAATTTGGAAAAACAAAAGCTCACAATTAGGAAGGCCGCTTTGAGAAAACTCCCGGTGTAGGCCTATGGACTACCCACAGTTATTGCTGAGTATACGTAGGCACAGCTCTATCCCACCACTGAACACCAATTATGTTAGAAAACCCCACTCCCACACCGGAAAGGGTGGTGGTAACAGGGTCTCTCCCAGACATACACTGTGGTAGCTTGGCTCGAGTGGTCAGGGGTCAGGCACCGTGCTAAGCACACGACATACCCATACAATAACCATGCGTGCATCCGTTCCAAAAACGACTCTACACCGTAAAAATTATGAAAATATCTCTGTTTATCTTCTTTTTCTCTTAGTTACTGATTAAATAAATAATAACACAATCACAATATACAAGGCTTTTTAAATAGTGCAGGTCAAATAAATACGGTCTTAATGATTCAATAAATAGGGGTGATCATAAATAATTAAGGCATAAATATAAGTGCAATACATACAGGCAATTAAATATTCTGAGGCAATAAATACTGCAACCCAATAAATATTGTGCGACAATAAATACTGTGGAACAATAAATACAGTGAAGCAATAAATAAGTTAAATACAATAAATACAGTGCTCTCAATAAATAGTTAAAAGCTGACAGTGACACTTAAAGAATCAGATCACATTTGAGATTACTATGGGCGGATTTGGCCCAGGCACAGCTTGTGGTTAGGTGGATGGCTTGAGGGTGTCTACTCCCTGGCTTGGACAAGGCTGAGGCCTAAACTGAGGTAGATCAAGGGGGGACTACTAGAGACCTGGCTCTCTCACTCTACACAACCCCTCTGAATTAGTCTCAGCTCACCCCTGGCACAATCAAGCTGGTTCCAGCACCTCTCTAACCCCTAGAGTAGTCTCTTAGGATTCCACAGGGCCTTAGGCGCCCTCTATTCCACTTACTGCCCTTTTTCTGAAGCTCCGACGCCGCTGGAGTCGTGTCGACGCCGTGAGGCGGTTCCGGTTCGATGTCGGCGGCCTCGGCACAATGTCAGTTCTGGACGACGCCGGTAGGCGGTTCCGGATCGATGTCGGCGGCCTCGGCTCGATCTCGACCTCCGATTCGATGACGTCGGGCAATCTTGGCTCGATGTCGACTTCGGGCGGCTCCGGTCCGATGGCGACCTCAGGTTCGATGACGTCGGCCGGCCTTGGCTCGATGTCGACTTCCGGCGGCTCCGGAGTGCGATCCCCACTCCCGACCTCCAGTGCTCCTCTCCTCAGGTTCCGGCGACTCCGGAGTGCGATCTCCACTCCCGACCTCCGGCACGCTTCACCTCGGTCTCCGGCGACTCCGGAGGGCGGACTTCACTCCCCCGTCGACGCCGCTCACTCGACCTCGGGTGACTTCCTCCACAACCTCTGGTACTCTCCACGACCTCCGTCGGCGCCCTCTCTCGACCTCTGGCGGCTCCGGGTACGACGTCTGCTTTTTCAGTCAGCGCCGCTTCTCCACCTCGGGCTCCAGGTCTCAGGCTTCTCGACGTCGGACTCCAGGGAAACCAGTATCCAGGTCAGGATCTTGCTGTTCTTGGATTCTAAGGCCTGTTCCTGCTGTCCAGGTCCTTAAGATGGTTTTTCTTGCTTCTTCCCACACAGGGCTCCAGGCTGGGCTCAGTCAGTAGGGACTAGTATCAAGGGTGGGTTTATGGACCCCACTCCAGGCACAAGTTTCCACCCCTGCTGCCTCACTCCTTCCTCCTTCAGGTTTCTGCTGCTCACTCTTCACCAGTCAGGTGCCAACTGCCAGCTCCAACTGCCAACTCTCTGTCTTAGCTTCCCAACATTCTAAACCGCCTCCAACTGTCACAGGGCTCCAGAATGTTGTAGAAGGTTCTAGTAGGTTCCAGTGGGTGCTGGTGATGTCACAGGTGGCCACCATTTTGTGCTCCAGGCCCTCAGACAGAAGTTCCAGGGGTAGATAAAATGGCTCCCTGAATCTGCAGCAACACTAAAAAGTCTGGTGGTTCCCAAAAAGGAAAAATTCTAACAGGGTTTGAGGCAAAAGTGGGACAAAATAAATAATGATGAGGAGGGACCACCCAAAGGGCTGACAGGTCTAACACAATTGTAAATAGATATATCTGAACTCTTTCTCTGTGCAACACACACTCTGTAGTTTGACTTGTAACTAGAAACTTATGCAAACAATCAATAAGTATTTCCAAAGTTACACATGTAAATCTATTGATCTCTCTATAGGTTTTATAACTCCAGTGTTGTCACTACACTCTGACGATAAAACAACCCTTTCTTCAGACCTGTATGTGCCTTCTGAAGCAGATCTAGGGATATGAAACAAACCGATCGGTGGGATTGTCGAATCCAGATCACTGTAGGTTTTGATGACCTAGGACATAGTGTATCAGGCTGTGTAGTTGAAGCCTTTTAAGGCGAGTGTAATGAATATGATGTTATACATGAAGTAAAGTAGGTTCGGTGTACAGCCTTCCTGATTCTCTGATTTTGGAGAAAAGGAATATTGGAAAAGGAGTATAGAAAGGGAGCAAAAGCTTAACGGCTCATCCTCGAAGACTCTATATGACACTAGTCTTTGAGTTGTCTGCTATTTTGACAGTTTAACAAGGCTTATTAAGATATGTATTCAATTAGGAATGGGGTATAGGTCAAGCATGGTAAATTACTGATTTTGTTTCCTTGAAAAGAAGCGCATTCGATATGGCAGTATACATAATTGGTTATACTTCTGTTTTAGGTGTATACTATGTAAAAGTGAAATTTTAAATAATAGTACAATAGCAAATGTTATTTGTCTTTTGATAGTGCAAGGAATACCTTATATTTGTGATTAATGGACGACATAGTTATATCATAGGTACAATTAGCTTGAGCTTATTTTAACAGCTAGAATAAGAAATTAACACACTTAATCTATACCTGTGAAAGACAGGCACAGTTGATAAATAGACAACACATATTGTGTATTACCAAACAAAGCAAATACTATGCATTTTTTGTGAAAACAGGTCAACGGTCTTTTCTGCCACCATGTATTTGTGATGCCTTCTTCAGGACTAAAAGTGGTTGCGTAAACCTGTTTGATGACATGTAACATGGAGAGATTTGTGAAATAAAAGGGGCGCTATGATTTGAGTGCTTAAGGTACCTGTAATGAATTACAGTACTCTAGGAGAAGTTTATGCAAACCACAGCACGTCTTAATTATGAATAAAAAATTCTACCGGTTGAGTCAGATTCTGGCCACTGCTAAACTGAACTTGACATTTTGGCCTGTAATGTAATGTAACAGACACTGCTTTTAGGACTATGTGTTGTGCCCAAGACAAACCAATCAAAACTGATTTGTTGCGTGGTCTAAATGAGAAAAAGTCAAATTCAGAAATTGGCTCTATCGCCATGGCAAATAGCATTGGCGACAGCCGATATCACTGTCTCGTCCCCCTCCTCACTTGAAGTAAGTTAGACTTGGCGCCTCCCACCATTCCACTTACTTACTCCTGTCAACTTTTAGCCTGGAATATATGTACTATGGCTGGACCCGTCAAGGGATTACTTGGATGTATGAGGATGTCTTCTGGGTATAGAGATATGTTGTCCTCCAATCCAGTGGACCACAGAAAACTAGTAATTTGGGTATCTTGCCTGATCCGTCTTGCCAATGTCCCTGTCGCCATGGTAGATAGCTGCAGTGACAGCGTCTTGTTTCCTTCCTTACCTCAAATGAGTCTGACATTTTGCCTTCTTCCCTGACCTGCTCCATGAGATTTGCATATAATGTGTGTGCTATGCTATGGATTATGAGCCCAAACCTTTTTGAATGAGTAATGCAAATAAATAGTCTCAGGCAATGTTATTAAATGCTTTTTTAGAAACTATCATTCAAAGTGGTTGTGGGTCTTTAAGTCTATTTCTGTGGGCGAATGAATTAAACACTTGTTGTATATTGTATTGGGTTTGCAATGTGACATGAAGTGTCTTTCATCTGGGTGGACCGAGTCTGTGATCACCTTGTGAAAGATGATTAGCAAAGACTTTTGCGAGAATCTTTGCCTTCATATTAATCAATAGAATGGGCCTTTAGGAATCACATCTGTCTGGTGTCTGGTCAGTTTTCTATATAGCAACTATTTGTACTCTCCTATATCTGAAAACATTCTCATTCCTTCATCACTACTTTAAAGAGGTCGCACCATGGCTTTGTTAACTGAGTGGTAAAGCATTTAAAAAATTGTCCCTGGAAACTCCCTCTGTTTTGCCAGAGGAGAGTTTCTGGACAGCTTCTACAATGTATTTAGTTGTGAGAGTGTGGTCCAGTGTGGCCTTGTGAGTAGAATAAATAAAGTTGTTACACTGAGCATGGTTCTAAGGACCTGTAGTATGTAGAGAATTCATTTGGGATATGTTAGACCTGGCTTTTCGAACAGGTTTAACCCCAGACTTTTTGCTTTTTGGCATCCTGTTTTGGACCCTTTTTTTGTTGATTTGTATGACTCTGGGGCTGGGCACTTTACCACTACTGATCAGTGCTAAAGTGCATATGCTCTCCATGTAAATTGTGTTTATGGATTGGTGATTCCATGATTGGCATGTATGAGTTACTGGTTGTCCCTAGTACAGTGCACTGTGTGTGCCCAGGGCCTGTAAATCAAATGCTGCTAGTGGGCATGCAGCACTGATTGCCCCACCCACATTAGCAGCCTTTAAATATAACTCATGCCTGCCACTGCAGTGTTTGTGCGCAGTTTGGTACAGCCATGTCGACCTGGTATGTGCACCCACTTGCCATGCCCTAACCTTTGCTTTTCTTATATGTAAGACAGCCCTAAGGTAGGCCCAAGGTAGACCCAAGGTAGCCCCATGGGCAAGGTGCAGTGTATGTGAAAGGTAGGACATGTTTTTCACTATTGAAAGGCTATCTGCCCCATAGGATAGAATGGAAGTTTATTTATAACATCTTGTAAATATAACTTCCCATTGGGACAAGATAGAAAGATGGAGTTTAGTATGCCTGAACTCAGAATATAAAAATGCATCTTTTAGTGAAGATGATTTTTATATTGTGTTTGAAAATACGACTTTTAGAAAGGGTGTATTTTCTTGCTTAGCCGTTCTGTGTGTCTCTGCTGATTTGTGCATTGACTGTCTGGCTTATGAGTGACAGGAGCTGGGGATGTGCATTCTCTCAGACGGCCACTGGGGGGTGGGGGCGGGTTTGATGTGTGTCCTTCCTTTCCTGAATGAGTCGGGCCGGGCTGAATAGACCTGGATGCATTTAGAGTAGGGGGAGGAGATTTCCTTGCACCTGAATAGGCCTGGTCTTCGTTACACAATGCTGTCTCCACCTCCTTCTGGGAAGCTGCACCAGAGAGGACAGAACTGGTTTTGGCTGGGCAAAGAGCTTCTCTGCCACCAGAGAACAAAGTAATTTGTGCTATAGAAAGTGGGGCCCAGACCCCTGAACTTTAGATTACTTCTGGGGTTCAAGAGGAACCTGTGCCAAGGAGAAGAGCTGTAAAACCTGAAGGAGAAGTATTGCCCCTTTGCTGTGTGCTGTCTGGGGTTGACCTGCAGTGGCTGTTTCTGCCAAGGAAAGGACTTTACTGTGTCACCTTCTTGAGGAAGGTCTCCAAGGGCTTAAAGTTTGGCTTGCCTCCTGTTCTGAAGTCTCAGGGACACATAGACTTTAGCCCCAGTCCCCCCGAACTCCTTTGCTGGGAGCTCTGACCTGCAAAGAGGTGCCTGCCAGTGTTCTAGGCCTCTGGAGGTTGTTTTTGGGGCTGGGAACTGCAAAAGACTAAAGAACTGTGAAAATCGACGCATCGCCTAGTCCCGATGCATCGCTGCGGTGCTAGAAGAATTTCCGATGCATCGCCGCAGCCAAAGACTTGATCAGCACCTACCAGCGGCTGAAGTGTCTGCCTTGCAACGAGTCCTGTGCATCAATCTCCGACATCCGAGATCACCGCACCGACTCTGACGAGGCCCCGCTGTGTAAGAACCAACGCATCGAGGGGACCCGGCTGGAATCGTCACAGCGCATCCCGGATCGTCACGCATCGTTCCGGATCATCATGCATCACATTGAGGCGCCAGGTCTGTCGCATCGCTGGGGGACGCGGTAAGAAACCGACGCATCACCTCCCCACGCAAAAAGAAACCGACGCTTCACCTCCTCTCCGGTAAGGAACCGCCGAGTCACCTCCCCTGCGCAGCAGTAAGAAACCGACGCATCACCTCCCCCGGAGCAAGGAACCAACGCACCTTCCCTGTGTGTAAGGAACAGACGCATCATCTTTCCTGCGACCCTTTTTGCTTGTGTTTTTGACGCATCCTAGGTACTTTGTGTTGAAAGTGTTGCAACCACCATTTTCTATGAACAGAACTATTTCTACCTTTTAAAAGTCATATTTTGAGTACTGTATTGTGGTCTTGTTTGGTTTAGATAAAGATAACTTATTTTTCTAAACTGGTGTGGTGTTCATTTGTAGTGTTTTCACTGTATTACTGTATGTGTGCACAAATGCTTTACACACTGCCTCTGAGATAAGCCTGTCTGCTCGTGCCAAGCTACCACGGGTGTGAGCAGGGGTTATCCAGTAGTGTAATCCCCTTTCCCTGACTTAGAAGCAAAGGTCCCTATTTGGTCAAAGGTACCTACCTCTGCCAACTAGAGACCACCATTTCTGACAGGATAGTTCTCGGTTGGGTCAGGAACCTATCACAGCTATCACATATTTGAGAACTATGTTGGGCCTCGAGCTGCCTTTGTTTCAACCAATGAATCATTTGGCTGTCTTATCTCCCTGTTCATAGAGTTCATAGAGATGCTTGCCATGCTTTCTGTGCTTCATGTAGTCTGTCCTAGTTGTGCTGTAGTTTTTCCCGAGTTCATTTTGGCATGTTGTCCTCATTTTTATTGATTGTATTGCCTCTTTTTCTGAATCATATATAGTATATGCCTGTTTCCTTTTCTGGTTGTGTGGCTTTGCTTATGACAATCCCTCTCAATACTGCATTAAAAGCCTCCTCTAGAATCACTGGCGAGTCCACTGAGCCGGTGTTTCTTTCACAATAATGTAATGTGTCCTATTATAGGGCATCCCTAGGCTCCGGCTTTAAAAGACACCAGGGACTAAGGCCCCACATCACATACAGGTTCACCCATGGACTGTATTTCAATAGGTGAGAGGCCAGGCTGTCACCAAGTGTAAAGACATATTCTGGTGATACAGGACAGATCTAGTTTTGGTACCAGAAAGTGATCAATGTGTTAAAATGACTCGTATGCACCTGAAAAATGTATAGCCCCTGTATCTGGGAGTTGGTCTCTCCATGTATGGCTCAAACCTATAGTGAGGGAGAACTCAACTCAACTAATTGCGAGGGGGATGCTTTGGGCGTCATTGTTACAAGTGGACACAATCAAGCCCAAGACTAATTCATGAGCCCATTGACCTCACCCCCAATTATTGTAAGCCCAGTAGGTTTTAATAGCCACCAATAGAACGGAGACACCTAGGTTTATAAAGCTTTTAGACAACAGAGCAGAGCATACACTGTCAGTTGTGTTATTTGTGTATTATATAATTGCCTGTCAACATATCTCCCTTGCCTATACAACCATGTGCAATTCTACCTGCAAGAGAAGGCGCCTGTGTTTCAGGATGGCCACATTTCAGGAGCATCTATCAAATCAAGCATTTTGTTATCACCTCACATATCAATTCTGGATGGATATATTGGCATATATCATATGCATGTTGCTTTCATTTTCTTCTTCACCTCCTCGAAAGATTTCTCCTGACATTGGACTTTGTTAATATAGTCTGGTAATATTGAGTTCCGCACTGCTTCATATTCCAGAATTCCTTTTCCTGTGTGTAAGATCTTGTTTCTGACCTCATAATTAACGAACAGGTGAAAATGGTGGCTTCTAATTTGGGACAACAGGGTTTTCGACAACTGAAATTAAAGCCAGCCTCTCTCACAGGCAGCACAATTGACGTTTTATTGAGTAGGTTTTTTTTTTTTGTAACTCTGTTGCAAAAATATTTTGTCTTGTGTAGGTTTTTCTTTACGTGGACATGATTTGTCTAAAAAAACTAAATTTAAAGAAATCTCTAAATATGGATTGTGTGCGGATACTGTACTTGGCACATCTAAATATTCCAATTGCCTATTTATATGTAGTGAGAAGAAATGTATTCTAATTTTAAACCTTTTTTAGGTGTTTGCTCGTCGTGCCTTGTGCAAGATTGATGAACTGAACCAGCTTGAAAGCATGGCTGATTCTCCACATTATGACGGGGCAAAAAAGGCGTTCACGGAAGCTACTACCAAGGTAATTGGATTATGATGTTTCCATCACGCTGAAAAGAATCAATGTGAGTAAAGTGGTGGAATTCAATTTTTATTACTTGATTTATTTTGCTTTATTGAATGCAATGTTCACTACACACTGCAATACTTTTTATAGATCTTTTTTATTTGTGATGGGTATTTAAAAGAATTTACCTATATCATTAAAGGTTTTTTTAGAGTTTGGTGAGGGGATTCCCTACTGTAAATTGGTGGGATCTCCGCCCTACCAAACCTATGGTACCCCGCCTAACATAAAGGTGGGAGAATCACCAGGTATTTGACCTTGGAACGTCTTCTGGGTCTGCCCTTGGGAGCCTTTTGACCAGCATCCTACCCACCACAGGGCAACCAGTTCGTGTACATTAGAGTGCCAATCCTAGCTCGCTTAATCTTCCCAACAGCCCCCAGCGCCTTGACACCCTTGGGGGTAATTGTTTGCGATTTACAAATACCGGTATTTCATTACATTTCATTTCAATCCTGTTTGTGGTACGATTTCTGACAGGCATTTTTCTTTCCTGGGACTGCCATGCATGGCTGGAAAGAAACATCATCTATGGCCGCCACATGCAAGGAGAACATTTCCTGTGTATCAGGAAAAATTGACTTTATTATTTCAGGCCATGATATTTTGGAGAAATTGCTCCTGCGCTTTCCTTGGGAGCACTTTCAACAAAAAAGGCGCACCCAAAGCCTGTGCGTCTTTTAAAAAAAAGTGGGTCATCGGCTGTGGTGCAAGCAGAGGCTGTAGCTACTACTGCTCATGTCGGTTGACGGACATTTTCCGCTGAGGTCTGAACGATCACGAAAGATTTCTGGAAGGGTTATTTCCTTTTTTTAAATTGTGGTCTAAATGCTGTGTTATGGGAAGGTCCATTGCAAGAATGAATATAAAGATTCTATTAAGTATTTATCCAAATCGATAAATAGTGTGGTTGATTTGAAGACCACAATATATAGTGAGACTTTCAAAAGCTACATGAGACAAATTTGCTACCAATGAAATCTCCTATTTGTTTAAGTTTTGGAGGAATACCCTTTCAGTAGAGGTTTTATATTTTTCCTATCTGATGCAAGCCCTTGCTTTATTTTCGTGACTGCAGGTGACTCGTTTTCCTGAGTTGGGCAGCAGCGGCCCATTGGTAAGGCTGACGCCCCTCCACCTGTTTCCGACGCATGAACAGTGTCTGTCAGCCTGAGCTAAGAACAGCTGGAAAACTCTCTTCATGTTGGTGTCAGGTATCCAAGCGCTACACATGTGCTAAATGTGCAGGGGCCTGGCTGTCTGAAAATAAATTTGCCAGGCTGAAGAATTCACAGCCTGGTGGGTGTGACCTCCTCAGTTCGGCAAAGTCTTCTGTGAGCCTCACCCTTATGACGAGTTGGAGTATCGCTGATAGCCTTGGACCTGGGCTCTTCAGTCTCATGTCCTGAAGTATTTATTAGTGACCCTCCTCACAGAGTGGGCCAGGTTGATCAACTCTCCCATCCACTCAATGACGAGGTAAGGAAGGTCCTCTTCTGATTTGCTGACCTTTGGCAAGGTCAGCCATTGAGAGGAGGCCATGAGATTTTTCTTAAATCCGTTCTTTCAGAAAAGAACAGAGGCTTCCCTCCTGCCATCTGGGATGCGACCTGGTAATTTAATTTTGGCAATATTGGGTGCGTGTGTGTCTGTATGAATGTATATGTGTTTATTCATGCGTGCATCCTGTGAATGGGTGTGTGTGCGTGAATGTGCTGAGTGTGAGTATGTATGTGTGTAAGAGAATGTGCATGTAGGTCTGAGAGTTCTGTGTTCTCACACTGAAGATCCTCTGCTTTTTCTCTGTTAATGTTGTACAAATCTCCAAATTGTCTTCCTTGGTTGCTGTACACTCACTCTTGTTTGTACATGGGCTTGCAGCTTTTAAAGATAGATTTGTGCTCTTTAAGTATCAAAAATAAAATAAATGAAAATGAAATGCATATTGAGTTATTGTACTGGTCACACATCTCCTCCCTCCAAAAACACTTACAAGGCTAAATATGCCTCCAATTTTTGTATATGATTTCTTTCTTGCATTGAAAGTTTATAAGGCTCCTAAATGCTTATCCATTCGCACTTTCACAAAAGAAGAGGCGGATTCTAATTCAGCGCTCATGCCATGCATTTCAGTAATTTCCTTAGGAGCATTAATCTTTCCCTGTGGAAAATAAGATTAATTCCTTCGTCTTTGAGTTTTGTGGTATGTACAGTGTACTTCTGCCCATTTTCTAGTTTTGAGTATCTACTGTCCAAATTCTCTGTTGCCAAGAATTGAAGAATCACAGGGAATTTGAAACTGCGAAACAGGTGGAACACTTAAACAAATGTGTTATAATCTGTGGGGAGTTATATATTTATAATAATTCACATAATGATTCACTTAATCCATAACCGGATTTAATTAGCTACTCCAAAACGATTCATTAGTAAGTGATACACTAATTTACCCCAGCCTTGCCATGACTGTCCAATGTAACCACCCCTTAAGCAGAATGAATACAACCAAACATGATATGGTTTTAAAAAACCACTTTGACTCTGGTCAACAATCAATCAACTCTATTTGTGTTTTACAAAAAACACATGGGAGTCAACCAGAGCTGTAAAGGATGCCCAGAGCTTCTGAAAGCTCTTTTGGACCTTAGACATAATGGGAAATCACCAGACAAATCCACTTAACATGATATATTTACTATGGACCTCACCTTCAAGTAGCAATAACACCCAAGAGCTCAAAGAGCCACCTCACTCCCAGTGAAAAGGCATTGAGATATGACAGCATAGACTCTTTATATATGAATTTTATCCATTCATAGTTTTATATAACGTGAACTAAACACAAAAACGTTACGTGGCTATACACAGGTTGACATTCAGATGATACAAAGCAAAAGAATATTGTATGGTAATTATCATAAAAGAACAGAATAAAAACAGTGTCAATCCTATATATGGTTCTGAGGAAAATCAAAAAAACGAGTCACGGAGATATCATCAGAAATGCACATACTTGCAATAAAAAAGTAGCTTTGAATCATTGTGATACACCAGATCTCCGTTGCAGGTGGTCCAGCATAGGAGTAAATGAAGTTGATTAATAGCTTATTTAGCTACTTCTTAAAGTTCTTGTTAGCATATCCTTCTTGTGGGATGGAGCTCCAGACATTAGGCACACTTACAGAGATTGCCAAAATTTTAAAGGTGTTTCTGAAAGAAATTTCTCAGCCAATTTTTTTTTATAAATGATATCCTTTATGCTACAGGTGGCCATCATGATCTTCAAGAGAGCAGTGTTTGAATCCAGAAGAAAGCCAAAAGGAGTTTTGAGACCCAAACTAAAAACCAATCTGAAAGATACAGAAAAGGTACATTTTAAAGTTTTTTTTAATTTTATTGTTAAAGTATCCTTAGACTATGTTGTATGTTAGAAATAGGGTCTCTAGTTGGCAGAGGTAGGTATCTTTGTCCAAATAGGGACCCTTGCTTCTAGTCAGGGTAAGGGGGATACTCACTTTAGATAACCCCTGCTCACCCCCTGGGTAGCTTGGCACGAGCAGACAGACTTATCCCAAAAGCAACGTGTAAAGTCTTTGTACTCAAAACACACAGAAATACAGTGATAACACCACAAATGGACACCACACCAGTTTAGAAAACGAAAGGATCTTTATCTAAACTCAACAAGATTAAAATGACAGAAATCCAACTTATAGGTGATAAGATACGACTTTAGAACAGTTATTGCAAAAAATAAAGGTTGTAGAAAACAAATAACTCCTCCTGGGGCTATTGCGACGTCGTAACAGCAATAAATCCAAAGTACAGCACTGACTGCGAGGAGCGATGCTTCGGGTACGGAGTCACATGTACCCCCAAACAAACAGTACCTTGAAAGGAAGTCTATGATGATGCACGGCGTCGTGGAAGTGAGGCATCGGTGCCGAGGTCCAGGCCGGCTCCCTGGCTGCCACGGGGGAGGCGAGGTGTCGTGTCCGCGAGTAGGCGACGTGTTGTGTCCAGGACAGGGGAAGACTGTTGCGTAGGCGGTGAGGTGTCTATCCTGATGACGATGCAAAGTCGGCGAGTTCGTGGAGTCACCCTCGGCGGTTATCGGCTCCGCGATAACAGAATGCTGGCTCTGGCGTCGGGCACTGCTGCCGGGCGGTGCATTGTTCACTTCACGAGCGATGCCCCAGGCCTCGGTGCAAGCCTCGGTGCAGGCTCTCGGTGCAGGCTCTCGTCATCAGAGCGGCGTCGCTGACGGCGTCGGAGACAGGTTTTCTTACTTCTTTCAAGTTGCTTCCAGCTCCCAACAGCAGGAACAACCTCCAGATGCCCAAAACTGGAATAAGCACCTCCTGGCCGGTCAGAACTCTCAGCAGTAGAGTTCAGGGGAGATGGGGGTGAAGTCTTTGTGGCCCTGAGACTTCAGAACAGAAGGCCAGCACACACAGGCCCTTGGAGATCTTTTTCAAGCAGGTTCAAAGCAAAGTTCCAGTCTTTGTCCTCTCCTTGGCAGAAACAGCAACTGCTGGCCAACCCTACACATCAAAGAGGCAGTATCCCTCCTCACAGCTCTTCCGCTTTTCTCCTTGGTGGAGGTTCCCCTTGAGTCAGAAGTAATCTAAAGATCTGGGGTTTTAGGTCTAATATTTTTACCCCCAAATGTCTTTGTTCTCTTTGTGCAAGGGTCTCCAAGCCTAGTCCAAACCAGTTCTGTACTCACTGGTGTTGTATGACCACAGGAGGTGGAGATAAAATTGTGCAAGGGAGACAGGCCCTATTCAGGTGCAAGGAAATCTCCTCCCACTACTCTAATTTCAGCCAGGGTCTATTCAGCCCATCACGGAGTCATCCAGGAAGGGCCAAGCAAACCTCCCCCCCACCCAGTAGCTGTCTACAGTGAATGTACATCCCCAGCCCCTATCACTCCAAAACCAGACAGACAATACACAAACCGGCAGAGACACACAGACTGGTTAGACAAGAAAATGCCTACTTTGGCATTTTCAAACACACAATTTAAAAACCATCTTTACTAAAATATGTGTTATTAAATTCTGAGTTCAGAGAGCCGAAACCTTATTTCTCTATCTTGTCCCCATGGGAAGTTATACTTGTAAGATGTTACAAAGCATTTCCCATTCTATCCTATTGGGCAATATAGCCTTTCAACAGTGAAAAACGAAATTGGCAGTATTTCACTATCAGGACTTGTCACACACACCAGTACATGTCCTACCTTTCACATACACTGCACCCTGCCCAGGAGGGTACCTTGTGTCTACCATAGGGGTGCCTTACATAAAAGAAAAGAAAAGGTTAGGGCCTGGGAACTAGGTGCACTTGCCAAGTCGACATGGCAGTTAGCAACTGCGCACAGACACTGCAGTGACAGGTCTGAGATACCTTTTCAGGGCTACTCATGTCGGTGGCACAATCAGTGCTGCAGGCCCACTAGTAGGATTTGATTTACAGGCCCTGGCACACTTCAGTGCACTTTACTAGGGACTTACCAGAAAATCAAATATGCCAATCCGGGAGAACCAATTGTAGCAACAGTTTACAAAGGGAGCACTTGCACTTTGACACTGATCGGCAGTGGCGGTAGAGGCAAAAAGTCTGGGGAAACCACGCCAAAGATGCCAAGTCTAACATTATTTATATTTAGATTTTGTGCGACTTTAATGTTTTTAAATAGTAGTATTGTAAGGTAAAAATGACCAGAACGAGGTAAGGTCTTTAAGTACTCTTTATTAGCCATCAACTTTCCGAACCAACTGTGGACTCCCAACATTCTAAGGTAGGCTCCCAAGTGAGAGTCCACAAGGGAACAAGTGCAGGGGTGGAGGGGACGTACCAAGAACAGGAAGAGATTATAACACACCTCCCCAACATGGATAAACATAGCTACATTTGACGATCCTGTCACAACTCCATATTTGTCCATTCTCCAGTAGTACCACATTGTTGTAGGACTTGGCTACGCGACAAGGAGCGTAATAATTACTTTTACTCTGATGGTCTTTAACACTCCTTTTGACTTGCACCCAATCTCCAACCTTCCATTTTGGATCTTTCACCCCATTCTTACCATTATACCACTTCTTGTACTTGTCATGGTGTAATCTACGTTTATTTCCAGCTTCCTCAAGATTGGACTCAACTGACCTACCACCCCCCAACCAGGTGGGGTTAAACTTTGTACAGGGTTCCCTTCCTCTGAGGGCAACAAACGGGGACGACCTTGTGATGATGTTGGGTGACGTGTGGTAGGCCTATAAGCAATGACTATAAGGATGACTCAACTTCTTGACCATTGACCACAGCTAGTTGCATGTGTTCTTTGATAAGCCTATTGGCTCTTTCGACAAGGCCGTTTGCCTTAGGGCAATACAGTGCTGTTCTTTCGTGTTTGATATTTAGATTTGTTAGAAAGTCCTGCAAAGGTTGGGACGTAAACTGTACCCCGTTGTCAGTGACGAGGGTAGATGGATTACCTTCTCTTGAAAATACGTCCTTGAGGAATTCTAATACAACATTCGTGTTGACCCCATGGACGACTTGTGTGAGATGTAATCAACCAGCACCAACATGAACCTTCTGTGCATCCCTAAATTTTGCATTGGCCCAATTATGTCCATGGCCAGTTTGCTCCATGGTTTGAGGGGTACCTCTACCGGGGACAATGGGGCTCTGTGAGTAGTCCTGGATTTGCCACTTTTGGCACAGCTGTGATAGTCCTTTACCATTTGTTCAAATATGGAGTCCATCTTGGGAAACCAGAAGTTGACTCTAACCCTGTTCTTTGTCGCGCTCCGCCCCAGGTGTCCTTCGTTGGCTAGTTACACAATCCTCTTTCTCAACCCTTCAGGAGGTACACTTTTATTGTTGGGAAAAGCCTTCCCTCCTAAGGTGCTCAATTCAAACCTGACCTCCCAAAAGTCTCTGACTTCCTCATCAACCTCACTGCATTTGCTGGGCTACCATTCCACCACCATTTCCTTTAATTTAAACAGCCCTTTATCTTCATCCATTCCTTTACTTCACTCTTCTTCTATTAATGCAGGATCGGTTAAGGCTAGAATGGGACTGTCAAGAATTTCTTCACCCGGTTCATACTGTAATGGAGAACGGGACAAGAAGTCTGCAATTTTCTTTTTATCCCCTGGAACATACTCCACCCTAAATCAGAAATGTTCAAGTCCTTAGATCCATTTGCAAATATAGGGTGTGCCATGTTCCATACCTTTGACCGTGAACATGAAGGTAAGTGGCTCGTGGTCTGTACGGATACTGAAATTCACCCCATAGGATGAGCTTAAAGTGTTTCACCACCCAGTAACACGCTAGGGCCTCCTTGTCCACAACTGAGTAGTTGCTTTCGATTTGGATTGGCATCGTGAGGCAAAAGCAATGATTTTTTCCTCGCTGCCTTCTTTCTGTGAGAGGGTCGCTCCCAAACCTTTGTTAGAGGCATCTGAGGTTAGAATGTTTTTTTTTCTATTGTCAAACGTGCCCAACGCTGGAGAATTGATGATTTAGTCTTTCAATGCATCAACAGTGCACTTGTGTTTCTCATGCCACTCAAACTCCTTGTTTTTTAAAAAAAAGTTAACGTAAATGTCCACATTTTTCTGAGAAGTTCTTGATGTATTTAGCCATATACTCTAGTAGCCCTAAGAGTGATTTCAACTCCTCCTTGCTCTTGGGATACGCAGCTTCTCTCACCGCCTTCAACAATTTGTTTTTTAGTCTAAAACCGTTTTCCGAAATGGAGTGCCCCAGGTATTCCACTGACGCCACTCTGATCTGGCATTTGGATTTCTGTACCGTCAAACCTGCATCCAACAGCCTTTTAAAAACATCTCTGAGGGTCTGGTCATGAGCCTCGGCGATCTGTCCGTACACAAGGATGTCGTCTTGGAAACACATGGTGTTGCTTACGTCTCTCAAGACTTGTTGCATTATCTTTTGGAAGATCGCCGCGGCCAAAGCCAAACCGAATGGTATTCTTTGGAACATGTACGCTCCTTGTGGGGTGATGAAGGCTGGGAGTGGTCTAGAGTCGGGGTGAAGATCTACCTGGTGGTAGGCCATGGAGAGGTCTATAACACTAAAGATCTTAGCTGGTCCCATGGTGCTGAGCATTTCATTTATATTGGGGAGAGGGTGTCTCTCAACCCAGATGGTTTCATTGAGGTTGCGCAAGTCTACGCATAAACGGATACAGTCCCCACTGGCCTTAGATGCAATCACAATTGGGGCTAACCATTCTGATGTGTCGATGGGTTGGATGACGCCCATTTTGCACAATCTCTCCAACACCTTTTCTAAAGATTCCTTTATTAAATAAGGTACTGGGCAAAGTTTGTGTACGGTTGGTCTAGCATTCTCCTTAAGTTCAATGTTATGTTGGAACTCATGGAGAAGACCATGATTTTCTGAAAACAACCTTGGGAACTCCTCACATATACTTGCGTTTGTGTTTCATCTAGGACAAGCACATATTCATGCGTATTGGGATTAAGGATTATGCCCAACTCTTTCTGATGTTGCCATCCCAATAAGTTAGACCCTGTGTAAACAATGTACACCTTCCCCTCCGTATTCCTACCTTTGAATTCAATGTGCATTTTTCTCATTCCCATGAGTGATACGGGTTGTTTGGTATAACCCGTGGGAGAAATATCAGGCTTATCTAGGAATACATCTCCATCAACATTCATGTTTACAAAATCTGCATGGTTCAACAAAGTGAATGGAGAGCAAGAATCAGCATACACGGTGACAACTTTCTTATTAAGCATAACATCACATTTAGGATAGTCGATATTTATACTTCCCACTGTGTCTTTTACCTGTTAGACAAACTTTCTTTCATTAGGATAGGCATAACTAACTTCCTTTATAGAACCTCCTTCTTTTCCCCCACCCTCTCTGTTGTTGGGGTCACCTTCTCTATACACTCTAGCAAAATGCCCCCTACAATTGCAATTCTTGCATGTCACATTTCTAGCTGGACACTGTGTATTATTAGCTAGGTGGTTGCTGCTGCCACATCTGTAACATCTGTTTCCTCTCATGAAGGTGTATTTTGTTCTGTATAATTTCCTTCCCTTTGACTTACAGACCTCCTTTTCATCTACACACTCCTTTACTTTGGAAACCAATTAAGTAGGGGATTCTTTGACGCACTTGGCCGTATGTTCTACAGATTGGGCAATGGTTACTACCTCCCTGAGTGAAGGAGTTTTGGGCAATAATTTTTCTTGTATGCGCAAATTATTGGTGCAGCGTCCCAGCTGGTCCCTTATAAGGGAATCAGTTAGGTTTCCAAAGTCACATAATTGACTAAGGCCTCCTAGGGTCGCGATGTAGTTGCTGACAGACTCCATTTTCCTTTGTGATCTGCAGAAGAATCTATGACGCTCCAACACCACGTTTACCTTGTCTCCGAAATGAATTTCTGATTTGGCCATAGTGCTAGCAAAAATGTCCATTGCTCCCTCTTCCCCTTCTCCATTGTTTTCTGGATCTGGCAAGGTTTCGGAGATTTTCAGACCATATACCCCTAAATTATGTAGTAAAATGTGTTGTTTACGTAAAGGAGAGAATCGTTCACCCCCAATGACAATAAGATTCAAAAAGTTTGACCCAGTCTTTCCAATTTATTTTGGGTTCTCCATTCTCATTAAGGAATGATGGAGGTTGACTCATGCTCGCTGTGGCCATCATAATGCACAGCACAAAAGATAGGGGGCTGAAAGCAAAGGAGCTACAATCAAGTAGGTATATGTCAATGAACACCCCAAAAACTACACTAGGGATGTGGACAGAATAAGGCGAGGAACATAAACAGGTAACAGTACTATGTAGATGTCCGTAGGTTATTTAAAACTGTTGAGTTGCACGCAAAGGAAATTACCAAAAATCCAGAGATATCAGAGCACTGCAGCATTAAAGTAGGACAAAGCAGGGCATACATTACGTGTGATCCTCCTCATGTGCCCACACTCCTCTGTAAGTAATGAAAATAACACGTCTCTTGGTTGGAATAGGTAAATGCTGCTTAGCACTGAGCCTGGCATGTAGGATTATAGAGGGCAGAACCTGTACTCCAATACACCAGCGGCAAAAAGTAGTTGAAGCAATCACCTAGCTGAAAAATTACAAACAAACTGAAACTTCCAAAAGGACTTTACAGAGTAGGTTCCTGGAAACCCCGAGCGCTTAATATATGCGGAGGACAAAGTAGAGCAAAAACAAAAGGAAAACCTCCTCAGGTGCTAGCCTCTCCACACCCAAAATGATTAGTCTCACCTTCCTTGACTAGAACGGGCTTACGTTTAAGTGAAAGACGAGGCAGATCATAATGAAGGGATCCTCCTCAGCTGCTCACGCCTCACCACAAATGTAAATGAAAAGTCTCACCTTAGGAAGAGTGAAAGCAGCAACTCTCACCGTGACCGGCAAAAGATAGTCAGTGCCGGAACACTGTGGCACCCTCGAGGAATCTAGAGATCACCGTTGTCAGACTCCTGTAGCGCGCCTGCGCTGAGGAAGATACGCTTCTCCGTTCAATTTCAACTTCATGACAGAACCGGCTTGGGGCATAAATTACTGCGCTGATGTAGAAACACTCCTCCAATAATTATAACTTCCTGAGATAAGTGGCTGTACCTCACACATGCGCGAGGCTGGAAACGACAACTAAATTAAGTCGCTGAGTGCACAGGAAATGCCGGAGGCACCTCAGCTTCTCCTTGCAGTCAGCACGCCACAACTTACGAGGTACTCCTCTTCGCTGGCTTGGGAACAATCTTTCGTAGGACATGGAAGGTGAAGTCACGTGCCAAACAGTGAATAGCTGCTACTGGAGAAACCACCTCAGCAACTTGATCCGACGCCTTTTTCCGGACACTACACAATTTCCTCTGTGGTGCCACACCAACCTGTAGTTGTCGAATCTCAATAGACTACGCTGGTTCAGTCAACAATCCGCCGCAGTGTGACTATACTGCAACAGCAGGACGCAGGAAGGCTATCGAATGACACCATGAGACGACGACACCTGACAGCACGTCACAGGTGCAGCTTTAACAGTGAAGTAATGCGTGATGAAGAACAAATACGATTCCGCTGGCATCAAATCAGCCTCACGTGGAGCGAGCACACAAAGGGGAGATGGCCAAAACTGCCCCTTTTGCAGTAAATCGTCACCAGTATTGTAAGGTCAAAATGACTGCAACGAGGTAAGGTCTTTAAGAACTCTTTATTAGCCATCCACTCTCCGAACCAACTGTGGACTCCCAACATTCTAAGGTAGGCTCCCAAGTGAGAATCCACAAGGGAACAATTGCAGGGGTGGAGGGCACATACCAAGACCAGGAAGAGATTATAACAAGTAGCTTAAACAAAAATGGCCTGCTTCACAAATGTAAACCTAGACATTTGGTCTAAACTTATGCCAAACGTTTACGTTTACTATTTTGGGATTTCCCAAAGGACATTTAGTATTACTATCTTTATGTCCACACTTGGGGTGGAGATCCAGCACGAGTGCAGACATAAAGATAGTAATCGTAAATGCCCTTGGTAAATCCCAAAGTTGTAAACGTAGACGATTGGTCCATCATTTATTTTATTGTTATAACCATAATTTATTTATGTTTCTGTCTGCCCAGTGCTTTATTATTAAGTGTCACACAGAATGAGTTAGATATACGCTGATAAATAGTTTGTATCAAATCAGATAGGATGCTTACTTATTTCAAAATCGGAGAAGCTTATTTGTGGAGCAGAGACTGTTTAACCCCTTTGCTGCTAGGCCTTTTCCCCTCCTGTGCTAAGCCTTTTTTGGGCTATTTGGGGTAGTGCGCGCTTAGGCCCCTGTAACTTTTTGACCACATTAGGTATCCACGCCAAATTTGCGTCCTTTTCTTCCAACATCATGGGGATTCTAAAGATAACCAGGGAATGTGGACTCTCTTAGAGGGTTCCCAGAAATTAGTCAAAATACAGCAACATTTTGTTTTTTTTGTGAAAAATGGGAAAAATGGGCTGCAAATGAAAGCGTCTGGGTTTTTCTCTGCAATTGTTATCAAAAAAGGGTTTGTGGGGCTGAAATCACCATTTCTCCAGCTTTTAGGGAATGACAGAATTTTGTCAGAAAACCAACATTTTTTACACAGTTTTGGCATTTTTCTGGGACATACCCTATTTTTGCTATTTTTTGTGCTTTCAACCTCCTTCCAGTTAATGGTAGAAATGGGTACAAAAACAATAATGGATCCTGGAAAGCTATACATTTTTGAAAAGTAGACAAAATTCTGAATTCAGCAAGGGGTCCTTTGTGTAGATCCATCAAGGTTTCTTTATAGAAACTACCAGTTAAATATAGGAAAAATTAAAAATTAGTTGAAAAAAGCAGCCTTTTGTGTCAACGTTTTTACCTGTAACTTCTTCTAATTATGACCTCTCTTTGAAAGCAATGTACCGTTACATCCGCTGGACCTTCCTGGTTGTGGGGATATATAGGACTTGTAGGTTCACCAAGAGCCCAATGAACCCAGAGTAAAAAACTGAGCAGCATTTTGTAATGGTTTTTTATTATGTTCCGGGTATATAGCAATTATTGTGGGAAAATGTATACATGGAAAAATCGGTATGAAAGACACCGATGTATTTCTGAAATGGGAACAAATTACAGAGTTTAGAAACAGTGCATATTTGCACATTTCCGAAATTGGTAATACTCATACTAGCATGAGAATTATTGGTCATTTTTCAAAATGACTTTTTTTTTTACACAATGTCTTTCATTTGGAAGGGAGAAATGCATCAAAAAACAATAGGTAATAACAGTTGCTTTACAAATCTGAATTACCCTAAGTCTCCCGATAAAAATGGTATCTCATTTGTGTGGGTAGGCATAGTGCCCACGACAGGAAATGGCTCAAAACATAACGTGAACACACCACATTTTCACAATGAAAATTTACACATTTTTTGCGAAGAGTCTAGCTGTAGTTTTTGAACCCTAGCTCTGCCGGCACCTAGGGAAACCTAGCAAACCTATACATTTTTGAAAACTAGACACACAGGGGAATCCAGGATGGGGTGACTTGAGTGCCTCCTACCAGGGTTTGTTACCCAGAATCCCTTGCAAACCTAAAAAATTGTCAAAAAAAACACATTTTCCCCACATTTCTGTGATGGAAAGATCTGGAATCTGCGTGGATCCACAAATTTCCACCCACCCCGCGTTCCCCAAAGTCCTACGAAAAAAATGATACCTCACTTGTGCGGGTCGGCCTAGTGCCCGCGACAGGAAACGGCGCAAAACGCAACATGGTCACACCTCAATTTTGCAGTGAAAAATGACCCTTTTTTGGCAAAGTGCCTAGCTGTAGTTTTTGAACCCTAGCTCTGCCAGCACCTAGGGAAACCTAGCAAACCTATACATTTTTGAAAACTAGACACCCAGTGGAATCCAGGATGGGGTGACTTGAGTGCCTCCCACCAGGGTCTGTTACCCAGAATCCCTTGCAAACCTAAAAAATTGTCAAAAAAACACATTTTCCCCACATTTCTGTGATGGAAAGTTCTGGAATCTGCGTGGATCCACAAATTTCCACCCACCCCGCGTTCCCCAAAGTCCTACGAGAAAAATGGTACCTCACTTGTGCGGGTCGGCCTAGTGCCCGCGACAGGAAACGGCGCAAAACGCAACGTGGTCACACCTCAATTTTGCAGTGCAAAATGACCCTTTTTTGGCAAAGTGACTAGCTGTAGTTTTTTAACCCTAGCTCTGCCAGCACGTAGGGAAACCTGCCAAACCCACACATTTCTGAAAACTAGACACCCGGCGGCTTCCAGGGAGGTATGGCTTGCGTGGATCCCCCAACGTTTCCTTACCCAGAATCCCCTGCAAACCTCAATTTTAGCTGAAAAAATCACTTTTTTCACACATTTCGGTGTGGGAAAGTTGTGGCATCACTGGGCTCACACAAATTTACCACCACCCAGCGTTCCCCCAGGTCTCCCGGTATAAATGGTGCCTCACTTGTGTGGGAGGCCCAAGTACCCGCGGCAGGCAAGGGCTCAAAACGTCCTGTCGCGGGTACTTGGGCCTCCCACACAAGTGAGGCACCATTTTTACCGGGAGACCTGGGGGAACGCTGGGTGGTGGTAAATTTGTGTGAGCCTGGTGATGCCACAACTTTCCCACACAGAAATGTGTGGAAAAAGTGATTTTTTCAGCTAAAATTGAGGTTTGCAAGGGATTCTGGGTAAGGAAATGTTGGGGGATCCACGCAAGCCATTCCTCCCTGGAAGCCCCCGGGTGTCTAGTTTTCAGAAATGTATGGGTTTGGTAGGTTTCCCTAGATGGCCGCCGAGCACCGGGCCAAAAACCAAAGTGACCCCCCTTGCAAAACCAGGTGGTTTTGCGATAGGCCATTTTGATGTCGCCTCACTACGTTTTGGGCCCTTGCCTGTCGCGGGTACTTGGGCCTCCCACACAAGTGAGGCACCATTTTTACCGGAGGACCTGGGGGAACGCTGGGTGGTGGTAAATTTGTGTGAGCCCGGTGATGCCACAACTTTCCCACACAGAAATGTGTGAAAAAAGTGATTTTTTTCAGCTAAAATTGAGGTTTGCAGGGGATTCTGGGTAAGGAAACGTTGGGGGATCCACGCAAGCCATAGCTCCCTGGAAGCCCCCGGGTGTCTAGTTTTCAGAAATGTATGGGTTTGGTAGGTTTCCCTAGATGGCCGCCGAGCACCGGGCCAAAAACCCAAGTGACCCCCCTTGCAAACCCAGATTGTTTAAGACATAATTAATTGTTTGTTTCTACAGCGTGAGAAATTTCGAACAATATTGCAATGAAAATGTGACAGACATTTTGAGTTTTGCAGGACATTGGGGATAAAATAACTTTTTGAATTCACAAGAGAGACATCACCATGAACTCCCATGGGTTTACGACAACATCTACAGTTGGTGGGTTATTCTTACATGGAAAGTACACCTTGGCAGAGAAACTAAAAAGACAAAGATTCCTGCACAACCATCTATTCCTCAAACACACACACATACTGGTTGGATTTGGCACGAGGGCGAGTCATGGTTCAGTATATTAAATTTTATTAACTAGAGATTTCACAAAAATGAAATGCACTGTCAATAATTAAATGCACAAAAAACCAAACCAATGACTCGCAGCTCGTGAGCTGTAAAGCCACGGCAAGGCACCAACCGCTTTACAGGCCATTCACACACCTTTCATACGTGATACACACAAGACCATTCACACCACCAGGCACAAAAACAACACATTACAAAATTCACAAAAAGGGACAAGGTACACCCTGCTTCAGAAAGGCAAATATTACTGCACAACCATCTAATCCTCAAACACACACACACACATACTGGTTGGATTTGGCACAAGGGTGAGTGATGGTTCAGTATATACAATTGTATTAGCAAGTGATTTCACAAAAATGAAATGCACTGTTAATAATTGAAAGGGCGAGAAACTGAACCATTGACTCACAGCTCGTGAGCTGTAAAGCCACGACAAGGCACCAACCTCTTTACAGGCCATTCATACACCTTTCACACGTGTGAGACATACAAAACCATTCACACCGCCAGCCGCGGGCCCATCACATAACAAAACTCACACCAGCACACAGCGCCATTCAAGGGCCCATCACTTTCACACGCCCACATTCCTGACAAAGCAACTACACAAGCTGATGGATTGCGTGGAGTGGCACTCAGCTAGCAGTGTGTGTAGTGACCAGCAGCAAGTCACTACTCACACACAGCCAGCAGAGCGCCAGTCCACGCACACCGCTAGCCGAGTGCCAGTCCATGCACACCGCTACCCAAACACCAGTCAACGCACACTGCTAGCCAAGCGCCAGTCCAGGCACACCGCCAGCCATTCGCCAGTCCAGGCACACTGCCAGCCAAGCGCCAGCCACGCACACCGCCAGCCAAGCGCCAGTCCACGCACACCGCCAGCCAAGTACCAGTCCACGCACACCGCCAGCCAAGCACCATTCCATGCACACCACCAGCCAAGTGCCAGTCCACACACACCAACAGCCAATCGCCAGCCTACACACACCGCCATCACATTTAGGATTTTTTTTAGACAAAAATAAAAACACAAGCAAATCGCAAATAGATACAAATCTACAAACACGAAATCAGAAACTAAATACATTGCACTAGCGCCAACCTTGAAACAGAATCAAATTTTTCACAGAATACAGACCAGGCAGTTCACTTTACCACTCATGAATGCTCCCAATAATTATTTTGCGTGTGGTACGCTCTAAAACAAGCAGGGACACACAGCTCAGGTTTAGAAGGACAGTCGGGACAGTACATACGAATCTCCTTCCGCGTATCTCTTCGCCAACAGACTCTACATTTGGGAAAGTCTTTTGAGGGTGTGGGAGGAATGTGATCAGGAAAGTGGCGATCTCTCAATCTAGCAACATCCTCCACCACTCCAACTCTAGGAACACTTGCCTGTTCCACTACAACAAGGCTGCCTATTACAGACTCCTGAAACTTAGTAAAAGTCATATTTGACTCAGGGCAAGAATCCTGGAACACAACAAAAGCATTAAAGGTTGCCAAGTGGAAACGATGGATAGCCAACTTCTTGTACCCAATGTAAGCCTTACGAAGAGCAGCGTAAGGTTCCAACCTCTGATCTACTCTTTCAACACCACCCATGTGCCTATTATAGTCTAAAATGCACACAGGTTTGCGCGCTTCAGCGACCTGACCCCAAACAGTCACAGGTGCAGTGCTTTCATCATGGATGGTAGTCAGCATGTAGACATCTCTCCTGTCTGAAAACTTCACAGCAAGAAGCTCCTCGCAACGCAACGCACTGCACTGTCCCCGCACAAGCATTTGACAAACAAGTTCTTTTGGGAAACCTTTACGGTTAGAGCGGATTGTGCCACAAGCAACAGTGCCCACTTTGGCCAATTCCCTGAACAACCGCACACCAGTGTAGAAGTTATCTACATATAAATGGTGGCCTTTGTTAAAAAATCCTCTACCAAGTTCCCAAACAATTTTCTCAGTCACTCCAAAAGTGGACGGACAACCAGGGGGGTTAATCCTGGATTCCTTACCAGTGTACACCCTGAAATTAGAGACATATCCAGTCACACAGCATATACAGCTTAATTCCATAGCGTGCCCTCTTACTAGGAATGTATTGCCTAAAAACCAAGCGGCCCTTGAACAACACCAAAGACTCATCCACTGCAATTTCTTTCCCAGGAGCATAGATCTCAGAAAATCGATCAACAAAGTGATCAAGGACAGGCCGAATCTTAAAAAGACGGTCACACTCAGGGTGATCTCGTGGCAACGCTAAACCATTATCAACAAAATGCATCATCCGAAGCAGAAGCAAATACCTGTCATGTCTCATGACTGACGGAAAAATAGCAGTTGCCATTAAGGGACTAGTAGACCAATATGAAGACATTGATGGCTTCCTTAGCAAGCTCATCAAAAAAGTTAAACCCAAGAACTTCTTCATCTCTTCAAGATTTGTGGGAGTCCACCGGGTAGCTCCAGAGTGTGGCTTAAGACTGGCACTGTTGTCCCTCAAAAACTGTTTGGCATACAAATTAGTCTGCTCAACAATCTCTGCCAAAAACACATCGTCCATAAACAACTGAAAAAAATGTATCGGCAAAAGCTTTTCAGTATTCACTCTACACCCTGGAACACCAGTAAAGTCTGGCAATGCCGGCTGCACCATGACAGGGGCAACCCAGAGGTCATCACTTTCAAAGGGAAGCCTTGCAGCCCCAGCCTGCAGCCCAGATGCCTCTTGCCGCACTACACCAACGAGAAGCCTTGCAGCCACAGGCTGCAGCCCAGATGCCTCTTGCCGCACTACACCAATGGGAATCCTTGCAGCCCCAGGCTGCATCCCAGATGCCTCTTGCCGCACTATCGGCACATAAGTCTCCTCCTCTAACACAGGCACTTCATCCGCACTAAGAGTATCTTCATCATCCAATGACTCCATATGGAGAGAAAACTCACTGCCAGAATCGTCCCCTGCCTCCTCTGCCTCAGATGCAGAGTCAGTCTCTGAACCATGGTCAGAGGAAGACTCTAAAAGCAAACCAACAACCTGCTGAGCAGTAATCCTGCGGCTAGCCATTATACTTACTAAGAAAGAAGACTGCACAAACAAGTCAACAACAACCAACAATGTGCAAAATAAGTAAGTAAAGAAATGTGTACCTTTATCACAAAGATCTATATACTCAAAACTATAGAATTCACTTACAAGAGACAGCTACACTCACCAGAACCTACTCTGCAGTGACACAGCAAAAACCAACGATATCCCACTAGAAAGAAGAAAAAAAAACAAATTACTCACAAGACCACAAAATACACATCGAGCACAAATGCAAACAGTTTTTGACACTCAAAAACCAAACATACTGCTATTTTTACACCATTTGCAAAAAAAAATTCATGCAGAGAAATCAAACTCATTTACATTGTACAAAAAAAGTCTCTTACCAAACTACACAAACAGCAGAACCCCCAGTAACGAAACCGCAAACTGGAAAGAGCAAAAGCCTACACCTAGAACAAAAAAGTAAAAAAAGCATTACAATTGCAATTCACAAAATATAACAATAAACATTATAACATGCTATGTTACTACCCAAGTGGTCAATCGGGTTGTGTGCCAGGTGGGGCAGAAAACAGTAGGAAAAAAAAAACAGGCTAAACTGTCCCGGCGGGGGGGGGGGGGGGGCGGAGAATACATATTATTTAAAAAATTGCCCCCTGGAAGCGACCCTTGCCCAACTCTTCCGCTGCCATCCCCCTCTGTGGGGGGAAGATCGATGCCCCAGGGGGGGAGCGCCAGCGCTTCCCCCAGGGGCTGTGCTCATGACGGAGCGGTTCCGTCATAAGCATAGCCCAACCGATGCTCATGACGGAACCGCTCCGTCATGAGCATCGAAGGGGTTAAGTGGTCAGCAATAGGTGCTCCAGTTGCCTTGTTGAGAGAATGGAGCAGCACAGAACGGCATGGGATACTAATGCACAGTAAGGCCCTGGGTAATCACAATAAAATGGAGACGGTCCTCAGTGCAGTTGTGGAATGATGGGCTGTCTGTACATGACATTCTGTGTGTGATACATGTTCCTGCCATAGTGCAGTTAGCTGCATGGAGATCTAAGGGTGGCTAGTTAGGGTTTCAGGAGTTGAAGTGATGCCGGATTTGCATGTGTGAAGCATTGCAGTAGAAGGGCTCTGTGTATGTGTAGGGGCCATGCGGTGAGGACAGTAGAAGTAATCCTAAACATAATAAAGGGATAACCAAAGGTATAATTTGCTTGCCTGAGAGTTTGTCACAGTCGTTGACGCGAAGCCCCCTGTTTAGAATGATGCTGAACTGATGACTTGACTGTGAGATGAGATGCAGATATCAATAGAAATAGCGATAGCGATTGTATGCAGAGGAGGCAGCAACTAGAAGCAAGAATACCCACAGATGGTATTTAGGGGCAATGGAGGTGTGGAAAGAGGTTGCTCACTGAATGCAAATAGATGAAGAAACATATAAGTAAATGTGTGCTGAGGACAGGCTAGTAATTACTCACAAATCCTTGTACAGGGTGCGCTCAGGTATAGAATGAGGCAATTCCCTAGTTACACGTAGGTGCTGGAAACAGACCAATAGCAATTCAGCTAGCTGTACCCCGTATCAGATTAAAGCAGATCACGGAGGCTCTTAGGTAGGAGGACTGATAACCGATCAATATACAGGCTCTACCGTTGTGTGGAGTGCCAGATCACTAGGGTGCATATGACACAGGGGATTCTCACAGATATCTGGGAAGAGTCTGGTGTCAGAAGAGCAGGCAATACACAGGCTGCTGTGCAAAGAGGTCCTTGAGGATGTATAAATTAAAGCTTAGCAGTAGGACTGCCAACATCATTTGCTTTACCTTTGGTGAGTAGGTGGGCCAGGGATCCTTGCCTATGTTTCTCCTGACCTAAACATGGTAAGACAGGTAAAACACCACAGGAAGTTTCGCTCTGATACTTTTGGATTTCATTCTGGCACTTGTGAAGGAGGAAAAAGAAGGACTGGCAGACCTCTACTTTTAGGTACGTATCTTGGGGTGTTATTCACTATGTTGTGTACTGCAGAGCTCAAAGACAGCAAGAAGTTGACTTTGCATAAATAATAATCTAATTATTGGCTGTTAGGAGTTCATTGTTCTGCAAAATAAATTGATGTTATGACTGAATCTTGGCATTTATTTAGCAGCCTTTGAGCAAGTATGTTCATTTTGTCTTTTAGTCGCCCTGGCCTCGCACTGCTACAGAAAGGCTGTTGATTGAAATGTTTGTGGGGAGTGCTGCCCACTTCCTGGCAATCCTAGAGGCTCTGTCCCGCAGCAACGTTCGAGAGCTTCTGCCCATCTCACCTGTTCCTGATGAACCTGAGATCCAAGATGTGAATGCAGAGCTACTTTTTGCTGGAAGTGATATCCTCTTGGGTAATTAATTTCATAAAAGGGAACATGTGATTGCTGTGTCCTCATCACAATGACAGCTCTGCCTTTGTATACATTGGTAAAAGAACACCTGATGGTACAGGTCTAAATCTCCTTTATAGGTCAGGGTTTTGACAGCGCAGTTGTCAAGTTGAACTGTTTATAACAACACCCATATAATTTGGCTTTTAGTCCAGTCCACCCCTTTCTACCATCAGCTTACTTCGACCCGCTTCATTTAGACATTGTCTTGGCACTTTGTCAATCACATCTTGGCTCAGCCTTGTGGAGTATTCGTCTCTCACCTAAAGCTATTAGCTGTTTGAATGCGTGCTTGCATTGAACTACATGAGCTACTTTACATTTGTAGTCCTCTCTGTGCACTCCTGCTGGTACTTCCATGCATCTCGCTCTGTTGCCCCCAAATGTCTATCCTTCCCCTGTGCACTGCTCATCACCCTCCTCCTGGCCTCCACTCTCTTGTGTTTCCCCGTCCCTTCCTTCCCTCTTTCCCCATTTGCTTATCATAGCCATCCCTTCTTTACCAGTGTTCTCAATATGACCCCTTCCACCCGCTTGTATTCTTCCACCCTCCTGTGTGGTCCTCCTCACCACCCCACTCTCTTGATTCCTCCTTCCCCAACTCCTCTTTATCATGTGCTTCTGATGGATACATCTGCCAGTGGATTCCTCACCTTGTGAGTATCCCCTGCACCAGCATTCCACAGAATTTTTTCCCCAGCTCTCCACGCCGACGTGGACGTCATAATACCATGGCCTCGCTCGCGACTCCGTATGACGTCACCGGAGCCATAAGAGAGCCACGTCGGCGTGATGACGTCAGTTCCCTTTTTTCCGCGCCGTCGACGCGTAACAGTTTTCCAGCACTCTCCTGTTACTTTGTAGTCTCCTTGTGAGTTACTGTTTCTGGATTAATCATGTCTTCATCGAGGAAGTCAGGATTCAAGCCGTGTAGGGAATGTGGGGGTCACATGTCCATCAGTGACCCCCATGAAGACTGTTTATGGTGTCTTTCGTCGGACCATGACGTGGAGGACTGTTCCTGTTGCAGGAAAATGAATCCTAAGGCACTATAAGAGAGAGAAGCTAAGCTTTTCATGGCTAAGGCGTAGAAGGAGGGCAGAGGTAAGAAAAGAGACAAGTCGAAGCCGGAGTCGTCGACTTCGCACTCCTCGAAGTCGAGAAGACACAAGAAGAAGAGGAAGCATAGCTCTCGGTGCCGATTGTCGAAGAGTAAGGCTTCGAGGTCGCCGTCGCCTCGATGTCGAAGTTAGGACTTCGTCTCTCCTTCGCCTTCCCCCTTCTCCTCGTGTTTCTCCGGTGCAGTCTCCGGCGCCGGTGGATTCTCCTGCTCCCGACGCCGAGCCAGAGCAGGCTGTTGATCTTTCGCCAGTGCCAGAAGGTGAGGATTCTGCGGCTCCGGCTCCAGCTACTCCTCGGCCGGATTCAGGTTCGAACCGTTACCCGCATTTCCCGACTCCGGGTGCGGATCGGACGCATTTCCTTAATGCTATGTATGGTGTTTTCCAAAGAGCAGCCTTCCCATCCGGTGCACCTTCAGGTCCCGTGGGTCCAATGGCGTTCAGTTTGGGCGTGCCGCAACACTATGCTCAGGCACCTTTTATGCCCTTCTTGCCGATGGCTCCATCATGGCAGTTCCCGGCGCCATCTGGAGAGCTTTCCTCCCGGCCTCGACTGGATCGCATGCCTTCATCGGAGCTTCCCTCGACGCCGGTCGCCGACTCCAGCAGCACCGCGTCTGACGCCGCCGACTCCTCCGGCGCCGCCGACTCCACGTTCGGCACCGCCGACGCCGTGTCCTCAGATCCGCTCTCGAAGAGAGGCTCAGAGGATTATAGAGGAAGACCAATATCGGGCAGAGGAAGTGGAGGAAGGTGAAGTGGGTGACTCCACTGATGAATTTGAGGGCATTCAGGAGGCAAGTGGATGGAACACTACTCCTGAATGGGAGCATTCTTCTTCCAGGTCTTCTCCTCCTCAAGAGTTGGCTCCTTACCATTTGGTTATCAGGAAGGCTGCGAAGTTGTTGGACTTACAGTTGCCTTCTGCGGAATACAAGCCAAACCTTTTGACTGAAGTCCTTCATTCACCTTCTTCCATTGTTGAGCCTTTGTTGCTCTTTAATGAGGCTATCATGGAGCCTGTTATGGACGTTTGGCGCAAGCCACTTTCTTCACCTGCGGTTTCCAGAACTGTGGCGAAGAGATATAGAGTGGCTCCGGGGGATCCAAGCTTCCTTTCCTCGCACCCTTCTCCAGAGAGTCTTGTAGTGCAGGCATCCTGTTCGAAACAATCTTCAGGTGCTTTTCCACAGGCTCCAGCTGACAGGGACTCAAAGAAGATCGAGCAGTCGGCTAAAAAGTTCTTCTCTTCTGGAAGTATGGCGCTTAAATCAGCGAATGCCACTTGCTTATTGGGCCGCTACGTTCATGCTTTGATGGACTCTGTGAAGCAGTTAGCTCCTAAACTGCTTGATGAGGAGAAGGGTTCTTTTATGGAGGTTGTTGCAGACACTCAAGCTGCCACTAGGCAAGTTATTCAGTCGGGCCTAGATATGGCTGATTCCGTGGCCAGAATTATGGGATCTTCCATAGCCACTAGAAGGCAGGCTTGGCTTCGTTCTTCCGGCTTCTCTGCAGATGTTCAGGCCACTTTGGTCGACTTACCCTTTGATGGGGAAAAGCTTTTTGGGGAAAATGCTGATTCCGCCCTACATAGATTCAAGGATAGCAGAGCTACTGCGAAATCTTTAGGTTTGCAGACGCAGTCAAAAGGGTTTGGCTTCAGGAAGTTTAGGGGATTTGGGAGGTCATCCTTTCGTTCCTTCCGTCAACCTCAGCAACAGCAGCAACAGCAGCAGCAAAATCCTCTCTACAGATCCTATAGAGGAAGACAAAGGGGTCGGCGTGGTTCTGGTCGCAATCCCTCCTCCTCTGCTCCCAATGAGGCTACAAGGAAGCAGCCCTAGATCCCCCATCCTGGATCATGTGAGGCCTGTTGGGGGTCGGGTGTCCCACTTTCTGCGAGGTTGGAAATCCGTCATGACGGGCCTTTGGGTTTTAAACCTTGTGGAGAATGGGTACGCCCTTCCCTTTTGGGAATTTCCACCCCCTTACCCTCCTTGCCAAGGTTTTTGCTCAGAGGACCATCTGCTTCTTCTGCAAAAGGAGGTTCTTGCATTGCTTCAAAAAGGTGCAATAGAGGTGGTTCCGGAGTAGGAAAGGAGTCAGGGATGCTACTCCCGGTATTTCCTGATTCCCAAAAAGAACGGCAGATTGCGTCCGTTCCTGGACCTCAGAGTCTTGAATTTTTACCTGAAGCAGGAGAAATTCAAGATGCTAACCCTTGCACAGGTACTTCAAGCGTTGCAGCAAGAAGACTGGATGGTGTTGATCGACTTGCAGGATGCGCATTTCCACATCCCAATCCTGAAGTCGCACAGGAAGTATCTCCGTTTTACGGTTGGGTCGCAACACTACCAGTTTGCGGTTCTCCCGTTTGGTCTTACTACTGCACCTCGAGTCTTCACCAAGGTGATGGCGGTGGTGGCTGCCCATCTCAGGAGGTCGGGGATTCCGGTTTTCCCCTACCTGGACGACTGGCTTCTGAAAGCAGAGTCCCCAGGGATGGCGCAACATCATCTGCAGGTTACATCTCAGCTGTTATTCAACTTGGGTTTTTCGATCAATGTGCCCAAATCTTACCTGGTGCCCTCTCAGCGCAACCTGTTCATAGGGGCGGTACTGGACACTACTGTGTGTCGAGCATTTCCTCCTCCACAAAGAATTCTTGACATTCAGAAGATGATCCCATTATTCCACAATGGAGCGGTTGTTCCAGTTCTGAAGGTCCTTCGCCTGCTCGGTCTGTTCGCCTCCTGCATTCTGTTGGTCAACCATACACGCTGGCACATGAGGGCGCTCCAGTGGTGTCTCTGCAGGCAGTGGTATCAGCACAACGGAGATCTTAGGGAGTCAATCAGGATTTCCAGAGAAGCTGCAGCGGATCTATCTTGGTGGAGCGTGGAGGGCAACCTGTCTCAAGGAAAACCCTTTCATCTTCCTCCGACGGTGGCCACAGTGATAACGGATGCCTCCACCCTTGGGTGGGGTGCTCATCTGGGGGATCTGGAGATCAAGGGTCTTTGGTCTCCAGAGGAAAGATTGTCTCATATCAATCTTCTAGAATTGCTGGCGATATGTTTGGTGCTCAAGGCCTTTCTCCCTCCCCTTCGCGGTCAGTCGGTACAAGTCCTGACGGATAACACTACTGCGATGTGGTATGTCAACAAGCAGGGAGGAGTAGGGTCGTTCCGTCTCTGCAGAGAGGCGTTGCGACTCTGGTCCTGGGCTCAGGACCATCGGATTTGCTTGATGGTGAATCATCTGGCCGGGCTGCTGAACGTACGTGCGTACCGTCTCAGTCGGTAGTTTTCCGCTGACCACGAGTGGAAGCTTCATCCAGAGGTAGTTCAGCATGTCTTCCGGACGTTGGGGACTCCTCGGGTGGACCTGTTTGCCACTTTCGAGAATGCGCATTGCCCGTCATTCTGCAGTCTCCAGTTTCCGATGCAGGGGGCGTTAGGGGATGAGTTTCAGTTGAGTTGGGGTTCACAACTCCTTTACGCGTTTCCTCCCATACCCTTGATTCCTTGGGTTCTGAGGAAGATTCGCCAAGACCGGGCCCAAGTTATATTGATTGCCCCGGATTGGCCAAGAAGAGTGTGGTACACAGATCTACTTCACCTTTCATCGCACACTTCGCTCCATCTCCCTCTCAGGGCAGACCTCTTCTCGCAGTCGCAGGGGCAGGTTCTACACCCCCACCTCCAGAGCCTGCACCTTCATGCCTGGAGATTGAACGGGGCAACCTGAGTTCCTTCTCCCTCCCACCTGATGTGGTGGATGTTATTTTATCGGCCAGGCGACACTCCACCAAGTCTATTTACTCCTACAGGTGGTCAAAATTTGTTAAATGGTGTGGAGAAAGATCCATTCACCCTTTAAGAGCCCATCTTTCTAATGTGCTTCAGTTTGCTCTTTCCTTGGCTCAGCAAGGTTGTGCTGTGGCCACAGTTAAGGGCTATTTATCAGCCTTATCGGCTTTTCTGTGACTTCCAGATCAGCCGTCGTTATTTAAATCTATTGTATTAAGATTTATCAAAGGTCTCACTAACAGTTTTCCACCTACTCCCTTTGTGATGCCACAATGGGACCTTAATCTTGTCTTAACTTTTTTGATGGGGTCCCCTTTTGAGCCCCTTCATAGCTGTCCTTTGAGACTGTTGTCCTTTAAAACGGTCTTTCTTGTAGCCATAACCTCGGCAAGGAGGGTGAGTGAGCTTCAAGCTCTTAGTTCGAAACCCCCGTTTTTATCCTTACATGCTGAAAGGATGGTCCTCAGGACCAGGGCTGCTTTCCTTCCTAAGGTAGTTACTCCCTTTCATCTGGGGCAGTCCATTACTTTCCCTGTGTTTTACCCTCCCCCTCACCCTTCCAAGGAGGAAGAGAGACTCCACTGATTGGACCCTAAAAGAGCTGTGAGCTTTTATTTGGACAGAACAAAAGACTTTCGTTTGAATGATCAGCTCTTCGTGGGCTATGTTGGACACTCTAAAGGCAAAGCTGTTCACAAGTGCACTCTGTCCAGGTGGATCATCCTAACCATCAAGATCTGCTACGCCCTGGCTGGTAAGGTTCCTCCTGAGGGTATTAGAGCTCATTCAAATAGGGCTAAGTCTTCTACCTCTGCTTTGGCCAGGGGTGTTCCAGTTGCAGATATTTGTAAGGCCATGACTTGGACCTCTCTCCATACTTTCGCAAAGCATTATTGCTTAGACTCTGAGATGAGGAGGGAGGGCCATTTTGCACGCTCTGTCTTGCAGGACTTTTTGGTATAAGAAGGTGGACACCCTCCTCCGGGAGTGGGACTGCTGTGGGAATCTATTCACAAGGTGAGGAATCCACTGGCAGATGTATCCATCAGAATAACAATTTACTTACCTTCGGTAACACTTTTTCTGGTGGATACAGTATCTGCCTGTGGATTCCTCACTGGCCCACCCGCCTCCCCGTTGTCCACCTTTGTATACCTTAAAGGATGCTTTGTTTGACATGTTGTTTTATATTGCATCTTCTATCTTTCTGGTACACTTATAGGAAATGCTTATGTTATTCAGCTTTCCTTTTTGTGTATGTACTATGTATATTTGTTCGAATGTTGTATACTATGTATACTTTGATTCTGTTGTCAGTCCACCTGTTCGCCGCGAAGGCACGGAAAAAATGGGTGGAACTGACGTCATCACGCCGACGTGGCTCTCTTATGGCTCTGGTGACGTCATACGGAGTCGCGAGCGGAGCCGTGGTATTATGACGTCCACGTCGGCGTGGAGAGCTGGGGAAAAAATTCCGTGGAATGCTGGCACAGGGGATATTCACAAGGTGAGGAATCCACAGGCAGATACTGTATCCACCAGAAAAAGCGTTACCAAAGGTAAGTATCTTATTCTTCTCGTCAATCCATGCAAGCCAGAAATCAGCCACCCTCTTGTGTGCCTCCCACTCCCTCTCTCTTTACCTGGCACGTCCTTTCCTCATGTAGGCTCTTCATTAGAACCGCTGGAGCTGTGATCTTTTTTTACCCTTCTGCTTTCCAGAAACAGAAGGCAACCAATCCAATTACAGAAACCGGAGATCTGATTTGTTTAAAGATTTAAGAGAAAATAGTGCATAGAAGCACAAAGTACCAATTATGGTCATTGATCATGGTAGATCAGGACCGAGGTACAATATAATGCTTACCATCGGTTGGATACATCAAGTAGATTGGTCCCTCTAGGGCCTGGATGTGGGTAAGTTCCAATATGAAATGGGACTTTATATTTGTTTGAAGAAAAATTCTTCTCTGCGTGGGACAAACCTGAAATTCAGTATGATGCCATGGAACTGACATTCATATATGTTTTGCCATTGGTCCCCTTGAAGCTCTGGAGCAAAAGTTTTAAACAAGTTCCCAATTTTCTTTTGGTTCCCAATTAAACACTGGCGTACACTTCCATGGCATCCCATGACCTCAGGGAGAGCACTTAGAGACTCTCGAGGTGTCAGAGTGCAGCAGCAAAGTCCATTCGCCACTGGTCAGCTGGCATTCTTCACAGAAATGTCCTATTTTCACCTGATCTATGTTTCTGGAGTCACACAGAGTTTTAGCCTTCTGATTCTTGGATCTCATTCTATTCTTGGATTTCAATTGGAAGAGGTTCCATCCTTCTTAGCTCCTTCTCACAGGTCATTGCTACCAAGGGCAGCAGTTCCTGTCATCCTTTTCACAAGCCCAGCAGTGTTCTAATGTGGTGCCACATTTATTTCCTGGCTGTAGCTAGTGGGTGAAGATGACTCTCTAACCATTGGAGTAAATGTTCCCGGGCCAACCCTACCCATATTTTCAGTAGTTCCTGTTTGCCTTACTGCAAATAGGCACAAACTGCCATGTAGAAAAAGAGAGGGAGGTCCCCTTTTCGTCCAATCAGGGACAGGGGATAGTACTTGAAACAAAAAAGTCCCTAAACACAGTTCAGTACTGTTATGGTGTGACACAGTCTATTCAGAATTGCTGGTGGTCAAATATTCAGAAACAAACGGAACCAATAATGCTAACAATGTCCAGAAAAAACATTACACATGAGGATTAATAAAATTGTAAAAAATTTGCAATAACAAATCATATATAAAAAGGCAAAATGTATTCAATGCAATACCATTGTATACATATATCATAAAAACATTTCATTTACAGATATATGTGGTTGTGAAAAACAGTTGTCGACGCAGCGTTTCGGTATTTGGTTAACACCTTCTTCAGGACAGTTTTTCTTATCATGCAAGGCATTCACAGTGCATGTATGTACACTGGAGCCACCGTGGAGATATATATGTTTGGTGTACTATTAAATTTTTTTGATGTAGCCAGCACTGCTGGCGTGATTGGATGGCTGAGCTTTAAGCTGATGTGTATTCATAGGAGTACGTTAAGCCCAGTCGTAGGGTCATAAACTTCCGCCTGGTTTGGCCTTTCAATTAACCACCTGCTTGATTCTGGGAGGCCACACAGAATCAAGCAGGTGGTTAATTGAAAGGCCAAACCAGGCGGAAGTTTATGACCCTACGACTGGGCTTAACGTACTCCTATGAATACACATCAGCTTAAAGCTCAGCCATCCAATCACGCCAGCAGTGCTGGCTACATCAAATAAATGTAATAGTACACCAAACATATATATCTCCACGGTGGCTCCAGTGTACATACATGCACTGTGAATACCTTGCATGATAAGAAAAACTGTCCTGAAGAAGGTGTTAATCAAATACCGAAACGCTGCGTCGACAACTGTTTTTCACAACCACATATATTTTTAAATGAAATGTTTTTATGATATATGTATACAATGGTATTGCATTGAATACATTTTGCCTTTTTATATATGATTTGTTATTGCAATTTTTTTTTAATTTTCTTAATCCTCATGTGTAATGTGTTTTTCTTGACATTGTTAGCATTATTGGTTCCGTTTGTTTCTCAATATTTGACCACCAGCAATTTTGAATAGACTGTGTCACACCATAACAGTACTGAACTGTGTTTAGGGACTTTTTTGTTTCAAACAAACTGCCATGTGCCAGGGCACTTTCAGAATGGCACATGCTTTCGGCCTCCCTAGACATGGACTCTGAGGGCTGTGGGTGTGTTTGTGAGTAGGATAGGGATATCACCCATGTCCTGCCATAACTAACACTAAGATCCAGTCTGAAGCAAGCATTATACCCACCGCAAAAGTCTGGTAGGGCAAACTCAATGTCCTTCAACAACAATTGTCTTGGCATCATGTCCCCTCCCTTTAAAGTGTGCCCCAAGTGTTCTAAGTGGCGCATCAGATCTTACAAACAGGATTGGACACTGTGTTGTCACAAGATGCACACAGTCCCCACCCTGCATATTCTTAAGAGTTCAGAGAAGTCATCTCTGCCCATTCACGTCAGCCTAATGTTTGCTCCTGGGAGGCATTTTACACCTCTTCTTTGGCTAAGCACAGGCTGAAAGTAGCTGGAGAATTAATGCAAGTTAGCCTCTAGGAAGGGAAACGGTACTGTTCTAAAAGTTACTTTTCCCAAAAATCTGACTTCCCCATTGAATTGAATTACTTTCTAATAGCTATTGATAATAGTGTTTTTTTTCCATCTGGTCCCATTCCTGAAATACAGTATTAGTATTTTAACCTGTACTCTGCGTTTCTGCACAGGACTGCTAGGCCTGCCACAGTGAAAATAGCTTTAGGGCATTGTTATTGTAGGGACATGGTAACATTAATTATCTGTATGTTCCACTTTTTTTTTAAATTAAATTATATAACATAACAATACAGATCTGCGTTTGTTACTGCACAATACAATTTCTTTACAGTCACTTAGTCAAACAATCTTACTTCGATACAGCTATATTCTCACACGATTACATGTATCTGTCCGAATCGCTATCGTGTTCTGGGGGGAACAAATGTCTCCTCTATGCATGTTCCGCTTTCCCCACACCCTAGCCCATTTGCGAGGGCATTTACTATTTACAAAAGTGGCCTTCTCTGCCACCATGGCCATATCAATGTCTCTATACCACCGTAGTATTGTTGGCATTATTCCCGCTCCCCATTTCTGCGCTATGTTCCTTTTGGCTATCATCATGCCAGTTGTGGCCCAAAGGCGTTCTGCATGGTTAAGGCCTGTCGTGCCCCAGACATTAAGAAGACAACACTGAGGCTCGAGTGGAACCTGTTTCCCGGTGACTTCTACAATTGTGCCTACCACTTCCTCCCAGTAGGGCATACGTTTTGGGCATTCCCATAAGGTGTGATAATACGTGCCTACATCCCCGCAGAGGCGCAAACAACTAGGTTCAGGAGCCCTCCCCATCTTGTGTAGTACCGTCCGTGTGTAGTAGGTCCTATGCAGTATTTTGAACTGCACCAGACGCAGTCTAGAGGAAATTGCCACCTCTTTAGGAGAGGCGAGTGCCTCGCGCCAGTCGGGATCATCCATATCTCCCACTTCGGACTGCCAGAGTTCCCTGAGTTGGAGGAGTGGGTCCGGTCGATTGTTGATGATTTTTTTTATATGTCAATGAAGTCGCTTTTTTATGGAGGTGGTCGGTGAGTAATCGGTCCTCTAAGGGGGAAGCTACCGGAAGCGTCGCCTCCGCAGGGAGTGCTGTTTAGATTGCATGTTTGATTTGGGCATATCGGAACCTTTCGCCTGGAGCCATAGAGTACTGTTCTTGCAGGTGAGTGAAGCTGACTACTTTCCCATTTTGCCAGAGCCCCCCCAGTCGGGAAAGGCCGATCAAATCCCAACTGTGGAATCCTTTACTATTGCCCAGTGTTCCAAGTTTGCGTGCGTCCCACAATGGTGTATGTTTCGTAAGTTTGTCAGTCCAGCCCAAGTGCCTGTTTACTGTGTGCCAGATGTGGACGGTATGTGACGCCGGGCCGACAAGGTCACGGGCTTTCTGGGTATTATACAGCGCTCTATTAAAACCACCTTTTCCTAGAGTCATTCTGTCGAGGTGGTAAGCTGGGTCCGAATCTGGCACGTGAAGCCATTGATTAATGACTGTAAGTTGCGAGGCCCAATATTAGGCCTTGATATCTGGAATGGCTATCCCGCCGGCATACCAACTCCTCAGCATTTTCGTCGCTGCCACTCTCGCCGGCTTGCCGTCCCAGAGGAGAGCCGCTACCTCCGCGTTTACTGCTCTAAAATATGAATCCGGGACAGGATAAGGGGTATTGTGTAGGGCATATAGAAATCTGGGCAAGGCCATCATTTTAAAGAGAGCTGCCCTACCTAGAATGGAGAGTGGTAATGTCTTCCAATGCCGAATGTCAGTTGTTGCAGGGGGGCTTGTAAATTAAGTGTTAAGAATGTGTCGCGGTCTGAGGTTATATATATTCCAATATGTTCCACTTTTAAATACCATGCTCTCTACCTAGAGGGCTATTAGGCTTGTGAGTGGTGAATTACTAACATTTAAAAGGGATCTTTTTACCTGTTAAAAAGAGTTATTTTAGTAGGTCGCACTGCAGGTTAGTCACTGCAGCAGTCAGGCTACAATGGTAGACCTGAAGCCATTTTTACCTTTGTCACACTAGCGGATGGCACAATAAGTGCTGCAGTCCACGGGTGACATTTAACTTTTCATGCCATGGGTGTATTTCTGCACCATATACTATAGACTTATAGTAAAAGTAAATAAGACATTGAAGGATTAGCCAATTTCTACATGTTTTAGTGGTCATAGTACATACACTGGGCACTAGACAGCAGTGCCCCAGTGTGCAGAGTCTAAAAACAGTAATCAGATTTAGCAAAAATGGGGGTGACCATGCAAAAATGGGCATTTTATCAAACATGGTAATTTATAACCTTTTTAGGGTACCTCTGATGGGTATCCGAGGTAATTACAGAAGCCCCCTTACTCTAGCAATACTTTCCAGCACTGGCAGTCCATTCATTATTTGCCCAGTCTCCCTTATTTAAATCTATTTTACTGCCATTTGTTTGTGCTACTGAAACTGATATTCCACATGCTTGCATTTCGCTATTCTTCCAGGCCACTCACATCTACATATACTCCTTTCAATCCTTAATTTTTCTAGTATATTTGAAATGGGCATCCTACTACTTAGGACCACGATGAGAACCAACACTATAGAGGCATTCAGGGAAAGCTCATATGTTATTAATTTCCCTTTTACTACCTCTCTCCAGTCAGTTATGTCGCCTCAGTCTGCATACTCGGTTTAAGTGACTGTGAATGATAGAGCAGTGAAGTGCTCTACATAATACTATTGTAAAACAAATCTATAAAATTCAATGTCGCTAGAGGTAGGATACATAAATTGTCAGCTAAGTTACTACCGCTCTCCTTAAATCACGACACCCATATTTATACTTACTTTCTTAGTGGCAACTACAGTTAAGAATGCTTCTCCACTATTTAGACCAATGTCATAAGTAGTATCATCATTTTTATGCTTTAATTCCACCAAAAACATTCTACCTATTATCCTACTTTCTACATTTTGGACACCGGCTGTCTACTTTAAGATATTGTCTGGTACAAGACATATCCAGGTAGTCTCAATGATCTATTGCTAGTAAGTCGTCCTCTATCACTTGGGTGTAACTAAACTTTTTATAGACTATCATTAGTTGCAATGAGATTTTGTTCTATCATTCCCTTCTCGCCAGCCTTTCTTAATCGGTCAATTAGTTATTCTGGTGGGCACAATCTTATTTTAAGAGACTAGAACTCTTTTGGTCTCTCTCACCGATCGTGGTCCACAGGCCTGCTGAAAAATGTCCTGGCCTGGCTGCCTGTCCTTTCAGGTACAGGCATGCATTAATGGCGCGCTGGTTGCACCGCAGGTGACCATGGACGTCATTTAGGGGTCGCCATTGTTGCATCTGAGATTCCTAGCTTGCCCCTTACGACCCTTGGCCTCAGAGGTGGCAAAGGCTATGCCAAGAAGAGAAAGTTAACCGCAGCAGTGTAATGTGGACATTACTGCGACATATTAAACAAGCATTGGCATAGCCAATAGGTCTCGCCTTTGGGACCTTATTAGTGTTTAGCCATGCAACAGTTGCATAACTAAATACTTATAAGGTCCCAAAAGCGAGACCTATTGGCTATGCCAAGCGGCCGTGCGGCCGAGAAAGTGATCGCGATCAAACATCAAAGCGGCCGAAAGTGAAAGTAATTGCGGTAAAGTGCAGCGCGCGCGCCTGTGCACATGCACTGTGGCTCTAGGCTGGCCTGGTAGCACTTTTTGGAGCCCTCTCAATAAGTCTCGCCAGACCAGCGCATGCGCTGTGTCAGGCGAGATCTAAAAGGAACTATGATTTAATCATGTCAAGTTTCATTGCGGTAAATTTTTTTACAATTATGTTTTTCGAATAAAAATCATCACCTCTGTGCTTTGCATGGTGCATAGGTAAATAATAAAAAAAACTAAGTGATTTAAATAATGTGGGTTCCCAGGTTTGCCTCTTTGATCAAACTCATATGGTTTCATGCAGTAAAAAAAGAAACGTGTAATATTCTCATCATATGAGCACCCTATTTAAAATAGGTGGTTTATAAAATAGACACTGATGTGTATTATTAGCTGCTGTGTTATTGTATAATTGTGCGCATTAGGGGTTATTAACTTCAAGAGTATAAATGACTTACGACAAACTCTTCCTGGTACTATCCAGTGTCAAAAACATATGATGTCACTTTCTATGATGGTAATGGGACAAAGGGTAAGTGATGTTACTTCCGCTACCCCTAACATTTTAATGAATAGAAGGCCATGCAGGTGACACACAGTTCCATTATCGGAAGAGAAAAACCTTCTAGGATGCATTTAGGACAAAGATGCAGGTTAATAAATTTGGATAGTAAATAAAATACAGTGGACAGTGTACATAGTAAATTACAAGGATTAAGGATTGATAAAATGTATGCACAAGATGATTAACAGGACAAGCAATGCTGATTGAAGCAAGGGAACAGCATTGAGTAGTTGAGTAAACAAAGATTATAGAGTGTACATCAAGGAAAGAGCTCAGGTGACATAAAGGAAAATAATTTGATTCATCTTTAATAGCCGACATGTGTTTATTCAGGTAAACAGTGGTGACCTCTGGCATCATTTTAGGTGTCACCGGGGCCGAATGTTGAATCTGATGACCTGCCAGACCGGCTGTGGTCCAAGCTGTGCACACGTCATACGGCTTTGTCAATACAGAACTTCAGATGATGTACAGTACACTGTCTAGGCAGGCTATATCTTTTCACTGAAACCCAGCTGTCTAGAATGTCTTGCTGTGCAGCGCCTCCCTTCTGGTGTCTGCTCTGATGCCCCTCTCTCAGGAATTTTAGGCACACTGAGATACCAGCCCCAGACATGCCACTGGCCTACTCAAGGAGGTGATGTGAGTTATAGACTCAGCAATTAGTCAATGTCTGGCTAGTGCTTTTACTTATCAAAGAGTAATTTGCTTCTGTCATACCACGCAATACTGAACATAATCATCAGTTGACATTTCAATTGGTACACCAATATTTCAACTAACCTGTGCCACAGTAGACCGCCAGGGCTCCTCCTGTAGGCGAGGTGTCAAGTGGTAGTTCAGTGCAAAGCAGATCTTAGCTATCCTGGAGGAATTCTATGGATAATATTCATGGGGAGCGCTGCAGACCTGCTTGAACCATTTTGAAGATTAGAGTACTTAGTCAGCAAAGCAATACGTCTCTTCCCTCTCAATGACACACATGTTCCTAAACATTCTGCCCATTTCGTTGTTGTGGTTTAGACAATGCCTGCAAGTGCAGGTGGGCGATAGAGGTAGCGCTGCTCCAGGTGGTGTATATGTCCCCCTGAGTAGGAATTATCTTTGCTCTGCCCTGGCCTAGCAGATGCTACCATGGTGTGTATTTAGTGGATGTGCGCACGCCCTGTCAGGCGAGCATCAGCAGCGCCAGTGCTGGTTATGAAGAGGCCGCGCTCTGGTAGTGCTGCTCACTGTCTAGTGGTTCTGTCGTCACTGGATTTTTCTTGGGTTCAGCCCACCACCTAAACAGCGCAAGGAGTCCACCCTGGGTCACAAAGGTGAATAGAAGGCATTAATTAGTGTCTTCTCCAAAAGTTGGTATTGCCCTTCTTCTTGGCTCAGCAGTTCCTGCAACACTCAGGGTCGTCAGTTGAACCGCCGAGACACCTATGGGTATTTGTGCGCTTTATAAATCTCATAAACATAAACCCACAGGCTGTGGTCACTGTTCTTTAATGCCTCATGCTCCTAGGTTCTTAGGTGCTTTGGTGAAAAAGCTTGTGAAGAAGCACACAGTCTGCTTCGATGACCGCTCCATACTCATGGGTGCCCACCAGCTTCAGCTCAATATGTGGGGATACCTAGGGCTTCCAGGACTCACCCACTGATTGAATGATCCTTGAATTGCAGCAGGCAGCTTTAGTTTGTTCTGCTTAATTTGTTTTGCAATCCCGCTCTTCTGGGCAGCATCTTTCTCATGCAAGCGCACCTTCAATATCGTTTCTAAGCAGTTGGACAGCTCCTTCCTTCAGTAGGCCCAGGATAGTTTCTCTTGGAAGGCATGTAAAACTCCCCAAGTTTTAGGACCCAAACCTGGCAAATGGCAGTTGGCAGTCAATACCCAAACCCTGGTGTGGGACCCCAATTCTGGTAGAGAAATCATGGTACACTGTCTGTCTTATTTTCATAGTAAGGTTGCATGCAGGGTTTTTGTATTCTAAAACCTTTGGGACCAGCCACGGGCATTTTTGCCTATTGATTTTTCCCTCCTCAGTAGTCAAGCCACAGTCTTTACCAACTCTACTCTACCTTCTTGCTGACATGTGAAGACATTCTCCTGTTAGTGGAATCACAAACTCAAGGCACAAAAGAGGGAGGGGTAGACCCACTTGACTGTCTGTTAACGTTGCGCCTCCAATAAAGGGACATTAACATGTGGAGTCCCTCGAGAGTCTGCACTAGCCCCACTCTTGTTCAATATCTATTTCAGACCAATAGTGGGGACCCTAGCACGTATTGACTGCCAGGTATTCAACTACGCCAATGACGCCCAACTAATTCTTCAAATTGACAACACGCCTCAAGCACACCAACGCTTGCAAAACATCCTTAGATACGTGGTCAACTGGATGACAGCTAATTCACTCAAAGTAAATAAAGACTAAACTGAGGTCCTAGCCATCACCACGGGAAGCACCCCCTTGGTTTGACCTCTTCTGGCCACCGGAGCTGGGGGCTACACCTACCCCAGCCCCAGCTGTTAAAAGCCTAGGCATTAAAGTAGACAACAAACTCGCATTGTCTAACCAAGTGTCCTCAGTGGTCGGGACCTGCGTAGGCCTGCTGAGGCAGCGGAGGAAATTATCACCCCTCCTCTCGTTCTCTACCCTGCGGATGGTGTTGACTGTATTGATCATGTCCTGCCTAGACTATGGTAACGTGCTTTACATTGGATTGCCCGAAAAGCTACTGGGCAAGCTGCAAGTAGCAATGAATGATGCAGCTAGGCTGATCTTCAAGCTCTCTAGACGGGCAGGGCCACACCTCTGTTGCAACAGCTTCACTAGCTCCCCTTCAAGCAGCAAGCCAGGCTTAAAGGCCTCTGCATTGCCCACAAAGCCCTTTATGGCCAGGCTCCAGTCTACATCAAGGAGCTTCTGGAGAGTTATCGGACGTACTCTCCAATCATCAGAGGCAGGCCAACTGGCCTGTCTGTGTTTCAACACAATGACCAAAGGAGGACGAGCATTATCTGTCCTGATCCCACAGGTGTGGAATAAGCTGCCAGGACACCTTCGTAAGGAAAAATTCCTCCTCCCTTTTAGGAAAAAATTCAAAACCCTCCTCTTCACAGAAGCCTGGGCATAACCAAACGCACTGATCGGAGACCAATAGTCACTCACTGGAGTGGGCAATAGTTACTCTCTCTTTAGCGCTTAGAGACCTACCGGTGATATGCGCTTTATAAATCTCAATTAACAATAACAGCCTGTAACGGGAGCCCTTCTAGCAAGCAATGGAGCAGGGAAAGACAAGGGAATTTCCATATACTTCAAAAGGACCCCATTGTTTTCTCCACACCCTAGAGCCCAGTCTACTGCAAAGGGCCTTTCAAGTGTTCTTGAGGAGTCCAGCATTCATATTGCTGCCTCACTTTTTCTTGAGGTTGTTGGGATACTGAATACTAAATGAATAGCACAGAATTGGGCTCCATTCAGTATCCTCGCAGCCAGTGCTTATCTTGAGAATTTCCTGCATGGGTATTGGGGCAAATGATCCAAAAGAAGGCACTGCTGAGCCATTGAACGTAAAGATTGACAATACCCGTGCTTCCTGCTGATGCCGCTACCAGTGGCAAGCATCACTTCCACTGTGAATGAAGAAGAGGGACTACTTTATTACATGCCACTTCTAGAAACTGTAAATGAAAAATGTAAACATCTTCAAATTGCCTTGGACTGGTTTTAAAATGTGATGGACAGCAATCAAGCAGCATCCAAGGGCGCTTTTACCATAAGAAGCCATTGGCTTTAGGGGGCTGTCCCAAAGTCTCTCTCTGTAAGTAATGTGTTATGCTGATATGAGGTCTGCCAGACAGCAAAACCCATCTGTACCCGACCTAAATGTACAGGGCTTCAGCAATAATGAATACTCCATAGCTTTTCTCACGTAGGATTATCTTGAAAGACCTATGCCTACGCAATAAACAAAAAAGAATATATATTTACAAGGTCAATAGCAGACATCAAAGTTCACCTTCCAAAATATTTCGAAAGTGAAAGATGGCTTTAACATCAGGGGGAATGCACCAGTGTCTATGGTTTTCCGTGCTGATAGGCTTTCCCAAAACCTCAGTGCCTGGTTAAAAAAAAATATTAGTAAATGTTAGTGAAGGCTGTGCTTCTCGACATACTTACAAATTTTATGACATCAAAAAGGAACCTGTGTAAAGAAAATATGCATAAACTAAATTTTAGTAGATGTTACTTGCATATATGTGTTAGTCTTTTGTAAAGACTACCTGGACTTTGCTATGCGGGTGAGAAGGCTAGCCTTAATGTTTCCTTACTTCTGATCCCTGTTAACTCACTCTGTATGCTTCTCGAGTGCTGGCTGCAATGACTGTTCCTTGATTCTGAAGTACTTGGTCTTTCATACAGGGCAGTTTTGCTAGGCAGTGGTTAAACATGAAGCTAGAGTGCCCCCTTTTAAAGATAGCACCAATGTAGAGGAAAAAGCTATGGTCATAAAAAAAGTCCAACAGGGAAATGCAGATTGACTGTACCACCCTTGCAGCTAAAGAGAGCCGGCCCACCCTAGGGCTTGAACTTCAAACACCCAGGTTAGAGGCAGGTTAAAAAGGAATTAGGCCATGAGTAACACATTTCAAAGGAAACTTAAAGGAAAATAGGAAAGCTTAGGAAAAAACTAGCAAAGGGGCAAAGATCTCAACAGTAAAAAAATTACCCAGAAGAGTTGCGACGTGACTAGAAGGCAAATTTGCCTCCTTAAATACTAGTCGGCAGGAAATGACACAAGGAGAGCCCTGAAAGGAAATGGAAGAAATGCTAGAATGGTCTGAGCTACTGCAAAATACCAGGAAGTAGCCATGAAGAACTGAAGCCAAAGGCTTGAAGATCCGCCCACACTCACCCTACCCTTCCAGAAGACTGTGGCATGCAGCTTCCCCACCACTGCTTGCAGACCCTCTTTCTGTCTCTATCCCACAGGCCGGGGATAGCAGATCAGTTTCACAGTTCCCCAGTGAGGTCGATAATTTTTCAGAACAAGAAAGTAATTAGACAGCATGAAATAACTTTCAAATATATGTAATCAAGAAGTACACTACTCAAAGTAAATCTTATGATGCATACTAAAATATTATAGATGTGTACAACATATTGCTTTACTTTTTTTTAGCACATGTGTTAAAAAAATAACATATTTGTTCTCTTACTAAGGTGGAGGTAGCAGCACCAGTGGACACGGTAATACGCGTAACGATCCTTCCAAAGTGATTAGTCCATCAATCCCGCTCTTGCAGTTGGCAGTGGAAGGTAAACTTCACTTAATATAAATATTTTTTGTCATTGTATTGATTGCCATTCATAAAACCAAGGCTACTAATATCATACCAGGCAAACAAATGTAATTTTAGCTCCAAGAGCATTTGTGTCCTGTGACATAATTTTTTGTGAAAGGTAATATAGGGAGGTGTGTGACTGAGCCCCGGTTTTGTGTCTTTCTCCAGCCTTACCATGATAGAAATAAGGTTATCAGCAAAATAGTGAAAAATGTAACGGAATGTAAAGCTTTGGGACCAAGATGCAGGTCCATGGTAAACTGAAATTTTAAGGACTCTAATGCCTCACAATATTGCTTCATAGGTTACACAAAAAACAGCCAAAATGATTCTGTCTAGGGCCCCAAAAAATTCTTGCGATGAGATTGGGTGGAGACAGAGGTAGGCAGAGAGAGATGCTGAGATACAGAAATAGACAGAGGTGAGAGTGCGAGACAAAGGATCAACTTCCGGTGTGGGGGCCCTCGACAATTGCCCCTTTTCCCATGCCTTAAAACGTCCCTGCAAACGAGCCCTTGAAGAAGCTTCTTTATGTTTTTTTCATTAAAGGAATCCAGAGCAGAGCTAAAGTTACACAGTAGAAACCCACCCTCGCTCTCTCCTTTTGTCAGAACTTAAGAACAAAAGGGTGACTGTTGCAGACTCCGATTTATATTTGCCTGGTAAGATTTACTGGTAGTATCTCACAATAGGGGTTCTTGAAGGAGTAATTATTACCATCAAAGGTACTACTCCATACAATCAATATCACAAAAAGGTACACGGATGGTATTGTGGGAGGGCAGGTTTGATAAACAGGCGAGGAGGCTGAATATATGTTCCAAAAGGACGGTTTTTATTAGAAAAAGTAGAAATGGTGGATTGTTCGGTCGGTATTTCTTCTTGCTCCTCTCTGGATTGGGCTGAGCTTGATGGGGATGCAGAGGTTGATGTTCCCGGCTCCTCCTTTTCAGTAGAAAGGTGTTTTCCCCGGAGGCTCATAAGAGAGGGAAAGAGGGAGCCGTCAATTTACTGTTCTGAAAATTAGTTAGTGTCAAGTACCCATCACCACACCTGGAAGTGCTTTTATAAACTAGGGCTTTTGGTCGTTTTTCCTTGTACTGGTTTTTTTTGGGGGGGAGGGGAGGGGGTTAAAGTGCTCCTAGGAAGTCTATTAGTGCCATAACGGAAGGGCAGTGGGAAATTAGATTCGTTTACATGTCACGTAAAATCATGCTATTTAAGTAGGTTGTGCTAATAAAGTAGGTCACGCTCGCGCTGTAGAAAAGGAGGCACGCTTAATAAAAAAAAATGAGGCATGCTAATAACTGAGGCGCGCTACATTAAGTCACGCTAGGAACCTAAGGCACGCTAGTGAAAATGAGCCGCGCTAGGAACATGAGGCATGCCAGCAAAGTGAGGCGCGCTAGTAAAGTGGATAACGCAAGTAATGGAAGTGCCACTTATGCAGGGAAACAGGAGTATATGGACGCGCAACATACACACGGGGTCTTTTACTGAGACAGGCACCGCTATCCGTGCTCTTTTCCGTGCTTGCCACCCGCCTCCCTCGTACCCTTCCCCTGGTCCCTCGAGACGCTACCACTCACCAGCCCTGCCGCAACTCTCCTGATTTGCGGCAGCTCTCCAGCATCCTCCGGGGGACACCACCACTCTTCACACCAGCGTTTTCTCGTCTCCTTCTTCCAGGGCGTCTTTAGTCTTCGGGTTTTCTTCAGGCGTTCTTCCGTCATGTCCGTCTTCTCTCTTCTGCCTTTCTTCTTCCCCCAACTCCGTTCCTGTTGCTTCCTTGTCACCGGTCTCCGACGCCTCCTGTATGATTTCCGCCCTTTTCATTGGGCGGCTGCCAGACCTTCCCGGGGTTATGCCCGCCTACTTCCGGGGTCAAGTCAGCGTCTCGCTGTGAAGAGACATGATAGGGGAATGGGTCTCGTAGTCCTTTATGGCCCCTCCTAATTCGATCGTTGGAAGAAGTATGGGTCCTACGGGTAAGATCCTCCCATGACGTTATACAGGTGGGCCCATCGTGCATTTCCTCACAGGTATATTGCGAAGAACACAACAGAAGGAGGAGAAGAAGCGGAAAGAAGCACTACTGTGTTAAGATGAGAACCCTCACTCACCCTAGGGTGACATGCTTCATCATTGCGTCCCCTCTTCGCACTGGGACCGCAAGGTACCCAGTGCGGGTTACAACTCCCCCGTAGGAGAGGATTGTGAGGTGTTTTATGTCATCCAATCTAGGGTTTGAGTGAGGGGCAGAGTGCAAAACAAAAATTTATAAATGTGTGTGAATTAAAACTATCTTCTGGTGGGTGGGAATAATCTTTATTATTACCCCCAATGGATAGATTGAAACCAATAGGGGAACATCCATAACCCTGAGGTGAGTGAGGGTTCTTATCTTCTGTTGTGTTCTTCGTAATATACCATCCCTGTACCTTTTTATGAGATTGAAGGTTTACTGGTAACCAGTATAAAAAGATATTGGATTGCAAGAGCAGAAATAACTGCTTCAAGTTTGGGATTAGATTTGCACAGGTAATAATGGTCACTAACTAATCGCAACTATACATCAGAACGCACTAATGAGTCCCTGACAAATGCTTAACATATATGCTAACGTTTGGTTCTTAGAAAAGCATATTTGACAAAGCTTTCTGTCTGCACCTTCCCACCCCTTTATAAAGCACTGCAGTAATGAGAAACCAAAACTACGTTTTGTGAGCTTGAGCACCTGTTTCAGCGACCTCAGGAGACTAAAATCAAATGCTCCCAGACATACAGTTGTTCATATAAGGCTGTCATCCTCCATTCCTTCTTTGTCTTCTCTACTTACAGTTAAACAAGCTTTTATATGCTGTCCCTCATGCCATTTACTAATGAAACACAGTAGTCCACTGTAGGCTGATCTTCATACTAGAATTTCTCAAAACGAGAATGCATAATCCATCAAAGTGTCATTCTCTAGATACATTTAAGACGTAACTAACATAATTCAGTATTCAAAACATTTATTTTTACGTAATATTGTAGTCCATATTTAAAATGCTCTAAATAGTGATAAGACGGTGCAAAATAGGGAGTGGGTGACAGGTGTCTCCACTTAAAGACACATGACTGTGGACTCCTGAAGATTTATTTTCCATAGAGGGTCAGTGGAGTCAATGTATCTGATAGAGACTTCTAGCAGCAAGTTCCTTACCTTAGAATTATCCCCAGGCATCAGACTGGATCCGGAAATTTTTTATGCGCTGCTCCCTGTGCGCAGGTAGATGGCGCCGTTTTGGCTCCGCATGGCGTTGTTCAACATCGTCTGCACTGCAAGTGACGTGCTCAGTGCCTATATAGGCGCCGCCCCAGAGAGCTGTCGTTAGTTCTTTTCTTTCCGCATCAGTTAACGCAGATCCGGCAATAGCTGCCCCTCTGTCAATTTTTGACTAACTTCTTTTGACGTTTTGTGGTGGTGTTTTGAGGTTTTTTTTCCTTCTGGTGTGGTAGGAATGTCATTGAAGAAGGCTGGGTTTAAGCCCTGTGGTGCCTGTCACAGCTCGATGTTGGTGACGGACCAGCACCTTGTTTGCCTTTGGTGCCTGAAGCACAACCACACCTGAAGGCCTGCTCTGTTTGCTGCACCATTCACCCGAAGGCCTTGAGGGAGCAATCCCACAAGTTCCATGCAGCTCAATGTGTGACGCTGCAACGATCCAGGCCCAGGTCGAGAGGAAGATCCCGATGTGGTTGCAGAGTCCAATATCCTCGTCGCACTGGGAGACTTCGGTCCGTTCGGGTACGTCCTGAAAAGAAGAAGTTGTCGAAATGTGTTTCAGCTTCATCTCGTCCGTCAGCCGATGAGAGGAGGAAGTAAAGACACTCGAGGCCTGGCTCCACAGTTGAGCCGACACATGGGCTGTCTCCGCACCTTCCCGAGTTTCCTGAAGCATAGAGACCCTGCACAATTGCAAGAATTTTATGAGGCTATGCACCTCATATTTGGGTGATCAATTCCCTCCGGCCCGTCTTTTGCCCCACAGGTGAGGGGCCCCTACTAGAGCTAGACCATTGGCTCCTGCGCCTGTTGGACCACAGGGTTCCACAGATGGATCCTGATTGGCGCTGGTTGTGCCATCTTGACCTTCCCTAATGCTGGTCCTGAGGCCGGCCCCGCCAGCGCCCACTGGTGCCGCCATCCCCATTTATATCCCCAATTCCCACACGGAGCTAAAGGGACGTCGCCGACGCTGACTAGAGCCATGCCTTTCAGGCCGGAGCCTGAGCCCTAATCTTTTAGGCTAGGACTCGGAAAGGAATGGGAGGGGTTGCTGAGCCCTGAAGAATACCAGCCATATGATACCAACATGGACTGGTGTGAGGATTTGGCGGATGCCAGCAGACTGGATACTTCTCCTGATAACTGGCATGCTTTCTCCCCTCTACCATGGTTAGTGAGGAGGGAGCTGCATTTGTAATGATGGTGAGGAGGGCGGCCGAGGTCTTGGACCTCAGCCTGTCCTCAGTGGCAGTCAAGATTAATGTCTTGATGGAAGGGATTCAGCCGGGAGTGTCTCCCTCAGAATTGCTTCTCACTTTTAATGGAACACTTACTGATGTCCTGCTTGGGACCTGGTCCAGGCGCAGGACAGGGGGTCCTGTGAACAAGACAGTAGCCTTCAGCCACTGCCCTGCTCCAGGGGACCCCACATTTCTCAGAGAACACCCTAACCTGGAGAGCTTGGTGTCCAAACCTCCATTTTCCATGTAAATCCTGGAGCATTCCCCACCTCACCGCTGGATCAGGAATCCAAGAGACTACACAACTTAGGTAAGAAAACATTTTCTTCCATCAGCCTAGCATTGCTGTCCATGAACACTGCATGCCTTTTGGGTCGCTATTCTCACACTCTGTGGGATTCGGTTGCTCAGGTGCTGCCAGTGGTTCTGGAGGGGGCCCGAGCCCTGCTCTCCCGGGCTGTTGCCGACTGGATTCTCAATTAGCTGTGGATGGGACACCACTGACTTACTAGGCAGAGTGGTTTAGTCGATGGTGGCCCTCCGGCACCACACCTGGTTGAGGACTAACAGCTTTTCTGGGGTTGTCTAAACATCACTTCTGGACATGCCCTTTGATGGCTCCCGTCACTTCGGAAAGGAAATAAAATGAGAAGGACTCTTTGGTACAAAGGGACAGGGCTCCCTATCAGACTGTAAAGTCATAAAAGTTTCCCTTTGGAATCATAGATCGTCACAAGGACTCATTTATTCTTATTCCATCTCACACAGTGCTCAGACTTATCCTCAGCTCTTGCACACAGCCCCAAACCTATAAAGTACCACAACAGTGCTCACTATATTAAATATGTCATAAACAAAGTTATTACAGATACCAATATACATATAAAATCATCTAATCCTTCATGTGCATAGTAGGCCGATTCAGTGCTGGATCACTTTAAAGACCGCAGGGCTAAGGCCAGGTCGTTGAGCCTTTCCGTGACCCCTCTCCACCCCCAATCCACCTTTCACTCCTTTCGTAGCCACGCAAGGGGCTTTAAGCCGCGTCTATACCACCCAGCCACCTGGGTGTGCAAGCTTCACCGCCTCTGCATGGCAGAGGATGCAATACCTACTGGCTCCCTGGGTCAGGCAGCCAGCGGTCGGGTGAGTACACCACCCACCCCAGCAGCCGCAGCCACCAAACCATCCTAATCTGCCCTCTTACAATCGTGGTCACCCATTGGGTGGCAGGATTTGCCATCACCTGCCCCACTGGCGGTCCATAACATCGGAGAGGTGGGTTTTGCAGATCGTCTGAATGGGTAACTCCCTCCCCTTCATGACTACACTCCCACCATGCACCCAACTTGGAACAGGTTGACAGAGAATCACCTATCTCTTCTCCACCAGGAAGTGACGGCTCTTTTTGTCAAGGGAGCCATAGAGAGGGTGCCAACACCAGAAATAGGTTGTGGTTGTTATTCCCTCTACTTTCTGGTGCCCAAAAAGGACTAAGGCCTTCGTCCTATCTTTCACCTGTGCCCTCTCAATTTCTTCATCAAGAAAGAGATGTTCAAAATGCTTGCGCTAGCTCAGCTTCTGTCTGCCCTTGACCCGGGAGACTAGATGGTAGCTTTGGCTTTGCAGGATGAATACTTTCTTATCGCAGTCTTGGCTGCCCACAGGCGTTACCTGCAGTTCATGGTGGGCCATGAGCATTTTCAGTTCGCCGTGCTTCCCTTTGGCCTCAGCAGCCCACCTCGGGTGTTCACCAAGGTGATAGCACTGGTTGAAGCTTATCTGCGGAGATCGGGGGTAGCATTCTTCCCCTATATCGACGACTGGTTGTTGAAGGCGGGCTCACCCCAGTCTGTCGTTTCCCAACTCTAGACTACGGCAGACCCCCTACACTCACTGGGGTTCACTGTCAACATGCTGAAGTCACATCTGACTCCTTTCAGACTCTCCCATTCATTGGAGTTGTTCTGGACACAGTGCAGTTTCAAGCCTATCTTCATGAATGGTGAGTCTGGGATATTCAAGGTATGATACTGATGTTTCAGCCTCTATCCTGGATTTTGGTGAGACTGACACAGAGCCTCATGGACTACTGCATTCTGCTTGTGACACATGCCCACTGGCATGTGCTGGCTCTACAGTGGGACCTGAAGTTCCAGTGGGTGCAGCATCAGGGGGAATCTCTCTGACATGGTCCAGATCTCGGAGGTAACTGCAAAAGATCTGCAGTGGTGGTTAACGAACCATGATTGGGTCAGCGGCAGATGCCTCTCCCTTCCCCAACCAGATCTGACGGTAGTGACCAATGCGTGTCTCCCAGAATGAGGCAGCTGTCTGGGAAAGGTAAAGATCAGATGCCTCTGGTGGTATCGGGACTCCACATCAACCTGTTGGAGCTCCAGGCGATCCGGCTGGCATTCAAAGCCTTTCTGCCCACAATCAAGGGAAGGCTAGTTCAGGTGTCCATGGACAACATCACCACAATGTGTTACTGCAACAAACAGGGCGGGGTGAGGTTGTGGACCCTTTGTCAAAAGGCCTAGAGAATCACAAATTACATCTCCATCTTAAGGTGGTGCAAGGTTTCAGCAGAGGGGTGAGCCATGGTTAGATCTGTTTGCCACTGCTGAGAATGCACAATGTTAGCAGTTCTACTCGCTGGAGTTTCCAAGGTGGCTCTTCGCTCAGAGATGCTTTTCGTCTCGAGTTGAGCACAGGCTTCCTGTATGCCTCCCAGCCCATATCACTCCTGCCGGAGTTCTCAAGAAGATCTGGAACAACTGGGCCCAAGTCATTTTTGTGACTCTGGACTGGGCACAGAGTCCAGTATCCCGAGCTGTTGAGCATGGACATCAGGACTCTGTTCAGGCTACCACTTCGGAAGGATCTTTTGTTGCAGCAGCAGAGGGGGGTTCTCCATCCAAACCTGTCTATGCTCTGTTTTCTTGTGTGGAGATTGACCATCGACAGTTGACAGCTTTCAACCTTGCACCCAAGTCTGTGACATTATCTTGGCAGCCAGGCGTCCCTCCACTGAGCTGGTATACACCTGCCGTTGGGGGAAATGTGTGGCAGGGTGTACAGAAATACACAAAATGTGATTGGAGGCTGCTTACAATATGTCTACCCAACCACTGGCAAAAGCTCAGGGTAGCACTCCAATCCTTGGTTCTTTTGCTCACCATGCCACCTCAGTTTGGACCCAGCTATATGCCAAACTGTCTTGTTGCTAAACAAAAGGTGATGGGAGCCTGCTTGCAATACATCTATCCACTGGCAATAGTTTGGGGTAGCACTCCAACCTACTATTTGTTTGCTCACCATGCCACCTCAGTTTGCACCCAGCTTTATACAATTCAGTCTTAATCCTGCTTCATTGGGAATAGTCCAGCCTGAACTGCCAAGCCAGATCCTCCCTGAATCGGAACACGAGCAACCCAGGACCGATGTTCCCCAGTTAAGGGCTTATCAGCCGGGTACAGCTTGGTTCCAATGACACAGTGAGCATGTGGCCCACTTCTGGGTATACCCATGCCACTTAGGGTGGTACATGAAACCCACAAAAGGTGATGGGAGCCTGCTGGCAATAAATCTATCCACTGGCAATAGCTTGGGGTAGCACTCCGTCCTATCATTCTTTTGCCCACCATGCCACCTCAGTTCGGACCCAGCTATATGCAAATCAGTTGTAACCCTGCTTCATTGGGATCAGTCAAGCCTGAACTGCTAAGCCAGGTCCTCCCTGAACCGGAACACAAACAACCAGGACCGGTTTCGCCCTATATTATGGGCTCTTCTGCCGTATACAGCTTGGTTCCAGTGACACAGTGAGCATGGGCATAGCAATGCTACTTAGGGCGGTAAATGAAACACACAAAAGGTAATGGGAGGCTTCTTGCAATAGGTAGGAGGCTAGCTTAGTATATAGTGTCCACCTATGGTGAGGCACTGTGCACTGACTCCAGGAAAACCTTAGTGATAGTGTTTAGGTCCTTGAAAACTAGAGCTCTCAAGGGGTAGCTGTGTAAAGCAGCTAAGGAATATTCAGGAGGCTTGTAAAGCAAGTGCATTGCCCTCTATAGTCCGTCAGTAAGCTTTTCACACAAGAAAAAAACACACAGGGTTCGTATAAAAAAAATACTTTGTATTTATTAGTACACACTAGACATTAACTTGGTATATCTCCTGTCCGGAGATATCAACTACACATAAAAAATAATTTAGAAAGTGGTAAGTAGCCTAGAAAAACGCACGGGGCCCAACCGGTGGTCCAAACCATATACTAAAATAGTGGAATGTGAGGTAAGTACCAAAATGGGACTAGTACCCAAGGATGGAGAACACCAGGAGAAACACGGAAACACCCAGGGTGAGTAGCCAGGGACACCCAAGTGCCCAGGTGCAGAGTGTTTACACTTGGTCAGACGTCCATAGGATAACACAGGGTAAGTCGCAATTGGGATTTTACGGTTCTAGGACTCTTCCCAAAGGACCCACTTGGATCAAGGATGGTTGGAGAGCCACCCCACTTGTGGATACCCTAGGAACTAGGATACCATACCATAGTTGTGAAGCATAGTTGTAAAGTGGAGTCCGAGACGTCCGTAGACGCCAATGGAGGTTCATGGAAGATCAGCAGCTCCAGTGGCTCGTGGACCAGACCGGTGAAACCAGGCCAAGGAATCCAGATGAGAAGAACCTGAAAGCAGAGGGGACAGAGTCAAAACCACCTGGAGGTGACTAGGAGGCACAAGGGCAGAATACTAGCTCTGGTTGGAGGTTCTTCCTGTAGCACAGAGAGGATGAAGCAGCAGCTGTGGAGCCCAGGCGACAATACAGGAGTTGTCCACAAGCTCTTCCACGCTGGTCGACGAGTGCAGGAAGGTCAGTGGTCGGCACGACCACCAACAAGCCTTGGCAATTCCAAACAATGGTTAGCGGGAAAAGATGCTATGTTGCTGACCAGCAAGGGCAGGACCGGCCCTCATCACGCAGAAGAGCCAGCAGGAATAGATGGAGTCCCCTTGAGGACACTGGCATCAGGCACAGGGAGTCTCAAGGAAGCCTCATAAGCACACAGGAGATGAAGGCCCATGATGCAGAGAATGCATCAGGACGTCGTTCTTGGACCCGTGAAGTGCTGGAGGATGGGGCTTCTTCGAGCTTGAAGATCATTCTTGAGGAGAGCCAACAAGACTTGGTAATGACAAACAGACACAGTGCACAGGGAGTCAGTTCACGACGACTGAAGAGGGATTACAGTTGTCCAAGTTGCAGGGAAGACTGCTTAGGCCTCTGGAGAACCAAAAAACTACCACCTGTGTTGCAGAGCCGAGTGAAGTCTGTGGGACAACAGGATCAGCAAACTGGTCGACGTTGTAGAGGTGCCTGTGAATGCAGGGAAGTGACTCCTTCACTCTAAGGGAGATTCCTTCTGGCTGGGATGTAGTCTGAGTCCTTGATGACTCCGAGTATGGATGGCCACGGAGTTGCAGAACTTGGAAAAGCACAGGGACAAAGATGCAGCAGGAATCTCCCCACTGGATCAGTCTTGTCATAGGTCCTGGCTTGAACAGTTGAGTTCCAGTGTTCATGAGCAGAAAAGTCTTGGAACAGTCTTCAGACGACAGGCAGTCAGATCTAGAAGTTGTTGTTGGGACGAATCTAAGGTCCCACCCTCAGGGGAGCCCTTAAGTAACCCTAAACATGGGAAGGACCTCTTCTCTGGTTACCCACCTAGCAGAGGGTAACCAGAGATGCCACTCAACTTTTCTAGCTAGTGAAATGCTCCCAGGGGCCAAGATTCAACCGTGCAGAATGAAGTGGCCACCTGGAGGAGCTCTGGGCACCTCCCTAGGGAAGAGCTGGATAGGGGGGTGGACACTCCGCTATCCTTTGTGTGGTTTCGCACCAGAGTGGGAGTCAGGGGCTGCCGAACTGAGCAAAACTGGTTTATGCATAGAGGGCACCATATCTACCCTTCAATGTAGTTTGGTGGCACTCTGAAGCACCCCCACCCAACCTAATTCTAAAGGAGAGGTGGTCACACCTCTCCTTTGCAGGAAATCCTTTGTTCAGTTTCTTCTGCCTGAGAACTGTCTAGGGTCAGTAGCAGCACGGGCTGGCAGTCAGACCCTGTAAGGCTACACAGGTAGGTATTGAGGGGTACTCTAAGGAGCACCCCAGGTACTTGGTATTATGCAACTAACACTGGAATCGGTGTAGTTGCATGATTCCAACATGTTTGATACCAAATATGACAAGGCTCGGGCAGCCATTATGTAGTTGGACCTCTCGACATGCCAGTGTTGACTGCATACCTTCAGAATGGCCGTCCTGCGCTTACAAAGCCCAGAAAATGGAATCCAGGGTTTGTAGGGGTACCTCTGCTTGTGCAGGGGTACCCACATACTTAGAACCAGGCACCCTGCCCTTGGAATTAAGGGCCTATTTTAGGGGTGACTTATAAGTTAAACATGCAGTGACCGGATATAAGGGAAACCTTATATTTGAAGTGGAAGGTCCAAGCACCTTTTCACGCAGACTGCAATGGCAGCTCTGCAGACACAGCTTGCATGGGCTCCTATGTGTGGCACAATACATGCTGCAGCCCATAGGAGACACCTGGTGTACAAATGCCCTGGGTACCTCAGTACCATATACTAGGGATTTATAATGGTACCCCAGTACGCCAATTGTGGGGTTTACAAAGTAATTACCAGAGAATTTCAAAGGAGAGAGCACTGCCACTGGGTTCCTGATTAGCAGGATCCAAATGAACTACAGTCAAAAAACACCAACTCCAGGCAAAAAGTGGGGGTATCCAAGCCAGAATGATTCTACTTTCCTACAGTAGCACTCCAACCCATCGTTCTTTTGCTCACCATACCACCTCAGTTTGCATTTCATGCACACTGTGTCCCTGGAACCAAGCTGTACCTGGCTGATGATCCCATAAATTGGGCAAAACCAGTCCTGATTTGCTTGTGTTCCAGTTCAGGGAGGATCTGGCAGTTCGGGCTGGACTGTTATGATTGGAGCAGGGTCCAGACATATTTGTGTCTAGCTGGGTCCAAACTGAGGTGATATGGTGTGTAAAATGATGATGATGGAATGGGATGCAGCCTGAGTAATCACCAGTGGCTGAGATTAATTCAAGCATTCCATCCATCACTTTTTTTGGTGTACTATGTGTGTTGCCCTAAGTGGGATGGATATGCCCAGACATGGGTCCCGTGCACACTGTGTCACTGGAACCAAGCTGTGTCTGGCAGATGAGCCCATATCTAGGGTGAAACTGGTCCTGGGTTGCTTTTTTTCCAGTTCAGGAAGGATCTGGCTTGGCAGTTCGGGCTGGACTGTCATGATTGGAGCAGGTTCAAGTCTTATTTGCATATAGCTGGGTCCAAACTGAGGTGATATTATGTGCAAAATAACAATGGATTGAGAGGTGGCCCTGAATAATTACCTGTGTCTGACATAAATTCAAGCATTCCATCCATTACTTTCTTGGGTATTTTATGTGTTGCTGTAAGTGGGATGGGTATGCCCAGAAGTGGGTCTCATGCACACTGTGTCACAGGAACCAAGTTGTACTGAGCTGATGAACCCATAACTAGGGCAAAACTGGTCATGGGTTGCTTGTGTTCCAGTGCAGGGAGGATCTGGCATGGCAGTTTGGGTTAGACTGTTCTGATTGTAGCAGGGTCAAAAATGATTTGCATATAGCTGGGTCCAAACTGAGGTGACATGGTATGCAAAATAACGATGGGTTGGAATGTGGCCCGAGTAATTACCAGTGCATGAGATTAATTCAAGCATTCCATCCATCACTTTTTGTGTGCTTTATGGTTTACAGAAAAACATATTGATCCCCTTTCTGCCCCTCCTTCTCAGGTTCTCCTTTTCATTCTCTCATGCGCAGCAGGGCTATGCTTTGGGCACTCTCAAAGTCTATCTTTCTGCTATCTCAGCTTTTAGGCAGTTGGCTGACCAGTCACCCCTCTTCAAATCCCCTATTGCAAATAGATTTCTGAAAGGTTTCCAACATTTATTCCCACCATCTCCTTTTATTATGCCCCAGTGGGACCTCAATCTTGCCCTCACTTTCCTTATGTGCGCTACCTCGAGCCCCTGTACAATTATCTACTCGGGCACTTTACCATCGCGAAGGCGTTTCTCGTGGCTGTAACATCTATGCAGAGGGTCAGTAAACTTCAGGAATTGTCACCCAGCCTCCTTACCTGAAATTCTACCCAGACAAACTGGTGCTTCATACGATAGCTTCTTTTGTGCTGAAAGTGGTCACTCCCTTACATTTAGGCCAATCCACCAGTCTCCCTACTTTTTACTCTCCGCCTCATCCCTCCAAGGAAGAGGAGTGACTTAATCAATTTAAACCGAAAAAGAGCATTGTTGTTCTACCTTGACTGCACACAAGCGTTCCGGATGGGCAACCAACTCTTCGTGGGCATGTCGGAGCGAAGAAAGGACTGGCCATAAAGAAGAGGGCCATCTCACAATGGATCGTGCTCTGTATCTAAATCTTAATTAATCGATCAGGTTTCTTATAGCGTCCGGCTACTCACTCATGAGGGTATCAAGGTGCTGAGTTGGGGGGGGGGGGGGGCAGGGTGGGGGTGGATCTGGGGTTCAGTTGAAGAGCCAGGTCTCGAGGTCCTGCCTGAATTGCGGCAGTGATTGCCTGAGGTGCAGAGGCAGGAGTTCCAGGTCTTCGCAGCGAGGTAGGCGAAGGATCATCCTCCAACTGTGGTCTTGCAGGTCCATGGGATGGTGGTCAGTGCACCAGGAAGAAACCCCCTGAGGGGTTGCTTGCTTATTTCAACAGGGCTAAAGCTGCAACCACTGCGTTAGCACATTGAGCTCCGGTCCTGGACATCGCCTGGCAGCAACGTGGCTTCCTTGCATGCGTTTACCAAACACTACTGCCCGGACAGTTAGATCCATAGTGATGGGCATTTTGCCAATTCGTTCCTGCAGGACTGTGTAGGGACTGGGTCTTTGTTGCAGTCTTCCCCCCACTTTATGCCTGGAAAATGATGTAATTTCGACTGGAAGTGCACAAGGCCCTTCCCAACCAGGTTCTCCTGTGCCAAAAGCTCTTGCCCTAAACTGTACCCTTTGTTTTCCAATTGGCACAATTTCAGTACTCCTTGTAAGTCCCTAGTAAATGGTACCCCTGGTACCTAGGGCATTGGCACTGAAGAGGGACCCCAAGGATAGCAGCACAAATTGTGCCACGCTAGGGGTCCCCTCACTGAGGCCATGCATGCTGCCATTGGAGATTGCGTGATGTGGTGGAGACAAACCTACAGAGTCATCATGGCACACATCTCTGTGTCAACAAGGGTGATGGAATACACACCTTCTTTATCTTGATATTTCCAATTTTAACCATGATAATTATCAAAGTGCGCGTGCTTACTGGTTTTGTGCCTTGCCCACATGGCACATGCTGATAATCCATGCTATGTGGAGCGACATTTCGCCCCAATTCCAGTCACACAGCGAAAGCGTAAATATACAAAACTACTTCTGCGTGATACACTCGTCCATTTTGCCCAATTATATCAATGTTTAGTTCCAATGTTTAAAATGCTTATTCTTGTGCTTAATAAATCCACATGTAAGGTATCCTGCTTTTTTCAAAAGCTTTCAATGTTTGAGATGTGCCCATCCGGACCTCTTTCAAGAACACGACAAACGTATGGTTTGTCCTAGGCAGTCTTCTTTATTTTAACCCAATGCATTTCGGGCTTTAACAAGCCCTTCTTCAGGGGTAACTGCAAATTACAATATGAAAAAACACCATTACTACATTGTCCTTTATGTCACATGAAACATAATCCGTGCACGGAAACCTAGAGGGTTATGAGGGTTGAAGTTTGTGAGGTAGGGGTTGCTTTAGGGAGTGGAGTCAGCGTCAGGGGGTTAATTACTTTGCACTTAGGAGGGAGGGGTCTGGTCTTTGGTTCGCGGTTTTCTACACAGGTCTCCAGTGCAAGTGTTATTTACCGAAAACAAGACAACTGGTCACTTGATCCCCAAGTGACCAGGCCTTTATCACCTCTGTAAGTCCCTAGTAAGTGGTACGGTTGGTACCTAGGGCATAGGTACTAAAGAGGGTCCCAAAGAGCTACAGCGTATCTTGTGCCACTCTAAGGGGCCCAGCACCAAACTCTCACAGAATGCCACTGCAGATTGTGTGACAAGGTGCTCTAAAAAGTAAAAACACAACATAGCACACACTTGTGTTCCATGTTCCCTAACACTGCATGTAATGTTTATAAGTCACCCCTACAGCAGGCTTTACAGCCCTAAAACAGGGTGCATTATATTACATGTGAGGACATATATACATGAGCAGACATGCCCCAGTGCTGAACAAATGATCAGGGAAGCCATTTCAAAACATGTACTGGACACTGGTAAAAATTAGTTCCCTAGCTACATGATGGTTTCACTGAAAGGGATGTTTGGTATCAAACATCTCATGTTAATAAACCCACACTGATTTCAGTGATGGATTTATTAGTGCTGGTGTGCCAGCTGACTGGTCCTAGCCAGCCTGTCACCAGAGATGAGTTTCTGACCCCTGGGGGTGAGGTCCTTTGCTCTCAGGAGGTCAGGAACAAAGCCTGCTCAGGCAGAGAGTGATTACATCCCCTTCCACAGGATGACCTCCGAATTAGCATTCCAAGGTAGGGAGCTTCAAAGAGCCCACTGCCTTTGGTATGCAAATCTTGCTTTCCTCACAGCAGAGGATGCCGCGCACCTTAGTCCAGAGCCCCTTTGGCACTTGGACAGGCAGGAAAATTAGTAGTCTGAGAGGCGTGCTCACCCTCTGGCTAGTACTACCCCTAAGGTGGGAAATCTGAAGTGGATACAACTTTTCAGAGTTTGCCTTCTTTCTGATGGCAAACTTAGGAACTCTGGGACAGGGTTATGCCCACTTCCCACAGGGAGTACTCGTATAGAGGGTGTAGTGGCCTCAAGGGTCAGTAGCCCCTAAACTTAGTATTTTGGGGAGCCCATGGCACCAGGAAATCAGATCCTGCAAACCTGAAAGAAGAAGACAGATGTGAAGAGTTTCAAATAGCAAGAACGGAAGATGAGCAACAGACCTGGCGCCAGCCCTGCCACCTTGTCTGCTGTCGTTGACAATTGCACCAGAGACGACTTTTCCTGCAGCTGCTGTGTCTCCAAAAGCTTGGGAGAACTACCAGCACTTCGCCGAAGAACCAGGAACTCCCTTGGAGTAGCAGAGCTGCTCCCTTGCATCCTGCAGGCACCCAAAAAGACCTGAGAGGACTCTGGACAAAAACTCGACACTGGAAAGCACCACTGCACCCGTGCTGTCCAGCCCAAGCTGATGTGGGCCAACAGTGCCAGAATGGTCCCCCGGCCCGCTAGAGACAAAGTCCACCTTGGGCTTGTCCACTGTGGACTTCCCCCGCGCCTGCTGCCTCTGTTTGCAGGCACCATCTACTGTGAGTGTTCCCGGTGCCAAAATCCTGACGCCCAAAGGTATCCCCACATCCCGAGCATCGTGGGACTTGAGGCCGCTTGTTGGTTCAGTCTGAATGGTTTCCCAGTCCAAACCTACAGCATCATTCCGACCCGACCAATCCCTATTGAGTAACACTGGGAACCCAAACTCTGAAAAGCACCTTTGCACCCAGCCGCCTGGGTGCTGCCTGAGGTCTGAGGTGACCTGTTGTTGCTGCCTTGGACCTTGCCCCATGCTTACCTTAAGTGAACAGTATACCTCTTTTTGGTATAGGATATAAACAGCCAGCTTCCTACAGACTTCCTCAAAATTGGTCTGCAGACCCAAATCCGGGGAGGTGTTGCTTGGGTATCTATTCTAAGGTAAGGAATTTGCGTCTTTAAGTCTCTATAAGATGAGTAAGTTACTTACCTTCGGTAACGCCTTATCTGGTAGAGACCCTATCTAGCAATTGACCCATCCATCTCCTCTGCTCTGCCAAAGAATTTCTAGAGACAGGGTTTTCCCCTTTCAGGGCCCCAGTGTTAGACACCAGTGGTCAGTGTGCTTAGTGGCTCTGCTCTTTTGAGGTGGAAAGTAGCAAAAGGTTACGGACATCAGCACATTGGGGTGGTGCCTATATAGGCACCGTAAACATCACTTCCGACAATGCCATGCAGAGCAGAACGATGCCACATACCGGCATGCTGGGGTACTGCTCTTGAAAAAATGTCCAGATCCGGTCTGATGCCTGCGGCTAATTTTAAGGTAAGGAACCTGCAGCTAGATAGAGTCTCTACCAGATATGGCAATACCTGAGGTAAATACCTTATTCGTTGCTTATAATCAACTGGGTTTCGACCTCAAGGGCTAATGCGAGCTCATCATCAGGACAAGGGGAACATGTAGAGCTCTGTGGTTAGGGACATAGGGTGCCTGACAAATAAGCAGAGGATGCAGAGTGATAGAAGATTCTACTGGGCCTCGGTAGATGACCGTTTCAGTCAATCTGATGTGGAAGGGTGTGGGATAGCTGCACCAGTCTGATAAAAGTTCTCTTGATCTTGCACCCAGAGGGCAGCAGGTGAAGAAATTGACGGGGTAATGGAGGGATCGAAGAGAGAAGGATTTAGAATTTCCTTTTTTGGTGTTCATAGCAGTAGGTGGAGGCTTGGGATGAGTAAGAGGGAGGTGGAGGGGGAGGAGTCCGAGGGAAGGGTTTAGAAAGGCTTGTTTGGGAGATCTGAATAGTAAAGTGGCATGAGATGATGATGATAGGAGGGGTAGAGTAGGGAAGAGTCTAGAAAGGGTTATTTTGGGGATCATAGTAGTTGTATGGGGGTTAGGATGAATGAGAGATCGGAAGTAGAGGATATATTGAGATACGTATAGAGTGAGAAATAGGCTAGTGCATTGGATATGCTGAATAAGAAGAAAAGGAATAAATATATAGGTACATAAGTACATGGAAGTTATATATATGCGAAAGGGAGGTAGTATATGTAGATTAAAGATGTATTTAATAAACTCTGGCTTTCAAGTATTGTTGTACTTAAAAAAAAAGTTGTTTGTTTGTAATTCAATAGTGAAGAAATTGTAGATAGTAACAATGGAGTCATCAGGTTTAATACAATAGGGAAGATAGACTTGTCATTTACATTGCAAGTGTATACATTAAGCAGATATATCTTTCATTCATTTAGCAATCCACACAGCATAACATATGTGGCTCCTGTGTCTTTTTGTACTAATGTGGCCCTAAACTCCAAGGAGACAATTAAGCCCTTCTGCACGCAGGCCACAGGGAAGAATGAATGTGATTTTTATTCACTTCTGAAAGATAATTATATCCTTCCTCATGACTCTGCTTGCTCACTCTCTCTGGGGGTATTCCTCTGTATTAGAGACTCTCATTTGTTTTTTCAGATATCTCTTTGAGTTTTCTTTTGTGTGTCATAGCACTGAACACCTGTTCTCCAGTGAATTGTTTGTAGCCCATCAGCAATTTTCTTTTATGCGGTATATGCAGGTGCTCGGATTACTTCCTGGTAAATTTCTCTACTCCCAATCATTATCTTCCTTGTATCAGTCTTTCACCATTCAAGCACCTGTCTCTTCTCCACAGAGCTCCCCTATACCAGTAAAGAGAAATGATTCAGCCCCTCCTAATAAGGCTAACACATCACCTCCTCTGTCAGTCTACATAAGCAGGGTGAACCCATAACACTTACTGCAATACCAAAGCTTTATCAACCAAATAAGAAGACCATGTTATCACAACCCAACCAAGACTGTGATGAGGAAGACAATGACTCTGGGTAATGAGGCTTACAGGTAAGTAATCCGAACATTTCCTCTTCATTGTTCCAGTCTTTCACCCATTGAGCGGATACCTAAGCTGAATAAAATTGCCCTGGCCCATCAAAACACCCATAAATACAATTTATTGCAGCACCCAGTTCTATTTATTGGAATAAAAAAATAATTATGTGACTGTAGATTAAACAGTCTCACCATAGGTAGAAGAAAAAATGTCTCCTATACGAAGTCTATAGTGGAAAATGAAGGTCTTAAATGAAGCTCAAGTTGCAGGTGATCAAATAGCACTCAAGGAAGCATTCTTGAAAGCTCCCAAAGTCGAGGAAATGCCCCTGGTGGACCTATCCTGTATTGATGAAGGAAGACGAAAAGCTACTCTAGGAGAGGTAAGTAAGACAGTTTTTTTTTTTTTACCCACCTACTGAATGATGATGTACAGGGCTTATCGCCTTTACATGATAGACCAAACATCAAACGGAGCAACTGCTTGTCTGGAAGCAGAAGTTCTGTTTAAGTAAATAGAAGGAGCCCCACGCAAATCACATGAGTGCCACAAATTCCCTTGCTCTGAAGATGGAGAAGAAAAAAAACAGGAAAAACCAAATTCTGGGACTAAATAAAAGAGGATGACACTTTAGGCAAAAAGGTGGGGTCCGGCTCAAAAAGATTTACGAAATACTCATGGCAAAGCAGGGTGGCAGTCTTTCATAACCGCTATATGGAGGTGATAGCCACTAAGAAAACAGCCTTCCAAATTAGTAAACTCCAAGGGGCGGAGTCATGTAGTTCAAAAGGTGTTTCCCTCAAGAGATTAAGCACCAAGGGAAGATCCCAAGCATGAAAAGGGGCATGAACCACTGGTTTTCTTAATGCAAAACATCTTAAAAGACAATTAGCCAACCAGTCAAAGGAACACAGATCCGGCCCCTTGATGGCTCTGATAGCTCTTCTCAAAACGTTGAGGTTTGGAGGTTCTAAGAACTTCACAGCCCCTGAAGTGTAGAGAGGTCATCTTGGATGAGGATGAAGGAATACGCCCTCCCTATCTAAATACTGCTAACCAAAGACTATCCCTTTTGGAGTTCAGGTGTCTCCACAAGGAAGAAGAGGGGGAGTCTGTTATGTGCCACACGTATGCACCACTTCTACTGGAGTAGGAAAGGGAAAGAAACCCTTTTTTATATATTCCTCACCCACCCTAATGGTGACATGCTTCATTCATCGGGTTCACCCTGACTCCTATAGGTCAGGGTGGGCTCAACCATATTTCAAGGAGCTCTTATGTAGATAGTTAGATAGGGGGCATAACTTTAAAGATAAAAATTCCTCATCCACTTGTCATTGGGGATAAGGATGGGACTGGGTCTGACATCAGGGGAGGTCATGATGGTCCAACCGGCGTCAACCCGCATCTGGGATCGTATCCCTGAGGACCCACCGGCATCGTGCCCGAGCAGACTGTATCAAATCCATTGGGGCCCCTTCTGACCTTGGCGGGGCCCTAAGGCTCACCAGAGGGGTCGGCCAGCTCAAATATGTGGCGCATGGCCTCATAAATTTATTTAATTTGAGCGTGGGTCGCTCCGGCTCCTGAAAAGGGAGGGAGGTGTGAAGCCGACCCTAGCTCCAGCTCCGCAGAACAATGCCTAGAGCATTGGTGCTCCTTACCTCTTTCGTCAATGGATGATAGTCGAGGCGAAGATGAAGTTTGCTTGGACTTCTTCTTCTTGTACCTCTTCCCTGAGTGTCTCAAAGACCTTAAGTGGGGCAAAGAGGACTTTGGACTCCGGGAGAAGTCCCACGACCACCTTTTCTTCGATCGGGACCGGGACCTCCACAGAGTCTCGCTGGATGGTGTCGACTGCCGGGCCACAAGGAGCTTCATAGCTTGCTCCTGCAAGGCCTTCGGAGCCATAACCCGACAGTCCAAGCAGGACTTTGAATCATGGTCATGCTTGAGACACCAGAGACAGGCGAGGTGGGGGGTCGGTAACCGACATCATACGGTGACAGGCACCACACGGCTTGAACCCTGTCTTCCGTGAAGTTGGACATTTTTTCTAAATCAACAAAAGTCGAGAACAGGCCTGTCAAAAAGCAACAGAGGGGTAGCTCTCCCCAGATCGGTGCTTAACTGTTAATTCAAAATCTGAGAAAATCTCTGCAACAGGAATAAATGAGAACTATATATGCTTGTGATAACGGAGACTACAATTTCTGATGAAAAAATAAGTCATTTAAGAAAACACTATTGGTATTAATTGGAACTTATCTGTAAGGAAGTCTTTCCTCAATATCGATTTACCATGTGCCTTAAAATACGAATGACCAACTACCCTGTATTTGCATATGAATAAGACCCAGGAGGGTTGAAAAGCGTTATGCAGCACTGTGCCATGAATGAAATAAATGAAGTTTATCGCTTACATACCGGCTGGAGGGCTCGTTGTACATTTTGATGGAGGAGTTCTGATTGGTTGAAATATGTGTGTGTGTGTGTGTGTATATATATATATATGTATGAATATATGTATGTGTGTGTATATATTTATACACACACACATATATATATATTACCTACTGGCGGTCGCCAGTAGGTAGTTATAGTTAGGACCACGTTTCCATAGGAAATCCGCAACATTCTATTTGGAATAACTTTTGCGCCGGCTGACGAATCCTCGCGAATTTTTCAAAATAGGTGGGGCGCTACGCTCCGCTCCTACCCTGAAAGTCTCGGGGGGATTTGTCAAGCGGGGGCTGAGATAAAAGGGGGGTCCCAAAACGCGTTTTTCCCATGCATTTTTCCATAGGACCTTTAGACACAGCTACAGCCCGAACGGCTGAACAGAATTACTTGAAATTTGGCAGAGGTAGTCCTCAGGTCAAGGAAGTGCCTTTTGTAGGTTTGGTGTAAATCTGTTCAGTAGATTCTGAGAAAATATCCTTTAAATCAATATATATATCTGAGCCAGCTTACGGTGCGCTTACGGTACGCTTACCGTACGCGTACGGTGGCGTGCGCGAGCGCGATTCTGATTGGCTCTTAGATCTTAGTAAACATTCGAATCGGTCGAAACCAGGAAGCGGCGGCCGCCATTTCGTGTGTTTCACTCAGAAAAAAAAAGAGTGATATCTTGAAAAGGGGGCAAGGAGGAGAGTTACAGACCCCCTTACATTTGTAAGGGGGTCAAAGAAGGACAGAAAAGTACAAAGACAACATTTATTGATTTTAAAAAAAATCGCGGGGTACGCGTACGGTAAGCTTACCGTAAGCGTACGGTAGAAAAAAAAAATACAAAAATAAATGAAATTCAGATTTAAGTGTTTAGATATTAGGGGGCTCTAAAAAGAGCCGTTGTGTTTATGAAATGATTTTTTAGTGGTACCTACAAGTAAGTACCGATGCAGAGTCTAAGGTTCAAGAGGAAGACTCTGTTCCCTTCATCATTGAAGTGCACACCATCTCCTCTATAAATGTCTTGCATGTCGTAACGCAAGTTGTTGTGGTAAATGGAACCCATACCATAGTCAGGGAGGAAAGCAGAAACAGATTTGTTGACATGCTTTCTTGCTTTGTCAATCTGCGGACAGAAATGATTGGACCAGTTCCATTTTTGCCTTTGGCATATGTTAGAAAACACAAAGGCAGTTTTAGGGAAAAGTGAAAACAGTTGTGCAAAGGTGTCCTTCATAAGCATTTCCAGACCTACCCCAGTCAAAGTGCCTAGGTCATTGCCACCACAGTGCACTATTATGAGGTCAGGGTGTTGGATGTGCATGAAGGATTTAACCAATGGCATCAATTGGTGCCACTTTAACCCTCTCTGACCAATCCATTTAATGTCTACATTTGGCAAAGCAAGGTCTCTCACCATATCTGTTTTCTCTGCATACTTTTCACTCCAGAAGACATAGCTGTGCCCTACAATCCACACTGTGAACATCTTCAAAGGAGAACTGGATGCACTCAGGAGGTGTCTTTCAGTAGAATGGCAATATGAAAAGAAAGACAGTTTGGAAATGGAGGCATACATATTTTTTTCATTAAAAAAAATAACTGATTGGCTGTTTCATACCATTCTACAATAAAAACTAGGCTGTATGTGTAAATTAATAGAAGCATGTTTTGTATTGGTACAGAAAAATATATTACCAAAGAACAGTACTATGGATTTGCTGTTAGGTTTGAAAAGTCAAGCACTCTTGCTCTGTGGAATTGAAACATTGTTTGGTGAACTTCTGACCTAACTCCACACAGCAGTGTTCCATGAGCTGTTGCTATGGTAGCAGGCAGAAGTCAAGTTGGGGGAAGGGTACTAGGCAGAAGTCAAGTTGGGGGAAGGGTACTTTTGGAAAAGGGTTGGTTTTCAACCAATAGAAATGTGTGATTACATTTGAAAAAAGGGGGAAGCACTGAGATTTGAAACTAACATGTATATGTGTGGAAAAAGAGAGGGAAAGTTTGCCATTATCTGGTTCTGCTGAGAGGAGAGAGGTGTAAAGAACAGAGATCCTGGCTCTGATAATCTGCTGTTTGAGTGCCACATTTCTTTCACAACTAACTAATTTTAAAGGTGAGTTTAGAGTTTGAGAGGGGATGTATATGGTAAATTAAGAAATGAATAATAGAAATGGGATTCCTTTTGTTGAAGTTGTGTTTATTATTTTCTGTTTTGGGAGAAATTTAAATGTGAAGAACATGTAAAATAATATGGACTATGTTTTCACCATAAATTAAGGTGTACTGGTAAAAATAAAGAATACTTTAAGGGTTTGAGGTTTCAGTCAGTAATGCAAATACATTCAGCATCACTAAGGCTGGTTGCCCTTGCTGTAGTGTAGGCAGACAACCAGGTTACACATGGTGCTGGTCTGAAAAAGCAGTTTGGACATGCGCTTTTTTAAGAATCTGAAAAGTGGATTCATAATGTGTCAGTCTGTAAAAGTGTTTATCACTTGCCAAAAAAAAGAGTAGTAAGTGTGCTTTCAAATTGGCAAAGAAATTTCGTTTTGTGACTAATGTGAAAACATGACTCTGTGTGCATATAGGAATTACAGGCAGAGATTTATTGCGTATTGCTCTGGTGATTTCACAGTTGCATTAGATGGAAAGGGGGAGCCATTTTTTGGTGCAGAAGCAGACTCTTAGCACACACCCAGCTGCTTACCATGTGGAATCATGCACAGTATTCACAAGCGAGTGGGGTTTGAGGTTTCAGTCAGTAATGCAAATACATTCAGCATCACTAAGGCTGGTTGCCCTTGCTGGAGTGTAGGCAGTCAACCAGGTTACACATGGTGCTGGTCTGAAAAAGCAGTTTGGACATGTGCTTTTTTAAGAATCTGAAAAGTGGATTCATAATGTGTCAGTCTGTAAAAGTGTTTATCACTTGCCAAAAAAAAGAGTAGTAAGTGTGCTTTCAAATTGGCAAAGAAATTTCGTTTTGTGACTAATGTGAAAACATGACTCTGTGTGCATATAGGAATTACAGGCAGAGATTTATTGCGTATTGCTCTGGTGATTTCACAGTTGCATTAGATGGAAAGGGGGAGCCATTTTTTGGTGCAGAAGCAGACTCTTAGCACACACCCAGCTGCTTACCCTGTGGAATCATGCACAGTATTCACAAGCGAGTGGGGTTTGAGGTTTCAGTCAGTAATGCAAATACATTCAGCATCACTAAGGCTGGTTGCCCTTGCTGGAGTGTAGGCAGTCAACCAGGTTACACATGGTGCTGGTCTGAAAAAGCAGTTTGGACATGTGCTTTTTTAAGAATCTGAAAAGTGGATTCAAAATGTGTCAGTCTGTAAAAGTGTTTATCACTTGCCAAAAAAAAGAGTAGTAAGTGTGCTTTCAAATTGGCAAAGAAATTTCGTTTTGTGACTAATGTGAAAACATGACTCTGTGTGCAAATAGGAATTACAGGCAGAGATTTATTGCGTATTGCTCTGGTGATTTCACAGTTGCATTGGATGGAAAGGGGGAGCCATTTTTTGGTGCAGAAGCAGACTCTTAGCACACACCCAGCTGCTTACCCTGTGGAATCATGCACAGTAATCACAAGCGAGTGGGGTTTGAGGTTTCAGTCAGTAATGCAAATACATTCAGCATCACTAAGGCTGGTTGCCGTTGCTGGAGTGTAGGCAGTCAACCAGGTTACACATGGTGCTGGTCTGAAAAAGCAGTTTTCTGCCTAATTTCAAAGCATGACTTTGTGTGCACACAGGAATTATTTTTAGAAATTTAATTTGTGAAGGTGTTATTGTGATTTTCATTTATAGGAAAGGGGTTTATAGTATTTTAAGATTTCTAAAGAACATAAAAAATGTAGTAATATATTTAAATAAAATAAAGGAATTTTTTTTTAGTTTTTTTCAGGTATTGCTGAAGAGCAGTGAACAAAATTTAAGATGCCTACAAAATCCAGAGTAAAGAAAGACCACAAAAAAAACCTATATTTGAAGACAACTGGAGGACCTAAGTTAGTTGGAGATGCTCATGTTGGGAAAAAGAAAAAATCTTCTGGTAAGCAAACAAAAGATTTTTTAAAGAACATATTCAAAAAAGGAAAAATGTACAAAATGTCTGTACTGGAAAAAATGTTTTCAATAGAAAAGGAGAGGAAAAAATTGAGCATTTAGTTAATGCAAATATACCTTCTGCAACTAAAAAGATAAACTTAAACAGAAAAACAGCGTTGAAAGAGATACGTAGAAAAATGTTTCAGAGAAGAGTTATGTCCAATTTGATAAAGGATGTGAAGAAATATAAGCAAAAGGCTAAGTTTTATAAGAGAAAAAAAGAAATTGAAGCCATTGCAGCAAAGGCATTAGAATTAAAAAGGAAACTATTCATTTTAATTTTGATTAGGATGCGTACATTAGATAAAATGGTTAATGTACTGAAATCACAAAGCAAAAGGAAAAGAGTAGTGAACAGAACAAACTTTTGTAAAGTGTTTTTAGGAAAATGGATGCATAGTTCAAGTAGTGAACCTTTTTTTAATGAAGAGAGCTATTTTCAAAGTAATAGTTTGCTGCATGCAGTTGACACCAGAGGTCGTGCTTACGAAGTGAAAAATGGTTGCATAATGGAGAAGGAGATAATGGTTCCAAGAGATGAGGTACAAGTGATGGCGGATGAGGCTATGGGGAGACGTCCTAAAGCCCCAGTGTACACTTGGAATTGTAGTAGTATTTGCACTGTGCGTCAGGAATCTATTGATAAATTTCGTGAGTTTCTAAGAGAATATAGTAAAAAAAGTGTAAAACAGAAGATTAAGGTGCTTCAAAATCTGGATCCATGCAGAGTGAGAGAGAATACTGGTTTGCAGGGTCATTCTCTGGCTTGTCTATCTAGAAAAGTGTGTAATAGTGTTTTCCATCATTTTAGGATGCTGGCTGTTCATCATACTGAAATGAGAAAGTTTGTGAGACGGTTGTATTTTGCTAAAAGTCCAGCAATAAAGTTAGATGAATTGAATAGGGCTCTGTTCCGTGGATCGGTATCAGATGTAGAGAAGGTTGTTGATGAAATTCAGTTTTGTTACTTTGGTCCTGAACAAAACAGTGCAGAAAAGGACACAGTAAATGAGGAAGAAGTGGAAGAGAATGTAGAACCCTCTGTAAGTAAGACATTTAATGATCACATAACAAAATTTGCAATAATCTCTAATGAAAGACCAAATATTACTTGTATTTGTTGCCGCAGAACTCATTATAGAAAACAAACCAGGTATGTTGATCTCTATAGAAAAAGTGAAAATGAAGATAATTATAAGTGGAAGGATTTTGCCACATATATATTGCTTGAAAATTGTTTTGAATTGGGTGAAGTTCAGCGTATTTGTAAATACTGTTATAATAAGTTAGAAGAAAATAGAATGCCGACCAGAGCTGTACATAATAATTTAGAATTGGATGCAATTCCTGCTGAACTTTCTGAATTAAATACATATGAGTCTATACTCATTCAATGTGTTCATCCGTTCCAGACCATAGTACGTATGGAGCCCAAAACTGGTAAATTACCTCCTTCAGATTTACTGAGAGGTTTAAAAGGTAGAGTGGTGTATTTGCCCTTGGATTTGAAAAAAAATATGGAAACTATTGATGCGGATACTTTGGAAACTGAACCATTAATTATTCTGGTTAATGGTGTACCTACAAAGAATAAGAAGATTTGGCAGGAGCTGGTAGATGTACGGAAAGTACAAAGAACAAATTTGTATTTGAAAAGGAATAACAAATGGTATGAATCAATTTATATAGAAGAAGAAGAAGAAGAAGATTTACAAGAAGACACAGAAACACCAACTGGACAAATTGAAAAAGTGGACAAGTCAAAGGAAGAAGAAATTTATGAACATTTTAGCATACATCCTCTTCATTCAAAAGAAGTTATGGGAGACAATATTGATCTGTTTCAGATGAAGAAAGCAAAAGGAACTCCCGTGAGTGTATGGGAGGAGAGCTTGGAAGCTCGATGTTTTCCCCAGCTGTTTCCTACAGGAAAAGGAGGACGATACGATGAACGTCCAGAACAGATTCCAGCTTCTGAGTATCGGACTACAAGACTATATGCCGAAGATCCCAGATTTCGACAAAGTATTCCTTATTTGTTCCATCTTTTATTTGAAAGCGACTTGTCTGCACTGTCTTATGCAGTAAATCACATTTTAAAAAGTGGAGTACATTTACAAAATGTGTCTGCTAAGGATTTTATGGAGAAAGTGCAGCACCGAGATGATCATTTGGAAACACAACTGATCAATCTGATGGCTTGTCAGCGTGGGACAAATGAATATTGGTACCGACGTCATGGTGAATTAAAATGCATGTTACGGAATTTAGGAACACCAACATGGTTCGTTACTCTAAGCTGTGCTGAGTACGCTTGGGATGATTTACTGGATTTTCTACGAGAGGCAAATTCAAACATTAAAAACATCGAATACAAGACAGCAGGAGAACTGTGCTCATTGGATCCGGTTAATGTTTGCAGATATTTCAATCATAGATTTGAGGCTATGATGTCCTTCATCTGCAATAAAAAAAATCCACCTCTAGGAGAAGTAGTGGATTTCTTTTGGAGAAAAGAGTACCAGGCAAGAGGTGCTCCTCATATTCATATGCTGTTGTGGATCAAGGATGCCCCAAAGTTTGGAACAGATGCTGATGAAGCAGTGTTATCTTACATTGAAGAATATGCAACATGTGCTATACCTAAAAGCACAGAAGAGAAAAAGTTAAAGGAGCAAGTTTTACGTTTCCAAAGTCATCGGTGTGGAAAATACTGTCGACGGAAATACAAGAGCAAAGATAAATACTACACTAAATGTCGATTTGGATTTCCTAGACCTGTTCTTTCAAATGGAAGAGTAAACAGTTTTATGTCATCTGTGAGACATACTATCACAAGAAAATCACCTAAGAATACCTACAACCTAAAAAGAAAAGAAGAATCAAAAAATATAAATGACTACAACCCATGTGGAATGCTAACATGGATATACAGTATGTAGCTGACAATTCCATTGCTGTTGCTCGATATGTAACGTCTTATATTACGAAATCAGAAAAAACAGAATTGAAGGAAATGTGGGAAGAGATTTCTCACGAGAAGACTGTCAGTAAGAAGCTGTACAGTTTCAGTTTGAAGATGTTATCGCATCGAGAAATTGGATCCTACGAATGTTCAGATAGGTTATCTTCTGCAAGTCTCTACTCGAAATCAAGAAGAATAATTTGGGCAAGTTTGGGCCTTGCAGCAATGAGAAATCGGGTACTGAAATCTGTTGGAGAAATTGAATATTTGGCCGAGAATGACCCAGAAAGTACAGATATTTTGAAATCAAACATGTTGGACACATATTACCCAAAGAGAAGTCATCATCTGGAGAACATGTGTCTGTATGAAGTGCTGCAGAACTACATTTATTCACGGAAAGCCGCAGAAGACATCAACAATGGAAAATATAAAGTCATTGGTGAGGAAGGATGTTTGGTGAAGCAAACAAAAGGAAGTTTGATAAATCACAGGAAGCTGAGTTGCGACACTACTGACAAAAAGGAATTTTACTACTTGGCTCTTTTACAGCGGTTTAAACCATGGCGTACAGAGGATGAACTACTGGGAGAATTTCAAAGCTATGAAGATTCTTTTAATGCTTGCAAAGACAGCATACAATGCAGTACATTCTCAACTTATCTGCAAATGTTAAATGAAGAAATTGAACAGGAAACTACAATTGCAGCAGAAGTAGCTAGAGACAGTTCTCAGGACAGCCAAAGTTCAGGAACACTCAGTCAAGATCCCCTAGGACAACCAATCGTTGAAAATGAAGCATCAATAGCCATGAATGAAGTGGAAACAGCTATGAATCAAGCTCAAGAAGAATTTATAGACTTACAAAATTTGGAAAGACAACTGAACGAAGAGCAGCAACAAATTTATGAAGAGATCAGAAACAAAATTGATCACGGATTTCTACATGAAAAAAAAGAGTGCTCATGCACATCATTTCATCCAATCAGGATGTATGTAAGCGGACAAGCTGGAACTGGAAAAAGTTTCCTTATAAAAGTCATCAGAAGCTACCTACAGCAAAAAACGGATTCTACTTTGTCTTGTGTGGTTACTGCTCCAACTGGGTTAGCAGCATATAACATAAAAGGAATCACTTTACATCGTTTGCTAATGTTACCAGTGGAGCATGAGAACAAAATACAATACAACAAGCTAACTGGAGAAGCATGCTTGGAAGTTTCAAGAGTATTGAAGAAGATGCAAGTTCTCATTATTGATGAGGTGAGCATGGTATCAAACTTAATGCTTGCCTTTGTGCATTTAAGAATGCAGCAAATTCTGAAGACAGACTATGACGTGTTATTTGGAGGAAAACACGTCATAGTTTTTGGAGATCTTTTGCAACTTACTCCAGTTAAAGGACAACCAGTGTTTAAAACTGTGACACATGAAGACACAAAGAAGTCATTGGGAAGCATCGGTAATGCAAATATTTGGTCCTTCTTTGAGTACAAGGAACTAACTACTAATATGAGGCAAGCAAACGATGAAGAATATGGAAGTATTCTGAAAGATATCAGAATTGGACTACTCACTGAAGCTGGCAAAAAAGCATTACAGAGTCGGCTGCTACATAATTTATTTCCAAAGGAAGAAATAGTTGCAGAGAAGATATACAAGAACATTGCAGAAAAGAAAAGTGTCATCTGCTTAATGCCAACTCTACGTGAATGCTCAATATTCAATGAGGAGCTTTTGAAATTGGAAAAGGAAGATATCAGGAAATTGGAAGCAGTGGACAAAATTGAGGATGGAAGAATTACTGTCACATTAACAGGCACACTGAAAAATAAATTGGATTCACTAGAGAAGAACATTTCCAAAACAGCTGGATTAGAAAAAAATCTATATGTTTGCATGAACTGTAGAGTATTTTTAAGGAGAAATTTGGATGTTGAAAAAGGTTTAGTTAATGGAGCTATGGGAAGAGTTGTGGGTTTTATTAATTATCAGAAAAAAGATGGAATTGAATGTTTAAAAATAAAATTTGATCAGATAGAAGAAGTTAAAGACATTTGTCGTTGTTCAGTTCGTTTCATGCTTGTGAAAGACTTATATGTACGTAGGAAGCAGTTTCCGTTTTCGCTAGCATATGCTGTAACTATTCACAAGTCTCAAGGATTGACTGTAGATTGTGCATTTGTGAACATTGGTTCAACTGTGTTCAAAGAAGGTATGGCATATGTTGCTTTGTCACGAGTGAAAACATTATCAGGTTTATTCATGATAGACTTTGATGACTCAAAAGCTAGTGCTGATGCAAATTGTGTAAAGGAGTATAATAGATTAAGAAGAAGCTATGCTCCTCATTTAGGTCAGTATCCTGTGTTGGAGAAACGTGTAGTTTCTCGTAAAAGGAGAAATGAGAATATCTGTAATGAAGATGTAGAGAGGAGGAAAAAAAAGAGGAGTGATGTAATTGCAAGCAAAAAGAAAAAGGAAAATGAAGAACAGGTTGTAGGATGTCATTTTGAAAATAGCTCTGGTGTCAACTGCTACGCTAATGTAGTGCTGAATGTTGCATTTTATCTGGAAAGTGTGCAAGAGCAGATAATAGTAAATCAGGGAAAAAGATTCTGTTCTGAGTTGAGTCTCCTTTTTCAAAAGCTGAGTAATGATAAAACTCAAATAGAAAGTGCCACTGAAATTAGAAAACTTTTAGATGTATGTTCAGGACGAACACAGTTTTCTCAAAATGTACAGCAAGACGCACAGGAATTCTTGATGTTTTTTCTTCAGGTACTGGAAGAAGAAGGGGTTCCCATTAAAAATTTATTTGGTCTCTCTTATAAATGGGAACATAGTTGTGAAAACTGTTATAATATATGTGGCTCTAATGTTGATTCTGAAAGGTTTATTTATTTAACATTGCCAGAAAGTAAAACAGTCACTTTTGCTAAATTAGTTAAAGATGCTAATCATAGCATGGAATGCAGTGAGTGTCAATCTGACATGTTTTCAACGTTAATTTTAAAGGAATACGGACAGTATGTAATTTTAATGATGCAACGCTGTAAAGCTGATGGTTCAAAATTAGATACTTTAATAAAGAAGTTTACAGGACAGCAATTATCAATTTCAGGCAAAACTTTTGTAACAGTTGCAATAATTTTCCATGATGGACCTACTGTAACTTCTGGACATTACACAGTTTATCTTAAATGTGAAAAAGGCTGGACACTGTGTAATGATTCCCAATTGATTTTTAAGCAACGTTTGCCTTTTGATTTAGCAAATTCCTATCTAATCTTTCTGAAACCTAAATTTTAGAGAGATTTGGCAACATCTGGACAAAACAATTTTACAATTTTATTGGATTACCAGTGGAATTTAAAAAAAAAATGATTTTACAAATTACCATTTGGCCTAATGGAAAGGTAACCAATTGTAATGTGGACTTTTTTAATTTTTAATGAAACTTTGGAAAAACAAAAATTTAGACAAAATCGGTAACATCTGCACAATTTAAATTTTGGAATGTTATTGGATTGCCATTGGAAATTTATTCAAAAAAGATTTTTAAAATTACTATTTGGCCATGCGGAAAGGTAAACAATTCTATTGTGGACTTATTTAATTATTAATAAATCTTTCGGAAACCAAAATGTTACAGAGAATCGGTGAGATCTGTACAATTTAAACTTTAGAATTTTATTGGATTAACATTGGAAATTTAATCAAAAAAGAATTTTAAAATTACTATTTGGCCTAAAGGAAATGGAACCAGATGTATTGTGGAGTTATTTGAGATATATTTTTGGGATTATACTTCTGAAACAAAAATATCAGACGGTATTTTAAAGAAATAAGTATTGATATTAGTTGATATTTTTTTAGAATATTATGCATTTCTATAATGTTATGTTTAAGTTAAAAGAGATTCTGGGCTTTTTTTATACAATCTTTGAGATTGTTATTTTTTTTTTGCCCGCTGTTAAATGATGAATGCAATTGCTTTCTCAATTTATACTGAAATGCAATATATTCTGAAAACAGCAAAAAAAAGGCAAATTTTTTTTTTGAAAAATATGTAAATATGTGTACTGTATTATAAAATGTTTTATTAAATATTAATACTTTTTCTTTTTTTTCAGATTGAGATAGATAATTTTCGAAAACTAGAATCCTTTTTAAAGCAATTAAAAAAAAATGTAAATGAATAAATATTTTTTTGAGTGGGTATGGTAAGTCAAAAATATCATGGTCCCTTTTTTCCACTTCTCCACAATCACATTTTCAGTTTTTCTTTTAGTCTCTCAAGGACCTTGTAATGTGATAATTGATTTTTAGTGTTTTTTAAAAAAAAAAAAAATAATTACGCGTACCGTACGCGTACGGTAAAAAAAAAACCAAAAAAAAGTTTTAAAAACATATATAAAAAATAGATGAAAGGTAAGGTTGGCTCTTAAAAGAGCCGTTGTGTTCATGCAGGGACAGAGGAAAGAAAGAATGGGAATATTAGACGGTACGACAAGTGTGCTGATCTATTTTATTGTTCACTAGGGAAATACTGGTCTCCCTATAACAAATTAGATCATGACAAGTGGCGCACCGTATTTCAACCCTCAGAAACCGAGGGTTAATTTCCTGAGGAGAAGAAAAAGGAGATGCTCCCCCCACAGATGAAGGGCTCACCTGACCTGCAGAAGAAGGACTCGGCACTGCAGATGATGGTCCAGGCTGAGCTGCTGTGGATGTGCTTGGTTGATTTACTGAAGGGTTACCTTCAGTAAGTCGAGCATGTGTCCTTCTGTGTACATCCTTAAGGTGTCTCATCATGGTGTGATTCCCAAAGGAATACTTCCTGTCGGGATTCCCTCTTGAAAGTACACGGCCACACAGCTTACAAGTCACTAAGGGTGCATTTACCTTTTGCTGGCCCTCTGGAAAAGTAAAATACTCCCATATGAAAGAGGTCTTTTGTTTCCTCGCTCTCTGCCTCAAGGTAGTGCTGCTAGCCTCACTCTCAGAAGGGCTCTGCTGTTCTGCCATCGTATCACAAAGACAACCCAGCTCCTTCTCCTAAGGGATCACAAGCAGAAATGAGGGGAATGGGTGTGGTGTAGGAGAGTTCTAGAACTGAAAGTAGTTTCAACCAATCAAAAGTTGTGTTTCATGATCACATGACCTACCGTACGCTTACGGTACGCTTACGGTGCGCTTACGGCAAAAGTACGCATGCGCATAAAAAAGACATGCGCGCGCATGCGCACAGCAGGCACGCCCCTTCACTTCCGCGTAACGTGCGCGTGCAGCGTACACGCGTACGCGCCCCATGCGCAGTACGCGCGGCTACGCAAATTGCGTAACTATACGCAAACAGCGTAGATAAATTACGGACATTGCGTAAACCGTACGCTTACCGTAAGCTTACCGTACGCGCACTAAAAAAAAAAATATATATTTTCAAAGTTACACTAATATATCTTACCTGTTTGGTAAAAAAAAAAAAAAAATCTTGCAATATTGCAGATTTTAAAGAAAAAAAACAGTGTTTTAAGAGAATAAAAAGTTTAAAAAAAACACATTTAATATAAGAATTTATAAAAAAATAAATAAAAAAAAAATAAAAAAATATGGGAATCACATATGTTATAGCTAAGAATTAGCATTTAAAAAACCTTTGAAATTCACTGAAAAAACCATGGGTTTCACACACGTTATAGTTAGAAATTAGCATTTAAAAAACCTTGCAAATTCACTGAAAAAACCATAGGTTTCACACATGTTATAGTTAGGAATTAGCATTTAAAAAACCTTGCAAATTCAGTGAAAAAACCAAAGGTTTCACACATGTTATAGTTAGCTGGACATTTCACTCTTAAAAAACCAATGAAATTCCCCCGTTATAGTTAGTTCAGCTAACTATAACTCGCGCGCCCGCAATGCACTGCTGATGACGTCACATATTACATCACTCATGACATGGTCACTGACATCACTCATGACATCACTGATGACATCTCAAATGACATCAGTGATGACATCACTGATGACATCATCCAGTGAATGTGTGTTTTTCTGAAAATTAAATATGTTTTATATATGTATGTTGGACTTGGCCTTTTTTCCCTCATTTTTTTCGTTTTTGTAATGTTAAGGTGCAGGTGCTTACTTCGCCCAAGATGGCTGCCACAGACCCCTGCTACTGCAGGGTGGTCGTTTTTGATAGTAGCACCCTAGCTGCCAGGAGCTGGCTGGGACCCACAACAATGTTGCGATACCAGCCCGCCTTTTTGTCCCATAGTTAGAGTGGGGAAGCTCCTGGAAGAAGCTGGAACCTTCTAGAAGGGAGGTGGGGTTTTACTTTTGCCGCCTTGGCTAGAGGTCACCTGACCTAGGGCTACTTAAGAGGGGGAGGGAAGCTTTTGTGGTGAGTTGGCCATTGGGATGAAGCAGAGCTGGAAGAATCCACCAGGAGTGTAGGCGGTAGGGCCTAGCCAGGGACTTATGCCTCTGAGAGTGACAGGATTTAGGTACTGCCTCTTAAGTGAGTGAGGTGCCCTGTGAATCCCACTGATCTTGCCCAGTAGTAGGAGGACCCAGAGACTCTCTGCCAACCTGACTAGGAAGGATCTAGTCGCCCTCTCCATCCCTACCCCTGTAACAGAACCCCTTAAGGGCGCCAGATATATCTGCGCCACAAGACTTCATCTGTCAACTGAGAACTGAAATCTAACTTCAAGAACTGAAACTGCATGACAAGAGCGAGCGCTAAGCCTTGAATGCCAGAGCTGAGACTGCGTGTCCAAGCTACTCTAGTTAACAAAATACTAAGCCGATTGCCAAGACACCGGGGATCGACCAGGTACTAGCGCTGTGACCCCCGCGCTTCCTACCCTGGTCTGGGACCCCCGGCAGCGTGCTCCGCTGAGCACTTTACCCCATCCTTAATTTGAGCCCCCCCCCTGCGACGACGAAGCCAGCGCGCTCACCGCTGCGGCCTGGAGGCCTGGAGGAGTGCCCTGCTGTGTCGCGAAGGCCCAGGAGAAGCCCGGGGCCCCGTCGCTGCCGTCGCAGCCGAGTGAGGAGGTGCGCAAGGTCGGGGGCGAGTTCCCCCAACGCCGTGAGGACGGACGCCTGCTGACGCCGAGACGGAGGTAAGCCCGGAGGCCGAGATCCCCCCTGGTGCGCCCCCTGCTGGTCCGGAAACCGCACCGCACTTGGCCCGGGTCGTCCCCTCCGTGGGAATCCCCTCCCCTGCCTGCGCGACGGAGAGACCCCGCCGAGGGATCCTGTCCGTGTCCCCCCTTCTGTAAGACTGAGAGCGGTGCTAAGTGAACTGCACCGGAGCATAGGGACCCGCTCCGCAAGTCCGGTCAGTCTCCCCGCTGGAAGCCGCCTAAAGAACTGACTAACTTTACCCTCGTGTGGCGCTTCCCGCCACCGACCCTGCTTCCCCAGCCGGAGCGACAAGGAATGCGAGTAGCGCCTTGTGTTACATGCTCTACTCGAGAGTAATTGTTTGCCAGGAAATGCGAGTAGCGCCTTGTGTTATATGCTCTACTCGAAAGTAATTGTTTGCCAGGAAATGCGAGTAGCGCCTTGTGTTATATGCTCTACTCGAAAGTAATTGTTTGCCAGGAAATGCGAGTAGCGCCTTGTGTTATATGCTCTACTCGAAAGTAATTGTTTGCCAGGAAATGCGAGTAGCGCCTTGTGTTATATGCTCTACTCGAAAGTAATTGTTTGCCAGGAGATGCGAGTAGCGCCTTGTGTTATATGCTCTACTCGACAGTAATTACATGCCAAGGGATGCGCGTAGCGCATTGTATTATATGTTCTGCACGAAGGTAATGCCATACCAGGATCACGAGTAACGTATTGTATTATATGCTCTGCTCGACTGTAATTACCTGCAAATGGTTGCGCGTAGCGCTTTGTTTTATATGCTTTACTTCATAGGATCAGGGGCCATCGATTACGAGGAGCGCTCAGTTCCACAGGCGCCATGTTAGTGAGCCCAATGTGTCCCCGTTCAAGTATCATGCTTAGTTAGACGGCTCGTTCAGGGAAAGACTTCACGTAAGCGCGCACAGCGCTAGAACAAGGTTAGGCACTGCATGAATATCACCCAGAGTGTCGAATGTAATGTTATGATGGTATTATAAGTCATGTATTGCCTTGTTATTTCCTGAACTGCACCTGACCAGCTATACTTGGATAAACTTGAAGTATTTGCATAATTTGAACGGTGTGGCGTCCCTTATTGTGTGTGTCCCTAGTCCATGAGAAGCGTGTGGTGTATGGTTGCTTAACACATCGCCCTCTGGTTGCCCGACCGGCTCGCGCCACGCTACCGCCTATAGGGCCTGGTGACCCTAGGTTCCTACAATGTATATCTCAAGGTCAATGGAAGAATAAATGGGTATATAAGTGTCTAAATGGATGCTTTGTTTTTGAAAAATTTATTGTGTTACTGACTGATTAAGTGTATCATAGTGAATACATGGCTTACTGAGTAATGTTTAAATATGAAAATATCTGTATCAGTCTCTCACTTTGTGTATAAGTGGCTGCATGGGTTGGTGAGTAGCTTCATGGGTGTCTATATAGGTTATTAGTTGTTTTTTGGAGTATCAGTCTGAGTGTCTGTATGGTTCGGTGGGGGGTATTATGTAGTGCATAGGTGCATGAATGAGTGATTCACTCTTTGTATGTGTTGAAGACAGCATGTGTGCAGGACTGTATGGGTGGATGAGTGTGTGAATGGTTGTGTTAGTGAGTGAATGACTGTCTCAATAGTGTCTTTATGAGTAACTACATATGTTTTAAACTAGTATATGTGACTATTGGTGTATATAAGTGAGTATATGTGAGAGTGAGAGATTGAAAGAGTTCCTGTATGAATAAGTATGTGTTTCTATAAGTGATTGTTTATAAGACTAAGTATATGTAAGTTTCCGTAGAAGTAAGTGTGGTGGTGTGTGTATAACTGTATAAGCTAATAAATGTATGTTTGTTTCTTTATTAGCATGAGTGAGTATGTGTGAGTAACTCTATGGATGAGTGGCATTGTGTAACAGGATGTATAGGTGTATGAGTACATATGATGAGTGAGTGCATGTATGAGTGACTGTATAGGACTGTTGGTGAATGAGTGGATGTGTATGTGGTTCTTAGAATTACTTAAGAGGTTCTTGTAACTGGTATTGGTATGTCCATTGTTTTGAAAATTTCAGTCTCTATTTTTGAATGTGTGTATCAAAGGTTATATTAGGGGAAGAGGAGGTCTGCCACTCTATCACAAGGATGATGTCATCAGTGATGTCATTTGAGATGTCATCAGTGATGTCATGAGTGATGTCAGTGACCATGTCATGAGTGATGTAATATGTGACGTCATCAGCAGTGCATTGCGGGCGCGCGAGTTATAGTTAGCTGAACTAACTATAACGGGGGAATATCATTGGTTTTTTACGAGTGAAATGTCCAGCTAACTATAATATGTGTGAAACCTTTGGTTTTTTCACTGAATATATATATATATATATATAAAACAAGGGGACTTCATCACCCCACCAGCAGTGCACCAAGAGGCGCGTTTGCAGCGGTGTTAAAAAAGGGGCGTGGCTTCGTACCACCTCTCAGCAATTCCACTGTGTGGGGCTTACTGGAGGTTCCTGGTGGCCCAGTTGGCCCCCAGGGACTCTCACGAGCAATGGGCAGAGCGTGCCAGGAGGCGTGTTTGCAGAGTCATGCAGGGAGGGGGCAGGGCTTCTGGCGAGTTGCCGGTTTCTTTTTTTTTTCTTTCTTTTTTTAATGGGCACCCCATCCCCGGTGCCTGACTAGCCTTGTTGTTTTTGTGGAGAGGGGTTGCGTGCCCCCCCCCTCCTGAGGCCAATTATGGCCCCGGGGACACTATCCCCCGGGGCCTGGCCACCCTTTTAAAAAAAAAATACATTTTATGGGAAGGGGGCCGAGTGTCCTCCTCCCGGGCCATTTTTGGCCCCGGGGACCTCATCCCCGGGACGGCCCTCACGTTGGGGACCGCGGGGGAGCCCCAATGCCATTCTGCGGGAGCCGGTATTGCTTTTGGACAAGGGGACCTGCTGGCATGCAGCTCCCCTTGCCCAAAAGCAATACTGCTTCGCTTCATGGAAGAGAGAGCAGGTTTTCTGCTCTTACTTCCATGAAGCAAAGCAGAGTTTGCAATGACAGGGCGGGAGCCATGCTCCTCGCCCTGCAATTGCAAACGGCAAAGCCCCGGGACATTGCAGGAGCCGGCCCTAGGGGCTGGCGGTCCCCAGGGCCATCGCGGGCTCCCATCAATTACATAGCCCCGGGGAGGTGGTGGTCCTCGGGGCCGGGGTCCGCAACTGACTCCCGTATTTAAATAAAGTTTGCCCCAGGGAGGTGGTGGTCCCTGGGCCAGTGTGGGGAGGTGCAGGAGCCCCCCCCCCACACTGTTTTAATTTTATTTAAGCCCTGGGGGGGTGGTCACTGGGGTTTGGGGGGGCCCCCGCGGGCCCCCACTATATAAATTGGGATTGCCCCTGGGACCTGGCCCACCTGGGAGCTTTAACAAATGAAGTGCGGGAGACCGCTCTTCAATTTTTTTTTAAAGCATTTTTGCCCGGAGTTGCACCGGGTGCACGAATCCAGCCCAAAAAAATGTTTTTTTTGGCCCTGTGGGTCTCTGTGGGACCAAGTGTTGTTACCCTGCCTCCTTTTCTTCTTTTTTAATGTTCCTCACACCTTTTTCCTTCTCCCTCGGTACCGAGTCACAAGTTGGCTGCCAACACTTCCTGGTTTGAAGTGTTGGCAGCCAATCTGAGGCAAGCTCGTACTCTGGAGGGCTCAGCCAATCAGATCTCACAATTCTCAAATATCGATATCTGTAAATCTTTAAATATCTCAAAAACTACTGAACGGATTTACACCATTTAAACAAAAGCATGCTCTCTCTGCAAAATTTGGTGTAATTCCGTTCAGCAGTTCAGGCTGTAGCCGTGTCTAAAGTTTCCTATGGAAATTAACATGGAAAAAACAAGTTTTTTGGACCCCTCTTTTTTCTCGGCCTCCGCTTGACAAATCACACTGAAACTTTCAAGACACGAGCTGACCTGAGTGAACAATTAGCTTTGAAAATTTCGTGAAGATTCGTCAAACTGCGCCAAAGTTATTGGCAAATCAAAAAACGCTTTTCCTATGGAAACAAAGTTCTAACTATATATATATATATATACACTGAAAAAAACATAGGTTTCACGCATGTTATAGTTAGCTGGACATTTCACTCATAAAAAACCAATGAAATTCCCCCGTTATAGTTAGTTCAGCTAACTATAACTCGCGCGCCCGCAATCCACTGCTGATGACGTCACATATTACATCACTCATGACATGGTCAGTGACATCACTCATGACATCACTGATGACATCTCAAATGACATCACTGATGGCATCATCCATTGAGTATGTGTTTCTGAACAATTTTAATATGTTTAATATATATAGGGAAAGGCCTGTTGAAGAATGAGTGGGTGTACAAGTGTGTAAATGGATGATTTTCTGTGGTGCGTAACTAACTCTATAAGTGAGTCATTAAATGTATCTTACTGCAGACTAGTGACTAAACTGTGTAAATGTCTGTATGTGTCTGTATGTTGGTGTATAAGTGGCTGCATGGTTTTGTGAATACCTATATGAGTGTCTATATGAGTTATTGATTGCTTGTCTCAGTATCTGTATGGGTTCCTGAGTGTTTGTGTGGGTAGGGTGTGTGTGACTCTATGCATAGATGTGTGAGTGGGTGATTCTATGGGTGCATGGTTTTATGAGTGCATCTGTGATGGACTGTATGGTTGAGTGAGTGTATGTATGGGTGTGTTAGGGATTGAATGTATATCTCAGTGGTATATTTGTGACTAACTACATATGTGAAAGGCAGTATAAGGCGTGTAAGAGTATATACGTGGGTAGATGTGAGAGTGTGTGATTGTGAGAGTGACTGTATGGATGAGTGTGTGCTTGTATCAATGATTCTATAAGATCGTAAGAATGTGGTACTATTTTTATGATTAAGTGAACTTGAGTGTGTATAACCGCATAGGTGAGTAAATGGGAGTGTAATTATTTGCATGACTGACTAGGTGTGAGAGTACCTCTATGGATGATTGGTGGTGTGTGAGTGTCTATATAGGTGTATAAATGCATATGATAGTCTTTTATGGAGTGTCTGTAAGTATGAGTGACTGTACAGGTGAATGAGTGGAGGTGTATGTAGACCTAACAGTTAATAAGTGGGTATGTAGTTATTGGTATTGGAGTATGTATGGTTTTGAGAATGGAACTCTGAAATTTTGTGTCGGTGTATTAAAGGTTATATTAGGGTGTGAGAAGATGTGGTAATTTATCACATAGATGACGTCATCAGTGATGTCATCAGTGATGTCATTTGAGATGTCATCAGTGATGTCATGAGTGATGTCACTGACCATGTCATGAGTGATGTAGATGTAATATGTGACGTCATCAGCTGTGGATTGCGGGCGCGCGAGTTATAGTTAACTGAACTAACTATAACGGGGGAATTTCATTGGTTTTTTACGAGTGAAATGTCCAGCTAACTAGAACATGTGTGAAACCTATGGTTTTTTGCAGTGTATTTGCAAGGTTTTTTAAATGCTAATTCCTAACTATAACGTGTGTGAAACCTATGTTTTTTTCAGTGAATTTGCAAGGTTTTTTAATTGCTAATTTATGAATGTATTATTATATTTTTTAAATATTTATTTTACAATAAGCTACCTATATATATATATAGTTATAGATTAACTTTATCCTGTAATATGGAATGGCTTTTTTTAAAATTTGGATAGAGTTGAACAGCATAGTTAATATCTTCTGTAAACTTATAAACATTTTAAAAAATAATAATTTTTTTTTTTAAGAGTTTTTGTCCGTGCGCGCACGATGCGCGCACGGTGCAAGCATGCGTACGTGCTCCGTGTGCGCATGCGTACGTCGTGAGTGCTCCGTACGCGCATGCGTGCGTGCTCCGTGCGCGTACGCGCATGCGCGTGTGCTCCGCACGGCAAGTCATGTGATTTAGAAACAACACTTTTCATTGGTTTATAGTAGTTTCAGGTCATGTGATTAAGAAACAACACTTTTCATTGGTTTATAGTAGTTTCAGTTCCAGAAACTTCCAACACCACACCCACTCCTCTCATTATTACTTCTGATTCCCTGGGAGAAGGAGCTGAGCAGCTTTTCCAGTACTCCAGTACTTGAGAATGGCAGATCTTCTGGGAGTGAGCAGGAGACCCTTGTGAGACAGAGACAGAGGAAACAGAAAGACTCTTTTATTTGGCAATTTTTTACATTTCCAGTGGGGCAGAAGAAGGTGAATGCTCCAAAAGTCACCTGCACTCTTTGTGATCGTGTCTTATCAAGAGGAGATCCTAAAAAGAAATACTCTTTTAGTATCTTCACTATGATCAGGCACGTTAGAGATGTACATCCTGTGGCTTATGCTCGAGCTGCTAGAGAAAACCCTCCAGCAGCTCAGCCGAGCACATTCGCAGCAGCTCAGCCGAGCACATCATCGGCAGCTCAGCCGAGCACTTCATCTGCGGCGGCAGCTTCACCTGCTTCTGTTCCTCTGGATATACACCCTCTGTTTAAGAGGGTGCATATACGGTGCAACGCGTGCAATGCTCTTCTCTCTTATGGGGACACCAGCATTCCCCTAATAGAGAGCAAGATACAGCAGCACACGTGCGGCACCCTATAATTTTTGCCATTTTTCTGTTCCTCTGTCCCTCTATTAACACAACGGCTCTTTTTAGAGCCACCTAACACCTAAACACTTAAATATGATTTTTAATTCTATTTTTTTATGATTTTTTTTCCGCTGTGCGCGCACCGTGTGCGCACCCCGCGATTTACAAAAAAAAATAAAAAATGTTTTTTTCACCCTTCATGGTCCTTCAGGGACCCCCTGACAAAAGCTAGGGGGTCAGGAACTCTGTACCCTGCCCCCTTTTCACGTTCTCCATCTTTCTTTTTCACTGTCACACACAAAATGGCGGATGACACTTCCTGTTTACGACCGATTCGAATGTTGACTGACATGTAACCACCAATCACAATTACGCTCGCGCACGGGCACCGTGCACGCACGGTGCGCGGCTATAGATATTTATGTACTTTTAACTGCAATTTTCTCAGGAACTACTGAACAGATTGACACCATATATGCAAAAGGCACATCCCTGGCCTGAGGACTACCTCTTTGCCAAATTTCAAGTAATTCTGTTCCGCCGTTCGGGCTGTACCTTCGACTAAAGGTCCTATGGGAAAATGCATGGGGAAAACGCGTTTTGGGACCCCCCTTTTTTCTCAGCCCCCGCTTGACGAATCACCCCGAGACTTTCAGGGTAGGAGCTGAGCGGAGCGCCCCATTAGTTTTGAAAATGTCACGACGATCCGCCAACCGGCGCCAAAGTTATTCAAAATAGAATTTTCAGATTTCCTATGGAAACACGGTCCTAACTATAACTATCTACTGGCGACCTGTCAAACAGCAAAGAAAATCATGCCATCTCAGAAATCATGAACAAACATTGGCACATTTTATTGAGAGATCCAGACATGATAAAAATTCTCAAAAAAAACCCGAATATAGCCTATAAAAAAGCAGCATCAATTCAAGATAAAATTGTGCATGGCCATTTTACAGGAATAAAAAAGAAAACCTGGCTTTCGGATCATCAAAAAGGTTTTAATAAATTTGAAAAATGCAAGGCTTGCAAAAATGGAATAAACAAAAAAGAAATCATGGGTCCAAAATGAAATAAATATATAATTAAAGAAAAAATCAACTGTGAAAGTACATATGCTGTATATATGTTGGAATGCAATTGCGGAAGCAGATATATTGGGATACAATATATCAACTAAAAAAGCGAATACTAGAACATATCCGCGCAATCCAAAACGATGACCAAACCTATGCAATGACAAAACATATGAAATTACATCATGAATATGGATGGCAGCAAATGAACTATTGGGGACTTGCAACGATCCCCATAAATGAGAGAGGAGGAGATAGAACTAAAAAATTGAGACAATTGGAATAAAAATTAATAATCAGATTTCAAACTAAACAGCCGAGAGGACTGAACGGTGATGAGGAACTCCATGTTCACTTGTAAATAACCTGCTCATGCATGAGACATCTGAAATACAAGAGACTCAAAAGTCTAAGCAAAAAATCATGTACAGATTGGCAATGATGTATGAAATATAAATATATGTGGTACTATACCATATGATTAGGGCACTAAGCCACTACCGAATTGCCAACACAAATATGTATATACTATATATAACAGAAGAATTGGTTCATCTTTCAAAATTGTTAAATAATTATATAAATTACACTGTAAAAATCAATCACCTTTTCAGGATTTTTACTACATGTCCCATGATGCATCATAATGGCTATATGGGCAATTGTGTATATATAAAGACATTATTTGTAGAACACTGCTAACCGTGAGCAAGACCAGAGTGGTCGAAACGCGTTGGTTAATTAAGGGAATTCGATGATGCTTGGGCTGTTTTGAAAAAATTGGAGTAAAAGAAGCTTTTGATTTATCTCCTGGAGTGCGAGTATTTCTTCTTTTGGTGAAATATATATATATATATCTGTGAATTAGTCACCACTGCGTTTAGAAAGCCCACAGCAGGAAATGCTACATTACACGCAACCAGCGCACATCCTAAACATTTAATCACCAGCATTCCTTATGGGGAAATTTTGAGACTCAAGCGTATTTGTAGCAGTTCAGAGGACTTTGAAAAGTGCCAAAGTGAAGCCCTAATTAGATTAGGGAAAAGGGGTTATTCTAACAAAATACTAACAGAAGCAGTTGCAAAAGCTAGTAAGAAATCCAGGGCATCACTTTTACCAAATGCCCTAGATAATGAAGGACAGAATACTTTATCGGAAGAATCACCTAGATTAATTACGACATTTAGCCGTCAGGAAAGAAAAATCAGAGCCATTGTGAACAAAAACTGGCCCATTGTCCTTACCGATAACGTCCTTAACAGTATACTGCCAGATAAACCCACCATCACATTTAGAAAAAACGATGGCAGGTAAATTATCTAAAAACTGTCCTGAACTTGAACAGTCCATTTCATGGCTTAAACCCAGAAAAGGTTTCTTCAGATGCACAAGTTGTCGTGCATGCAAATTTGGTGTGAATACTACCAAATACCATACCCCATTTAGGGAAAATGAGGCACAAATCAATGGCAATTACAACTGCCGTACTGATTTCGCGATATATGTACTCACATGCACCTGTGGGCTTCGGTATGTGGGAAGTACCAAGCTCCAGGTGCATGTGAGAATTCTACAACATCTGCGCGCTATCATTAACAGCGACCCGGCATATCCGGTCGCTCGTCACTTTAAAGAAGTCCACAACAACGATATCAATTGCCTTTCTTATTTTGTGATTGACTCAGTTTTAGCTTCACGCAGAGGAGGAAATCGAGAAAAAATACTCAGGCAGCGAGAAACAAAATACATTTTAGAACTTGATAGTAAATTTCCAAACGGTCTTAACAACACAGAGGACATGCACACCTTTTTATAGTTTTTAACTGGGCTCAGTTTCAATGTACATGTTATCACTAGACCTATTTGAATTATGTTGTATTACATAGCATTTCATGTAGATGCATTTGGAGACATGATCATGTTATTATCAGGCTCATTTATATCGCTGTCACAACTCGTATTTCCTTAATCAAATATCTGTGATATTCGCTTGTAAATAATATTTGTTGAATTATAATTTTTTTTCTCAATTTACAATTCTTATCGGTAATAGATTTCATAAATGTGTTTGCACTTGACACTTTAATTCACTAGGAACATGTTATATATATTTAGGCTTTTATAAACATTTAGAGATACTTCTCGATATTTAGCTTATGCACTGAACATTGATATCTAGCTTCATATATTATGGCATCATTTTGCACAAACATACACACATTCATGTGGTGATTTGCACATCGCAAAGACATTTTTTGCACTAATCATAGCTTAATTTGCACATGCGTATTTTGCACATATATAATGTACATCTATGCACATACGTTCAACATTATTTTACACATTAGAAACAATGAATGTAAATTGCATGTATAGATGTATTTAGACATAACATGCCAAATTGTCAAATTGAAGATGTATTAATACCAATCATTTCCAGCGTACTGTTGCACATGCGTAATTTGCACATTGAAGGTTGCTCATTATCCATTATTTGTCGCATATATATTCATTGCTGCTATTGAACTTTTGGCATTTTTATATGAGATGTTGACTATTTGTGGCGCTAGATACTGTTGTACTATAAGACAACATATCTATATTTATACCAGTGATTTCAGATATCAATTCGCATTTTGCATTGTAACTTAAGAAAAAAAAGAGAGAAGAAAAACAGCCTACACGTATAGTATGTTGTCACTTTCCATTATCACGTGGTGCAAATGTAAAAAAACAAGGGAGAAAAAAAGAGAGTATATATATTTGAATTGTACCGCCATTTCATTATGTGATCAAGGGCACTAGATGCCCGAAACGCGTCGTGAGGAATGAGAAGTGATGCAATGAGCAAATAAATCTCACCAGTGATCAAAGAGCTTTCGTGTGGGACGTTGCTTTTCTTGTTCGCCGTCAGGAGGTACAGGGAGGCTTGTGATATATATATATATATATATATATATATATATATATATATATATATATATATATATATATTACCTACTGGCGGTCGCCAGTAGGTAGTTATAGTTAGGACCCCTTTTCCATAGGAAAACCTCAACATTCTATTTTGAATAACTTTGGCGCCGGTCGATGAATCCTCGCGAATTTCTCAAAATAGGTGGGGCGCTACGCTCCGCTCCTACCCTGAAAGTCTCGGGGGGATCCGTCAAGCGGGGGCTGAGATAAAAGGGGGGTCCCAAAACGCGTTTTCCCCATGCATTTTTCCATAGGACCTTTAGAACGAGCTACAGCCCGAACGGCTGAACAGAATTACTCGAAATTTGGCAGAGAGGTAGTCCCTAGGTCAAGGAAGTGCCTTTTGTAGGTTTGGTGTAAATCTGTTCAGTAGATTCTGAGAAAATAGCCTTTAAATCAATATATATATCTGAGCCCGCTTACGGTACGCTTACCGTACGCTTACCGTAAGCGTACGGTGGCGTGCGCGAGCGCGATTCTGATTGGCTCTTAGATCTTAGTAAACATTCGAATCGGCCGAAACCAGGAAGCGGCGGCCGCCATTTTGTGTATTTCACTCAGAAAAAAAAGAGTGAAAACAAGAAAAGGGGGCAATGAGGAGAGTTACAGACCCCCTTACATTTGTGAGGGGGTCAAAGAAGGACTGTAAAGTACAAAGAAAACATTTATTGATTTTAAAAAAAATCACGGGGTACGCGTACGGTAAGCTTACGGTAAGCGTACGGTAGAAAAAAAAAAAAAAAAAATGAAAATCAGATTTAAGTGTTTAGATATTAGGGGGCTCTAAAAAGAGCCGTTGTGTTTATGAAATGATTTTTTAGTGGTACCTACAAGTAAGTACCGATGCAGAGTCTAAGGTTCAAGAGGAAGACTCTGTTCCCTTCATCATTGAAGTGCACACCATCTCCTCTATAAATGTCTTGCATGTCATAACGCAAGTTGTTGTGGTAAATGGCACCCATACCATAGTCACAGAGGAAAGCAGAAACAGATTTGTTGACGTGCTTTCTTGCTTTGTCATCGCACCGCGTGCCCACCGTGCGTGCACGGCACTAACTGCGTAAAGTGGGCGCGCAGTGCGCGTGCTCACTGTGCGCGCACGGTGCGCGCACGGAACGAACTGCGTTAAGTGGGCGCGCACGCCACGAATGGCGTAAAGTAACTTAGCATTTAAAAAACCGTACAAATTCACTGAAAAAACCATAGGTTTCACACACGTTATAGTTAGGAATTAGCATTTAAAAAACCTTGCAAATTCACTGAAAAAACCATAGGCAACTATAACTCACGCGACCGCAATCTTCTGCTGATGACATATTTGTAATATATGTATAGCTAAAAATGTATGGAAGAAGACATGGGCAAATAAGTGTCTAAATACAGTATTAGCATCAGCAGAGGATTGCGGTCGCGTGAGTTATAGTTGCCTGCACTAACTATAACGGGGGAATTTCATTGTTTTTTTATCAGTAAAATTTCCGCTAACTATAACATGTGTGAAACCTATGGTTTTTTCAGTGAATATATATATAGCTACAAATCCTTCGTATAGCTTGCACAAAGAAGATGAAGCACTCCAAGCTGATTCAAGTGGATATCTTTACTCACGGGTTATCCAACAACCAGTAACGGTCTCACAGGACGCGTTTTGACTTGACGCCTTTATCAACAGGTAAATGGCCATTTTGAACGTTATTTATAGCAAATGCACATTGCAGGGCGAGTATCAAGTAGACATGGAAAAGTTACTTCACATTTTCTTAAAAATATCTACCAAACCTGGTAACATTTCCAGAACTATCCCAAGTGGATAACTGTTGGAGTGCAGAATATAATCAAAATAAAGAGGCAATATCAGCAAGAAATTTAAATCATTTCCTGAATAATTAACATTGCCAGGTATGTACAACCCAAGTGGGCAATGACAAAGAAGGTTGCACTCCCAAGATAAACTACTTTGACCTATCTAGCATCATAACAAAATCAAGCCCTAGTGGGCCATGAGACTATCCTCACCCAACACTGCTGTGTTGAGAAGTTTATCTCACAGTGGTAACTATGAATTTCTTAGGCACATTTAACACTGCTCCAACAGGCAAAGGTCTACATACCTCGGGTAGATCATATTAGTCCCGTATCTGTGTTGGTCCCTCGTCATTACACCATATCACATCATCCAAGCTAATACTGTACGTTCTATTGCTCATTAATAAATCAAGAAACTCTTACTAAACCCCAAACTAGTCGGTAGATCTCTGCCCAAAGAAGAAGACGCTTCAAAAGAGGCTCTCTGGTTTCCATGGCTACTCTTAATGCATATGCATTCTCTGTAATCTGTACAAAGATAAATAAACATAAACAGTAACAACGTTAGTTGACAAATCTTTAACCAACATCTAGACTCTTTATAAACCATAAAATCAAAATGGAATACATTTCAAACTTTGGACAGCCCAAGACCGTCAACTGAATCACTGTACACAAGCACATAAATCAATATACCATAGTTACAGTTCAAAGATGCTCATACATTTCTTTATCCGCCTTAAGCCCGATTGGTTCAATGCTATCCAATGCAAGAATGTATTTGGATTCTATAATCCTAAGTCTTTTTTCTCTGTCCCCCCCTCCATTCATCACTCTTTACTCCATCAATGACACTATATTTGAGGTTGCCTGTATCATTGTTTTGGAAAGTGTGGCAATGTTTAGCTAAAGCATAACTTTGATCATCGTTTTTAACCGCTCTAAGATGTTGTAAATGCGTCTGTGCACTGGTAGAGTAGTTCTTCCTACGTAAAGTTTCTCACAGCTGCAGTTTATAGAGTACACTACAAAGTCATTTTTGGAGGTGTAATGCTCTTTGTTTCTCTGTGTTTTGTTATGGATTTTGAATTCCTTAATATTTTCACCATTTTTGCAGGCTTTGAACTTGCTGCAAGGAAAAAAACCCTTTATAGGGCTATGCCAAGTTTTCTTAATGTTTCTCACATCACTGTGCACTAACCTGTCATGCATGGAGTCTGCTTTCTTAAATGTAATCAAGGGGCTCTTGGGTAAATCCATACCTATAATTGATCCCCTTTCAGCAAGTGCCAATTTTTCTGTAATGCTGATCGTAATTTCAAGTGTGCTGTGTTGTATGTAGTGAAGAAACGGTGTTCATGTGTTTTCTCTAATCTACATTTGCTTTTATGCAGTAGAGCCTCTCTAGGTATTTTTTCTACCCTCCCAAGGGTTTTGGTCAGGGCTAGTTTGTTATATCCTCTTTCCGGAAACCTGTGTGTCATGTCCTCTTTAGCATTAGTAAAGCCTAGTTCTGAATTGCAAATTCTTCTCACCCTTAAGTATTCCCCATGTGGTATACTAAGTATCTGACTTTTAGGGTGGAAACTGCGAGCATGTAGCAAGCTATTTCCCGCACTTGGTATGCGGAATAGGGAGGTAGTGATGACATTACTTTCTACTCCAATTTTAACATCCAGGAATTCAACCTGGGTTCTACTTATGTGGCTTGTAAATTTCAAGTTGAGTTTGTTTTCATTAATTTCACTGACAAATACTTGTCTTGCACAATAAATCAACCATGGATTGAATTGGTGTGCCGCCTCCTTTCTGTGTGGATTTGGATTGTTTGTAGTTTTTGTGCCTCCTGACGCCATGGCTGGCACCGACGACTAAGAGCAGGTGTGCGGTGTAATAGGCAGACCTCTGGAACTGTGTAACAAAAGCCCTACATTCGGAAACGAGGTGAGACTTGATTTTTATTCAAAGCAGGCAAGCCCGGTAGTACAGCATTACGCGTTTCAACCTTTGGCAGGTCTTAATCATATGCAGCAATATATATATATATTCACGGAAAAATCCCAAGGGTTAGAGGGACGTTATAGTTTGTCTCACATTTCAGTAGTACAAGACCAGAGAAATTCAGCCGTTATCGTTATAGTTAGCTGAGCTAACTATAACTCGCACCCCCGCAATGCAGTGATGTTGGCGTCACATATTACATCACTCATGACATGGTCAGTGACATCACTGATGACCTCATCCAGAGGTTGTGAGTGTTTCTAAAAAGTTTAAGAATGCCATATATATATATATATATATATCATTAAGAAGAAAAGACCTTCCTTTTTCTCTGTTTCTTCTATATTTCGGGTCTGGTTCTGGGGCGACAGGCACCGACCTCCATCTCGGCTAGCACTGAGCTCTGCGAAAGCATTGCGTCGTTTTTCTCCACCAAGGTTAATAATATCTTTACTAGCCTCAGCAACTCAATCAGGTGGGAGGAGAAGGCAGAGGAAAGACTCACTGAAGGGGACACGTCATCCATTACCCTGGAGGAATTTGTTCCGCTTACAATACAAAATACCTTGGATTTGCTCACTAAAGCTAATTCAGGTTCCCCTCATGACCCCTGTCCACTAAGGATTATGAAACTAGTACCGGGGCCGATAGCCAACCTTCTTACACCCATTTTCAATGGGATGTTTCAAGAAGCAATCTTTCCTAACATCTGGAAGACGGCTTCTATTCTCCCCCTCCTGAAGAAACCGAGTTTAGATGCGACGGACCCTAACAATTTTCGCCCTATTTCCCGACTTCCCCTCCCGGCGAAACTTGTGGAAAAAGCAATGAACACACAGCTTACAGCATTCATAAAGGCATCTTCCTTGCTGGATGTATCCCAGCATGGGTTTAGGGAGGGCCACAGCACCGAATCCGCTTTGATCGCGGCAACAGATCAGATCAGGTTAGCAGTTGATCAGGGCGGCAGAGCAGCCTTGATCCTGCTGGACCTATCCGCCGCATTCGATACGGTCCATCACGGATTGTTGATGGACCGGCTGAGGAAAGGAGGTGTCCGGCACAAAGCATGGAAATTGCTGAACTCCTTTCTCTCAGAGCGGAGTCAAACAGTGGCATTGGGAAATTTCACCTCTCGCCCTTTCTCCATGCCCTGTGGGGTTCCACAGGGGTCCTCACTAAGCCCAACACTTTATAATGTGTACGTTGCCTCCCTTGCACCCATCATTAGATCTTATGGCTTTAGTGTCACGTCATACGCTGACGACACACAGATCGTCGTGTCTCTATACCCCGGAAGTGACGTGGGGATGGATGTCAATTTCCAGGCCTGCATGCTTGAGGTGGCCCGGTGGATGGCCAGCAACTGCCTCAGGCTAAACTCTACGAAAACTGAGGTAATGCTGTTTGGAAATAACCCCAGCTTTTGGACTCCCACCTGGTGGCCTCAGGAACTAGGAGCATGTCCCAGCCCAGTAAGTAATGTAAAAAACCTCGGGATGGTGCTGGATGACAAACTCACTATGTCACTACAGATTAAGGCAGTAGCATCTAAAACAGGCTTCATTCTAAGAATGTTGAGAAAGATCCTGTTTTTTCTTCCTCCCGAAAGTCGACAAACGGTGGTCACCGCTCTTGTGTCCTCCAGACTCGACTATTGCAACAGCCTTTATCTGAATATGCAGGAAAATCTGATGCACAGACTGCAATAACTACAAAATGCGGCGGCCAGACTACTGACGGGCATTCCAAAGTTCTCCCCGATTTCCAAGGCTATCCATGATTTGCATTGGTTGCCTATCTACAAGAGAGTTCAATTTAAATCCTTGTGCTTGGTGTTCAAGGCCTTGAAGGGTGATGGCGCAGGATACCTGATTAAGCATCTTACCAGGTATGTTCCTGCCCGGCACCTTCGTTCGGCAGAGGCTGGACTTGTCTCCATTCCTACCATAAAAAAAGTCCGTTGGGGAGGACGCAGGTTCTCCTATGGGGCTGCCAAGCTCTGGAACAAACTTCCTCCCCATTTGAGACTTATGGAGAATCTTCTCCAGTTTAGGAAAGCTCTAAAAACTTGGTTGTTTTGATAACTACACCAGCTTAATTTTTCAGGATTTGTGGACAGCGCCAGGACACCTACTTGGTAATCGCGCGCTTTACAAAACACCATAACATAACATAACATAACATAACATAACATAACATAACATAACATAACACTGCGGGGGGGGGCCGTAGTCATCTGCAGAGGTGCAGGGTGGGGGGTTGGGGGAGGGGCTTCTTTAGTCCTTTACTTTGTTCCTATGGCCTCCTTTTTCTTCTCTTATTCTTCTTTGTCTTTCTTTTCTGGGGTCAGTACGGTAGGTTTCCTTCGTTGCCAATCATTGTTTTTTATTTGTGCATCAATTTCCGTGATGTCTTCTGGGTCCTAGGGCAGGGGACTGCAGGCGCAAACGGCTCGTGACATTCCTCCACATCCTGAACCTCCTGTTTCAGCGCCATTGACTTGATAGATTGCTGTTCATTGTTGACGTTCACTACTCTGCCTGCCATTTTTCGCTGCTGAGAACTTGATTGGCACCTGATCCTTCTATCCCTTATTGTAAAATGAAAACCTTTTATATCCTGGTTTCCCCTTTGGGCTGTTCGCTGGACTAGAGTATACTAGCATGGAGAATCTGCTTCCCGAGGTGCTGCGTGTGATTAAGATTTGCTTGCTGTTACTTTAACTGCTTAGCGGCCGGCCCCGAGGGTTGTAGGCCCATACTTGTCTTTGGTTGCAATGTCAGTAAAGGTTTTTCAAAAAAAAAAAAAAAAAAAAAGAAGAAAAGACCTTGCTTCGAGAACGGCAACAACAGCTGTAGGAAAACCTCTCTTTATTGTAGGTATGCACAACTCAGCAAAATGCACCTCCACATCAAAAGCGCCATACGCTTTTCGGGCGGATTGCCCTTGTTCACTGGCAAGTTTACAGGTCACTTCAGCTGCGTTTGATAAGTCTTTGCCGCCGCCCTCTTTGCGCAAGTGCATTCTGGGTTTAGCAGTTTATTTACCATGGTGGCGTTTTTTTCTCAAAGTGATATGCAGTTGATATTGTGTCCGTAAAAACCTTATTCCCACAGTGGGGTGGTATGGAGATACTTCGCCATGTTCTGTACAATTTCCTGCCCCACAATAGTCGGTCCTCAGCTCCACGTGGCACTTTAATTCAGGTGCCTTGGCCCGCATGCTGTGCGGGGGGCATTCTCGCGACGAGGATCTCGCCGCTGTAAATTCCATTAAGAAGAAAAGACTTTGCTTCGAGAACGGCAACAATAGCTGTAGGAAAACCTCTCTTTATTGTAGGTATGCACAACTCAGCAAAATGCACCTCCACATCAAAAGCGCCATACGCGTTTCGGGCGGATTGCCCTTGTTCACTGGCAAGTTTACAGGTCACTTCAGCTGCGTTTGATAAGTCTTTGCCACCGCCCTCTTTGCGCAAGTGCATTCTGGGTTTAGCAGTTTATTTACCATGGTGGTGTATTTTTCTCAAAGTGATATGTAGTTGATATTGTGTCCGTAAAAACCTTATTCCCACAGTGGGGTGGTATGGAGATACTTCGCCATGTTCTGCACAATTTCCTGCCCCACAATAGTCGGTCCTCAGCTCCACGTGGCACTTTAATTCAGGTGCCTTGGCCCGCATGCTGTGCGGGGGGCATTCTCGCGACGAGGATCTCGCCGCTGTAAATTCCATTAAGAAGAAAAGACCTTGCTTCGAAAACGGCAACAACAGCTGTAGGAAAACCTCTCTTTATTGTAGGTATGCACAACTCAGCAAAATGCACCTCCACATCAAAAGCGCCATACGCGTTTCGGGCGGATTGCCCTTGTTCACTGGCAAGTTTACAGGTCACTTCAGCTGCGTTTGATAAGTCTTTGCCGCCGCCCTCTTTGCGCAAGTGCATTCTGGGTTTAGCAGTTTATTTACCATGGTGGCGTTTTTTTCTCAAAGTGATATGCAGTTGATATTGTGTCCGTAAAAACCTTATTCCCACAGTGGGGTGGTATGGAGATACTTCGCCATGTTCTGCACAATTTCCTGCCCCACAATAGTCGGTCCTCAGCTCCACGTGGCACTTTAATTCAGGTGCCTTGGCCCGCATGCTGTGCGGGGGGCATTTTCGCGACGAGGATCTCGCCGCTGTAAATTCCATTAAGAAGAAAAGACCTTGCTTCGAGAACGGCAACAACAGCTGTAGGAAAACCTCTCTTTATTGTAGGTATGCACAACTCAGCAAAATGCACCTCCACATCAAAAGCGCCACATACGTTTCGGGCGGATTGCCCTAGTTCACTGGCAAGTTTACAGGTCACTTCAGCTGCGTTTGATAAGTCTTTGCCGCCGCCCTCTTTGCGCAAGTGCATTCTGGGTTTAGCAGTTTATTTACCATGGTGGCGTTTTTTTCTCAAAGTGATATGCAGTTGATATTGTGTCCGTAAAAACCTTATTCCCACAGTGGGGTGGTATGGAGATACTTCGCCATGTTCTGCACAATTTCCTGCCCCACAATAGTCGGTCCTCAGCTCCACGTAGCACTTTAATTCAGGTGCCTTGGCCCGCATGCTGTGCGGGGGGCATTCTCGCGACGAGGATCTCACCGCTGTAAATTCCATTAAGAAGTAAAAACCTTGCTTCGAGAATGGCAACAACAGTTATCAAATGCAGCTGAAGTGACCTGTAAACTTGCCAGTGAACAAGGGCAATCCGCCCGAAACGCGTATGGCGCTTTTGATGTGGAGGTGCATTTTGCTGAGTTGTGCATACCTACAATAAAGAGAGGTTTTCCTACAGCTGTTGTTGCCGTTCTCGAAGCAAGGTTTTTTCTTCTTAATGGATATATATATATATATATATATGTGTGTGTGTGTGTGTGTGTGTGTGTATATATATATATATATATATATATATATATATATATACACACGCCAAGGTGTATTGAAGAATGAGTGGTTGTATGAGTTTCTGTATGGATGATTCAGTGGATGCGTGCATATAAGTGAATGATTATACGGGTCCTAGTGAATGTATGGGTGAGTGACTAATCTGTGTGACTGTATCAGTCTGTCATTTGGTGTGTAAGTGGCTGCATGGGTTGGTGAGTAGCTACATGAGTGTCTATATGGGTTCTTGATTGTTTGTCTGAGTACCTGTATGGGTGCCTGTTTATCTGTGTGGGTGGCTGAGTGGGTGTGTGACTCCCTACATGGATATGTGAGTGGGTGAATCACTGGGCATATGGGTTCATGAGTACGTCTGTGAGGAGCTGTATGGGTGAGTGAGTGTGCGTATGGCTGTGTCTGTGTGTGAATGGATGTCTCAGTGGTAAATGAGTGAGTAACTGCATATGTGAAAGGCAGTATATGCGAGTGTTGGAATATATAAGTGACTGTATGTGTGAGTGAGTGATTGTGAGAGTGGCTGTATGGATGAGTGTGTTCTTATGTCAGTGATTGTGTAAGAAAGTAAGTATGTGTTAGTATCTGCATGAATAAATGAGGTGGTGTGTGTATAACTGTATACATGAGTAAATGGCAGTATGATTGACTCCTTGGGTGATTGACTAGGTGTGTGAGTAGCCTATGGGTGAATGGCAGTGTCTGACTGTCTGTATAGCTGTATGAGGGGATATATCAGTGGCTGTATTGGTAAGTGATTGGGTGTATGAGTAGCTGTATGCAAGAGTCAGTGGATGTGTGTGTAGTCCTATCAATCAGTGAGTGGGTATGTACACACCGGTATTGGTGTGTTTATGGTTTCTAGAATGGTAGTCTGAAATTGGAGAGGGTGCAAGAAAGGTTATATTGGGGTGTGAGTAGGTGCATCAGAGATTATGTGGATGATGTCATCAGTGATGTCACTGACCATGTCATGAGTGATGTAATATGTGATGTCATCAGCAGTGCATTACGGGGGCGTGAGTTATAGTTAGATCAGCTACCTATAACGGCTGAATTTCTTTGATTTTGTAGGAGTGAAATGTCTGCCTAACTATAACGTCCCTGAAACCTGTTTTTTCAGTGAATTTCTAAGGTTTTTTAAATGCTAATTTCAAACAATATAGTCTCTCCACATTTGCAGAATAGTGGAGAAAGGGGGCTGGGCCTCCAACTAGCGCTCAGGAATTCCGCTGCGTAGGACTTAGAAGAGGTACCAGGAGGGCTTCTTGGCCCCCAAGGTCCCTGAGGAGTGAAGTGGATTTCATCCCCCAACCAGTATTTCGCCAGGAGGCACGTTTGCAGAGTGGTGGAGAAAGAGGGCGCATGGCCTTTGAAAACCTCTTAGCAGTCCCACTGTGTGGGACTTACTGGAGGTAACAAGAGGGGTAGTTGGCCCCGAAGGACATCCGTGTGTGTGTGTATAAATATATATTTATACATGCACATATATAGATGTGTGTGTGTGTATATATATATATTCAGTGAAAAAACCACTATAACTCACGCGACCGCAATCTTCTGCTGATGCTAATACTGTATTTAGACACTTATTTGCCCATGTCTTCTTCCATAAATTTTTAGCTATACATATATTACAAATATTTTTTTTTCATAAAGACACATATGTCATCAGCAGAGGATTGCGGTCGCGTGAGTTATAGTTGCCTGCACTAACTATAACGGGGGAATTTCTTTGTTTTTTTTTCAGTAAAATTTCCAGCTAACTATAACATGTGTGAAACCTATGGTTTTTTCTGTGAATTTGCAAGGTTTTTTAAATGCTAATTCCTAACTATAACGTGTGTGAAACCTATGGTTTTTTCAGTGAATTTGTACGGTTTTTTAAAAGCTAAGTTACTTTACGCCATTCGTGGCGTGCGCGCCCAGTTAACGCAGTTCGTTCCGTGCGCACGCGGTGCGCTTCGCGCACCGCGTGCCCACTTTACGCAGTTAGTGCCGTGCACGCACGGTGGTCACGCGGTGCGCTGCGCGCACCGCGTGCCCACGTTACGCGGGATGGGCCATGTACGCACGATGCGCTTCGCGCACCGTGCGCACATGGGGGACATATTATGCGCTTCGTTGTGAAAGTTATTGTTGAGTACTTTTAAAAAAAATATATGCCATGCACAAATGGTGACCTTCAGGCACCATTTGCATACGGGGTGGGGATAGTGTGGTAAATTTTTTTTTTTTATATAATTTTTACTGCACGCGTACGGTAAGCGTAATCGGCGATTTTTTGAAAAAAAATAAAATTGTTTTTTTGGCCTTGGGGGTTGTTTGGGGACACCTATATCGATGCTGGGTGGTTAAGAACTGAATATACTGCCCCTTTAGATGTTTTTTGTCTTTGTTTTTGCTGCCCCCCTCAGAGTGCGAGAGAGAAAATGGTGGCCGCCGCTTCCTGGTTTCGACCGATTCGAATGTTTACTTAGATCGAACAGCCAATCAGAATCGCGCTCGCGCACGTCACCGTACGCGTACAGTAAGCGCACGGTAAGCGCACCGTCAGCTGGCTCAGATATATATATTGATTTAAAGGCTATTTTCTCAGAATCTACTGAACAGATTTACACCAAACCTACAAAAGGCACTTCCTTGACCTGTAGACTACCTCCTTGCCAAATTTCAGGGAACTCTGTTCAGCCGTTCGGGCTGTAGCTGTGTCTAAAGGTCCTATGGAAAAATGCATGGGAAAAACGCGTTTTGGGACCCCCCTTTTATCTCAGCCCCCGCTTGACGAATCCCCCCGAGACTTTCAGGGTAGGAGCGGAGCGTAGCGCCCCATTAGTTTTGAAAATTTCACGAGGATTCGTCGACCGGCGCCAAAGTTATTCAAAATAGAATGTTGCGGTTTTCCTATGGAAACAGGGTCCTAACTATAACTACCTACTGGCGACCGCCAGTAGGTAATATATATATATATATATATAAATATATATATATATATATATATATATATATATATATATATATATATATATTCCCCCGTTATAGTTAGTGCAGGCAACTATAACTCACGCGACCGCAATCCTCTGCTGATGACATATGTGACTTTATGAAAAAAAAATATTTGTAATATATGTATAGCTAAAATTTAATGGAAGAAGACATGGGCAAATAAGTGTCTAAATACAGTATTAGCATCAGCAGAAGATTGCGGTCGCGTGAGTTATAGTTGCCTGCACTAACTATAACGGGGGAATTTCATTGGTTTTTTATCAGTAAAATTTCCAGCTAACTATAACATGTGTGAAACCTATGGTTTTTTCACTGAATTTGCAAGGTTTTTTAAATGCTAATTCCTAACTATAACGTGTGTGAAACCTATGGTTTTTTCAGTGAATTTGTACGGTTTTTTAAATGCTAAGTTACTTTACGCCATTCGTGGCGTGCGCGCCCACTTAACGCAGTTTGTTCCGTGCGCGCACAGTGAGCACGCGGTGCGCTTCGCGCACCGCGCGCCCACTTTACGCAGTTAGTGCCGTGCACGCACGGTGGGCACGCGGTGCGCTACGCGCACCACGTGCCCACGTTACGCTAGATGGGCCATATACGCACGATGCGCTTCGCGCACCGTGCGCACATGGAGGACATATGATGCGCTTCGTTGTGAAAGGTAATATTTTAATTTTTCATATCGGCACCATTTGCACATGGGGTGGAGAGAGTATGGATATTTTTTTTTTTTATTAATTTTTACCGTACGCGTACGGTAAGCGTAATCGGCGAAATTATCGAAAAAATTAGAATTCCGTTTTTGGCCTTGGGGGATCTTTGAGGACTCCCTCAACATGGCTAGGTGCTTAGGAGCTGTCTAAACAGCCCCTTTACATGTTTTTGGCCTTTGTTTTTTAACCCCCTCTCAGACTGCGAGAGAGAAAATGGCGGCCGCCGCTTCCTGGTTTCGACCGATTCGAATGTTTACTAAGATCTAACAGCCAATCAGAATCGCGCTCGCGCACGGCGGCGTGCGCGTACGGTAAGCGCACCGTAAGCGCACCGTAAGCTGGCTCAGATATATATATATTGATTTAAAGGCTATTTTCTCAGAATCTACTGAACAGATTTACACCAAACCTACAAAAGGCACTTCCTTGACCTGTAGACTACCTCTCTGCCAAATTTCAAGGAACTCTGTTCAGCCGTTCGGGCTGTAGCTGTGTCTAAAGGTCCTATGGAAAAATGCATGGGAAAAATGCGTTTTGGGACCCCCCTTTTATCTCAGCCCCCGCTTGACGAATCCCCCCCGAGACTTTCAGGGTAGGAGCGGAGCGGAGCGCCCCATTAGTTTTGAAAATTTCGCGAGGATTCGTCGACCGGCGCCAAAGTTATTCCAAATAGAATGTTGCGGTTTTCCTATGGAAACAGGGTCCTAACTATAACTACCTACTGGCGACCGCCAGTAGGTAATATATATAGATATATATATGTGTGTGTGTGTATATATATATATATGTTCTCTGAAAAAACCATAGGTTTCGGGGGCGTTATAGTTAGTTGGACATTTCACTCGTACAAAACTATTAAAATTTCTCTGTTATTGTTAGTTTAGCTAACTATAACTCGCGCACCCGCAATGCACTGCTGATGATGTCACATATTACATCACTAATGACATGGTCAGTGACATCACTGATGACATCATCCAGTGACTGTGTGTTTCTGTAAAGTTTAAATATGTTTAATATATATAGGGAAAGGCATATTGAAGAATGAGTGGGTGTATAAGTGTCTGAATGGATGAATTAGTGGGTGCGTGACTGACTATAATTGAGTGATTAAACGTATCTTACTGAATGCATGGGTTAGTGTGAAACTGTGTGAATGTCTGCATCCGTCTGTCTGTTAGTGTGTAAGCGGCTGCATGGGTTTGCGAATAGCTACATGAGTGTCTATATGGGTTATTGATTAGTTGTCTGAGTATCTGTATGGGTGCCTGAGTTTTTGTGTGGGTGGGGTGTGTGTGCCTCTGTGCATAGATGTGTGAGTGGGTGATTCACTGGGTGCATGGATTCAAGAGTGCATCTGTGATGGACTGTATGGGTGGGTGAGTGTGTGTATAGGTGTGTTGGTGAGTGAATGTATATCTCAGTGGTACATGTGTGAGAAACTACATATGTGAAAGGCTGTATATATGTGTGTTGGAGTATATAAATGGCTATAAGTGAGAGTGTGTGATTGTGAGAGTGGCTGTATGGATGAGTGTGTGCTTGTATCAGTGATTGTATAAGAGCGTAAGAATGTGCTAGTATTTGTATGAGTAATTGAGCCGGTGTGTGTATAACTGTATAGGTGAGTAAATGGCAGTGTGATTAATTGTTTGAATGACTGACTAGGTGTGTGAGTACCTCTATGGATGAGTGGCGGGGTGTGAGTGTCTATATAGGTGTATGAGTGCATATGACAGTCCTGTACTGAGTGACCATAAGTATGAGTGACTGTACGGGTGACTGAGTGGATGTGTGTGTAAACCTAAGAATCAGTGAGTGGGTATGTAGTTATTGGTGTTGGAGTGTCTATGGTTTTGAGAATGGCAGTCTGTAATTTAGAGTGGGTGTATCAAAGGTTATATTAGGGTGTGAGAAGATGCATCAAATTATCACATGGATGATGTCATCAGTGATGTCATTTGAAATGTCATCAGTGATGTCATCAGTGATGTCACTGACCATGTCATGAGTGATGTAATATGTGACGTCATCAGCAGTGCATTGCGGGGGCGCGAGTTATAGTTAGCTGAACTAACTATAACGGGGGAATTTCTATGGTTTTGTACAAGTGAAATGTCCAACTAACTATAACTTCCCTAAAACCTATGGTTTTTTTAAGTGAATTTCAAATGTTTTTTAAATGCTAGTTTCTAACAATGCCTACATAGGTAGGACATGTGAAGAAAGAAGAAAAAACGCACAGAAAGAAGCAAAAGAAATGCAGAAAGAAGCAACAGAAGTCCACAAAGACGAAGAAGAGTGCAGGAAGAAGGAAGACGTGCAGAAAGAACCAACAGAGGAGCAGAAAGAGGCATTGTTGCAAAATCATCCTGTGCCCACAACTTTTTCAGACGGGTACTGATGGCAACTGACTCTGACTAACCAGGCCTAGAGCCTGTGCTATGCTAAAAGACACTTAGAATACAGTGAAAACACCTACATACACTAGGGAACACTATTACACTGGGGTACCTCTGTGATTAGCATGATCTCCTCTGTAAGGCCCTAGTACATAATAGGGCAGGGGGATTAAAACTACCTCTAAGTCAGAGGTGCTACTTTAACTAACTAGTAATCATGTTTGCAGAGTGATGGAGAAAGGGTGCTGGGCGTCCAACTAACGTTCAGGAATTCCGCTGCGTAGGACTTACAGGAGGTACCAGGAGGGATTCTTGGCCCCCAAATTTCCTCAGAACTAAATTGGACTTCATCCCGTAGTCTGCCACAAGGCACGTTTGCAGAGTGGTAGAGAAAGGGGGCCATGGCCTCCGAAGACGTCTTAGCAATCCCACTGTGTGGGACTTACTGGATGAAACAAGAGGGTTGGTTGGCCCCCAAGGACATCTTTGGGGGCCAACTTCCCAAACTATTACCTCCAGTCAGTCCCACACAGCAGCACTGGTAAGTACTTGTACCAGGCCATGCCCACTTTGCCCACCACTCTACAAACGTGCTTCCTGGCACACTCTTGGATGGGGATTGAAGTCCCCTTCACTGCTGGGGGTCCTTTAAGGGCCAAATAGCCTACCTTTTACCTCCAGTAAACCCCACGCAGTGGGATTCGTGAGAGGTAGACAAAGGCTGTGCCCCCTTTCTCCACCACTCTGCAAACGCGCCCCCTGGAGCGTTGTAAGTTGGGAGATTAAGTCCCCTTGAATCCTTACGGTCCCTAGGGTCCAACTAGCCAACCAAGTACCTCCAGTAAGCGCCACAGAGCTGCGTTGCAGAGAGGTGTAAAAAGGGGTTTGACCTGGCCCACCTCTCTGCAATGCAGCGCAGTGGCGCTTACTGGAGGTACCTGGTGGGCTAGTTGGCCCCCAGGGACCCTCAGGATTGAAGAGGAATTAATTCCCCAAGTTAAAACGCACCACAGGGCGTGTTTGCACACATGTCACCTCAGGCCCCGCCCCCTCCCTTCACCACTGTGCAAACACACCCCGTGACATGTTTTAAGATGGGGGATTAAGTCCCCTTGAATCCTGAGGGTCCCTCGGGTCCAACTAGCCCACAGAGCTGCTTTGCAGAGCGGTGTAAAAAGGGCTGTGGCCTGGACCACCTCTCTGCAACGCAGCGCAGTGGCGCTTACTGGAAGCACCTGGTGTGCTAGTTGGCCCCCAGTGGCCCTTAGGATTGAAAGGGAATTAATTCCCAACTTTAAACGTGCCACAGGGCGTGTTTGCACACGTCACCTCAGGTCCCACCCCCTCCCTTCACCACTGTGCAAACGTGCCCCATGGCGCATTTTAAGTTGGGAGATTAAGTTATCTTGAATCCTGAGGGTCCCTGGGGTCCAACTAGCCCACCAGGTACCTCCAGTAAGCGCCACAGAGCTGCGTTGCAGAGAGTTGTAAAAAGGGGCGTGGGCTGGACCACCTCTCTGCAAAGCAGTCCTGTGGCGCTTACTGGAGGTACCTGGTGGGCTAGTTGGCCCCCAGGGACCCCCAGTATTGAGGGGGAATTAATTCCCCAACTTAAAACGCGCCACAGGGTGCGTTTGCAGAGTGGTGCTGGGAGGGGGTGGGCCCCAGGGCTATTAAGGGTTCCAGGAGGGGGGCCACGCGGCCCCCCTCCCAACCAATGCACAGCCCTGGAGAGGTGGTGGTTCCCGGGGTTTGGAGGTCCTTAACAGACCCCCATATTTGCATTATAGTGCCCCGGGGAGGTGGCTGTCACCGGGGCGCGTAGGGGGGTCTAGCTCCCCCACGCAGGTATATTTATTTTTAAAAAAAGAAGCCCCGGGTGGTGGTGGGACCCGGGGCTGCGGGGGTTCCCCTGGACCCCCGCAATTTTATTTCTGCATGCCCCCGGGACCTGGCCCACCTGGGGGCTTAATTCAACGAAGCGTGGGAGCCCGCTCTTCGTTTTTTAAAATTTTCGGCCGGATTCACGCACCCAGCGCGCATTTGGGCAATTTTTTTTTTTTTTAAAACAAAAATGGTTTTTTGGGCCCTGGGGTCCTTGTGGGACCCCCTGAGCAGACCTAGGGGGTCAGGGTGTTTCTACCCTGCCCCTTTTTCTTTTTTACATTTCTCTTTCTGTTTTCTTGTGCCGCATGGCTGCCAACACTTCCTGGTGTGGAGTTTTTACAGCCAATTAGAATCAAGCTCGTGATCGGGAGGGTGCGTGGATCCTCCGTGCCTCTAAATATCTAAACTTTTATTTTTTGATTTTCTCAGCAACTACTGAACGGATTTACACCATTTAAAAAAAAGGATGCTTTCTGAAGCAAGCACTACCTTTTTGCCAAATTTGGTGTAATTCAGTTCAGCAGTGGGCCATAAGTATCCAAGTTCACGAAGATTCGTCAACAGGTGCCAAAGTTATTGGAAAAGCAAAAAACGAGGTCCCAACTATTACTACGTACTGGCGTGTGTGTGTGTGTGTGTATATATGTATGTGTATGTGTGTGTATATATGTGTATGTGTGTATATATATATTCACTGAAAAAACCATAGGTTTCACACACGTTATAGTTAGGAATTAGCATTTAAAAAACCTTGCAAATTCACTGAAAAAACCATAGGTTTCACACATGTTATAGTTAGCGGAAATTTTACTGATAAAAAACCAATGAAATTGCCCCGTTATAGTTAGTGCTGGCAACTATAACTCACGCGACCGCAATCCTCTGCTGATGCTAATACTGTATTTAGACACTTATTTGCCCATGTCTTCTTCCATACATTTTTAGCTATACATATATTACAAATATTTTTTTTTCATAAAGACACATATGTCATCAGCAGAAGATTGCGGTCGCGTGAGTTATAGTTGCCAGCACTAACTATAACGGGGCAATTTCATTGGTTTTTTATCAGTAAAATTTCCGCTAACTATAACATGTGTGAAACCTATGGTTTTTTCAGTGAATTTGCAAGGTTTTTTAAATGCTAATTCCTAACTATAACGTGTGTGAAACCTATGGTTTTTTCAGTGAATTTGTACGGTTTTTTAAATGCTAAGTGACTTTACGCCATTCGTGGCGTGCGCGCCCACTTAACGCAGTTCGTTCCGTGCGCGCACGGTGCGCTTCGCGCACCGTGCGCGCACAGTGAGCACGCGGTGCGCTTCGCGCACCGCGCACCCACTTTACGCAGTTAGTGCCGTGCCCACGTTACGCTAGATGGGCCATGTACGCACGATGCGCTTCGCGCACCGTGCGCACATGGAGGACATATTATGCGCTTCCTTGTGATAGGTAATCTGTTGAAATTTTTTGGGAAAATTTTCTGTGCTCTGATAAGCCATGCACAAATGGTGGCCTTCGGCCACCATTTGCACAAGGGGTGGAGAAAGTGTGGATAGTGTTTTTTTTATTTTTATTTTTTTACCGTACGCTTACGGTAAGCGTACGGTAAGCGTACCCCGCGAAATTGCCGAAAAAAAAATAATGCCGTTTTTGCTCTTGGGGGATGTTTGGGGACTCCCTCAACATGACTATGTGAGAGGGAGTTGTCAAAACATCCCCGTAACATGTTTTTGGCCATCATGTTTGATACATAACACTCAGTGCGGTAGACAAAATGGCGGACGCCGCTTCCTGGTTTCTGCCGATTCGAATGTTTACTAAGATCTAAGAGCCAATCAGAATCGCGCTCGCGCACGCCACCGTACGCTTACCGTAAGCGTACGGTAAGCGTACCGTAAGCGGGCTCAGATATATATATTGATTTAAAGGCTATTTTCTCAGAATCTACTGAACAGATTTACACCAAACCTACAAAAGGCACTTCCTTGACCTAGGGACTACCTCTCTGCCAAATTTCTAGTAATTCTGTTCAGCCGTTCGGGCTGTAGCTCGTTCTAAAGGTCCTATGGAAAAATGCATGGGAAAAACGCGTTTTGGGACCCCCCTTTTATCTCAGCCCCCGCTTGACGAATCCCCCCGAGACTTTCAGGGTAGGAGCGGAGCGTAGCGCCCCACCTATTTTGAGAAATTCGCGAGGATTCGTCGACCGGCGCCAAAGTTATTCAAAATAGAATGTTGAGGTTTTCCTATGGAAACGTGGTCCTAACTATAACTACCTACTGGCGACCGCCAGTAGGTAATATATATATGTATATTATTTTCTTCTATTGCTCTAGCACTTTTCTGAGAGTAAAAGTGAACAATATTTTAGTATGCTCTTTAAAGCGACCATGATTATGAATCATATTAGATCCTTAACCGAAGATTCTCCTGGGAGTCGATATTACTAAGAGTTCTATGATATTAACCAAATGTTTGCATACTCATTGTTCACTTTGCACTTGTAAATTATACATTTATTTAAGTGTAGTTTTATTTTTTAGGTATTGCTCTATGGAGTAACTACTGGAATCTGTAACGTTTTTGTTTATCTCTTTAATTTCCATGATTGTGTAATGGTTGCCATGACAAGACAATATTTTAACGTAATGGAGCCTAACTGTGTGAGCTGTGTTACCACCAAAACGCATCAGGAGCCAACTGAGAAATAAATCTTGTAGCACTCTTACCCAGCGTGTCAGTGCCTATTTCGTGAATGGTGAGGAGCATGATTGGAGTAGATATGTATGTATGTATGTATATATATATATATATATTCACTGAAAAAACCATAGGTTTCACACACGTTATAGTTAGGAATTATCATTTACAAAACCTTGCAAATTCACTTAAAAAACCATAGGTTTCACACATGTTATAGTTAGCTGTACATTTCACTCGTAAAAAACCAATGAAATTCCACGTTATAGTTAGATCAGGTAACTATAACTTGCGCGCCCACAATAAACTGCTGATGACGTCACATATTACATCACTCATGACATGGTCAGTGACATCACTCATGACATCAATGATGACATCTGAAATTACACATTGTGGATTGCGGTCGCGCAAGTTATAGTTACCTGATCTAACTATAACGTGGAATTTCATTGGTTTTTTACGAGTGAAATGTACAGCTAACTATAACGTGTGTGAAACCTATGGTTTTTTCAGTGAATTTGTACGGTTTTTTAAATGCTAAGTTATGTATTTATTTTTAATTTTTTTTTCTGGTTTTTCACTGTGCGCACACCCTGGCGCACGGTGCGCTACGCGCACGGTGCGCACGCTGTGGGCGCTCGGTGCGCTTCCCCTTTTTTTACACAGTAACATTTGTTTTTTTCTCCCTTGTGGGTCCTTTAATTTATTTAATAAATGTGTTTGTTACTTCTTTATTTTTTTTTATTATTTTTTTTTCCCGTGCGCGTACGGTAAGCTTACCGTACGCGCACTCCGCAATTTTTTTAAAAATTATTAAATGTATTTTTCGTACTTTTGGGTCCTTCTTGGACCCCCTGACAAACACTAGGGGGTCTGCAACTCCCTTCGTGCCCCCTTTTCACGTTCCCCACCTTTGTTTGTCAGTGCGAGAGACAGAAAATGGCGGCCGACACTTCCTGATTTCGACCGATTCGAATGTTTACAGTCATGTAACCACCAATCAGAATTGAGCTCGCGCACGGCACCGTACGCGTACGGTAAGCTTACGGTAAGCGCACGGAGCGCGCTTACAGATATATATATTGATTTAAATGCTATTTTCTCAGGACCTACTGAACAGATTTACACCAGACCTACAAAAGGCACATCCTTGACCTGAGGACTACCTCTCTGCCAAATTTCAAGTAATTCTGTTCAGCCGTTCGGGCTGTAGCTCGGACTAAAGGTCCTATGGGAAAATGCATGGGGAAAACGCGTTTTGGGACCCCCCTTTTTTCTCAGCCCCCGCTTGACGAATCCCCCCGAGACTTTCAGGGTAGGAGCGGAGCGTAGCGCCCCATTAGTTTTGAAAATTTCGCGAGGATTCGTCGACCGGCGACAAAATTATTCCAAATAGAATGTTGCGGATTTCCTATGGAAACACGGTCCTAACTATAACTATCTACTGGCGACCGCCAGTAGATAATATATATATATATATATATATATATATATATATATATATATGTATATATGTATATTCCTTGCTCCTTTCTCCAATCTGTTCCCGTAGTTTTCGAAAAAGGCACAAACTCCACTTACTTAGTGCTGATTTTTTAATTTATTTTCACAGTGCATAGCCGCCATGACACGTTTCAGACCTCTAGGGTCCTTGATCACATGACATATCATGGTGTTCTTCCACTATTTAAAGTGCCAAGTGCTCATTATTTTACATGATGAAGCTGGAAAACAGACTATCCGTTTGATTTCCTCATTTACACATTTAAGAAACCTCTATAATGAAAACGGTCTTGTTTCAGAGGATCAGTAATCATTTTTCTGGCTGTATAAATACATTGCAATTTTACATTATTATGTTAGTTTACACTTGTTGATGTTTTGATCACATTACATGTTAGATTAACATTTCTAATTAATCAAATCAGAGTAGATCATCCTCGACCTTGTACAATATATGCATACGGGTTCTAAAAATAACTGTATAAATACATTCTTTTTTTTATTTAAATGAAATACCCTTAAAATATGATAAAATCCTGGTCTCATATGGATTTCTGTGCAAAATACGCATTCGCATGTAAACAATGTAAAGTTTTATTCTCTTTAGACCTGTTTCTAATGTGCAAATGTTAGCAAAAAAAGTGCTTTATATTGTGCAAAACAGTGCTAATGTTCATTACCATTCACCTGTGCAAAAATACTGTATATAAAAACAATTTTGTGTTGCCACATGAGCCCATGTTTTACAACTACAAGCAAGAAGATAAAACTCAACTATTATCGGGGGGAGGGGTCTTTTATAAATAATTGATAACTGAACTTTTTGTTTTCATAGTTTCAAAATGCACATCTACTGACTTCAGTTTCTGCTGTTTTCAGCTTGCATAATTACAGTTATAGCCATGTATATAAATCTTCAGCAGTGTTCAGCCCATGCGGGGTCTTGCTATCTAGTTCAAGGATATACTTTGTTTCTAATCGCCGGAGCATAGCCTCCCTATCTCCTCCTCTTCTTGGTGGCGGAATGCTATCAATTACAAAGTATTTTAAATGGTCTAGGCTACTAGCATGGACCTCTTCAAAGTGACGGGCCACCGGATAATTCATATCTTTATTAGTGATGGCCCGTATGTGCTGGAGTATCCTCTTGTGGACCTGCAGTTTCGTGCTTCCCACATACCGCAGTCCACAAGAGCACTCCAGCACATATACTGCAAACTCCGATTTACATGTCAACAATTTATTGATGACTGTAAATCTATCCTTGAATGTTGTAGAATATGAGGTCTTACTTTCACCCCATTTGCAAGCCCTGCATGTCGAACAACGTACAAATCCATTTCTATTGGACAGTCAGTTAATGCCCTTGGACAATTCGGGGCTGCTGCTGACTATATAGTCCCCTGTGCTCGGCGCTTTCCTGTATGTTATTAAGGGTTTTTCCGGCATTTTATTACCAATTACTGGGTCATTCTGCACTAAATGCCAGTTGTTTTTGACAATTTTCCTTAGGCTGTAACTTTGTTTATTATACGTAAGGATTAGTCGGGGGCTGCTTTCAGTGGTTAGATCTTTTCCCTTTTTGTTTTTACTGGCGGAAGGTTTAAAGAGTAAGTCCTCACGTAGTTTGGATCGAGTACGACTTCTTGCCTCCTCTATTGTGTTTTCTTTGTATCCCCTAGCTAAAAAACGAGTCTTACATTCACTTTGAGCTTTGGTTAAATCTGACTTCTTGCTACATATTCTTTGAATTCTTAGCATCTCCCCGTAGGGTATGCTAAAAATTGTATACTTGGGGTGAAAGCTACTAGAGTGAAGAATTGTGTTACCCGATGTAGGTTTGCGATGTAAACGTGTTTCCAGCTTATTATTTGAAACATAAACTTCTACATCTAGGAAACATATTACACTTTCACTGATGGTATATGTAAGTTGAATGTTAACATCATTTACATTCAACTCCCTAATAAATTCCTCTTTACTTATTTTATCCCCCTGCCAGATTACAAAGAGGTCATCAATAAACCGTACCCACTTGATTATTTTGTTATTCCAGATTTCCGCATATTTGTTTTTTACAACTACCTCCTCCCACCATCCCATATGGAGGCAGGCGTAGCTGGGTGAAAAGTTTGCGCCCATTGCTACGCCCCTCACTTGATATACTTGCTGTTGAAATAAAAAGTAATTGTTATGCAAACAAAACCTAGTTAAATCAATTAGCATTTTGTTATGGGTGTGGAATTCTATAGGTCTTTTTCCTAGGAAATGTTCCAGTGCTTTGATTCCATCACAATGGTATATTGATGTATAGAGATTACATACATCCATGGAAATCAATAGGTAATCTTCCTGCCAATTGAGTCCATGTAACTGCCTCAGGAAGTCTGTAGTGTCTTGTATGTATGATGGTAATACTTTCACTGATTCTTGTAGAAATGAATCGATATACACTGAAAAATTTTCTGTGAGGCTTTGTATAGCAGAAATTATTGGTCGACCAGGGGGATTAGAGCTATCCTTGTGAATTTTGGGGATAAAGTACATTACAGGCAGTACAGGGTGATCATTTTTTAGATATTTTAGTTCATCGTGGTTAATAAGGCCACTACTTTTCCAAGCCAATAGCTTCCCATGCAGCTCATTTTGCGCTGTCTTGGTTGTTCTATTGCTTATTTTGTAGCACGCACGATCACCTAGTTGTTTAGAGGCTTCCTCTAAGTATTGGGTTTTTGGCCAAATGACCACATTTCCGCCTTTGTCCGAATTACGTACCACCACTGTGTCATTGTCTCATAGTTTTTTAATTAATTGCTGATATTTCAGTTGATGTACATTTTGTTTCTTTCTCTGAGCTTGAGTTTTATAGTGTAAAGATCTCACCTCTTTTATTAGGATTTCATTGAATGTGTCAATGGAGTCCCTTAATAATACTGGGATAAACCTGGATTTTGGTTTAAACTTTGTTTTTGGCACCAAGTTGACATTGATTCCTTGTTGTGCCATTGTTTGTTGTGTTGACTCATTGTGTGTTGATTCTACATCGTCATTTTGCAGTTGCTGGAGGTCACATATCAGGCTAATATCTGAGGCTGTTAATGCACTCCCTGTGCTGTCAGATGCTTCCTGTGATATTTCCTCCTTATTTTTGTCCTGTTTTAGGAGATGATATTTTCGTAACTTTAATTTTCGGATAAATTTGTAAATATCCACACGCGTTTGGGGATAATCAAAGTTGCTTTCTGTGCAAAATGTGAGTCCCAATGCCAACAATTGTTGCTCTGCCACATCCAAATTGATATTTGACAAATTGATGACTGAGTTAGTATTTTCCAATAGTGGGATTGCTAACGGCGCCAACCCCTGTTCTTCTTTTTGCTTATATTCGTTTTGCCGTCTTCTTGTCCTTCTCTCTCGTCATTTTTTGTTTTTCCTTTGTCGGGTTTGAATCTTTCTTTCATGGGGCGTAGGGTTTGTCTCCTTGCATCTCTTAATAAATCCAACTCCTCCCCTATCGAGCGTCGTCTCGTCTGCTGGTTTGCCCCTTCCCTTAATCCCGTGTTGTGCTCTGTTTCAGACTCAGTCTCCACGGAGGAGCTTAGGTCTGACACTGAAGATGTAGTCGGTAGTTCTCTACTTGTACCTGCCACATATACTTGAGTATTTCTTCTGGTGTCACCTTTTTGTGCTGACTTAACTGCATCGTATTTCCTTGAGAAGGTAAATATTTGGCTTTGGTCATAGTCGTTTTTATCCCTTTGGAATTTAAATGTTTTTCGTTTTTTTATTATTTCCTCTTCTTTTTTCAATCTTGCCACCATATCTTCTCTCATTTTGGATGTTGTTTCGTTTATTTCTGCCTGATTTATTTGTTGATTGAGTTCATCAATCTGCTCCAGTAAACTCTTCCTGTCAATATTGGCGTATTTTACCAAGATTTCCACCAGTCGTAGTGAGGATTCTAAATTACACTCACCCCATTCACGTAGCATTTTGGGGTTAGGGTTCTAGTAGCTTGGGGCAAGCATTATGCGCAGACCCCGTGGGATTCTGCCAACTTCCAGATATCTAGACAGGGACTTGTGTTCCCACCATTTTGCTTGTTCTGTGCGCATTACCTTTTCTTATTTCTTATATTATTCTTTCAAAGTCACATTGCCCCCAATGCTACTGTTGCCATTCCCGCTAGTCTGCAATCGTGTTGCCATGACAAGACAATATTTTAACGTAATGGAGCCTAACTGTGTGAGCTGTGTTACCACCAAAACGCATCAGGAGCCAACTGAGAAATAAATCTTGAAACACTCTTACCCAGCCTGTCAGTGCCTATTTCGTGAATGGTGAGGAGCAGGATTGGAGTAGATATGTATGTATGTATGTATGTATATATGTATATATGTATATGTATATGTCTTCTTAATCCAAAAGCCCGGAAGTACGGAGCTTCCTCACGGCGGTCCTGGGCGGGCTCCGGCCGTCCCATAAATCAAAGTTCGCTTCCACACACACAATGAAAGAAATCCAGGACTCCCACAGGCGATGCTTTAGAATTTATTTCAGGCACAAAGCGCCTCACCAACGCGTTTCGCTAACAGCTTGTGATGACAAAAACTTTATTCAGCCTCATTTTATGAACAAGTTTCGTTCAAATCCACGAAACAAAGGTAGGACCATTTAATTCATACAATGCATCTTTGTAAACAAGCGCCATCTTAGAATGGTTCATAATCTATGAATCGATAGCTTGACTGATTATTTGTTTAGCGATTTCACAACAATCAAGCTTATTGAATAATTTGATGATTCATAAAAACAATTTCATTAATTCATGACGGTAGATTCCATAATTATCAGGTCCAAGTGGACGAATATACTATACATCCCAATTCATTAGGTGACAGAAAAATTATAATGTGCTGAATTAGCGTCATACAAATATTTAATAAATTTGTGACGATGTATGCTAAATCATATGCCTCAATGTGCAAGGCATGTGCTAACAGCAAAGACTGTAAAACATTAGTGGTACCCCATACTGGTAAAGAGTTTGAGATCAGGGGAGATTTCACATGTGAAACAGAATATTGTGTTTATTGTTTAATTTGTCCTTGTGGAAAATTCTATATTGGTAGCACAATCCATCGTGCTAAAAAACGGGTCTTAGAACATATGCGTGCCATTAAACGTAATGACAAAGTGCCTAAGTACAACAACATGGTTCAGTCTTTCTTCTATTAAAAAAACGAGTTATTTTTAAAATATCAAATGTGAGGATCTAAAACACATGACTGTCAGCTAAGCAAATATCAAATCAAAAAATATACAGCATGAATGCGAAAACTTATTTTAAGATGCTAGCTTGGTATAATAGACAGAAACAAAGGCCATACATTAACACAAGACACATGTGAAAAATCGATGCTAGAATATGTACAAACTATGCTGATAAATATGTGCAAATTACGCCGTGCAAATTATGCTGTTATAATGTAAATACATTTCATATAATCAATTTGCCAAATATATGTGCAAATAACGCAAACAATGAATAAAATTCGTCACATAATCTAATACAATCCTTTATCAATCATTTGATGTAAAATATATATATATATATATATATATATATATATATATATATATATATATAAAGACTGTAAAACATTAGTGGTACCCCATACTGGTAAAGAGTTTGAGATCAGGGGAGATTTCACATGTGAAACAGAATATTGTGTTTGTTTAATTTGTCCTTGTGGAAAATTCTATATTGGTAGCACAATCCATCGTGCTAAAAAACGGGTCTTAGAACATATGCGTGCCATTAAACGTAATGACAAACAGTACCTAGTGGCACGCCATTTCTACATGGCGCATAATCAGGATGAAAAGTGGTAAAGTGAGCAAGGGACTCCCGTCTGAGCATACCCTGCCAACTTATGGCGAACAAAGCGGTACAAAAGGGGGTGGTGATGGACGGAGCATCAGAACCAATCAAACACTCACACCCAGTCAACAGATCTGGGTTTGATCCATCACCGTTCTTTAGCCCTCTCTGCCACCCCAGTTCGGACATGGCCATATGCAAATCAGTCTGACCCTGTGCCTCATGGGAACAGTCCAGCCCGAACTGCCAAGCCATGCCTTCCCTGGACCGGAAACAAGCTTCCTAGGACCGGTTTCTGGCATTTCAGCTGTCTTCAGCCAGGCTTGCTTGAATCCAGTGGCAAAGTGAGCAAGGGACTCACGTCTGAGCATACCCTGCCAACTTATGGCGAACAAAGCGGTACAAAAGGGGGTGGTGATGGATGGAGCATCAGAACCAATCAAACACTCACACCCAGTCAACAGATCTGGGTTTGATCCATCACCGTTCTTTAGCCCACTCTGCCACCCCAGTTCAGACATGGCCATATGCAAATCAGTCTGACCCTGTGCCTGAAGAGGGGTGAAACCCCGAAACCGGTCCTAGGATGCTTGTTTTAGGGGTGGGCGGAATTTGCGTAATCGCGTTACGCAAATCTCCGCGAAACGGTATAAAATCTCAGCGAACACGCAGAAATTCCGCAAACACGCGGAATTGCTTGTTCGCGATGCTTTTTTCATGTTCACAATCGCGGTTTGCGTGCTCGGGGAGAAATATCTCGCGAACACGCGTTTTGAGAACGCGAACAAGCAAAAATTCCGCGAAGTCGCGGAAAGCGGAATTTGGGGCAATTTCGCGGACTCCGCAGAACGCGAAATTACCCAAATTCCGCAAATTCCGCGAACGGAACGGAATTTACCGCCCAGGCCTAGCTTGTTTCCTGTCCATCAATTGTTGTTTTTGCATTTGTCACCCCGAGTGGGACGGGTATGCTCAGACGTGAGTCCTGTGCTCTCCATGCCACTGGAATCAAGCTATCCTGGCTGAAGAGGGGTGAAACCCCGAAACCGGTCCTAGGATGCTTGTTTCCAGTCCAGGGAGGACCTGGCTTGGCAGTTCGGGCTGGACTGTTCCCATGAGGCACAGGGTCAAGACTGATTTGCATATGGCTGGGTTCAAACTGGAATGGCATGTGAGCAAAAAAACGATGGATTTATGCCCAGATCTCTGTACTGGGGTGAATGTATGACATTGTTCTGCATTCTGTCCATCAATTGTTGTTTTTGCATTTGTCACCCCGAGTGGGACGAGTATGCTCAGACGTGAGTCCCGTGCTCTCCATGCCACTGGAATCAAGCTATCCTGGCTGAAGAGGGGTGAAACCCCGAAACCGGTCCTAGGATGCTTGTTTCCAGTCCAGGGAGGACCTGGCTTGTCAGTTCGGGCTGGGCTGTTCCCATGAGGCACAGGGTCAAGACTGATTTGCATATGGCTGGGTTCAAACTGGAATGGCATGGTGAGCAAAAAAACGATGGATTTATGGCCAGATCTCTGTACTGGGGTGAATGTATGACATTGTTCTGCATTCTGTCCATCAATTGTTGTTTTTGCATTTGAAATAAATTCTAAAGCATCGCCTGTGGGAGTCCTGGAGTTCTTTCGTGTGTGTGGAAGTGAACTTTGATATATGTATATGTATGTATATGTATATGTGTATATGTATATATGTATATGTATATGTATATATATATATATATATATATATATATATATATATATATATATATTCAACAACCTCGATGACGCTGAACCTCCAACTTGGCGAACAGAGACACTACCAATCCCAGGAATAAGGCAAGATGTTGTTTATTTGACGGAGATGCACAAAATCTGACGCGTTTCGGGCGGTTGCCCTTGCTCACAGATAGTCAGTGCCTGAATTGCCATTTTTTTAAATCTGCTTTGTGTGCACCACGTGGGGTAATAGACATAGACAAACTACTAAGTGCCTAAGTACAACAACATGGTTCAGTCTTTCTTCTATTCAAAAAACGAGTTATTTTTAAAATATCAAATGTGAGGATCTAAAACACATGACTGTCAGCTAAGCAAATATCAAATAAAAAAATATACAGCATGAATGCGAAAACTTATTTTAAGATGCTAGCTTGGTATAATAGACAGAAACAAAGGCCATACATTAACACAAGACACATGTGAAAAATCGATGCTAGAATATGTACAAACTATGCTGATAAATATGTGCAAATTACGCCGTGCAAATTATGCTGTTATAATGTAAATACATTTCATATAATCAATTTGCCAAATATATGTGCAAATAACGCAAACAATGAATAAAATTCGTCACATAATCTAATACAATCCTTTATCAATCATTTGATGTAAAATATATGGCATGAATGCTCATAAGTCTTGTATATGCCTTCGAAATATGAAATCCTATTTATAAATGTTGATCCCAACATAAAAAATATTGAATTTTGAAATGGCTGGACCATGTCTTAATTAACCATGTCTGAATTGTTTTAAAATACATCAAACGTGAAAAACTTAATAAAACGAGTGAAAAAATGTTTTACCCAAAAAGTGTGCCACTGATATCTACTGTATCAATACCAAATTCTAAGAATAGAATAAAAAACATTTTTTAGCAAAAATTGGCAATGTCACAGGGAAGCAGCTTCATGTAGAAATGCTACTAATGGTGTCATGTCTGTAATTTATTACTCAGTTTCATTTTATAAAAAATGATACAGATCCTCCGTAGTGTTCAACCCGTTGGGGAACTTACTGTCCAGTTCTAAAATTAATTTTGATTCCAGCTTTCTTAACAATTTGTCCCTGTCCCCACCTCTTTGTAATTTCGGAATTGCTCCGATCACGTAATAGCTGAGGCATTGTAAGTTGTTATTGTGGACTGTTTTAAAATGCCTGGCCACAGGGTATGAAGTGTCGTTGTTAACGATAGCTCGAAGATGTTGGAGCATTCTGACATGCACCTGAAGCTTAGTGCTGACCACGTATTTTAAGCCGCAGGTGCATGTCAGAACATAAACTGCATATTCAGTCTTGCAGTTGTAAGTACCCCTAATTTGAATCATGTCTGGGCTGAAGGGGGTAGCATATTGCGTGGTATTTGTTCCGAACTTGCAGGCCCTGCAGCTGGAACATTTAACAAACCCCGGCCGGCAACCACATTAAGTCTTTGCTCAATTCCGGAAAGCTTTTCGTAATTTGGGCCCTCATAGAAGGTCCCTTTCTGTAGGTGATAATGGGAGCTGTGGGTTATCTGGGGGCCAAAACCCCATCAGTCAAAAGTATTGGCCAGCTATGGTTCAAGATGGATCTGATTTTCCTTTCTTGACGATTGAAAGTAGTCACAAACCCGGGAGTGCCTTCCATATCGTTAGCTACTGAATCTGTTGCTTGTGTGGATGGGGGATTGGTATCTAGTAATGCCTCTCTAGGTTTAGTTTTTATTTTTGCCATGGCTTGTTTTAGAATGGTGTCTTTATAACCTATTAAGTGCCTGTGTAGTGCAGTGTGACAAATCCTCCTCGGTGCTGCAGATACGTTTGAGTCTTAGAAGCTCTCCGTATGGAATATTGTTGATGACTTGTCTAGGGTGGGCACTGCTGGCATGTAGAGTAGTGTTTCCAGCAGTGCCTTTTCTGTGCAAAGTAGTGGCTATTTGCCCTTTGTGTATGTAAATTTTTACATCCAAAAAATCTACTTGTTGTTTGTTGATATTAGATGTAAATTTTAAATTTTGCTCATTAATGTTTATATTTTTAACAAATTCAATTGCACTTTGTTGGTCCCCTTTCCATACAATAAAAACGTCAGCAATATAACGCAGCCATTTAAGAACATAATCATGGTAAGCAGAACTGTGTGTGCTTGAGGACCTGCTCCTCCCACCAGCCTACGTGCAAGCACGCGTAGCTGGGAGAAAAGCAGGCCCCCATCGCAACTCCTCTCTTTTGTAGGTACAAGTTTTTGCCAAATAAAAAATAATTGTTGTCAAGACACCAGGTTACTAGTTCTATAAGCATTTTGTTATGACCATAACATTGTATCGGTCTTCTGCTTAAGAAGTACTCCAATGCCTTCAATCCCGTATGGTGTTCAATACTGGTATAAAGGGATTCAATATCCAAAGTAATGAATATCAAATCCGGAGTCCAAACTAAATTTTTAATCTTTTTCAAAAAGTCCCCAGTGTCTTTGATGTAGGTGGGCAAACCAGTAACTATGTCCTGTAAAAAGTAATCAATATATTGGGTGATACGTTCTGCAACTCCTTGCATGGCCGATATAATGGGCCTTCCAGGGACAGGTGATGTATTTTTGTGCACTTTGGGGATTAAATATAACCTCGGTAGAACAGGATTTTCAACATGTAGGAACTTAAATTCTTCAGCCGATATCATTCCTTCTCTCTTCCATCTGAAAAGGATTTTTTTGATATTGTATTGTCTTTGGCTGCATTGTATTCCTTGTGTGTGGTTTTTGCATAGCAAAGGGGATCACTGAGCTGTTTGTGTGCCTCTGCAATATATTCCTCTTGAGGCCAAATGACAATATTTCCCCCTTTGTCCGAAGTGGTGACAATAATATGATGGTCATTGCTCAGTCGTTTAATTAATGCTGCATTTTCTTTTTCATGTTCACTTTTATATCGTCTCCTGTGTTTGATTTTGTAATGCAGTTTTTTAGATCCTCCACAATCACCTCATGGAAGGTATCTATGGTCCCTGGGCATATTAGGCATGAAAGTGGACTTTGGCTTGAAAGGAGTGATATGTGCTCCTGTTTGTAAAATTGTGGCGACATTGAGTTCTTGTTGCGTTGATGAGGCCTCCCCGGGTTCAACCGTATCACTTTGAAGTTGGTGCATGGTGAGAAATAATCTAGCATCTGCTGCTGTTAAATCTGTGCTAGGCTGGATGCTGGTAACTTGTTCTCGTTCTTTGAGACCTTCTTTAATACTGAAATTTTTTTGTAGTTTCAGTTTACGAATATAACAAAAGACATCTACACGTGTACTGGTGTAGTTAAAGTCACTGACAGGACAAAAAAACAAACCGAGACTGAGGAGCTGCTTTTCCGCCTCGGAAAGGGTAATAGACGAAAGATTTACTATAGTATTATCTTTTATTGATTTTTGCGCCAATATTGCCTTTTTGGTTTTCTGTAGGAATTTGCGCTTTTTGCGACGTTCTCTCCGTCTTTTGTTGATTCTTGCTCTTTTTTCTTTTGATTGCGTGGTCTCAGGGTTTGCAAACGGTCGTACACTAAAAAATCAATTTCTTCACCAAGGTCCAGTATTTTCGACCTGTCATCTGTTGCTAGGCTGCTGGTACTGCCTTCATCTGAAGATATCATGCTCGTTATGGAATCAATATCACTTTCTACAATGGCAGATTGAATGTTGGCGCTTGCCAATGCTTCCTTGTGAGCAGACATAACGGTTGTTGATTGGTTTGATTTGGATTTTTTGATGTTGTCAAATTTGCGCGCAAAAGTGTAGATACGACCCTGCTCATAGTCCTCCTTGTCTCGAGCAAATTTGTACACTTTGCGCGCTTTAATCTTATCCTCTTGTTTCACCAACCGTTCCTGTATTTCTTTTTTGGATTTGGTGATAGAATCATTAGGTTCAAATTTGCAGAGCATTTCATTTATTTCATCAATCTGCTTAGCCAGAGCCAGTCTGTCAACTTCCGCATATTTTACTAGAAGCTTTACCAAATTGGTTGATGCTGCCATCATATATATATATAGCTCTGGGGAATACAATTCCCAACATGCAGCACAAGCAAAGTGCAGCCCACTGAGGGCTTTGCTAACCAATAGCAGCATGTGATGCAATTTAACCAATAGCAGCATGTGATGCAATTTAAATAAAGGAGCAATCTGCAGCCACTTGTAAACAGCCTATGATTAAGGGGCGGAGAGCCCTGAAACGCGTCGGGCACCTTAAACCTACCGTGATGTAAAGGCGAGTGACATCAGTGCAAGCCGTTGGCTGGGTTGCAGCCATGTGCGTCCTGAAGAGCTCCAGGGCAATTTGGTTTATATGTATATATATTTGTGAGTGAGGTGCTGTGTGAGTGGCAGTATTCTTGAGTGGGTGGGTGTGTCTGTGGCTGTATGGATGAGTGAGTGGCACTATGGGGGTAAGTGGGTATATAGTGACTGTATGGGTGAGTGGGTGGGTGTCTGAATGGCTGTATGAGTGAGTGGCTGTTTGGTTGGCTGTTTGGTTAAGTGAGGTGGTGTGTGAGTGGCTGTATTGAAGAGTAAGTGTGTAGATGGCTGTATGGGTGAGTGTGGATGTGTGAGTGCTTGTATGGCTGTGTGAAGGGGTATGTAAGTGGTGAGTGAGTGTGTGACTGCTTGTATGGGTAGGTGAGTAGCTGTGTTCAGGGGCTGTATGGGTGAGTGAGTTGGTGTGTGAGTGGATGTGTAGGTAAATAGGTGGATGTGTGGGTAGCTTTATGGGTTAATATGTGGCTATGTGACTGGTTGTATGGGTGAGTGGCTGGGTGTGTAAGTGGCTGTACAAGTGAGTGGGTGTGTGAGTGGATCTATGGAGGAATGAGTGGATTTGTGAGTACTGATATGGGTCTGTGAATGGGTATGTCAGTGGTTGTGTGGTAGTGAGCATACAAGAGGTTGTATGGGTGTGAGTGGTTCTGTGGATGATGTCATCAGTGATGTAATTTGAGATGTCATCAGTAATGTCACTGACAATACCATAAGCGATGTAATATGTGAGGTCATAAGCAGTCCATTGCGGGGGCGTAAAGTCAATTTCTGTAGTTTTTTAACTAGTAGTCACGTTTGCAGAGTAGTGGAGAAAGGGGGTGGGGCATTTGACCAGCCCTCAGGAATCCCGCAGTGTGGGGCTTACTGGAGGTAAAAGGAGGAGATTCAGGACCCCAAACACCCTCAGCATCCCCGGCGACTTCATCCCCCAACCAGTAGTGCACCTGAAGGCGTAATTGCAGAGTGGTGGTGAAAGGGAATGAGGCCTCCGGTGACATGCCGGGCCACATGGGTCTCCATTCCCTGTACCGACTTTTGTCCCGGGACTCCATCTCCCAGGGCCTGACCTCCATTCTGGGTGCCCTCGTCCCAAACTGGGGTGGCGTAGTGAGCAAAGAAGCGATGGATTTTATCCAGATCTCTTGACTGGTGGGGAATTTTTGATTTATTCAGCATTCCTCCCATCATTTGTTGCCACAGCACGTTTCACCCTAAGTGGGATTAGTATGCCCAGATGTGGGTCCCTTGCTCGCTGTGCCACTAATTCAAGCTAGCCCGGCTGATGAGGGGTGATGTACCCCGAAACTGATCCCAGAATGCTTGTGCTGTATCCAAACTGGCGTGGCGTAGTGAGCAAAAGAATGATGGATTTAACCCATATCTTTTGACTGGGGGACAATGTTTGTTTATTCAGCATTCCGTCTGTCATTTGTTGCAGCAGCACTGGTCCTACCCAGGGCACCCATTCACCTCCATTGTGGACCACAGGGGAAGCCTGAATGCACCAGTAGTCTGTGCCAGATCCTCACCTCCTGCAGGAGCTGGCATTGCTTTCAAACATAGGGAGCTGCTAAGGCATCTCCCTGTGTATGAAAGCAATACTGCTCTGCTTCCAACAAGCAAGAGCATTTTCAATGCTCTTGCTTGCTGGAAGTGGAGCGTTTGCTGTGGTTTAGCGGGAACTTTAAAGCTCCCGCCAAGCCACAGCAAACAGCTGAGTCTCTGGGGTGGGCACCCTGGGAAAGACCCTGCCCTGGGGAGCCATGTTTGGCTACAGGAACGGGGGCCATGCAGCCCCCCTCCATTCTTTGATTTTGCTCAGAGAAGGTGGTAGCCCCCATGGTGGGCCAACTCAAGCCCGCCCACATCTATATTTGAAAGTTTCCTGGTGAGGTGGCGGTCCCTGGGGCTGTGGGTTGGTCCACACTGACCCAGGGACTCAATGTAAAGAAAGCCCTGGGGAGGTGGCAGTCCCCTGGGGGCCCCTCACATTCAATTTCACATGGTCCTGGGAAGGTGGCGGTCCCCAGGGGGGCCAGGCAGGCTCCCCTGCATTGTTACCATTCTTTGCCCAGGGGAGGTGGCAGTTCCCGGCACTGCGGGGGACTGTGCGGGCTCCCCAGCATCAATTTACCATTCGTTGCGTAGGGAAAGCAGCGATCCCCTGGGCACCCCCCGCATAATTGAAAGCCAGTATAGCTGGGATTTGGGCTACCTACGGGCACCCTTGAAAAGAAGTGTGGTAGACCGTTTTACTTAAAAAAAAAACAAAAAAATGTTGCCACGGATCCAACGCAATTTGTGGAGAAATTGACCTCCCCAGAAATGTTTTTAACCCCCAGCGGTGTCCCTGTGGGGGACCCCTCTATCAGTCCTAGGGCTCAGGGTATTCCTACCCTGCCCCCTTTTATTTATCCACCTCAAGCTGAGTCCCAAAATGACTGCTAACACTTCCTGGTTGAAGTGTTGGCAGCGAATTAGATTTGAACACAGGGACTGCTGGATCCAAGGATAATCTCCATGCCTATATATGCACATTTGTTTGCCAGTTAATACCTTCCAAACTACTGAACGGATTTACACCAAATCACAAAAATCACATACTCCATAACAAAAGGTAGCTTTCTGCCAAATGTGGTGTAATTCCGTTCAGCGGATCGTGCTGTAGTCCTGTCTAGAAGTCCTATGGGAATTGACATTGGGAATTGACATTGGGAAAACCAGTTGTGGACCCCACTTTTCCTCTACCCCCGCTACGTGAAACATCCCGAAAATTTCCAGACACCATCTGAAGTAACGGGCACATTATTTGGTAAACTTTCATGAAGATTCATTAACCGGCGCCAAAGATATAGGCAACTGAAAATCCCCCTGAAAGTCAAGTGACCCTTTCTGTGTTTCCCACCTCCCAGCCATCCTGCACCACTACTTAATGGTGACCGCTGAGCTGTGAAAGTGCAGTCCACTAACCTTTAGTGGACTTGCTCCCTTCACGGCGCAGCTCCGCCTGATAGCTGCTGCTGCCCCGTTGCTGCTGCTGACCCGCTGATCAGGAGTTGAAGGCCCTCCTCCACCCGCAGGCTCCTGCCTGTGCCTCATCCCTGGTGGTCTAGTGGCAGAGCATCACTGCTCTGCTACTATGGCTGTCCCTCTGTCTCTCTTTTCTGCTCTTTCAAGTTTTTGCTTTATTTCTGCTCTTTCTTCTGCCTTTATAATGTTTTTCTCTTTTGCTCTTTTGTCTGCTTCTGCCTTTATTATGTTTTTCCTCTCCTTTTTCGCCGCCCTCGCCCCTGCCGATGCGATCCCCATGGCCTCGCCCCCTTCAGTGATCCTTCCCACTTGCGTGTTTCCCACCTCCCAAATGTCCAGCCCCCATAGCTCTATGTTATAGCAGCAGGAAGGCGGCTCTTGGTGGGGCTCTGCTTAACAACTTATCCTGAATAAATCTACTTGAAGAACCTACATGGATTGGACCTTCTTTTATTTACTACACTCTACTTAATGGTGACCGCTGTGCAGTGAAAGTGCAGTCCACTAACCTTTAGTGGACTTACTCCCTTCACGGCGCAGCTCCACCTGGTAGCAGCTGCTGCCCCCTCTGCTGACCCGCTGGTCAGGGATTTGATGCCCTCCTTTACCCGTAGGCTCCTGCCTGCACCTCATCCCTGGTGGTCTAGTGGTAGAGTGTCACTGCTCTAAAGCTAGGGCTGCCCCTCTGTCTTTTTTCAGTTTTTACCTTTATTTCCAGCTGTTGGAGTGCTTCCTGAATGCAGAGCACTTTTGGAGGATGTAATTGCACGGCGGGCTCGGCCGTGAAGGAATGCACCACCCTTAAGAACTGAAAGGGCCCGGAGGAGCTGAACTCGTTTGGCATCTGAAATCGGCACAGTTGGTTGTGAAGTGTGGAGACAGAACAGCTATTCTGAGGCCCACTGGAGGGCTTGAAAGTGGTCCTTGCAATTGTTTGATTACACACAACCCACTGGAGGGTTGAAATTGGCGCAGAGAAACCACAAGTTCCAGCGTGCACCAGAATAACATTCACTGAGAAAGGCACACCGGAGGCCTATAAATTGAAGTATTGCGCAGGGAACTGTGGGAGCCTTAATGGATGTGTGTTTTCAAACTGCCTCTGACGAAGGAGAAAGAATCTCTGAAACGCGTAAGGCAGAAGGATTTGAATGATCGGAATGGAAGTTCTGTTTCCTTTTAAATAAAAGGTTTGGAAAAATCACCAGCTGTTGGAGTGCTTCCTGAATGCAGAGCACTTTTGGAGGATATATATATATATATATATATATATATATATATATATATATAATCTCAAATTGCAAAACACCCAAATTACATTTGCCAGTAAACGGGAATGGACACTAAATCAACATATTAGTGTGAAAGCCAATACGTAGTGTACTTTATTGAATGCCCATGTGGCTTAAAATATGTGGGAAGTGCAGTATGTGAACTCAAAAGACGGATTTTGGAACATGTGCGAGCAACAACAAATAAGAACTGGAGCAATGCAGTGGCCAAGCACATGGAGTCCCATCATGATAGTGATTGGAAGAATTTGAAATTTTATGCAATCGAACAAGTAGAACATCATGAGCGGGGAGGTGACCATGCACGCAAACTAAGACTACAGGAATCATGGCACATTTTTAATCTACATACTCAAACCCCACATGGCTTGAGCCAAAACGAACAACTGTACATACATTTATGAGACTTTTGACTTCTCTCATAAGAATGTACTCTGTTTTGATGTCTCACTTTGCACATGTCACTTTTATGCGAATTGTTTACATAAGGGTTATCTTATCAGGTTAACAAGCTCTGAGGCATCAGATTTGCAATTGTTTTGGCTAACAATATATAGTGTGAACTACCTATGAGCATGACTCGACAAGGAATTCCATGTATTTACTGATAGAAGTATGCCATATATATACTGATCGGTTGGGAACTACCCAATAATTGGGCCCGAAGTCTTTTGCTTGACTCAATCAGAAAACTTAACACAATGAATAACATTGTGTTAACGAGGACCTTCCATAACTGTTAGGTGTAGGGTTTTCAACTATTCAAAATAAGGTAGTCCTATGCATCAAGTGAAAGAGACTGACACCCTCTAGATACTAGGGTAAAGATACCACAAATATCTGTGCAATTGAATATTCCTAATGCTGCTATAAATCGGTTTAAAATGGTTTTAATATTGTTTTATAGGAGTTCACATTTTAATTGAACAACCAATGACACAAACATGATTAATAATATTCTTGCCTCAACGTGTTAGCCATGTACTGTCTGCATTTGCACTTTATATATTTTACTTTCGCTCACTTTGTGCACTACAGTGACCATAACCCTGCGGGTGTAACAAACAGGAAATGAGGTGTTTCTAATTGGTATTGAACAGCTACCTGAGATGAGTTTGTAACCACCCGTGATCAAGGTCTGAGTCAAACTGAAACGCGTAGGGATTTTCTTGGTCTTTGTATAATGAAATAAAGGAAACTGATTACCTTCACATGTGAGTGCGATCTGACTTCCTTTGGAGGATTATATATATATATATAATTTTAGGGAAGGGGGGCTGCATGCTCCCCTACCCGGGCCGATTTTGGCACCGGGAGACTCCTTCCCCCTGGGCCTGACCCTTTTTTAAGTTTAAATACCCCAAACCGATCCCAGGATGCTTGTTTATGGTCCAGGGAAGACCTGGATTGGCAGTCTGGCTGGACTGTTCCCATGAGGAACAGGGTCAAGACAGATTTGCATATGGCTGGGTCTGAACTGAAGTGAGCTAAAAAACGATGATGGATTCAACACAGATCTGTGACTGGGGGTTAGTGTCTTAGAAGTTTCAGCGCTCCGTCCATCATCTCATTTTGTTTTCTTCCCTCTATACTGGGTGGTCTGGTCTCACCCAGGGCACGCAGTCATTTTCGTAGGGGACCGCACGGGGTGCCTGAAGGCCCCCGTGGTCCCTGCCGGCTCACCGCCTCCTACAGGAGCCACCATTGCTTTTGGACAGAGGGAGCTGCTAAACATACAGCTCCCTCTGCCAAATTTGATGTAATTCCGTTCAGCGGTTCGGGTTGTGGTCGTGTTAAAAAAATCAAAAATCCAGATATATATAACTTGAGGAAAACTAGTTTTAGGACTCCCCTTTTTTCTTGGCCCCAGCTTGACAGATCGCCCCGAAACTTTCAACACAGCAGCTGAACCAAAAACGGGACGTTTGTTTGAAAATGTTGTTAATATTCGTCAAGCGGCGCCAAAGTTATTGGCAAAACAAAAATCTCTTTTCCTATGGAAACTTTGGTCCTAATTATAACTACCTACTGGCAACCACCAGTAGGTAATACATACATACACACACATATACAAACACACATATATACATATATATATATATATATATATATATATATATATATGAGTTTATCAATAAAAATTAATACATGGAAGGAATTGATATCTAAGCAATGTGATCATTGTCAAATTGTAAAGGTGTAAAGGTTACGTTTTTTCTACTGTCCTTATTAAGACATATACGTCGCTTTTTCATTTACTCGTACCTAATCACACAAATGTATGATTTGTTGGAATCTTTTTAGGAAAGGATGGTGTTTCTGCAAAAGCTGCTGTGAAGTTTTCAAAACTGGCTTTCAGCCATGAGCATTGGGATGCGTTTGATGCAGTTATTCCATCTGTGATTTCGTTTGTCCAGGTAATTATAAATACATGATGGAACTATTGGTGTGGAGCTGTTTGCATGATATATGGAATAAAGTACACCCTGAGTTACAATAAGGATAGTGCAAGTTACCAAGGAGCTCAGTGACCATTTAGAGGAATGAAGCTGAAGACTGAGTTCCTGTAAAAATGTCATGGAGCTCCGATGTACTTGGTCACACCATCAACCTTCTCACAAACCATTTAAATACTTGGACTGTTGCTTTTTTATATGAAAGAGATAGGATGTATGCAGACATGATGAATAAGATATTTTTCGCAAAAAATATTTTAGAATCCGTTAAATGCAAGTCAGATTTACAAAAAAAACTCTTAACTCAGAATGTGTAGGCGGCGTGGCTAGCAGCCGGAGATGGCAGACGTCTGTTAGACGAGCTCCGGGCCGGGGGCTCCATTATCCTGCAATTCGCTAACTTTCCATGGGCTGGGGCAGTGTCTGACTCCTGGGCGCTGCTTCTGTAGGCCGGTGGGCTGCTCCGGTGTTCCCGTGGATGCTGCACGGGTCGCCGCCGCCGGCAGTGGTGCTGTAACTGACTTCTTGACAATCCGGGCCTGGCACAGTGGTGGCGAGCTGCGGCCACAGAGCTGGAGTGCGGCGGAGGCCCCCTGACGTGAGGCGGCGTGCGGCAGCAGATCGTACTCGACCTCCCGGACTGCGGCCTGGTGGAGGGCGGCTGGTGATTGGACCCGGGCCGCCCTGCGGAGTGCCTCCGCTGCGCCCACCTATTGATCCGCTGGTGCGCCTCTGGTGGTAATGGAGATCTCCGGGGCGAGACACGTGCCGGGTGATGACTGGCTGCGGTGGGGACTGTCGTAGCGGCCCTGGAACCCGTGAGTAGACACCCGCTTGGAGAACTATGCTGGACTGAGTGTCTGAGCGGGGCTGCTGTGGAGGAAGCATGTGGGGATGGCACCGGCGGCGGCAGGCCTCAGACCAACGGCTTTCTTCGCGCCACGTACCGGTTGCGGACCTGCGGACCGGTGCTGGTGAGTTGTTGGCTGGGGTGGTTATCTGTGGTTACCGCCTGGAACAATGCCAACGGGAGAGCAGTGTCGATGGTGCCATAGTGGAGCCCTAATACCAGTAAGACTTTGGGGACCCTGGATGGACTAGCTTTATGCTGAGAGGCTCCTTCCTTACATTTCCTTACGTGCCAGAATACCGTGTCTGCTTGGCAGCCTGCTCGCCTTACGGGGACTTGTGCCTGATCCGGGGGCGGATACAGAGGTGCGCATCGGGGCCCGGAGTGTTGCTCTTCCCTCTGCCTATCGCGGGGCATAGTGCCTGGGGCGGGAGTCCTCACGAATGCGTCCGGCCTTCCCGGATTGTTGCCTCCCTTTTCCCTTGGTGCCGCAATGGGTAAGGGCAGGCCCAGGGTACCTGTCCAGCCGTCTGGTGAGGAGACTATGTCACAACCCCTGGACCGTGCGGACGGACGCCCGGGCCCATCAGCAGGAGTGGGGTCACCGACTCCGTCCCCGGACAGACTGGATGTGATCCTCAAAGAGATCAGAGACACTCGATCAGCGTTGGAGGGCCAGCTGGGAGTGATCTCGGTAGACCTGAACCTCCTGAAGGATGATCACAGGAAGCTGGCAGACAAGGTGCGGCACACGGGCCAGACGGTAGAGCCTTTGGTGTCCCAGGTGGCGACTCATACCGAGCAGCTTACCCTCATGCGCCAGCAGATCGATGCCCTACAGGCACGGGCTGACGATGCGGAAAGGCGCGCACGCCGCAACAATCTCCGGATAGTGGGATACGCGGAGGGCGTGGAGGGCCCGAACCCCACGACTCACATTGAAAACTGGCTGCGAATGCTGGTGGCCCCTACGGGTCTATCCCCCCGCTTTACTGTGGAAAGGGCGCACCGCGTCCCTGCGAGACAACCTCCGCTGGGAGCCAACCCCCACCCTATTTTGGCACGAATCCTCAATTATAGGGATCGTGATCACCTACTTCAAGCTGCCCGTGACAGTGGTCCACTACTTGTGGACAACGCCACCGTCCTCATCTTCCCGGACTATACGCAGGCAGTCCAGCGAAAGCGCTTCTCCTTCATGGAGGTGAAGGCACGGGTCCGAGCTGTGGGCCTTCCCTTTGCGCTGCTTTTCCCGGCCAAATTGAGGGTGGTCCATCAAAACCGGGCTATTTTTTTCGACAAACCAGACGGTGCATGGGACTGGCTGGACAGACACTTCCCGGAGGTTCTCCCGGCTAGGCGGCTGGATTCTTCACAGCCGCAATCGCAGCGACTCCCACGTAGGCGGAAAAAGACTATGCTAACGCAGAGCACAACCTCCAGCGTTCCGCGGCAGCAACAAATCCGAGAGGGCCAACGTGAGGCACTGTGCTCGGCCTCATCCTTTCGCTCCACCCGGCCACCGATCAGCACTAGTCCATCCGTAGGACATTCCTTAGACTCGGACACGGATGGAAGCGTGGCACTATTCCCGTCGGATTCCACTCACCTGAGCAAGGACCCCCTGGAGAGCCTCCCGGACTGACATTCAAACTTCTTCTCTGTATTGCGGGGTTTGCTCTCCGGAGGTGCACTTGGGAGTGAACACCCCCCTCCCTGTTTGTTTGAGGCAACTCATATGCAATTTGCTCACCTCAGTGGACCATTGGACTATGTTGTATAATCCGGGCATGTATGGGTAGTTCCCCGGCCTGCCCTGTCTTGGACACTTCCACGATTTGTACACGCTTCTGATAACTTAGTGTGAAGTTTATCTTCTCCCCCACTAGGCGATAGCACTGGTTCAGGTTTTGTAGTTATGATTCGTTTACAGTTTGGTCGGACGCGGTTGGGGCGTTGGACCCAGTATTGGGTAGCAAAGGTTTTTGTTTATAGGTTTGCCGCACAGTCTGGGAGGGGGTGGGGTGGGGTTGGGGCAGGGGGATGGGGGGGCGGAGGGGACGAGGGGTTGGGGGGGTGATTTTCTCCAGATACGATGACAGTCTCAAGGTCGTATGTCCTCATCTCCTGGAATGTAAGGGGAATGGGCTCCATTCAGAAACGCCACCGGGTAGTAGCCCAGTTGCACCGCCGTAAGGCTCAGCTAGTATGTTTTCAAGAAACTCACCTGATCACTGCCGAGTCCCTGAAATTGCAAAAACGTTGGAGGGGTCAATTCTATGCCACTTCATACTCCGCCTTTTCTTGAGCGGCTGCAATATGGCGCCAGGCAGGAGTCCCCTTTTTCTTGTTAGAGAGCCGGATTGATGATCTGGGTAGGTATGTGTTGTTGCGGGGCCTATTGGATGGCTCGCCCGTAGTGCTGGGCTCCTTGTATGCCACTCATGTAGATCATGGCCAATTCCTCTCCCGGGTTTCCGTAGCCTTGCCTGACTGGAGTGATTGTCCATGGTTGCTTGGTGGAGATTTGAATGCTGTTTTTGATGTTGATCTAGATCGATCTCACCCTCCACTGGCTGGTACTGCTGCGAGAACCCGTGCCGCGGCCCTGGGTCAATGGGCACGGGGTTGGAACTTGCTAGATCTTTGGAGAGCACAACACCCGACTGCTAGGGAGTACCCCTTTTACTCTTATCCTCATCACTTGCATACACGCCTGGATTACTTTTTGGGCTCGCCGACTTTGTCCTTTGCGGTCTCCCACTGCACTTACTTGGGCAAAACCCTATCCGATCACAACCCTATCGAATTGTGCCTTCAGTGGGGCCGGTCCCCGGCACCGATACCGACTTGGAGGATGCAACCCCTTCAATTAGAAGACCAGGTCTTCCGTGATACCTTGCAAAAGGCGAACACCACATATTTTACTGTTAACGAGGGCACGGCCTCGACACGTTTCTATAGAATGGGAAGCCTTTAAGGTCTCTATACGGGGGGTGTCCCTGAGCTCCTTGGTGGGGGCCCGTAGGGAGGTGATCCGGGACCTGACGGAACTGGAGGCAACGCTGCAGGAACATGAAGTAGCGGCCCAACTGGACGAGCAGGCTGATGAATCCTTACAGACGGCCAGAGTTAAGTATGCGGAGGCTCTAGAGCGTCTTCGCTTAGTAGATTACAGGGCGTACACTCAGCATACGCACTCGGAGGCTGACAGGGCGGGCACGTTATTAGCCTGCCCTACTCCCATCCTGGTTATTAACACCGCACAACACGGACAGGTCCAGACCCAATTGGGGATAAACTGGGCGTTTCGGAACCATTACGAGACACTATGGGGCGCATCCAGCGCCAGGCGCAGACGCTGTGACTGAGTTTTTGGCGCAGGCGAACTTACCAGTGCTATCCGCAGCAGAAATCCACGACTTAAAAGCGCCGATTACTCCGGCCGAGATCAGTGTAGCTATTAAGTCCTTAGCTCGTGGGAAGACCCCTGGCTCTGACGGGCTACCCATCGTATTTTACTCCACTTTCTCTCCTCTATTAATCCCCAAACTACTTCAACTCTATATGACATCACTCGCAGAAGGGAGACTGCCCCCTACCACTCGGGAGGCGATCGTCACATCCCTCTTAAAGCCAGATAAAGATCCCTTAGATATGTCATCCTACCGGCCTCTATCAATCCTGAATTCAGAATATAAGATTCTTAGTAAACTCCTTGCTAACCGCCTTATCCCGCTTCTTTCGCGGCTGATCCATACAGACCATTGCGGCTTTGTCCCACGTCGGAGTACGTCGCTGAATCTTCGGCGCTTTCACGCCATCCTGCATGCCTCCGGGCTCCGTCCAGCGGGGGCAGGGTGTCTATCCTTGGACATATCGCAGGCATTCAACACTCTAAGTTGGTCCTATATGCTGGCAGTGTTGGCTAAAATGGGCGTTCCCCCAGAACTATGTGCCTGGATTCGGCTGCTCTACACCGCCCCCACGGCCAGGGCGAAGACAGGTTCGATAATCTCCTTAGCCTACCCTACTTTTTGGGGTACGCGCCAGGGCTGCCCATTATCGCCTATCTTGTTTGTTTTGGCGCTTGAGCCTTTGGCCCAGAACCTTAGGCGGGCCATGATCCCCCATGGTATTCTGATGGAGGGTGTCCTGCATTCAGTCTCGCTTTACGCAGACGACATGCTGCTGTATTTTCGTGATCTTCGGGCCGTCATGAGGGAAGTGGCGGATCTTTTTCTGCTCTTCGGGGAGGTTTCCGGATTGCACCTCAATGCTTCTAAGTCCGTAGCCTATTCCTTCAGTGGCACGCTCATGGCTCCGGAGCTCTGTTTTTGGCCCTTGTCCTTCAGGGTGGCACCAGTCACTTTTAAGTACTTGGGGATTAATATCTTTCGGTTAGTGCCGGATGTCATAGCAGGTAATCTGGTACGCACAATCTCTTCCATACGTTCCCAAATTGCATTTTGGAATACATTGCCCCTTACCATCGCGTAGCGATATCTAAGATGGTGAAGCTGCCTCGCCTGCTTTACCATTTCGTCAACATCCAGGTGGTATACCCCGCTTGGATCTTTCGAGAGTTGGATGTACTGCTGACCTCGCTGGTCTGGGGTCCAGGGAGGCGCAGGGTGGCATTAGCTAAGCTGCGGCTCCCGAGCGGTGCTGGTGGTGTGGGAGCACCCGACTTTAAGGCATATTGCATTGCTGGTCAGCTGCAGTGGTTGGCCTACTGGCTGGCAGGGAAAAACCTGTTTGAAATCGACTACACCCCGACCCAACTAGCACGTGGTACCTTGCAGTCACTGTTGTGCCCCGGTGCCCCTAGGCCATCGGATCCCCCGGCCCTAATGAAGGTAGCGCTTCACTATTGGACGAGGGCATGTAAGTATGCTAAAATCCAAAATCCATATTCTCCCAATATGCCGCTGTGTGGCCTCCCCACGAGGCCGGGAATTCTGAGTGCCGGGCGATTACGGAATTGAACACAACAGGGGGTGGAGACAATAGGAGCCTTTTTTCAGGAAGGCAGTTTGATGCCACACATGGACTTTGTGAGGGTAAATGGGGTACCTGATACCCAGTTTCTGCTCCATGCGGTGATCTCCCGGTATATCCGGGCGCAGTGGCAGGCAACACCTGTAGAACCCTCAACATTCCACCTCCTGCGCTCCCTTCACATAATGGGCCATGGGCGTTTCCTGGTTCGTTGGCTGTACCGGGGCCTCCGGGAACACACACAGATCTCCTTGGCCCCTCTCAGGCTGCGGTGGGAAACAGATTTGTCCCAGGCATTTAGTGATAGAGAGTGGACCTATATACTGGAATACCCTAAGAAAGTGTCCCGCAATTGCAGGTTGAAAACTATTCAATTGTTTGTTCTCCACAGGGCTTACCTTACACCCCACGCACTAAGATGTACAATACAGCAGTTGCGGCCTGTCCTCGTTGCCCGATGCCGACCTGATGCATATGCTGTGGCTCTGCCCGGCGCTGCAGGGATACTTGGGTAGGATAACGCAAATCTTAAGTACAATCACCGAGCGCCCCTCCTGGGACGCAGCAGAGGCTTTTTTATTGGGCCTTTTACCGCTCCCCCTTAAAGCGAAACTGTTGCGTCGTTTTGCCAATCTGACATTAATGCTGGCAAAGTGCCTGATAACACAGCGTTGGAAGTCTCGTGCCCCGCCGCGGGTAGAGGCCTGGGGAGAGGAAGTGTTGAGATGGTCGGTGGCGGAGCGAGAGGCTCTGCACCGCGAGGAGAGTCGGGGGCTGCGCAAGCGTCTTATATCCCTAGAATGGGCACACCTGACTGAGCTGTTTAGGAGTGAAGTGGGGGAGGTGGAGGGGCTGCAGGGGCTGCTCCCCAGAATCCCCCTGTATGAGCCCCGATGCATGTCGGCGGTTGGGATTGGTGATTGCTAGAACCTGTCCCCTGGCACTGGGTGTTGATGTATCCCGAATGATTGAGGCCACTTCCCGATGGGTGGTGATCTGCGCCTCCACCCCCTGTACTCCACTTGGTTTCATTTATCTAGTTCTCCCCTCTTGCTGCACTGTTCAGCCGTCTTCCTTCCCCTACCGCACGCGTAGGGTGTAGTTTCCTTCCCCTCTTCTCCCCCCCCCTCCCCCAGGGGAATGCTCTACGGCCCTCATACTGAATTTTTGTGGCATGGTTTGGTATGGTGGGTGGGTTCAGGGTGGGATTGGGAGTTGGGGAATATTGGGCGGGCACCGCTCCCCGTGGGTAAAGTATCTTGAAGGATGGGTATGCAATACATAGCAATGTACATGGTAGGAGGACTTCAGGCCGTCCTGAGGCATTTTAGGAATGTATTGACGAATGTTCTACATTATTTACAGGTTTGCTCATGATGCCTGCATTGTCTCCTCTGCCCTATATATACTTAATGTGATTCATGCAATTTGTAACTCATTGCTCCTTCTCATGGAAAAATCTAAATAAAGTGTTTATAAAAAAAAAACTCAGAATGTGTAGAAACATGGAGGCACTTTCTACCTTTCTTATATTTCACTCAGGTGTGCAAAACTAAAAGTTATCATTAAAATCTCATTTCTACTTAACACTGTTCATCTAGAAAAACAGAGAAGATGAAAAAGCCAGTTTTCCTTTTTTGCTGTTAAATCTAGGTATGCTCTGTCTCCTGCCTTTCTGGCAATAGCCATTAAGATGTCAAATATAATACGTTATTACAGCTGAGCAGCTAGATCATGTCATTATTACAGGTGACTACAGATCTCATAAATTGCCTCTCATGAGAAAATTAGATTTAGGCTTTTATACCGGGATTGCAGGCTCCCATGTATTATAATTTGTTGGTTAAGGCCATCACACATTTATATTGCAATGAACTGTTTGTGTTTTTCTTAGAGTCAGGATGACCCAACTTGGAGAAAGGAAGAAATGGATCTGAAGATACTTCTGGCTATGCAGCCATTGCTCTCAGGACGAAAGCCCAAGCATGGCATAGCTGTACAGCAAAGTAATATTAATGAAGAAAACATCTGTGGTGGAAGCCTCATATTTGAAGGTCTGTTCTTACGAAAAAGAATAAACCTTATATTAAAAGTCAGCGTGTTTATGTGTTTCCTATGGCTAATAAAACATTGCTACAAGGTGGAGCCTTTATATCTCAAAGGTTACTTTGTGTCCAGTGTAAGACATGATCATACGTTATTTATTTTCTATTGATTTGTGTCATTTGAGCAGTCCACATGCACCCAAATGGGGTACTTGGTGCTCACTGCCAGAGGAGGAAGAGAGTGAAAAGACACAGAAAGGCCTAATACAGCTAGCAGGGAAAAACGCCATGCCTTGATTATCCTCCTAAGATTCAGGTAGTTTGATGTGGCCCATACTTAGAATGGGCTAGAAATCATAAAGCCAGTACACCTGTCATTCATTATTTCATAGGGCACAGAATAAGGTGTAATCTATACAATACAGGCTTCTCAAAATGTAGGCACTTTTCCAAAGATAGTCCTAATGAGCAGTGCACATGGCTTTGAGTGTGATTCATGCTGCAATAGTGAGGTGAGGGGTGTGGCGATGGCAAATCTCGACCGCAGAATGTTAGAATTTTAGGGCTGAGAACTGCAAACCTTTGATAAGCTCCAAGTACAATGATTTGCCATATTGCAGTACAGATCCTCTTTTGATAAATGCAGTGAAATGGCCCTGAGGGTTAATAAGAAAGTACAATTGGATAAAGCATGCATATGTTAAGCTATGTTTTATACTTAACATTTACCCCAAACCTCATGGAGAGGTATAGTATATTTAATAGATTTTTTCTTTGCTTGTCGTACAGCTGCTTAATGGCAAGAAAATACATCTTAAAAACTCATTTAAACGCCTTTATAACCTAAGTTGCACATAGTCTATTTGCTACAGCTCAATAAAAGTATTCAAAAGTACTTTCACTTTTTGCATAAACTTCCCCATAGCAACAGCAATATCTAAATTAGTCATTTCGGTTATCAGTGCGACAGCCTGTGTCCTAGTTTTTATCTCATATAACTTAAATAATGGTTTTAAAAACATGCATCGTAATTCTAAAAGCCTTTGGCAATCTAATAATATATGTAACAGATCACAATGTGTGTGCAAAGTGCAAGTACATCTTCCCATCTTGTCGATCATGGCGCTTTTTATCATATAATTTGTATAACATGGGTTTACCCCAATTCTTACCCTAAGGACCTCCCTCTGTAATCTACAAACTGGTAGCCTATCAATATAAGGGAAACATTGATTATCTTCCCAAGCAACAGTCATGAAATGTACTGATGGTTTATTCCCAAGATACTTTCGATCCTCTGCAATAGATATTTCCTTCCCCAGCGATTTGAGGATTTTTTTGTCAATATTTACCACAGAATCGTTAGGGCCCAGGGTAACCTCCATCCTACGATATAACTTCTTCATGGTTGCCCTGATCTCTTTTGCCCATCTTAACTCGCTTTCCTCTACTTCATTTTTACACCATTGGGATACTTTTATGTTTCCATCGGCCCCTAATCGTTGCCAGAAGCGAAGCAGGGCCATACCAGCTAACATACCCCATGAAGTCAGTCCTAATTCCAATCTTACGGCCTGAACCATTGACGATTGAGGGAGCGTAAATAAGTTTTTTAATTTTTACCTTCCTCCAGGTCCCAGGTCACCTTCCCACTTAGATATATCAATTCAGCACCATACAGAAATTGTGGAGGTACCATAGCGGAATAAGCTTTTAGCACTGGGCCATCCATCATTTCACCATAGGCTTTGTTAAATATTTTCAGGCCACTGATTGTTGTTGAGGATCTCAATTTTAATGCATCTAAATGGGTATACCACTTCATGCTCTTCTCAAACCATAACCCCAGGTATCTGTATTCGGAAACCGCTTCCACTTTCTCGGTCCCCATCCACCAGGTAAAACCGGATTTCTTTCGGCCAAAAGTCACAGTTTTGGTCTTATCCATATTAATCACCAGTTTTTTCTTCAAACAATAAGCTTTAAAAGTGTTCAGTTTCCTTTGCAGGCCCACTTCGGTCTGGTCCATAATTATCAGATCGTCAGCATAGAGTAAGCAGGCAATATGCTTCCTATCTAGTTTCGGGCTAACCCCAATTGGTTCCCCTAGAATCGAAGGTAGATCTGCCAGGAACAAGGAGAACAACAGGGGGGTCAATACGCATCCCTGCCGTAACCCATTTCCAATCTCTATATCTAGAATTATCTAGGCCCAATTTTTAGTATGCAGGATTTGTATCAAGCGTAACAGTTCATTTGGGATCCCATAGCTAGTTAGGTCCTCCCATATCAGCTTCCGATCCACCAGATCGAAAGCTGCCTGGAAGTCTACAAAGCAACAAAACAAATTTCCCCGTGTTTCCATTGACTTCCGTGCTATTGCCATAGCGCAAAACAATGATCAATTGTTGAGTGACCAGCTTTAAACCCCCCCTGTTCCGGCGAGATGATCTGTTTTTCCTCTGCCCAGTCTTTTAATAAATTCAATAATGCTTTTGCGAATACCTTTTCCCCTATATCTAGGAGATTTATCAATCTGTAATTTTTCGGTAAATTATAATCACCCTTTTTATGTATGGGTCTTATAATGGCACCCTTCCAACTTTCTGGGATAATTCCTGTTTCCAGGATTATTTGGAATAGATTTGTAAAAAAGTCAGCCCACCATTCCGGTCTTGTTTTTATTATTACAGCCGGTAAGTTATCTGGGCCTGCTGCACCAGTGAGCTTCAAACTGGCTATAATACTTTTTATATTTTCGGAGGAAAAATATTCTTTTATGTCCTCTGACAACGGCGTCCAGTCAGTAATTCTTAGATCTCCTTGCATTGGCCATTGGCCATAAATTTCTCCCAGGTAACTCACCCAATCATCTTCTGCAACCTTACATATCAGGGAGCCGGTTTTCATACCCGCACTTTCTTGGACTAATTTCCGGAACCCTTTAATGTCTTTGGTTTCTATTACCTCCAACATATTTGTCCAGCATTTATCTTTATAGCTTCTTTTTTTTTCCCGAGTTAATTTTTTATATTTGTTTCTCGCTTGTTGCAGCGACTGATATACATCCAGCTTAAACTTAACCCTTAGTTTTCTTTCCTTTTGTCTAATCTCAGCCTTTACCCTCCTACAATCTTCATCAAACCAGGTCTTCCTCAAGTTTACAGAATTATTCCTACCCATCTCTGACTTTTTTGCCCTAAACTTCTTCTTTAGGGTTTTCACCAGCCTTCCCAAGGATGATTCATACCAGGTTATTCCAACATTCACATACATTTCTTCCATTGAAATTTCCTGCTGGATTGACAATAGTTTTTTAACATGCTCTTCAGTTATACATGTTCTCAGCCGTTTTGGATATTCAGCATGTATCTGCAGGCCCCTTTCTCTATTTCTATTGTTGCTTGATAGTTGGATTTCTGCCCTCAATGGATAATGATCACTGCCTGACATTTTTACTACCTCAAAATTTTTAATTGTCTCAAAACACCAGGCCTGGCAGAACATATAATCAATTGGGCAAAATTGCTGGCCCCTCACAAAGGTCCGACTTGATGGTCGATCCAGATGAGATCTTCCATTTGCACAGATCATGCCCAATGAACCTATCAATTGGGTAAATGTCATATCCTGTGCCGAGATCTCACCTTTTGGAAAGATAGCTTCTTCTATATTGTAAGAGTCTAAAAATTCTTTATACCATTTATCCACTCTTCGAGGATCCAATCTGTGATTGAAATCTCCTACCACCAGTACTAAATCCTTCCGATACTTTACACAAATTGCCGCTATATCTTCTTTCAAATTTCCCAAATTTACTTTGTAATCATTATCCTTCCCCTTATGTATGTATACATTTATGACACATATTCCTTCGTATCGAGGGTCGGTCTTCTGTAATAGGACCCTACAACCTAATGCCCAATCACATAATAGCTTTAACTTATCGATTTTCCTTGCTATCTGTGAAGAAATCCACGTTATTTGGCCCCCAGATGGTCTCCCCAAATTTTTTTTTTTGCTGCTTTGGAATGTTGGATAAACCCTTCCAAAGCTTGTGATTCTTGGGTATCGTCACCCAGCCAAGTCTCTTGTAAACATACAATATCATTACTCTTTATAAATTTAACAAAATCTGTGTTTACACTTATTTTCTTGAGACCATTTATGGTCCATGAAATGGCTGATAGGCTGTGTGACGTCCCAGGTTCCTAATCAATTTTACTCAGGAAGCCCTCCTCATCATCCAACCTAAAATCTGTGGATGCTAGATGGTTGAATCTATTTCCTATTAATAGGTCTGTTTCATAGCTCGCGGATCCACTCTCTGTTATCGTTATTGCAAGATCTTCCTTCCTATTCCAGTTTGAATTAATTAGTCTTATCTGCCGTAGATCTAGTCATTCATTGAGCTGTGTGGTGATTGATTACTTGTTTTGAGTTGTACTTGCCAAACATTGAAAAATGTAATTGAAATATTTTGCAGTATGTTTTTATTTTATTTTAGAGCCCTGCTAAAATAATGCAAATGTATTCAAATTAACATTTGGCCTCTCTGCCTCAACAGCCTCCAAATCATGACTGGGTTTATTTATTTGATTCACAGTGTAAGAGGACACATATCAAGTAAGAATAGTTTAAGAAGCAATGAGGATCAAAAGTCTCTCAGGCAGTGAAAACATTCAGAAAATCGATAGGTTTGAAAGTAATGTTTTAAGGGAATCACTAAAAGTGGAGAGTGTTGGGTAGGACAGACAAGTGTTGGAAGAGGTTTCCAGTATTTGGACACTGCATAGGAAAAGATCTTGAAGCTACTATGGTGCAGGCATTTGGGCCTGAAGACAAAAAGGAGATTGGAGCTAGGGAAGCCAGGTAAGGTGAGGTGAGATATGAGACGAGAAAGGAACTTTAAAGAGTAGGCTTACAGAAAATTGAAGATATGTTGAAGGAATGGAGGAGCATTAGCTGTGTGGACATTTTAACATGGCAAGATAAAGCAAGTTAATTTGTTATTGAAACAAGTACAGTTTCTGTGCAGCGAGATGGTGAGATGTGGAGCCCAAGATTGCAAATCAAGAAAGAGAGAGAATTGACAGTAGTCTGATCATTCCAGTAATGTTTTATCTCAGAATAGCATTAACAAATATCGTCCAACTAAAACACTGTGTGCTAAATTTGGTTATTTCCCTAATAACAAAGTTATTAGGGAAAAAATAAGCATTATTTTTTTATTTTTAAATCGCCATGGCCTTGCCGCTAGATCCTAGGAAGCGAAGAGGCAGCTCATTAGACATTCACTGCACTTCTGTTGGAGCTCCCCATAATGCCCTATATGTTTTTATTTTTTATTATTTAAGTTCTTGTGGCACCCAAGGAGGGGCAGGGGCACTGCCATCCATTACAATAAGTGTTGTGGGTGGCTGCAAGGGGTACAGCAGCTCCCAGGAATGTTTCAAAAACATCGTGTTTTCTGGGTCATTGAATGTATGACCCAGGGGAGCTTGCCATCATTTTTAAAGCACTCTTCAGCCACAGTGCGAGGACCCCTTGTGGGTGGTCCCATTGCTGCATTTTGTTGCCTGAAGAGTGTTAAAGAAAGACTTAAATACATGTTTATGGTTGTTCTAAATAAAAATGCTTTATTTTAAATATGTTTGGGCAGTTATTATATTTGAGCATTGCGGTTTATATTAATAAGTAGTACAATGAATTATGGTAATTGATAAATTAATGTGGTGATTTATTTTCGCAAAGTAAATAGGTCTGCTTTATATATGTGTTTTTACTAACACCCCCTCCGATAAAGACTATAAGTCTGTCTTTTATATAATGGTGTTCTGACCCTTTGACTATGCCAGAACCCTGTAAGTCTGCCTTACTTAAAATGACACCCCCTTTAAATTGTAAATTTACGTTAAACTTCAGACATTCACTGGAAACCAAAGGTTAAAGTGACATTATGGTAAAAATATCAGTTAAAATGTTAACTTTTTAAACTAAAAGAAAACCACTTAAACTTCACCAGTTAATGTTAACTGAAGTAACTGTAACTCACTCCCACACCATACACAGTGTCATCATCAATGATGTAATTTCAGATGTGATAAGTTATGTTCACAATGATATTGAACTTGTCTTGACTGATTTAATATGTTAGATCATAAGCAGAACATGGCATGGGCAAGAGTTACTTCAGTTAATTATAATGTTGAACTTCAGTGACGTTTAGTCCACCCTCTGTAGAATTTAGATATAACAGTGAAAAGTGCAGGATGAATATAAGTATATTCCACGGAAGTTGGGTACATGTAAAACCACTATGAAATGCTATGGGGCTTATGTCTCTATTTGAGACTAGAGATAGTCTGCAACTTAGAGTATAACAAAAGGTGATTCGTGAATTTTTAAGCAAGTAAGGTGATGTCTTGAGAGGATATAACCATTGAATTACTCCTCTGGTAATTTGCCATTTAAGGGAACCAAAGATACAAACTACCCTTAACACTGTAGGTGTTTCAGCTATTGTTTGCGGAAGGTAAGCAATCTGAAAGTCATATAAATTAACTTGGGATGAGTGTTACAATATAGTTAAAGAGACCTACGTTGTTATATAAATTTGCCAACATTCATTAGATATGCTCCTATATAGTGAATAGCTGATCATGAAAGAGGAAAAAAAATAGTTGGAAACACAAGATTATTGTTTTAAATAAGATGGGAGAGACACCCCAGATGATGTCAGGTGAGCAAGTGATTAGTAATATGTGATTGATGCAAGGCAAATAAGAGAATAATAAAGCCATGTGCAGCAATAATTCCTACAGTAGATACACTAAATAATTGGATGAAGTTGATTAATTTGAGTACATTGACAGCTAGAAGGATTATGTTTGAAGTTTAAAGAGAACAATTTAATGTTTGATGAAATGATTATTAATGAACAAATTAAATGTACAATATACAAATGAAATGATGGTACAGTATGAAATATTGTTGAATGGTTAGTTATCCATGTTGAGTTGTCGATCACGTTAAAAAATGATATTGGTAATTACAGGAGGAAAAACGGTAAATGTGTTCATGTTGTATATGAAATCATGAATATTTAGGACCCCAAATCAGAATTGTATTGATAAATACCGAAATTAACTCTTTTGATATAAATATTTTGCGTGTTACAGATACATCCACATATGTGATGAGAATTATTGAAAACGAGGAGTAACGACTGGTTGTTGTCCTAGTTGGTCACTATTTTATTGTCATAGTGTAGTCTTGAATTGTTCTGTGTACAAAGTCACTCCTTCTCTCCTTTTAGGTCTGTAAACTCCGGGAATGCCTCAAAGAAAAGAGAGACCGGGATAAGAGGTTTATTCTTGGTCCTCTGTTATGATGTGGGAAAGGGATGTGATGGGATGACTACACCTTACAAAAGCAGCCTTCACCAATGTGCCCATGCGGATGCGCTGGCGGTTAGTCTCCCTTATTACAACCCTCAGTTTGTTCGAGTCTATTTAGCCACCCACCTCCCAGTCAGGCCCCTCAAACAGCTTCATACTCCTCCTGGAACGTGGCTGGACTTTGACTTTCTCCGTCACTTCTTCCTGTTCCCGTGATGAACAGCTGTGTCCCCGCTGCGCTCGGTTCGGGAAGTAGCAGTTCTTGGGTTTCTTCCTCTTCGGTATTGGAACAGTCTCCTCTGGTTCTGCTGTAGAGTTCCTCACTGGCACGGTCCTCAGAGTTGGAGTCCTTCGGTCTCGCTTTCGTCCGGTCTCAAACGCCACACTTCCATGGTTCCGGCGTTTAAACTTGACGACCCTTGATCCTGCTCTCTGATTGGGTCAATACTGGTGGTGACGCAGTCTGGGTGGGAGGAGTTGTATTCCAGGAAGTCTCAGTTCATAAGGGAAGTCGTTTGGAACTTGTAAGCAGCGGTTTGTTGATACGGCTGGAAATACAAGAAAGGTACAATATGAGAGGGGGAATGGGTCCTCTTCTGTGTCATTTGGGTCAATATGTTGAGGGAGGTCAGAGACCTTGTGACAATATGATAAAGTGATCTGTATACAACCGACATTTACCATCCTGATGAATGCTATAATTGATGTGGCCAAAATTATGGATTCATGGTCGATGAGAAAGAAGAAAATAATGTCTAAAAGAGGAGAGTGTAAAGAGATTAATGTTGACAATGTGCAATGGATATTGTAATGAAAGATATACCACATGTTTTTCTAACTTTCTCTTACAAGTTTTTAATGTAGAGGATGAATTGCTTGCTTGATTAGGTTTTTGTAATTTTTTTTTCTTCCTATAGTCTTTATTGGATCGTTTCCCAGATGATCATAAAAGACGTACATGATTTAAAACACACACAGATTAATATAAAAACAATCAAATATATATATATTTTTAATGCATCAATAAAAATAGAATGCATACCAGTCACAAAGGCCATAAAAAAAGACCTATTCTAAAAACTTGAAATAATGTAATACAATACAATCACAAAAGGCAGGACTTAAGATACAAGTAGAATTGAGCGTTTATTGTTTAAAATAACATTGGCTTTCTCACACGTAAATTGCCCCTAAACAAACGGCCAACCAAATAATAGGTATCTTGGTCATTTAGCTGCTGTAAGAACAGCAAAGCAGCTTTGCACTTAGTAAATTTGTGCCTGCTTAACGGAGGCAATAGAAATTTACTGGTACAAGGAAGATAAAAATTACAAAAGAAAACAAAGTGCAATAAGGTCTGGTTTGATTGCTCATCACACTGGCAAATACAGATATGGTTTGGGGAGTATTGCCTTTGGGAAACAGAACATCCAGCGTATTGTTCCTAACCTAAAATGAGTCAGTAAGTTGCTTTCGTACATGTTCTGCACAAATAATAGGTAAGGGGCGATCCCGGCTGTCATCTGAACCAAACAATAATCTCTTACAGACAGCTTCACTACTCCCACAGCCGCTCTAGGGGCCTGTTTGTGTGTAGAAAAGCATTCCAGGGTCCAGCTTTTGTCTATCTTGGTGATACTTTCTGGGTTCTCAAACAAATGTGCACAACCCAGAGCTGAAGCGGTATCTCTTATATACTTTAGCCATGGAATGTTCAATCCATGGTCGCAAGCGAGGCAATTTCTAACAACTGCATGGTTGAGCTCGGCTTCCTTATTTGACCAAATGGAACACCAAAGGGCTGCAGGGGCGGCACCAATAAGGTCCTGAACATACTCAAGGCCTAATTCTTGGTGTAGGGGGAAGTGGGGTTTTGAGGGAGAAAACCCAACAGGCAACGGCAAAATCTATTTTCCTCGACTTGAATGGCAGCAACAGCCCTGTAACTCCATATCCCCATGCCATACATCAAGGTTGGAAGGCATTTCCTTCTAAATTTCTATTAATGGGGCCAATGGCTTTCTACCAATGCAAGCAGCATGAGAGAAAATGGTGCTGATCGCACAAGAAAATTGGGCTTATCTACTTCTAAGACATGCAGACCATGTGCAAGCATCATCGAAATCCAAGCCAAGATAAGGAAAAGAGTATACCCTGTATAATTTTGTTTTCCTTTCAATCGATTGGGTACTAGTTTTGATGTTCCTTGGACTGCACACTATAACAAACGTTTTGGAATAATTTCTTTCCACGTCAAGACCCTTCATGAATTTCGCAAAGTTACTGAGTAATATCTTCATACCATTCGCCGTTCTAGTAAGAAGCACTGCGTCATTCTCGTATAATAAGGCAGGCACAGCTTTATTTTCAACAAGCGATACATCTGCCCCAGCAATATCTAGTGTCCTCTCTAAGTCATTAATATATCTTAAAAAGAGGATGGGGGCGAGTGTGCAACCTTGGCGTACTCCTCAATTGACTTTAAATGGAGAAGTACACTCTCAAGCCTCGCTAAATCATACTGAGGCTATGAGATCCCGGTGTAAAAGTCTAAGAAAAGACACCAGGTCTGAATCAAGACCCATAAGTTCAAGGATTGCCCACAATTTTCACCTATTTACGCAATCAAAGGCGCTCAATAGGTTCATAAATGCAAGATGGGTTGGAATGCCCCTTGCATATTTATATTTGGCCTCTATGAGATGTAAGTTTAAACACTGCTCAATGATACGTAGGCCCTTCCGGAAACCGTATTAAACCCGTGATGTGATGTTATTCTCCCTTGTCCACAATAAAAGTCAATCTAAAATCACTCTACCAATTATTTTGGTGGTAGAGTCAAGCCGGGATATTGGTCGGCAGCACCTAGCGTCGTTGGCATTGCCCTTTTTAAAGGAAGGTATAACTATTGAAAGACTCCAAGAGGGTAATAACCCCTCACTGCAAACCGTATTAAAGACAGAAGTGAGTACCGGTGACCAAAATCCTGGGTCCTCCTTAAATAAGACCATGGGCACCCCATCCGGGCCCGGTGCTTCTTTGCTCGGGCTGTCGTATATAGCTTTAAGAACTCCCTCTTCCCTAAATTGCCCCAAGGTTTTTGTTATTAATATTTGGTGTGTGTGTTTGGTGTATCCAAAATGTACTGAATTGTTAGAGAAAAATAGATAATTAAATGCTTTATATAAAACTTTGGGGCTCAATTTCAATACTTTAATAACTCTAATAGAGAAAGCAATATGTTGTGACAGCCTTTACAGGACTTTAGGACAAGAGCCTGAAAATTAATTAAAAAAATATAAGGGGGCAAAGTGAGCACACCCTGACCGGAAGGGGCATCTAGAGGCGTTCCATAGCCCCCCCCCTTTGGTTGGCTGGCCACGACATGGGTAACATGTTGTGGCAGCCATTTCTGGCCTCAGGACATAATCTCCTCATGAAATACATGTAGTGAAAGCAGATTTAAGAGGGTGGGCAAAAGGAGCACATATCAAAGGTGAAAACAGATTTTATTCACAGTATAAATCACTTGTTGGTGTTAACATACTCATTTTAAGAATTGTGGTGTGATCTAACGTGATTTTACCCTGTAAAAAATGCTGATCCTCTGCTGGGATTTGATAAACCATGTCTGAGCGAAAACAGTTTTCTCTCATGATTTTCTTATAGAGGTTATGAAAGGTGCTCCAGAAGCTAAAATGAGAGCACATTTTCCATAGGTTCACACTATCGTCCTTAGGCATGTAAGAATAAAGTCTGATATTCTGAGTAAAAAATGTACTTCCAACATATGCTGCAGCCTGGCAATTGTTTCTGCTCTACTGCAGCCTCCCACAGTGTTCTAAACGACAACTGGAGTGCTAACAGTCTGTATTTATGACAAAAGTGTAGCACACCTGAGCTCATCGTGATGGATTTAAAGCTAGAAACCTACATTTTTTTCCTTTAGAAATTAACAATATAAGGGAGTTTTTTTGTTACAGAATTAGTTAGAACACTAAAAAGCTCAAATGAGACACATTCTAGGAGTTCTCAAATATCATCCTCATCCATTTCAGGAAAACATTCTGACATGCAGACTGAAACATGTACTCCCAACACCAGCACCAATTTGTCATTTAACTTCCGAGTGATCAAATACACTTTACCACAGAGTGCTAAGCAACTCAAGCCCTGCCGTTTTGAATTCAAGACCAAAATGAGGTACTCTTGAACGCCATTTTTTTGGATTAGGAATTGTTGAATTAAAAAACTTTTTGAAGACTAGGTTGAAGTTAACAAGCATTGAGACATTAATGCAGACATGATACCAAAGGGTTATAAAGATGTGGGGAGACATGGGTCTTTAATTATTTTTAGCCCCTTTAAAAAAAAATTTAGCCTAATATTACTAAAGAGGGTGGCATTTGTATAAATACAGCATCTTGTTCCCACATCTGTTTACTTAGACTAGCCATCATCTCAGTTGCTTAACAGCTCCCTAAGTTAGCTCAAGTAACTATAAAGTGCCCTAAAGAATCCATAATTTGTGTGTTCCCCATGCAGTGCTAATTACCTCACATATTACATCACATGTTTTATGACATAATTTATAACCTTGCTGCAGTATCTTAAATTACATTGACAACAACACTGGGCATGACACGAACGCGAGTAATAGTTGCTTGTTACTTTACAGTACAAGTTATGGTTACTTGAGATAACTAGCACTGGTGAATTACAGTGTTTTTTTTTAGTTTAAAAGTCCTGTTTTAACTGACAGTTTCACCTAACTATAACATTCCTTTAACCTTTATGTTATATATCCAACACAAAGTTCTCCAATTAAAGAGAGCCCCAAACACTGCAGAGCGGCTTCGCGATAACGGGTATGGAGACCCCGCCTTGTAACCACATTACACCGCAAAGAGCGAAGCCCAACTGAGGATTCACACAGGCTTTATTGCATATCAGGTTGGCAGTACAACAACCTGAAGCATTTCGGCCGGTGGGTGTGGCCTTGATCACAGGTGCGGCACATTACTAAAGGCACAGATTTGCAGTTCAAAGGTCCAGTTTGGTCATGTGACCCAGTGTGAACTACTACTCCCAACATGCACCTGGAAAAACTATGGCAGATTTGAATTTGGCTTCATAGCTTACTTGCCCACAGAATGCAAAAGTTCACATTGGGTCACATGACCAAACTGGACCTTTGAACTGCAAATATGAGCCTTTAGTAATGTGCCACACCCACCTGCCGAAACGCGGTTCTTGTACTGCCCACCTGATATGCAATAAAGCCTGTGTGAATCCTCAGTTGGGCTTCGCTCTTTGTGGTGTAAAAAAATAAATATATGTATCTTGCGGCTGAACGTTGCCTGTGTCCCTTCGTGGACGGGTGCTTTATGCTCGAAGGTGAAAATCGCGCTGTAATATCCCAGCTACGCAGTAGAAATCCACCAGCACTTACGGGAGCAGTTGCCCAGTATTTTATTGGGATTCGAGTACACTCAGACGCGTTTCGGCCGCCGCCTTTGTCAATGATTGCGCTTGCCGAGAAACAACGTCAATAAATACACATTTCATTGGTCATTATTTTGACATCAACAACGGACTTCACACACCAGACATCCGTCTGTCCACTGATTTCGGCCATCTTAAAACATGCAATTAAATTCACATTACATCATAAATGGAACACCAGTATGTGACAAAATTAATTCTATCACCATGAATGGGCAGTATATAAGTATCATAGTGCCCTTAATGTTATGGTCTCTTCTTATATGTGCATGTCCACCCTTGTCAATTTACGCTCAAAGACCTCCACATCATACTGCAACTGATCTGCAGAAATGATGTGACATTATACAACCCTGAATGGGCTCAAATTACTAAGGCATCATGATAACAGTGGATGCGAACATACCCTTTTTCCTATTGAACCCTGAATGGGTATAGCCAAATGTTCACCCACAAAAATTCCAATAAACAGCTAGTGGTACAATCTACAATGGTAGAAGCTCCTCTTGCTATTTCATATGATGTCTTACCAGATTCTCAATCTCATATCATATACTCATGAAATAAATTCTCTACTTATAACAGTTCTAAGTTTACAAATGTATCGTCATTTCCTCCCCGTTATTTAACCCCCATGGTATTTTTGTTTGGGTGTCAATAATATATCTTGGGCCATATGTAGGAAAAACGTGTTTTGCGATTCTCAAATTGCGATTTTTAGGGAATCGCAATTAGAGAATCGCAAAATGCAATGTAGGTAGGATTAGCAAAATATTTTGCGAATCCCACCTATTCCTTATTTGCGAATCGCAAATTGAGATTCGCAAATAAGGAATACCTTGCCATTCATTCCTATGGGCTAGAAGACCCATAGGAATGAATAGAAAGACATTCTCAATTTGCGATTTCTCAATTAGAGAACCGCAAATTGAGAATGCAATTTCAAGGTTGCAAGGGTGTCAATAGGACACCCTTTTGCACCCCTGAAATAAACATGTGTGCACATACATGCGCTAAGGGCATGTATGTGCGCCACATGGCACTTTGAAAAATGCAAAAAAATGAATTTTTCAAAGAAATCGCAAATTACCACCAACCTGAAGTTGGTGGTAATTTGCGATTCCTTAAGCCAAAATCGCACAACTTGGGTGCTTCCTACATTGCATTTAAGTAATCGCAATTTGGGACTCCTTAAATGCATTCGCAAAATAAGGAATCGCAAATTTTGCAATTCCTTATTTTGCGTGTGGGTTTTTGTGTGCTACATAGCACACTGCCCAAAATGCGAATTTCAGCATTTGCGATCGCAATTTGGCTTCCTACATATGGCCCCTTGACTCTAGTCTACGGAGCTGCAGTTGTCTATCACCTACCCTTATGTCTATGGGCACATGGTCCATGCAGAAGAATTTCAACAGATCCCTGTTGCTTCTATGGTGACTTTCAAAGTGTCTTGCCACCGGATATGTTACATCTTTATTGGCAATCGCTCTGAGATGGTCCAAAATGCGCACCTTGGTTGGGTGTATAGTATTGCCAATATATCTTAAGCCACATGGGCATACCAAACAGGACACTGTTTGGCTTGTGTTACAATTCATGAACCTCCTGATTTTCTTGGGTGCCTCCAGACTCGTACAACATAAGACAAGACCTTATGGCTGTTCTTACACGGCTTGCATTTCCTGCAGGGGAAGAGGCCTGTTACTCTTCCAAAGGCGATAGGTCTGTTGTCTGCGGAGCAATGACTCTGTAACAGATGGTCTCTCAATGTCTGTGTTTTCCTGAACGACATTGGAGGTGATTCAGGTAAATCATTCCCCATCGTGGAACCTGACTTAAGAATGGGCCAGTTTCTTCGTAATACATTTCTAATGTAATTTGCATCACTTGAGTAGTCCGTAATCATTCTTAAATTCTTGCGGTCAAGCTCCCTCCTTGTTATGCTCTTGGAGTTGGTTTTCGAATTGTCATTAACCAACTCCAGTCTAGATTTTGTGTCTACTTTACTATTGGCTTTAATCAGAACATCTCTATGATATCCTCTTGTCATGAATCTCTGCATGCTTTCTTCATCTGCTGTCTGAAAATCGGAGTCCCTAGTGTAGTTTCAGTTTATACGTAAAAGCTCACCATATGGTATGCTTGTTTTTGTTTTCTCAAAGTGACAGCTGCTAGCATGCAACAGAGAATTCCCAGCAGTCGGCTTCCTATGCAAAGTGGTGCATAGTCTGTCATCTGTTGCGAATACCGTTAAGTCTTAAATGTTCACAGATGTTTTGCTTATTTAACCTGTGAAATTTAGATTCAGATCATTTTCATTGAGCACTCTTAAATAGTCCCTTGCTGATTTTTCGGTACCTCTCTAAATAATGAAAAGATAGTCAATATACCTGTTACAACTAATGACATTGCAGGTCCACTCATCATTGGTATCAGCCCAGGCCACACGCATCTCCCACCAGCCAACAAAAAGATTTGCATAGCTAGGGGCGAAGCAGGTGCCCATGGCTGTACCTCGTATCTGTCTAAACAGTTGATTCTGAAACAAGAAAATGCAATTAATTAGATAGAAATCAACAAATTCCATCAACATCTTATTGTGCTCAATGAATTTCAGTGATCATCCATTTAAAAAGTAGTTCACTGCCTCAAGACCTTTTTTATGCTTGATGCTGGTATGAAGACTTGAGATATCAAGTGTCGTCATCATCACAAAGTTTGTCTCCCAGGCAACACCTTCAATCCGCTTCAGAAAGTCTTTGGTGTCCTGTACATATGAGACCAGTTGGGTCACAAAGTCAAACTGAAAAAATCTACAAATGTTGACATGTTCACAGTTAGGTCCTACAAGTTACACTTTGTGTAGCATGCCTTTTGTTGCAGCAGTGAAATTGCAGCAGAGGTTTTCCTGGTCATAATATCAAATTCTGATTGACATACGAATTGCCTGGAACATTACTCGCAATATATTTATATCCTTTGCCATACATGAAATTGACTTCTTTAAGGCATGCTTAAAGATGTGTGTCGTTGGGATAATTTGAAAGGCTATAAAGACTTGAAAATACCACACAAAGGATTAATAACACTTGTGCAGTGCATTATGGTCATTTGAGTCCAGGACTGAACAACAGGGCAAAAATGTGCAGTGAAAATTCAGGTTTTTATGTGACTGTCAATATATTTTAAGAAACAATGTGAAAGTAATGTTAAAGGCATTTTAAGAACATCATTTCAAGGCTGTACTATTTTACTGCTGCAAGAAAAGGCACGCTACAAAGTGTAACTTGTAGGAGCTAATGTCATCATGTTCAAAGTCTTTCTGTACTGTTGATGGAAGTTACATTTTAAAAGCAAAAGTAACTGGTTACCTGGTATTGAGCATATTATTAAGACATGAAGAGGTTGAATAGCTTTATGCTGGAATCCTTGCTGTGAATAAACGTATGATGAAAAGAGGATTGGATGGTGGGCTTGTTTGACGGTGCTGTGCTTTTGGCTCGGGTGTTGGTATGGAATATATATATATTCACTGAAAAAACCATAGGTTTCACACATGTTATAGTTAGCGGAAATTTTACTGATAAAAAACCAGTGAAATTCCCCCGTTATAGTTAGCGCAGGCAACTATAACTCACGCGACCGCAATCCTCTGCTGATGCTAATACTGTATTTAGACACTTATTTGCCCATGTCTTCTTCCATACATTTTTAGCTATACATATATTACAAATATTTTTTTTTCATAAAGACACATATGTCATCAGCAGAAGATTGCAGTCGCGTGAGTTATAGTTGCCTGCGCTAACTATAACGGGGGAATTTCACTGGTTTTTTATCAGTAAAATTTCCGCTAACTATAACATGTGTGAAACCTATGGTTTTTTCAGTGAATTTGCAAGGTTTTTTAAATGCTAATTCCTAACTATAACGTGTGTGAAACCTATGGTTTTTCAGTGAATTAGTACGGTTTTTTAAATGCTAAGTTTTTTTCCCTTATAATAAGCCCTGTACATTTGGTGGCCTTCGGCCACCAAAAGCACAGGGGGTGGGGTAAGTGTGGATAGTGTTTTTTGCCCTTAACATAAGCCCTGTACATTTGGTGGCCTTCGGCCACCAAAAGCACAGGGGGTGGGGTAAGTGTGGATAGTGTTTTTTTTATTTTTATTTTTTTACCGTACGCTTACGGTAAGCGTACGGTAAGCGTACCCCGCGAAATTGCCGAAAAAAAAATAAAACCGTTTTTGCACTTGGGGGATGTTTGGGGACTCCCTCAACATGACTATGTGGGAGGGAGTTGTCAAAACAGCCCCTTTACATGTTTTTGGGCTTGATATTTTAAAAATCACTCTCAGTGCGAGAGACAAAATGGCGGCCGCCGCTTCCTGGTTTCGGCCGATTCGAATGTTTACTAAGATCTAAGAGCCAATCAGAATCGCGCACGCCACCGTACGCTTACCGTAAGCGTACGGTAAGCGTACCGTAAGCTGGCTCAGATATATATATTGATTTAAAGGCTATTTTCTCAGAATCTACTGAACAGATTTACACCAAACCTACAAAAGGCACTTCCTTGACCTAGGGACTACCTCTCTGCCAAATTTTGAGTAATTCTGTTCAGCCGTTCGGGCTGTAGCTCGTTCTAAAGGTCCTATGGAAAAATGCATGGGAAAAACGCGTTTTGGGACCCCCCTTTTATCTCAGCCCCCGCTTGACGGATCCCCCCGAGACTTTCAGGGTAGGAGCGAAGCGTAGCGCCCCACCTATTTTGAAAAATTTGCGAGGATTCGTCGACCGGCGCCAAAGTTATTCAAAATAGAATGTTGAGGTTTTCCTATGGAAACGTGGTCCTAACTATAACTACCTACTGGCTATCGCCAGTAGGTTATATATATATATATATATATATATATATATATATATATATATATATATATATATATATATATATGTATATGTATATGTATATATATGTATATGTATATATATGTATATATATATATATTCACTGAAAAAACCATAGGTTTCACACATGTTATAGTTAGTGGAAATTTTACTGATAAAAAACCAATGAAATTGCCCCGTTATAGTTAGCGCAGGCAACTATAACTCACGCGACCGCAATCCTCTGCTGATGCTAATACTGTATTTAGACACTTATTTGCCCATGTCTTCTTCCATACATTTTTAGCTATACATATATTACAAATATTTTTTTTTCCTAAAGACACATATGTCATCAGCAGAGGATTGCGGTCGCGTGAGTTATAGTTGCCTGCGCTAACTATAACGGGGCAATTTCATTGGTTTTTTATCAGTAAAATTTCCACTAACTATAACATGTGTGAAACCTATGGTTTTTTCAGTGAATTTGCAAGGTTTTTTAAATGCTAATTCCTAACTATAACGTGTGTGAAACCTATGGTTTTTTCAGTGAATTAGTACGGTTTTTTAAATGCTAAGTTTTTTTCCCTTATAATAAGCCCTGTACATTTGGTGGCCTACGGCCACCAAAAGCACAGGGGGTGGGGTAAGTGTGGATAGTGTTTTTTTCCATTGTAATAAGCCCAGCACATTTGGTGGCCTTCGGCCACCAAAAGCACAGGGGGTGGGGTAAGTGTGGATAGTGTTTTTTTTATTTTTATTTTTTTACCTTACGCTTACCGTAAGCGTACGGTAAGCGTACCCCGCGAAATTGCCGAAAAAAAAATAAAACCGTTTTTGCACTTGGGGGATGTTTGGGGACTCCCTCCACATGACTATGTGGGAGGGAGTTGTCAAAACAGCCCCTTTACATGTTTTTGGGCTTCCGATTTTAAAAATCTCTCTCAGTGCGAGAGACAAAATGGCGGCCGCCGCTTCCTGGTTTCGGCCGATTCGAATGTTTACTAAGATCTAAGAGCCAATCAGAATCGCGCTCGCGCACGCCACCGTACGCTTACCGTAAGCGTACGGTAAGCGTACCGTAAGCTGGCTCAGATATATATATTGATTTAAAGGCTATTTTCTCAGAATCTACTGAACAGATTTACACCAAACCTACAAAAGGCACTTCCTTGACCTAGGGACTACCTCTCTGCCAAATTTTGAGTAATTCTGTTCAGCCATTCGGGCTGTAGCTCGTTCTAAAGGTCCTATGGAAAAATGCATGGGAAAAACGCGTTTTGGGACCCCCCTTTTATCTCAGCCCCCGCTTGACGAATCCCCCGAGACTTTCAGGGTAGGAGCGGAGCGTAGCGCCCCACCTATTTTGAGAAATTCGCGAGGATTCGTCGACCGGCGCCAAAGTTATTCAAAATAGAATGTTGAGGTTTTCCTATGGAAACGTGGTCCTAACTATAACTACCTACTGGCTATCGCCAGTAGGTAATGTATATATATATATATGTATGTATATATATATATATATATATATATATATATATATATATATATATATATATATATATATATATATATAAAATATTACCTACTGGTGATCACCAGTAGGTAGTTATAGTTAGAACCTAGTTTCCATAGTAAAAGCTTTTTTTGATTTGCCAATATCTTTGGTGCCGTTTGACGAATCTTCGTGCAATTTTCCACAAAGTAGGGCCAGACAGCTCAGTTTGTATGATGAAAGTTTCGGGGTAATCCGTCAATCAGGGGCCGAGAAAAAAGGGGGGTCCCAACGCGCGTTTTCTCCATGCTATTTTCCATAGGAAACTTTATTACAGGCTACAGCCCGACCTGCAGAACAGAAGTACACCAAATATGGCAAAAACGTAGGTCTTGGTTTAGAGTGAACCCTTTTTTTTAAATGGTGTAAATCCGTTCAGTAGTAACTGAGAAATTTAAGAAAGAAAAATATTGATATCTGAGCACCGAGTAGGAGTTGCGAACCCTCCCGAGCACAAGCTGAATTCTGCCAACACTCCAAACCAGGAAGTGTTGGCAGTCATCTTGTGACTCGGTAACCGAGTCACAAGAAAAAGGGTGAAACAAAGATAAAAAACATGAAAAGGGTGCAGGGTAGAAACACCCTGACCCCCAAGGCCTGCTCAGGGGGTCCCACAGGGACCTCTAGGGCATCTAAAAAATAAAAATAAATCGTCAGACTTCATGCTGGGTGCGCGAATCCTGCAGAGAAAATTGAAAAAAAAAGGAAGCGCAAGCTCCCGTGCTTCATTTAAATGAGCCCCCGGGTGGGCCAGGGCCCGGGGGAATGCCACAATTATATGGCGGGGCCCCTCGCAGCCCCAGGGACCCCCACCTCACCGGGGCTATTCAAATTATATGCGGGAGGGCAGGTGGCCCCCCCACAGCCCCGGGGACCGCCACATCCCTGGGGCTTGTTTATTAATCTGTGGGGGGCCTCCCAAGCCCCTCAAGCCCTGGGGACCACCACCCCCTGGGGCTTTACTTAAATATGCACGGGGCACACGGCCCCCCCAAGGCCCAGGGACCACCACCCCCCCGGGCTCTACTTAAATATGCACCGAGCACATGGACCTCCCCAAGCCCCGCCGACTGCCACCTCCCCGGTGCTTTCTTCAATCATTTGCGGGGGGCCCCGGGGACCACCACCTCCCTGGGGCTGTGCAAATTATGGGAGGGGGGCTGCGCAGCCCCCCTCCAGAAGCCCTTGATGGCCCTGGGGTCCGCCACCCCCAGGGCCGGCTCCTGCAATGTCCCGAGGTGCCCACCCCGGGACATTGCCGTTAATATGACAGGGCGGGCAAAACAAACTCTGCTTTGCTCTCGCTTCAATCAATCAAAGCAGGATTGCTTTTGCACAAGGGGAGCTGCATGCCTGCAGCTCCCCTTGTGCAAAAGCAATGCTGGCTCTCGCAGGAGGTGGGCAGCCAGCGGGACCATGGGGGCATTGGGGCTACCCCACGGTCCCCAACGGAGTCCTGGGGGATGGGGTCCGTGGGGCCAGAAGTGGCCCGGGAGGGGGGCTATGCGGCCCCCCTCTCCTACAAAATCAAAAGGCTGGCCAGAGGGGTGGGGTCTCTGGGCCATAATTGGCCTGAGGAGGGGGCCACGCCATGCCCCGGGGGATGGGGTCCCCGGGGCCGAAATTGGCCTCGGGAGGGGGGCCACGTGGCCCCTGTCCCATTTTTTTAAAATTATTTTAATAAAGTAGGGGTCAGGCCCAGGAGGATGGGGTCCCCAGGGCCCAAAAATAGTAAAATAGTAAAAGAAGGGGGGCCACGCAGCCCCCCCCTTCTAAGAAATAAAATATAAAGCTGGCATCTCGCCGGAGGCCCCGCCCCCTCACTGCACCACTCTGCAAATGCCCCCGTAGCACGTTGTAAGTTGCGTAATTAATTCCCCTTGAATACTGGGGATCCCTGGAGGCCAACTAGCCCACTAGGTACCTCCAGTATGCGCCACAGAGCTGCGTTGCAGAGAGGTGGTCTGAGGCCATGCCCCTTTTTACACCTCTGCAACGCAGCCCTGTGACGCTTACTGGCGGTACCTGGTGGGCTAGTTGGCCCCTAGGGACCCTCAGGATTCAAGGGGACTTAATCCCCCAATTTACAACACGCCAGGGAGCTCGATTGCACAGTGGTGCAGGGAGGGGGCGGGCCTGATATAACAAGTGGGGCGATGAGGTCCTCTTGTGTCCTGAGGACCTTTGGACACAAGTGGACTCCATCCTCCGAGCAGCTGTGCGCCAGAAGCCGTGTTTGCAGCGTGGTGCAAAAAGGGGCGTGGCTCGGAAAACCTCTCTGCAACGCAGCTCTGTGGCACATACTGGAGATACCTGGTGGGCTAGTTGGCAACAGTAGCGTCGGTTATGACATTGCGGTGCTTATATAGGCATCACCCAGGCATGCGGACATCAGTTCTTTTCTTTCCGAGCCAGTTAAGCGCCGATCCAGGAAGAGCTACCCCTCTGCCGCTTTTTGGTAGGCTTTTTCTCGACTTTTGTCGATATTTTTGGATTCGACTTTGTGTGCAAGGGATGTTTTCGAGAAAGACAAGTTTCAAACCATGCAAGACTTGTCCCCGCATGATGTTGGTCACTGATCTCCACCGCGTATGTCTGTGGTGTCTTGAACGCGACCACGATTCGAAGTCGGTCAATGGCCCCTAAGACCTAGAGGGAGTGAGTGATGAAGTTGCTTGCGGCCCGGCAGTCAACACCATCAATCAAGACTCCGAGGAGGTCACGGTCCCGTTCGAAGAATAGGAGGTCTCTGGACTGCTCACGGAGCCCCAAGTCCTCTTCCTTTCATTCGAGGTCTTCAGGACACTCGGGTAAGAGGCACAAGAAAAAGAAGAAGGCCAAGCGGACTTCAACTTCACCTCAACTGGCGTCCATCGTCGAGAGAGGTAAGGAGCCTGAGTCGACTTTGCACCTTCCACCCTTTCCGGGAGCCGGAGTGACTCCCGCTCAAATTGAAGAGTTTTACGAGGCCATGCACCCCGTATTTTAGCGGAACGACCCCGTGGGTGAGCCCTCGGGCCCGCGGGGTCAGATGGGGCCCCATCAGGTTCGACACCATCAGCTCTGGCCATGGTGCCGGTGGGGCCTCAAGGATCCGGATCGACGCCGGTCATTCTAACACAACCGTCCCCAGCGTCAAATCCGATGTTGGTGCCTACGACGTCACCCGTCAGTGGCGCAAGTCCCATCCTCATCCCCAACAACACAGAGCCGGAACGGCTTCGAGCGACGCCGATTCTGACATCGATAGAACCCACTTTGTGGACGTGCTGGGCTCACAAGAGGATTGGAAGGAGTTTGGAGACCCTCATGAGAACCAGGAAGTCTCTTAGGAGACAATGGACTGTTATGGGGAACTTGGGGAAGCCAGTGGTCTGGATACTTCTCCAGACACTGGCATGCTTTCTCCATCTACAGTGGCTACAGAGGAGGGAGCGTCCTGTGCCATGGTGGTTAAGAGGGCAGCTGAGGTCCTAGGACTGGAGCTGCCCTCAGTGCAGGTCAGGACTAATCTCTTGGCTGAGTTCTTCAGCCTGAGGCTTCCATTTCTGAACCTCTATTGCCCTTTAATGAGGCACTTCGGACATCCTTCTAGGAACATGGTCCAAGTCAAGCATAGGGGCTCCTGTGAATAGGACGATTGCACGCCGTCATCGCCCAGCTCCGGGCGACCCAAAGTGTCATATGGCCGTTGGGGTCATTGTCGACATTGCTAAGTTAGCATGTGCTCTGCTGCCATGATGCTGCATTTACGCACGTTACTGTATGACTTTAGTTTGCAAGACTCTGTGCCTTTCACATGAGAACCGTCTGCTTTCTGCGTTCTCTGCCTGTTCCTGGAGTTCAGTCTGAACATGGAGTGCAAGGTCGATAAACAAGGTCGATAAACAATGCCCTTTGTTATTCTGTTATGGTCAGTCCCTAGCATTTAGACAAAACATGCTACACAGCTGCGGCTGCTGGATGATGTTCTTTTGCGCACGTTACTACATTACTTTATTTTGCAAGACTCTGTTTTTGCCTTTCACATGAGAACCGTCTACGTTCTGTGTTCTCTGTCTGTTCCTGGAGTTTATTTTGAGCACGGAGTGTAAGGTCGATGATCAATGCCCCTCGTTATTCTGTTCTGGTCAGTCCCTAGCACTTAGACAAAACATGCTACACAGCTGCGGCTGCTGGAAACTCGTGTTTTGATATTCTGGGGAGGCATGTTGGTTTAACACACACATGGAGAGGGACCTTTCCAGGGAGAAGAGCTATGCAGTTCCTATAATGTAAAACTATCATCTAGGCACTAAGGTATGGGGTCTGCAGACAAAGCCCAGAGATCTTCCTTTATTTAACAAAACTTCTTCTTTCCAAGGGAAGGGTGGTTAGGCCTTCTAGTGCTTTATCCACTTTGTGCATATGATGAAATCTTCCTTCATAGTCTGTGTAGTTGCTACAATGCTAACTGTTTTAGGTTTATGCGTTTTGCTGCTTGTAGTGGCTCGTATACTGCATTATAAATAGGGCTCCCGGTTTTATGGTATTTATTTTTTCAACATTTTCGTTTGTAGTTATCCATATTTATTTTTGGGCCATTTTATATGTATTTATTCATATTCATTTTGTTTTTTCCTTATAAATGAAGTTGAAAAACTGTACATTTCCATATTTATTTAACTCATAATTTGATGTTTGTTGTGTTTTAGCTATTTAGGCTGTCAAATATTATATACCAATACATCCACTGGTAAATACTAGCATTATACCATGAATATATATGAAGACATATGAAATTTTTTAAAGAAATTTCATCCTGTTTTTTAATTTCCCATGATGTCCATATTCTCAGCTGCTGGCCTATGGTTCATCAAAGACCGCACAGAGAATCACTTAAAAAGAGGACAATTTTCTGTGTTTATCGACTTTTAAAAATAAATGCAGACAGAAAACACATTGTTTTCTGTCTGTATTTATCTGTAAAAACAGAAAACAGGGAGACTTAATTGTAAAGCAGTATAGTTAAAATAAACATTTTGAACTATAACAGTGACTCTGTCAATTCTTATTCTGGACAAGTACGAGTAAGTGAGCGAAAGGGTATGTCTTGCTACCCCAATTCCTGAGTGAATCGGGAGTGTTGTATTCTGGGTTGTCTAATCATTTGTAGCTTCATGATTATGTAGGAAAATGAATGAGACACTATAGCTAGTCGGTTTGGGGATTTTGTGTACTGAGGCGAAGGGAAGGCTTAGCCCCTACACACTGAGGTCCTGTTTTACTGCGCATAGTTCTGTGTATGTGCAGAATCCCTGCAACAAAAGTTCCTCATCCAACACCCCAACCCAGAAAGTTTGGTGGTGCAGGCCTCTACGTCCCAAGGCGCATTCCCTTCCGTCCCTCTGGATAGGGAATCCAAGAGACTGGACTCATTTGGGAAGAAGATGTTTTCTTCCTCCAGTCTGGCATTGTGGTCAGTGAATACCACGTGCTTATTGGGCCGTTTCTCCCACTCTCTTTGGGAGATGGTTGCGCAGGTGCTGCCACAAGTCCCAGAGGAGGGCCGGGCTGTGCTCTCCTAAGGTGTCAAGGATGGGAGAGATGCAGAAATATTTGCCATATGGTGTGGATTATATACAACCGATTCACTAGGCAGGTCAATTTCAACGACAGTGGCCTTGAGACGCTACGCCTGGCTTTGTACAACTGGCTTCTCGGGGGATGTCTAAGCCAATTTGATGGACATGCCCTTTGATGGAACCCGCCTTCTTAGGGAATAGGCAGACTCGGCACTTTTCAGGTTCAAGGACTCTCGAGCTACGGCCAGATCCTCTCCTCCACTCCTGGTGGCCAGTCTTCCTTTGGCCCATTTTGTTCCAACAGAAGGGGTTTCCAGCTGCGTCAGCCCTACCCTAGCCACCGTCCAGCTCAGACTGCCCAAGTCATGCGTGAACTTGGACGCGGTACATTCTGTCCTCAGAATGGAGGCCAGAAGTCGTCTATCACACTGCCCCCGGCAGCCGCAGCCTCCAAGCACTCCTAGGCTGATTCTGCAGGACCACCCTACTCCAGTGGGTGGGATAATTCATCATCTCCCCTGCTTGAGATCTATAACAACAGGGTCTTGCAGATCGTCCAGGAGGGCTGTTCTCTTCCTTTCCGCTTTCTATTCCACCAAGTCAGGAACGGCTGGTGGAGGATCATTTGAAGTTGTTCCAAGAGGAAGTTACAGCTCTTTTGGCCAAAGGAGCTATAGAAAGGGTCCCAGCTTCAGAAGTAGGCAGTGGCTGTTATTCCCGCTACTTTCTAATTCTGAAGAAAAACAAGGGGCTTCGGCTCATTATGGATCTTCGCACCATCAATGTCTTCGTCAAAGAGGAGAAATTCAAAATGCTCAGTTTGGCTCAGGCATTGTCTGCTCTAGACCAAGGAGTCTGGATGGTGGCATTGGACCTGCAGGATGCGTATTTTCACATTCCCATCCTGCCGGGCCACAGGCGTTACCTGCGGGTCAAGGTAGGCCACGAGCACTTTCAGTTTACCGTGCTCCCCTTCGGTCTTAACAGTGCCCCTCGGGTGTTCACCAAGGTGATGGCAGTGGTTGCAGTTCATCTGCGCAGGTTAGGAGGTCAGTCTTCCCCTACCTCGACGACTGGCTGTTGAAGGCATCTTCGCCCCAGGCAGTCGTCTCCCACCTTCAGACTATGGCGAACCTCCTGCATTCGCTGGGGTTCTCTATACATGTGCCAAAGTCATATCTGACTTCTTCTCAGATGCTCCCTTTCATTGGAGCAGTTTTGGGCTGATCCTCCCGAGCAGTGAGTCCAGGATATTCAGGTTATGATTCCGATATTTCAGCCTCTATCCTGGATTTCGGTGAGGTTGACTCTGAGGCTGTTGGGTCTCATGGCCTCCTGCATCCTGTTGGTAAGACACGCCAGGTGGCGTATACAGGCTCTGCAGTGGGACTTGAAGATCCAATGGGCACAGCATCGGGGAAATCTCACCGATGTGGTTCAGATCTTGGAAGGAACTGCGAAGGATCTGCAGTGGTAGTTAACAAACCGCGATTCGATCTGCGGCAGACCTCCCTCCCTTCCCCAATGAGATTTCACAGTCGTGGCGGATGCGTCACTTTTGTGATGGGGCGGCCACATGGAAGAGGTGGAGATCAGGGGACACTGGTCTCCAGGGGAGACAGGACTCCACATAAACTTGTTGGAGCTCTGAGCGATTCAGTTGCCATTGAAAGCCTTTCTTCCCTCTGTCAAGGGGAAGCTGGTGCGTGTTCACAGACAACACCACCACCATGTGGTACTGCAACAAGCAGGGCGGGTGGAGTTGTGGACCCTTTGTCGAGAGGCACTGTGTCCCTGGACATGGCTGGAACAGCAGGGCAGAACCCTGGTGGTTTAACACCTGCCAGGTTCTCTTAACACCTGGGCAGATTATCTCAGCTATCGATGTCTTCAGGATAATGAATGGCGTCTCCAGTCGGAGGTGGCGCAAGGTCTCTTTCAGGAGTGGGGAGAACCTTGGTTAGATTTGTTCGCCTCCGAAGAGAATGCGCAATGTCAGCAGTACTGCGCACTGGAGTTTCCAACGCGGCTATCACTCGGCGATACGTATTGTCACAAATGGAGTGCAGGTCTGCTGTACGCCTTCCCGCCCATACCACTCCTGCCCAGGGTTCTGACAAAAGATCAGGATCGACCAGGCCCAAGTTATTCTTGTGGCACCGGACTGGGCAAGGAGAGTCTGGTATCCAGAGCATCGATCCTCCGATCAGACTGCCCTTTCGGGAGGATCTTATGTTGCAGCAGCAGGGGAGGGTCTTCCACTTGAACCTGTCAACTCTGCCCCTATGTGTGTGGAGATTCAGCGGCGACAGTTGATACCTTTTGACCTTCCTCTGGAAGTCTGTAATGCTATTTTGGCGGCCAGGCAGCCCTCCACTAAGACGGTATACGCCTGCCGTTGGCAGAATTTTTTTTTATACTGTACAGAAAGGTCTATTGACCCTCTTTCTGCTTTTCTTTCTACTGTCCTTTTATTCATTCTAACCCTTGCCCAGCAGTGTTCTGCCTTTGGAACTCTCAAGGGTTACCTTTCTGCTCTGTCTGCTTTTTTGCGGCTGCCAGACCAGCCCTCTCTCTTCAAGTCTCCTATTGTAAATAGATTTCTAAAAGGACTGATCACTTGTTTCCACCCACGCCCTTTGTTATGCCACAGTGGGACCGTAATTTGGTCCTCACTTACCTGATGTGTGCTCCTTTTGAGCCTTTGCACAATTGTCCCCTCCGGCTGTTGACCATCAAAACTTCCTTCTTGGTGATTACATCGGCCCGGATGGTGAGTGAATTGCAGGCATTATCCAGCTTGCCTCCTTATCTTATGTCCTTTCCGGACAAAGTGGTACTTTGTACCACAACATCTTTTTTGCCAAAGGTTGTGACCCCATTCCATCTGGGTCAGTCCATCACTTTGCCCACCTTCTTTGCTCCCCCACATCCCTCTAAGGAAGAGGAGTATCTCCAGCGACTGGACCCAAAAAGAGCGTTGTCATTCTACCTTGACCGCACAAAAGAGTTCTGGGTGAATTACCAACTCTTTGTGGGGTATGTGGGAGCGAAGAAGGGAAGGGCAATGCATAAAAGGACCATCTCTCGCTGGGTTGTTCTTTGCATTAAAATCTGTTGCGCCTTTGCGAAGAAACAGCCCACTGAGAGATTAAGGCCCCACCAGGGGAAAGGCTGTGACTTTGGCCTTGGCTCGGGGTGTCCCAGTCCAAGACATTTGTCAGGCGACAACGTGGGCATCATTGCACACGTTCGCAAAATATTGTTGCCTTGATGGTCAAGTGCGCAGGGACAGGCACTTTGCTCGTTCCCTCCTGCAAGACGTCTTAGTCTAGCTCATGAGCCTGCAAACCACCGCCGGGATGGTATCGCTTGGGTATCTGATTCAAAGGTAAGGAATCTGCAGCTAGACGTTTCTATCAGATGAGCAAGTTACTTACTTTCGGTAACGCATTCTCTGGTAGAGACTCTATCTAGCTGCAGATTCCTTACATCCCACCCATGCCTCCTTGCCTTGCGGACTTATGTTGTAGGGCTAGGGTTACTCCCCCTTTTCAGGGCCCTAGTTTATTCACACGACTACATCAGTTACTTTGTGGCTCTGCTCTTCTGGCATGGAAAATACACAAAGTACTGACGTCTGTGCGCCTGGGTGGCACCTATATAGGCACCGCGACGTCATAACAGACACTACCGACGCTGACGACATCACGCGTAGCCGAATGGAGCCACCCGACGTTGCGCGCAGGGGGTATTGCTCAGCAAACGTTTCCGGATCCAGCCTGACACCTGGTAAATTCAAAGGTAAGGAATGTGCAGCTAGATAGAATCTCTACCAGATAATGCATTACCGAAGGTAAGTAACTTGTTTTTCTGCACCTCTCTTCGCTCTTTCTGCACTTCTCTTGCCTCTTTCTGCACATCTGTAGCTTTTTTCTGCACTTCTTTTGCCTCTTTCTGCATGTTGTGCTTCTTTCTGCACCCCTCTTTCCTCCTTGTGCACCCCTCTTCCCTCTTTCTGCACCTCTCTTGCTTCTTTCTGAACCTCCTGTGCCTCTTTCTGCAGTTCTCTTGCCTCTTTCATCACCTCTGTTGCGTCTTTCTGCACTTCTCTTGCTTCTTTCTGCATCCCTCTTTCTGTACCTCTGTTGGTGCTTTCTGCACCCCTCGTGCCTTTTTCTGCACCCCAATTCCCTCTTTCTGCAGCTCTCTTGCCTGTTTCAGCACCTTTTTCTGCAGTTCACTTGCCTTTTTCTGCACTTCTCTTGCCTCTTTCGGCACTTCTCTTGCATCTTTCTGCATTTCTGTTGCTTCTTTCTGCACTTCTCTTGCCTCTTTCTATATTTCTGTTGCTTCTTTCTGTACCTTTCTTGCCTCTTTCTGCACCCCTCTTGCCTCTTTCCGCACTTCTCTTGCTTCTTTCTGCATCTCTCATGCTTCTTTCTGCCCCCTCTTTCTGTACCCCTCTTCCCTCTTTCTTCACCTCTCTTGCCTCTGTCTGCACCCCTGTTCCTTCTTTCCACACCTCTTGCCTGTTTCTGCAACTCTCTTGCCTCTTTCTGCAGTTCACTTACCTCCTTCTGCATCTCTGTTGCTTCTTTCTGCCCTTCTCTTTCCTCTTTCTGCATCCCTATTGCCTGTTTCTTTCTGCCCTTCTCTTTCATCTTTCTGCATCCCTCTTGCCTGTTTCTGCTCCTTTCTTGCTCTCTGTTGCCTCTTTCTGCACTTCACTTGCTTCTTTCTGCACCCCTCTTGCCTCTTTCTCCTCCCCTCTTCCATCTTTCTGAACCTTTCTTGCCTTTTCTGCACCCCTGTTCCTTCTCTCTGTACCTCTATTCCCTTTTTCTGTACTTCTCTTGCCTCTTTGTGCACCTCTGTTGCTTTTTTCTGCACTTCTCTTTTTACATTTCTGTCGCTTCTTTCTGCATCTCTCGTGCTGCTTTCTGTACCCCTCTTGCCTCTTTCTGCACCTGTTGCTTCTTTCTGCACCTCTCGTGCTTCTTTCTACATCCCTCTTCCCTCTTGATGCACCTCTCTTGCCTCTTTCTGCACCCCTCTTGCCTCTTTCTTTACCCAACTTCCCTATTTCTGCTACACACTTGCCTTTTTCTGCACCCCTGTTTCCTCTTTCTGCAACTCTGTTGCCTGTTTCAGCACCTCTTTTGTCTTTCTGCACATCTCTTGCCTCTTTCTGCTTCTTTCTGCACCCCTCTTGCTGCTTTCTGCACCCCTCTTCCCAGTTTCTGCACCTCTCTTGCCTCTGTCTGCACCCCTGTTCCCTCTTTCCACACCTCTCTTGCCTGTTTCTGCAACTCTCTTGCTTCTTTCTGCGGTTCACTTCCCTCCTTCTGCTCCTCTGGTACTTCTTTCTGCACTTCTCTTTCTTCTTTCTGCACCCCTCTTGCCAGTTTCTGCTCCTATCTTGCCCTCTGTTGCCTCCTACTGCACCTTACTTGCTTCTTGCTGCACTCCTCTTGCCTCTTTCTCTACCTCTCTTGCATTTTCTGCACCCCTGTGCCCTCTTTCTGCACCTATCTTGCCTGTTTCTGCACCTCTAGTCCCTTTTTCTTCACTTCTCTTGCTTCTTTCTGCACCTCGGTTGCTTCTTTCAGCACTTCTCCTGTCTCTTTCTGCACCCCTCTTGCCTCTTTCTGTACCTCTGTTGGTTCTTTCTGCACCCCTCGTGCCTTTTTCTGCACCCCAATTCCCTCTTTCTGGACCTCTCTTGCCTTTTTCTCCACCCCTGTTCCCTCTTTCTGCAGTTCACTTGCCTCTTTCTGTATCACTGTTGCTTTTTTTCTGCACTTCTCTTGCCTCTTTCTGCACTTCTCTTGCATCTTTCTGCATTTCTGTTGCTTCTTTCTGCACTTCTCTTGCCTCTTTCTATATTTCTGTTGCTTCTTTCTGAACCTTTCTTGCCTCTTTCTGCACCCCTCTTGCCTCTTTCCGCACTTCTCTTGCTTCTTTCTGCATCTCTCATGTTTCTTTCTGCCCCCTCTTTCTGTACCCCTCTTCACCTCTCTTGCCTCTGTCTGCACCCCTGTTCCCTCTTTCCATACCTCTTGCATGTTTCTGCAACTCTCTTGCCTCTTTCTGCAGTTCACTTACCTCCTTCTGCATCTCTGTTGCTTCTTTCTGCCCTTCTCTTTCCCTCTTCCCTCTTGATGCACCTCTCTTGCCTCTTTCTGCACCCCTCTTGCCTCTTTCTTTACCCAACTTCCCTATTTCTGCTACACACTTGCCTTTTTCTGCACCCCTGTTTCCTCTTTCTGCAACTCTGTTGCCTGTTTCAGCACCTCTTTTGTCTTTCTGCACATCTCTTGCCTCTTTCTGCTTCTTTCTGCACCCCTCTTGCTGCTTTCTGCACCCCTCTTCCCAGTTTCTGCACCTCTCTTGCCTCTGTCTGCACCCCTGTTCCCTCTTTCCACACCTCTCTTGCCTGTTTCTGCAACTCTCTTGCTTCTTTCTGCGGTTCACTTCCCTCCTTCTGCTCCTCTGGTACTTCTTTCTGCACTTCTCTTTCTTCTTTCTGCACCCCTCTTGCCAGTTTCTGCTCCTATCTTGCCCTCTGTTGCCTCCTACTGCACCTTACTTGCTTCTTGCTGCACTCCTCTTGCCTCTTTCTCTACCTCTCTTGCATTTTCTGCACCCCTGTGCCCTCTTTCGGCACCTATCTTGCCTGTTTCTGCACCTCTAGTCCCTTTTTCTTCACTTCTCTTGCTTCTTTCTGCACCTCGGTTGCTTCTTTCAGCACTTCTCCTGTCTCTTTCTGCACCCCTCTTGCCTCTTTCTGTACCTCTGTTGGTTCTTTCTGCACCCCTCGTGCCTTTTTCTGCACCCCAATTCCCTCTTTCTGGACCTCTCTTGTCTTTTTCTGCACCCCTGTTCCCTCTTTCTGCAACTCTCTTGCCTGTTTCAGCACCTCTTTCTGCAGTTCACTTGCCTCTTTCTGTATCACTGTTGCTTTTTTCTGCACTTCTCTTGCCTCTTTCTGCACTTCTCTTGCATCTTTCTGCATTTCTGTTGCTTCTTTCTGCACTTCTCTTGCCTCTTTCTATATTTCTGTTGCTTCTTTCTGAACCTTTCTTGCCTCTTTCTGCACCCCTCTTGCCTCTTTCCGCACTTCTCTTGCTTCTTTCTGCATCTCTCATGTTTCTTTCTGCCCCCTCTTTCTGTACCCCTCTTCACCTCTCTTGCCTCTGTCTGCACCCCTGTTCCCTCTTTCCATACCTCTTGCATGTTTCTGCAACTCTCTTGCCTCTTTCTGCAGTTCACTTACCTCCTTCTGCATCTCTGTTGCTTCTTTCTGCCCTTCTCTTTCCTCTTTCTGCATCCCTATTGCCTGTTTCTGCTCCTTTCTTGCTCTCTGTTGCCTCTTTCTGCACTTCACTTGCCTCTTTCTGCTCCCCTCTTCCATCTTTCTGCGCGTTTCTTGCCTTTTCTGCACCCCTATTCCTCCTCACTGTACCTCTATTCTCTTTTTCTGCACTTCTCTTGCCTCTTTGTGCACCTCTGTTGCTTTTTTCTGCACTTCTCTTTTTACATTTCTGTTGCTTCTTTCTGCATCTCTCGTGCCGCTTTCTGTACCCCTCTTGCCTCTTTCTGCACCTGTTGATCTTTCTGCACCTCTCGTGCTTCTTTCTACACCCGTCTCCCCTCTTGCTGCACCTCTCTTGCCTCTTTCTGCACCCCTCTTGCCTCTTTCTGCACCTCTTTAGTTCTTTCTGCACCCTTCCTGCAACTTTTTGCACCCCACTTCCCTCTTTCTGCATCCCTCTTGCCTCTTTCTGCACCCGTGTTCCCTCTTTCTGCACCTCTCTTGCCTGTTTCTGTACCTATTGTGCCTCTTTCTGCACTTCTCTTGCCTCTTTCTGCATCTCTGTTGCTTCTTTCTGCACTTCTCTTGCCTCTTTCTATATTTCAGTTGCTACTTTCTGCTCAACTCTTCCCCCTTTCTATGTTACTTGTATCTGCACTTCTCTTGCTTCTTTCTGCACCTCTCTTGCTTCTTTCTACACCCCTTGCCTCTTTCTGCACCCCTCTTGCCTGTTTCTGCTCCTTTCTTGCCCTCTGTTGCCTCTAACTGCACCTTACTTGCTTCTTTTTGCACCCCTCTTGCCTCTTCTCTCTGCACTCCTCTTGCCTCTTTCTGCACCTCTCTTGCCTGTTTCTGCACCTCTAGTCCCTTTTTCTTAACTTCTCTTGCCTCTTTCGGCACCTCATTTGCTTTTTTGCACTTCTCTTGCCTCTTTCTGCATTTCTGTTGCTTCTTTCAGCACTTCTCTTGTCTCTTTCTGCACCCCTCTTGCATCTTTCTGCACTTCTCTTGCTTCTTTCTGCACCTCCTGTGCTTCTTTCTACATCACTCTTGCCTCTTTGTGCACCCCTCTTGCCTCTTTCTGCACCCATCCTGCCTCTTTCTGCACTTCTGTTGGTACTTTCTGCATCCCTCTTGCCTCTTTCTGCCCCATACTTGCTTCTTTCTGCACTTCTCTTTCATCTATCTACATTTCTTTTGCTTCTTTCTGCACTTCTCTTGCTTCTTCCTGCACCTCTCATGCTTCTTTCTGCACCTCTCTTGCCATTTTCTACACCCCTATTCCCTCTTTCTGCTCCTCTCTTGCCTGTTTCTGTACCTATCGTGCCTCTACTGCACTTCTTGACTCTTTCTGCATCTCTGTTGCTTCTTTATGCACTTCTGCCTCTTTCTATGTTTCTGTTGCTTCTTTCTGCACTTCTCTTTCCCCTTTCTGCACCTCTGTTGCTTCTTTCTGCACTTCTCTTGCCTCTTTCTATATTTCTGTTGCTTCTTTCTGCACTTCTCTTGCTTCTTTCTACACCTCTGTTGCTTCTTTCTACACCCCTCTTGCCTCTTTCTGCACCCATCTTGCCTGTTTCTGCTCCTTCCTTGCCCTCTGTTGCCTCTTACTGCACCTTACTTGCTTCTTTCTGCATCCCTCTTGTCTCTCTCTGCACTCCTCTTGCCTCTTTCTGCACCTCTCTTGCCTTTTCTGCACCCCTGTTCTCTCTTTCTGCACCTGTCTTGCCTGTGTCTGCACCTCTAGTCCCCTTTTCTTAACTTCTCTTGCCTCTTTCTGCACCTCGGTTGCTTTTTTCTGCACCTCTCTTGCCTCTGTCTGCATTTCTGTTGCTTCTTTCAGCACTTCTCTTGTCTCTTTCTGCACCCCACTTGCATATTTCTGCACTTCTCTTGCTTCTTTCTGCATCCCTCTTGCTTCTTTCTGCATCCCTCTTGCCTCTTTCTGTACCCCTCTTGCCTCTTTCTGCACTTCTGTTGGTTCTTTCTGCACCCCTCTTGCTTCTTTCTGCACTTCTCTTGCATCTTTCTACATTTCTGTTGCTTCTTCCTGCACCTCTCTTGCCTGTTCCTGTAGCTATCGTGCCTCTTCTGCACTTCTCTTGACTCTTTCTGCATCCCTGTTGCTTCTTTATGCACTTCTGCCTCTTTCTATATTTCTGTTGATTCTTTCTGCACTTCTCTTTCTCCTTTCTGCACCTCTGTTGCTTCTTTCTCCACTTCTCTTGCCTCTTTCTGCACCCCTCTTGCCTCTGTCTGCACCAATGTTCCTATTTCCATACCTCTCTTGCCTGTTTCTGCAACTCTCTTGCTTCTTTCTGTGGGTCATTTCCCTCCTTCTGCACCTTTGTTACTCCTTTCTGCACTTCTCTTTCATCTTTCTGCACCCCTCTTGCCTGTTTCTGCTCCTTTGTTTCCCTCTGTTGCCTCCTTCTGCACCTTACTTGCTTATTTCTCCACCTCTCTTGCCTGTTTCTGCTCCTCTAGTCCCCTTTTCTGCACTTCTCTTGCCTCTTTCTGCACCTCTGTTGCTTTCTTCTGCACTTCTTTTGCCTCTTTCTGCATTTCTGTTGCTTGTTTCTGCACTTCTCTTGCATCTTTCTTCACTTCTTTTGCTTCTTTCTGTACTTCTCTTGCTTCTTCCTGCACCTCTCGTGCCTCTTTCTGCACCCCTCTTGCCTCTTTCTGCACCCTCTTGCCTCTTTCTGCACCCCTCATCCCTCTTTCAGCACCTCTTGCCTCTTTATGCACCCCTCTCGCTTCTTTATGCACCTCTGTTGCTTCTTTCTGCATTTCTCTTGCCTCTTTCTGCACCCCTCTTGTCTCCTTCTGCTCTTCTCTTGCTTCTTTCTGCACCCCTCTTGCCTCTGTCTGCCCCAATGTTCCTATTTCCATACCCCTCTTGCCTGTTTCTGCAACTCTCTTGCTTCTTTCTGTGGTTCACTTCCCTCCTTCTGCACCTCTGTTACTCCTTTCTGCACTTCTCTTTCCTCTTTCTGCACCCCTCTTGCCTGTTTCTGCCCCTTTCTTGCCCTCTGTTGCCTCCTTCTGCACCTTACTTGCTTATTTCTCCACCTCTCTTGCCTGTTTCTGCGCCTCTAGTCCCCTTTTCTGCACTTCTCTTGCCTCTTTCTGCACCTCTGTTGCTTTCTTCTGCACTTCTTTTGCCTCTTTCTGCATTTCTGGTGCTTGTTTCTGCACTTCTCTTGCATCTTTCTTCATTTCTTTTCCTTCTTTCTGCACTTCTCTTGCCTCTTTCTATATTTCTGTTGCTTCTTTCTGCCCAACTCTTTCCCCTTTCTATATTTCTATAACTTCTTTCTACACTTCTCTTGCTTCTTTCTACACCTCTGTTGCTTCTTTCTACACCCCTCTTGCCTCTTTCTGCACCCATCTTGCCTGTTTCTGCTCCTTTCTTGCCCTCTGTTGCCTCTTACTGCACCTTACTTGCTTCTTTCTGCATCCCTCTTGCCTCTCTCTGCACTCCTCTTGCCTCTTTCTGCACCTCTCTTGCCTTTTCTGCACCCCTGTTCTCTTGTTCTGCATCCCTCTTGCCTGTGTCTGCACCTCTAGTCCCTTTTACTTAACTTCTCTTGCCTCTTTCTGCACCTCGGTTGCTTTTTTCTGCACTTCTCTTGCCTCTGTCTGCATTTCTGTTGCTTCTTTCAGCACGTCTCTAGTCTCTTTCTGCACCCCTCTTGCATCTTTCTGCACTTCTCTTGCTTCTTTCTGTATCCCTCTTGCTTCTTTCTGCATCCCTCTTGCCTCTTTCTGCACTTCTGTTGGTTCTTTCTGCACCCCTCTTGCTTCTTTCTGCACTTCTCTTGCATCTTTCTATATTTCTGTTGTTTCTTCCTGCACCTCTCTTGCCTGTTCCTGTAGCTCTCATGCCTCTTCTGCACTTCTCTTGACTCTTTCTGCATCCCTGTTGCTTCTTTATGCACTTCTGCCTCTTTCTATTGCTTCTTTCTGCACCTCTCTTTCCCCTTTCTGCACCTCTGTTGCTTCTTTCTGCACTTCTCATGCCTCTTTCTATATTTGTGTTGCTTCTTTCTGTACTTCTCTTGCCTCTTTCTGCACCCCTCGTCCCTTTTTCTGCACCCCTCTTGCCTCTCTACCCCTCATCCCTCTTTCTGCTCTTCTCTTGCCTCTTTCTGCATTTCTATTGCCTCTTTCTGCACCTCTCCTGCCTCTTTCTCCACTTCTCTTGCCTCTTTCTGTACCCCTCTTGCCTCTTTCGGCACCCCTCTTGCCTCTTACTGCACCTCTGTTGGTTCTTTCAGCACCTCTTTTGTTTCTTTCTGTACCCCTCTTGCCTCTTTCTGGACTCCTCTCCCCTTTCTGCACCTCTCTTGCCTCTGTCTGCACCCCTGTTCCTTCTTTCCGTACCTCTCTTGCCTGTTTCTGCAACTCTTTTGCCTCTATCTGCAGTTCTTTTGCCTCTTTCTGCACCTCTGTTGCTTCCTTCTCAACTTCTTTCCTTTTTCTGTACCCCTCTTGCCTCTTTCTGTGTCCCTCTTGCCTCTTTCTGTATCCCTCTTGCCTCTTTCTGCACCAGTTGCTTCTTTCTATACCTCTCTTGCTTCTTTCTGCTCCAATCTTCCCTCTTTCTGTACCTCTCTTGCCTCTTTCTTCACCTCTCTTGACTCTTTCTGCACCTCTCCTGCCTCTTTCTTCAGTTCTCTTGCCTCTTTCTGCACCTCTGTTGCTTCCTTCTCCACTTCTCTTGCCTCTTTCTGCACCCCTCTTGCCTCGTTCTGCACCCCTCTTGCCTCTTTCTGCACCTCTGTTGCTTCCTTCTCCACTTCTCTTGCCTCTTTCTGCACCCCTCTTGCCTCGTTCTGCACCCCTCTTGCCTCTGTCTGCCCCAATGTTCCTATTTCCATACCCCTCTTGCCTGTTTCTGCAACTCTCTTGCTTCTTTCTGTGGTTCACTTCCCTCCTTCTGCACCTCTGTTACTCCTTTCTGCACTTCTCTTTCCTCTTTCTGCACCCCTCTTGCCTGTTTCTGCCCCTTTCTTGCCCTCTGTTGCCTCCTTCTGCACCTTACTTGCTTATTTCTCCACCTCTCTTGCCTGTTTCTGCGCCTCTAGTCCCCTTTTCTGCACTTCTCTTGCCTCTTTCTGCACCTCTGTTGCTTTCTTCTGCACTTCTTTTGCCTCTTTCTGCATTTCTGGTGCTTGTTTCTGCACTTCTCTTGCATCTTTCTTCATTTCTTTTCCTTCTTTCTGCACTTCTCTTGCCTCTTTCTATATTTCTGTTGCTTCTTTCTGCCCAACTCTTTCCCCTTTCTATATTTCTATAACTTCTTTCTACACTTCTCTTGCTTCTTTCTACACCTCTGTTGCTTCTTTCTACACCCCTCTTGCCTCTTTCTGCACCCATCTTGCCTGTTTCTGCTCCTTTCTTGCCCTCTGTTGCCTCTTACTGCACCTTACTTGCTTCTTTCTGCATCCCTCTTGCCTCTCTCTGCACTCCTCTTGCCTCTTTCTGCACCTCTCTTGCCTTTTCTGCACCCCTGTTCTCTTGTTCTGCATCCCTCTTGCCTGTGTCTGCACCTCTAGTCCCTTTTACTTAACTTCTCTTGCCTCTTTCTGCACCTCGGTTGCTTTTTTCTGCACTTCTCTTGCCTCTGTCTGCATTTCTGTTGCTTCTTTCAGCACGTCTCTAGTCTCTTTCTGCACCCCTCTTGCATCTTTCTGCACTTCTCTTGCTTCTTTCTGTATCCCTCTTGCTTCTTTCTGCATCCCTCTTGCCTCTTTCTGCACTTCTGTTGGTTCTTTCTGCACCCCTCTTGCTTCTTTCTGCACTTCTCTTGCATCTTTCTATATTTCTGTTGTTTCTTCCTGCACCTCTCTTGCCTGTTCCTGTAGCTCTCATGCCTCTTCTGCACTTCTCTTGACTCTTTCTGCATCCCTGTTGCTTCTTTATGCACTTCTGCCTCTTTCTATTGCTTCTTTCTGCACCTCTCTTTCCCCTTTCTGCACCTCTGTTGCTTCTTTCTGCACTTCTCATGCCTCTTTCTATATTTGTGTTGCTTCTTTCTGTACTTCTCTTGCCTCTTTCTGCACCCCTCGTCCCTTTTTCTGCACCCCTCTTGCCTCTCTACCCCTCATCCCTCTTTCTGCTCTTCTCTTGCCTCTTTCTGCATTTCTATTGCCTCTTTCTGCACCTCTCCTGCCTCTTACTCCACTTCTCTTGCCTCTTTCTGTACCCCTCTTGCCTCTTTCGGCACCCCTCTTGCCTCTTACTGCACCTCTGTTGGTTCTTTCAGCACCTCTTTTGTTTCTTTCTGTACCCCTCTTGCCTCTTTCTGGACTCCTCTCCCCTTTCTGCACCTCTCTTGCCTCTGTCTGCACCCCTGTTCCTTCTTTCCGTACCTCTCTTGCCTGTTTCTGCAACTCTTTTGCCTCTATCTGCAGTTCTTTTGCCTCTTTCTGCACCTCTGTTGCTTCCTTCTCAACTTCTTTCCTTTTTCTGTACCCCTCTTGCCTCTTTCTGTGTCCCTCTTGCCTCTTTCTGTATCCCTCTTGCCTCTTTCTGCACCAGTTGCTTCTTTCTATACCTCTCTTGCTTCTTTCTGCTCCAATCTTCCCTCTTTCTGTACCTCTCTTGCCTCTTTCTTCACCTCTCTTGACTCTTTCTGCACCTCTCCTGCCTCTTTCTTCAGTTCTCTTGCCTCTTTCTGCACCTCTGTTGCTTCCTTCTCCACTTCTCTTGCCTCTTTCTGCACCCCTCTTGCCTCGTTCTGCACCCCTCTTGCCTCTTACTGCACCTCTGTTGGTTCTTTCAGCACCTCTTTTGCTTCTTTCTGTACCCCTCTTGCATCTTTCTGCACCTCTCTCCCCTCTTTCTGCACCTCTCTTGCCTCTGTCTGCACCCCTGTTCCTTCTTTCCCCACCTCTCTTGCCTGTTTCTGCACCTCTAGTCCCCTTTTCTGCACTTCTCTTGCCTCTTTCTGCACCTCTGTTGCTTTCCTCTGCACTTATTTTGCCTCTCTCTGCATTTCTGTTGCTTGTTTCTGCACTTCTCTTGCATCTTTCTTCATTTCCTTTGCTTCTTTCTGTACTTCTCTTGCTTCTTCCAGCACCTCTTGTGCCTCTTTCTGCACCCCTCTTGCCTCTTTCTGCACCCTCTTGCCTCTTTCTGCACCCCTCTTCCCTCTTTCAGCACCTCTTGCCTCTTTATGCACCCCTCTTGCCTCTTGATGCACCTCTGTTGCTTCTTTCTGCACTTCTCTTGCCTCTTTCTGCACCCCTCTTGTCTCCTTCTGCTCTTCTTTTGCTTCTGTCTGCATCTTTCCTGCTTCATTCTGCACCCCTCTTGCCTCTGTCTGCACCAATGTTCCTATTTCCATACCCCTCTTGCCTGTTTCTGCAACTCTCTTGCTTCTTTCTGTGGTTCACTTCCGTCCTTCTGCACCTCTGTTACTCCTTTCTGCACTTCTCTTTCCTCTTTCTGCACCCCTCTTGCCTGTTTCTGCCCCTTTCTTGCCCTCTGTTGCCTCCTTCTGCACCTTACTTGCTTATTTCTCCACCTCTCTTGCCTGTTTCTGCACCTCTAGTCCCCTTTTCTGCACTTCTCTTGCCTCTTTCTGCAACTCTGTTGCTTTCTTCTGCACTTCTTTTGCCTCTTTCTGCATTTCTGTTGCTTGTTTCTGCACTTCTCTTGCATCTTTCTTAATTTCTTTTGCTTCTTTCTGTACTTCTCTTGCTTTTCCTGCACCTCTTGTGCCAATTTCTGCACCCCTCTTGCCTCTTTCTGCACCCTCTTGCCTCTTTCTGCACCCCTCTTCCCTCTTTCAGCACCTCTCTTGCCTTTTTCTGCATCCCTGTTGCCCTTTTCTGCACTTCTCTTGACTCTTTCTGCATCCCTGTTGCTTCTTTATGCACTTCTGCCTCTTTCTATATTTCTGTTGCTTCTTTCTGCACTTCTCTTTCCCCTTTCTGCACCTCTGTTGCTTCTTTCTGCACTTCTCATGCCTCTTTCTATATTTGTGTTGCTTCTTTCTGTACTTCTCTTGCCTCTTTCTGCACCCCTCGTCCCTTTTTCTACACCCCTCTTGCCTCTCTACCCCTCATCCCTCTTTCTGCATTTCTCTTGCCTCTTTCTGCACCTCTCCTGTCTCTTTCTTCAGTTCTCTTGCCTCTTTCTGCACCTCTGTTGCTTCCTTCTCCACTTCTCTTGCCTCTTTCTGCACCCCTCTTGCCTCTTTCTGCACCCCTCTTGCCTCTTACTGCACCTCTGTTGGTTCTTTCAGCACCTCTTTTGTTTCTTTCTGTACCCCTCTTGCCTCTTTCTGCACTCCTCTCCCCTTTCTGCCCCTCTCTTGCCTCTGTCCGCACCCCTGTTCCTTCTTTCCGCACCTCTCTTGCCTGTTTCTGCAACTCTTTTGCCTCTATCTGCAGTTCTTTTGCCTCTTTCTGCACCTCTGTTGCTTCCTTCTCAACTTCTTTCCTTTTTCTGTACCCCTCTTGCCTCTTTCTGTATCCCTCTTGCCTCTTTCTGTATCCCTCTTGCCTCTTTCTGCACCCGTTGCTTCTTTCTATACCTCTCTTGCTTCTTTCTGCTCCCATCTTCCCTCTTTCTGTACCTCTCTTGCCTCTTTCTTCACCTCTCTTGACTCTTTCTGCACCCGTTGCTTCTTTCTTCAGTTCTCTTGCCTCTTTCTGCACCTCTGTTGCTTCCTTCTCCACTTCTCTTGCCTCTTTCTTCATCTCTGTTGCTTCTTTCTACACTTCTCATGCCTCTTTCTATATTTGTGTTGCTTCTTTCTGTACTTCTCTTGCCTCTTTCTGTACCCCTCGTCCCTTTTTCTGCACCCCTCTTGCCTCTGTACTCCTCATCCTTCTTTCTGCTCTTCTCTTGCCTCTTTCTGCACTCCTCTCCCCTTTCTGCACCTCTCTTGCCTCTGTCTGCACCCCTGTTCCTTCTTTCCGCACCTCTTGCCTGTTTATGCAACTCTTTTGCCTCTATCTGCAGTTCTTTTGCCTCTTTCTGCACCTCTGTTGCTTCCTTCTCAACTTCTTTCCTTTTTCTGTACCCCTCTTGCCTCTTTCTGCACCTCTCTTGCCTCTTTCTGTATCCCTCTTGCCTCTTTCAGCACCCGTTGCTTCTTTCTATACCTCTCTTGCTTCTTTCTGCACCCATCTTCCCTCTTTCTGTACTTCTGTTGCTTCCTTCTCCACTTCTCTTGCCTCTTTCTGCACCCCTCTTGCCTCTTTCTGCACCCCTCTTGCCTCTTACTGCACCTCTGTTGGTTCTTTCAGCACCTCTTTTGCTTCTTTCTGTACCCCTCTTGCCTCTTTCTGCACCTCTCTCCCCTCTTTCTGCACCTCTCTTGCCTCTGTCTGCACCCCTGTTCCTTCTTTCCGCACCTCTCTTGCCTGTTTCTGCAACTCTTTTGCCTCTATCTGCAGTTTTTTGCCTCTTTCTGCACCTCTGTTGCTTCCTTCTCAACTTCTTTCCTTTTTCTGTACCCCTCTTGCCTCTTTCTGTACCCTCTTGCCTCTTTCTGCACCTCACTTGCCTCTTTCTGTACCCCTCTTGCCTCTTTCTGCACCCCTGTTGCTTCTTTCTATACCTCTCTTGCTTCTTTCTGCACCCCTCTTCCCTCTTTCTTCACCTCTCTTGCCTCTTTCTTCACCTCTCTTGCCTCTTTCTGCACCTCTCTTGCCTCTCTCTGTACTTCTCTTGCCTCTTTCTGCACCTCTCTTGCCTCTTTCTGTATCCCTCTTGCCTCTTTCTGCACCCGTTGCTTCTTTCTATACCTCTCTTGCTTCTTTCTGCACCCATCTTCCCTCTTTCTGTACCTCTCTTGCCTCTTTCTTCACCTCTCTTGACTCTTTCTGCACCTCTCCTGCCTCTTTCTTCAGTTCTCTTGCCTCTTTCTGCACCTCTGTTGCTTTCTTCTCCACTTCTCTTGCCTCTTTCTGCACCCCTCTTGCCTCTTTCTGCAACCCTCTTGCCTCTTTCTGCAACCCTCTTGCCTCTTTCTGCAACCCTCTTGCCTCTTACTGCACCTCTGTTGGTTCTTTCAGCACCTCTTTTGCTTCTTTCTGTACCCCTCTTGCCTCTTTCTGCACCTCTCTCCCCTCTTTCTGCACCTCTCTTGCCTCTGTCTGCACCCCTGTTCCTTCTTTCCGCACCTCTCTTGCCTGTTTCTGACACTCTTTTGCCTCTATCTGCGTTTTTTTTGCCTCTTTCTGCACCTCTGTTGCTTCCTTCCCAACTTCTCTTTCCTTTTTCTGTACCCCTCTTGCCTCTTTCTGTACCCTCTTGCCTCTTTCTGCACCTCACTTGCCTCTTTCTGTACCCCTCTTGCCTCTTTCTGCACCCCTGTTGCTTCTTTCTATACCTCTCTAGCTTCTTTCTGCACCCCTCTTCCTTCTTTCTGTACCCCTCTTGCCTCTTTCTTCACCTCTCTTGCCTCTGTCTGCACCTCTCTTGCCTCTGTCTGCACCTCTCTTGCCTCTCTCTGTACTTCTCTTGCCTCTTTCTGCAACTCTGTTGCTTCTTTCTGTACTTCTCTTGCTTCTTTCATCACTTCTCTTGCTTCTTTTTGAACTTCTCTTGCCTCTTTTTGCATTTCTGTTGCTTCTTTGTGCACTTCGCTAGCCTCTTTCTGCATTTCTGTTCCTTCTTTCTGTGCTTCTCTTGCGTCTTTCTACATTTCTGTTGCTTATTACTGCACTTTTCTGGCCTCTTTCTGTACCCTGTTGTTTCTTTCTGCACTTCTCTTGCTTCTGTCTGCACCTCTTTTGCCTCTTTCTGCACCTCACTCTATTTTATGCATGCCTCTTGCTTCTTTCTGCACCCCTTTTGCCTTTTTTTGCTTTTGTCTTCCCTCTTTCTGCACTTCTCTTGCCTCTTTTTGTATCTCCCTCACTTTTTTCAGCACTTCTCTTGCCTCTTTTTGCACCCCTCTAGGGTCTTTCTACACCTCTGTTGCTTCTTTCTGCAGTTCTCTTGATTCTTTCTGCACCTCTCTTGCCTCTTTATGCTCCTCTATTGCTTCTTTCTGCATCCCTCTTGTATCTTTATGCACCTCTCTTACTTCCTTCTGCACGTCTCTTGCTTCTTTCTGCACCCCTTTTGCCTCTTTTTGCTTTTGTCTTCCCTCTTTCTGCACTTCTCTTGACTCTTTTTGCATCTCCTTCGCTTTTTTCAGTACTTCTCTTGCCTCTTTCTGCACCCCTCTAGGGTCTTTCTGCACCTCTGTTGCTTCTTTCTGCAGTTCTCGTGATTCTTTCTGCACCTCTCTTGCCTCTTTATGCTCCTCTATTGCTTCTTTCTGCATCCCTCTTGTATCTTTATGCACCTCTCTTACTTCCTTCTGCACCTCTCTTGCCTGTGTCTGCACCTCAAGTCCCTTTTACTTAACTTCTCTTGCCTCTTTCTGCACCTCGGTTGCTTTTTCCTGCACTTCTCTTGCCTCTGTCTGCATTTCTGTTGCTTCTTTCAGCACTTCTCTAGTCTCTTTCTGCACCCCTCTTGCATCTTTCTGCACTTCTCTAGCTTCTTTCTGCATCCCTCTTGCTTCTTTCTGCATCCCTCTTGCTTCTTTCTGCATCCGTCTTGCCTCTTTCTGTACCCCTCTTGCCTCTTTCTGCACTTCTGTTGGTTCTTTCTGCACCCCTCTTGCTTCTTTCTGCACTTCTCTTGCATCTTTCTACATTTCTGTTGCTTCTTCCTGCACCTCTCTTGCCTGTTCCTGTAGCTCTCATGCCTCTTCTGCACTTCTCTTGACTCTTTCTGCATCCCTGTTGCTTCTTTATGCACTTCTGCCTCTTTGTATATTTGTGTTGCTTCTTTCTGCACTTCTCTTTCACCTTTCTGCACCTCTGTTGCTTCTTTATGCACTTCTCATGCCTCTTTCTATATTTGTGTTGCTTCTTTCTGTACTTCTCTTGCCTCTTTCTGCACCCCTCGTCCCTTTTTCTGCACCCCTCTTGCCTCTCTACCCCTCATCCCTCTTTCTGCTCTTCTCTTGCCTCTTTCTGCATTTCTCTTGCCTCTTTCTGCACCTCTCCTGCCTCTTTCTTCAGTTCTCTTGCCTCTTTCTGCCCCTCTGTTGCTTCCTTCTCCACTTCTCTTGCCTCTTTCTGTACCCCTCTTGCCTCTTTCTGCACCCCTCTTGCCTCTTACTGCACCTCTGTTGGTTCTTTCAGCACCTCTTTTGTTTCTTTCTGTACCCCTCTTGCCTTTTTCTGCACTCCTCTCCCCTTTCTGCACCTCTCTTGCCTCTGTCTGCACCCCTGTTCCTTCTTTCCGCACCTCTCTTGCCTGTTTCTGCAACTCTTTTGCCTCTATCTGCAGTTCTTTTGCCTCCTTCTGCACCTCTGTTGTTTCCTTCTCAACTTCTTTCCTTTTTCTGAACCCCTCTTGCCTCTTTCTGTATCCCTCTTGCCTCTTTCTGTATCCCTCTTGCCCCTTTCTGCACCCGTTGCTTCTTTCTATACCTCTCTTGCTTCTTTCTGCTCCCATCTTCCCTCTTTCTGTACCTCTCTTGCCTCTTTCTTCACCTCTCTTGACTCTTTCTGCACCTCTCCTGCCTCTTTCTTCAGGTCTCTTGCCTCTTTCTGCACCTCTGTTGCTTCCTTCTCCACTTCTCTTGCCTCTTTCTGCACCCCTCTTGCCTCTTTCTGCACCCCTCTTGCCTCTTACTGCACCTCTGTTGGTTCTGTCAGCACCTCTTTTGCTTCTTTCTGTACCCCTCTTGCATCTTTCTGCACCTCTCTTGCCTCTGTCTGCACCCCTGTTCCTTCTTTCCCCACCTCTCTTGCCTGTTTCTGTACCTCTAGTCCCCTTTTCTGCACTTCTCTTGCCTCTTTCTGCACCTCTGTTGCTTTCTTCTGCACTTCTTTTGCCTCTTTCTGCATTTCTGTTGTTTGTTTCTGCACTTCTCTTGCTTCTTCCAGCACCTCTCGTGCCAATTTCTGCACCCCTCTTGCCTCTTTCTGCACCCTCTTGCCTCTTTCTGCACCCCTCTTCCCTCTTTCAGCACCTCTCTTGCCTTTTTCTGCACCGCTGTTGCCCTTTTCTGCACTTCTCTTGCCTCTTTCTTCATCTCTGTTGCTTCTTTCTGCACTTCTCATGCCTCTTTCTATATTTGTGTTGCTTCTTTCTGTACTTCTCTTGCCCCTTTCTGCACCCCTCGTCCCTTTTTCTGCACCCCTCTTGCCTCTGTACCCCTCATCCCTCTTTCTGCTCCTCTTGCCTCTTTCTGCACTCCTCTCCCCTTTCTGCACCTCTCTTGCCTCTGTCTGCACCCCTGTTCCTTCTTTCCGCACCTCTCTTGCCTGTTTCTGCAACTCTTTTGCCTCTATCTGCAGTTCTTTTGCCTCTTTCTGCACCTCTGTTGCTTCCTTCTCAACTTCTTTCCTTTTTCTGTACCCCTCTTGCCTCTTTCTGCACCTCTCTTGCCTCTTTCTGTATCCCTCTTGCCTCTTTCTGCACCCGTTGCTTCTTTCTATACCTCTCTTGCTTCTTTCTGCACCCATCTTCCCTCTTTCTGTACCTCTCTTGCCTCTTTCTTCACCTCTCTTGACTCTTTCTGCACCTCTCCTGCCTCTTTCTTCAGTTCTCTTGCCTCTTTCTGCACCTCTGGTGCTTCCTTCTCCACTTCTCTTGCCTCTTTCTGCACCCCTCTTGACTCTTTCTGCAACCCTCTTGCCTCTTACTGCATCTCTGTTGGTTCTTTCAGCACCTCTTTTGCTTCTTTCTGTACCCCTCTTGCCTCTTTCTGCACCTCTCTCCCCTCTTTCTGCACCTCTCTTGCCTCTGTCTGCACCCCTGTTCCTTCTTTCCTCACCTCTCTTGCCTGTTTCTGCAACTCTTTTGCCTCTATCTGCAGTTTTTTGCCTCTTTCTGCACCTCTGTTGCTTCCTTCTCAACTTCTCTTGCCTCTTTCTGTACCCTCTTGCCTCTTTCTGTACCCTCTTGCCTCTTTCTGTACCCTCTTGCGTCTTTCTGCACCTCACTTGCCTCTTTCTGTACCCCTCTTGCCTCTTTCTGCACCCCTGTTGCTTCTTTCTGCACCCCTCTTGCTTCTTTCTGCACTTCTCTTGCATCTTTCTACATTTCTGTTGCTTCTTCCTGCACCTCTCTTGCCTGTTCCTGTAGCTCTCATGCCTCTTCTGCACTTCTCTTGACTCTTTCTGCATCCCTGTTGCTTCTTTATGCACTTCTGCCTCTTTGTATATTTGTGTTGCTTCTTTCTGCACTTCTCTTTCACCTTTCTGCACCTCTGTTGCTTCTTTATGCACTTCTCATGCCTCTTTCTATATTTGTGTTGCTTCTTTCTGTACTTCTCTTGCCTCTTTCTGCACCCCTCGTCCCTTTTTCTGCACCCCTCTTGCCTCTCTACCCCTCATCCCTCTTTCTGCTCTTCTCTTGCCTCTTTCTGCATTTCTCTTGCCTCTTTCTGCACCTCTCCTGCCTCTTTCTTCAGTTCTCTTGCCTCTTTCTGCCCCTCTGTTGCTTCCTTCTCCACTTCTCTTGCCTCTTTCTGTACCCCTCTTGCCTCTTTCTGCACCCCTCTTGCCTCTTACTGCACCTCTGTTGGTTCTTTCAGCACCTCTTTTGTTTCTTTCTGTACCCCTCTTGCCTTTTTCTGCACTCCTCTCCCCTTTCTGCACCTCTCTTGCCTCTGTCTGCACCCCTGTTCCTTCTTTCCGCACCTCTCTTGCCTGTTTCTGCAACTCTTTTGCCTCTATCTGCAGTTCTTTTGCCTCCTTCTGCACCTCTGTTGTTTCCTTCTCAACTTCTTTCCTTTTTCTGAACCCCTCTTGCCTCTTTCTGTATCCCTCTTGCCTCTTTCTGTATCCCTCTTGCCCCTTTCTGCACCCGTTGCTTCTTTCTATACCTCTCTTGCTTCTTTCTGCTCCCATCTTCCCTCTTTCTGTACCTCTCTTGCCTCTTTCTTCACCTCTCTTGACTCTTTCTTCACCTCTCTTGACTCTTTCTGCACCTCTCCTGCCTCTTTCTTCAGGTCTCTTGCCTCTTTCTGCACCTCTGTTGCCTCTTTCTGCACCTCTGTTGCTTCCTTCTCCACTTCTCTTGCCTCTTTCTGCACCCCTCTTGCCTCTTTCTGCACCCCTCTTGCCTCTTACTGCACCTCTGTTGGTTCTGTCAGCACCTCTTTTGCTTCTTTCTGTACCCCTCTTGCATCTTTCTGCACCTCTCTTGCCTCTGTCTGCACCCCTGTTCCTTCTTTCCCCACCTCTCTTGCCTGTTTCTGTACCTCTAGTCCCCTTTTCTGCACTTCTCTTGCCTCTTTCTGCACCTCTGTTGCTTTCTTCTGCACTTCTTTTGCCTCTTTCTGCATTTCTGTTGTTTGTTTCTGCACTTCTCTTGCTTCTTCCAGCACCTCTCGTGCCAATTTCTGCACCCCTCTTGCCTCTTTCTGCACCCTCTTGCCTCTTTCTGCACCCCTCTTCCCTCTTTCAGCACCTCTCTTGCCTTTTTCTGCACCGCTGTTGCCCTTTTCTGCACTTCTCTTGCCTCTTTCTTCATCTCTGTTGCTTCTTTCTGCACTTCTCATGCCTCTTTCTATATTTGTGTTGCTTCTTTCTGTACTTCTCTTGCCCCTTTCTGCACCCCTCGTCCCTTTTTCTGCACCCCTCTTGCCTCTGTACCCCTCATCCCTCTTTCTGCTCCTCTTGCCTCTTTCTGCACTCCTCTCCCCTTTCTGCACCTCTCTTGCCTCTGTCTGCACCCCTGTTCCTTCTTTCCGCACCTCTCTTGCCTGTTTCTGCAACTCTTTTGCCTCTATCTGCAGTTCTTTTGCCTCTTTCTGCACCTCTGTTGCTTCCTTCTCAACTTCTTTCCTTTTTCTGTACCCCTCTTGCCTCTTTCTGCACCTCTCTTGCCTCTTTCTGTATCCCTCTTGCCTCTTTCTGCACCCGTTGCTTCTTTCTATACCTCTCTTGCTTCTTTCTGCACCCATCTTCCCTCTTTCTGTACCTCTCTTGCCTCTTTCTTCACCTCTCTTGACTCTTTCTGCACCTCTCCTGCCTCTTTCTTCAGTTCTCTTGCCTCTTTCTGCACCTCTGGTGCTTCCTTCTCCACTTCTCTTGCCTCTTTCTGCACCCCTCTTGACTCTTTCTGCAACCCTCTTGCCTCTTACTGCATCTCTGTTGGTTCTTTCAGCACCTCTTTTGCTTCTTTCTGTACCCCTCTTGCCTCTTTCTGCACCTCTCTCCCCTCTTTCTGCACCTCTCTTGCCTCTGTCTGCACCCCTGTTCCTTCTTTCCTCACCTCTCTTGCCTGTTTCTGCAACTCTTTTGCCTCTATCTGCAGTTTTTTGCCTCTTTCTGCACCTCTGTTGCTTCCTTCTCAACTTCTCTTGCCTCTTTCTGTACCCTCTTGCCTCTTTCTGTACCCTCTTGCCTCTTTCTGTACCCTCTTGCGTCTTTCTGCACCTCACTTGCCTCTTTCTGTACCCCTCTTGCCTCTTTCTGCACCCCTGTTGCTTCTTTCTATACCTCTCTTGCTTCTTTCTGCACCCCTCTTGCCTCTTTCTTCACCTCTCTTGCCTCTTTCTGCACCTCTCTTGCCTCTCTCTGTACTTCTCTTGCCTCTTTCTGCAACTCTGTTGCTTCTTTCGGTACTTCTCTTGCTTCTTTCTGCACACCTCTTGCTTCTTTCATCACTTCTCTTGCTTCTTTTTGAACTTCTCTTGCCTCTTTTTGCATTTCTGTTGCTTCTTTCTGCACTTCGCTAGCCTCTTTCTGCATTTCTGTTCCTTCTTTCTGTGCTTCTCTTGCGTCTTTCTACATTTCTGTTGCTTATTACTGCACTTTTCTGGCCTCTTTCTGTACCCTGTTGTTTCTTTCTGCACTTCTCTTGCTTCTGTCTGCACCTCTTTTGCTTCTTTCTGCACCCTCTTGCCTCTTTCTGTACCCCTCTTGCCTCTTTCTGCACCCCTCTTGCCTCGTTCTGTACCTCTCTTGCCTCTTTCTGCACCTCACTCTATTTTCTGCACGCCTCTTGCTTCTTTCTGCACCCCTTTTGCCTCTTTTTGCTTTTGTCTTCCCTCTTTCTGCACTTCTCTTACCTCTTTTTGCATCTCCCTCGCTTTTTTCAGCACTTCTCTTGCCTCTTTTTGCACCCCTCTAGGGTCTTTCTGCACCTCTGTTGCTTCTTTCTGCAGTTCTCTTGATTCTTTCTGCACCTCTCTTGCCTCTTTATGCTCCTCTATTGCTTCTTTCTGCTTCCCTCCTGTATCCTTATGCACCTCTCTTACTTCCTTCTGCACGTCTCTTGCTTCTTTCTGCACCCCTTTTGCCTCTTTTTGCTTTTGTCTTCCCTCTTTCTGCACTTCTCTTGACTCTTTTTGCATCTCCTTCGCTTTTTTCAGTACTTCTCTTGCCTCTTTCTGCACCCCTCTAGGGTCTTTCTGCACCTCTGTTGTTTCTTTCTGCAGTTCTTGTGATTCTTTCTGCACCTCTCTTGCCTCTTTATGCTCCTCTATTGCTTCTTTCTGCATCCCTCTTGTATCTTTATGCACCTCTCTTACTTCCTTCTGCACTTCTCTTGCTTCTTTCTGCACTTTTCTTGCCTCCTTCTGCACCTCTGTTGCTTCTTTCTGTACTTCTCTTGCCTTTTTATGTTATTCTCTTGCCACTTTCTTTGTGCTCTCATGACTGAGGTATATGTCTACTTGTACATGTATTCTCACATGTGTTATGCATCTGAAGATGGTATCTTAAAAAGTGGGTAGCTTCTCCTATAGGTGGTCAAATCTTCTCAGTTCTGCTCTGTCATTCGGTTGCACAAGCAGACATGTCTTATGTATATAGATGATATAGAGCCCCTCAAATATACTATTGAATACCCATGCCCGTGCCCTGTATTATGAGCATAGACAAATACATACACCTTTTTGTACACAAATTTACAGACTATGCTGTTTGAAACACAAATTTTCAAGTATTTGTATGTTTATAGTCACTAGGTAAAAGCACAGACACACACATGCATACCTTCACAAACTTGGTGAGCCTTACAATAGTGATACGGTTAGGATTGCTGTTTTACATTTGGTAGGCCTAACATTCTGAGCAGTCGATGAATAGTGAACCTTCAAGAGAAAAGTCAGGTTTAAGACATCTTGGGAGAAGGATTAGTGAGTAGGCTACTTTGTATGGGTCTGTGGAAAGGTACCGTCAAAGTAGGCCTTCTTTCTACACCTCTGTTAGTTCTTTCTGCACTTCTCTTGCTTCTTTCTGCACCTTTCTTCCTCTTTCTGCACATGTACTACCTATGTAGGCATAGTTAGAAATTAGCATTTAAAAAACCTTAGAAATTCACTGAAAAAACCAGAGGTTTCAGGGACGTTCTAGTTAGGCTGACATTTCACTCATACAAAACCAGAGAAATTCAGCCATTATAGTTAGCTGAGCTAACTATAACTCGCGCCCTCGCAATGCACTGCAGCTGATGTCACCTATTACATCACTCATGACATGGTCAGTGACATCACTGATGACATCACTGATGACATCAATGATGACTTCATCTACTTAATATCTAATGCACCTCCTCACACCCAATACAGATTACCATTCTTGAAACCATAGACACACCAATACCAGTTTAGTACATACCAACTCACTGATTCATAGGTCTACACACACATCCACTCACTAACCCATACAGTCACTCATACACGCAGTCACTCATCAATACAGTCACTGGTATATGCACTCACACACCCATACAGACACACACACACCGCCACTCACCCATAGCATTACTCACACACCTAGGCAGTCACCCAAAGGATCAATAACACTGCCATTTACTCACCTATACAGTTATACACACACCACCTCACTTATTCATACAGATACTAACACATACTTACTCTCTTCTACAATCACTGACACAAGCACACACTTATCCATACAGCCACTGTCACAATCACGCACTCTCACATAGTCATTTGTATACTCCAACACTCACATATACTTCCTTTGACATATGTAGTTACTCACACATATACCACTGAGACTTCCATTCACTCACCAACACAGCCATACATACACTCACTCACCCATACAGCCTCTCGCAGATACACTCATGAACCCATACACCCAGGCATTCACCCACTCATACATCCATACAGGGAGTCACACACACCCTCACCACCCACACAGACACTCAGTCACTCATACAGGTACTCATGCAGCTAAATAATAACCCTTATAGGCACTCATGTACCTACTCACCAACCCATGCAGCCACATACACACCAATTAACAGACTGATAGACAATCACACAGATTAGTCATTCACCAATGCATTCACGAAGATATGTTTAATCACTCACTCATATAGTCAGTCATGGCCCCACTAAATCATCCATTCAGACACTCATACACCCACTCATTCTTCAATACACCTTGGTGTGTGTGTGTATATATATATGTATGTGTGTGTATATATATATATATATATAGCTCCAAAAAACTCCACTCTGCGAATGAAGGGGACCGCACACAGCAAGGTTTCTCGATGCAATTATTTTATTCCATATTCGAGAAAGCAGCAGTAACACCAGGACGCGTTTCGGCGTTCGCGCCTTTTTCGACTGAGTTACAAAGTGCAGCTTGTTCGGGCAATACTATATCCGGTTCATGAATTCTAATTTAGGTTCACTAAGTCATAAACAGAGTAAAAAGACTTCACATTATGTCTCGGACTATGCTAACATAGAGAGAAAATATATATATAACACATTTTATATTTAGTGCAATCCATTTGTTTTTTACTCTATTTTGTGAAATTCATCAATGCAAATAGAAATAAAAAGATAATAATAAAAAAGAATTGAATTTATCGACAGGCGGACATTGTTATAGAGATTCTTACTCTATGTGTGCCAAGTCAATATATAAAATATATATATATATATATATAGCATATTTAAATTTTACAGAAACACACAATCACTGGATGATGTCATCAGTGATGTCATTTGAGATGCCATGAGTGATGTTATCAGTGATGTCACTGACCATGTCGTGAATGATGTAATATGTGACAGCTTGTAGTAGCAGAATGACAGGAGCACCACCACACGAAAAGGAAGAGAATGGAGGAAAGAAGCCGCCTGACAAGGCTCACAGCCACCTGAATCTGGAATGATAGACAGACTACTATGTAAGTACCTGGCCACAATAGAAGGCATCAACCTATTTACCAACCAGGAAAACGTGTCCTACAAGAACATTTGCCCTGAGGAAGACCTTCTCCCTAATAACAGCCCAGGTCTACACCAGAAGGTCGAAAAGCGTCGGTGTTACCAACATTGAGGCCAAGAGCTAGCAATTATTGCTATAGCCAGTGCTCAAGTGGCACTGCATCATGGAAATCGTAATTTGGGACGATACCCCGGCCTAACACCAAATGCTCTGACCTCTATAGGGCTACAGAACAGTATGGACACATATATAATATAGAGGACCAAAGGAAATTAGGTCCCCACTATAACCATGCTATGGACAATAGTTATAACATTTGATGCTTTGTTACACACAGGATTCATCCTCAAAGGATTTGAGGTGTGAGGAGTTTGTAAATATGTGTGGATATATTAATGTAGAACTGTACGGTCAGTCATTTTTATGTTTCTGTAAATATAACATTTGTGTAATTGAAAGTTTCGTACATTGTCTAAAATAATGCCAAATACCAACTGTCTTGTATTGTCATGTGTAAATAGTTTATGTATATGTAAAAATGTGTATATAATTTGAATAAGAAAAAAATATAAACACAATTTGGCAAATAATCGGCAAAAATTCTTCTTTCGAACTAAACTTAAGTACAAGGTAGTATTTTTTCATCTAGAAAAAAACAACGAGAGATAAAGTCAATTTTTGGACTTGAATAAGAAGACTCATGGAGATTCTTATTTAAGAAATTTATGGTCTGGGAGGCACACGTTTGTTGAAAGTAATATGTGACGTCAGTAGCAGTGCATTGTGGGGGCGCAAGTTATAGTTAGCTCAGCTAACTATAACGACTGAATTTTCTGGTTTTGTACGAGTTAAATGTTAACCTAACTATAACGTCCCTGAAACCTATGTTTTTTTCAGTGAATTTCTAAGGTTTTGTATATGCTAATTCCTAACTATAACATCCCTGAAACCTCTGTTTTTTTAATGAAAAAAAATAATTAATAGCTGGTGATAAGTAAGCATCATGTGGAAATGGCCTTCTTAAGTTACTGTGTTTTGTGTTGTGGAGCTATTGACCCAAATTTCAAAGGCCTACATGTTAGCCCAGCTGTGTGATTCATTGTGCTTCTAATGCTTTAAAAATAGGGGCGTTCAAATATTAGCCTCTTTCCCATCACTGACCTCCTATTTCTCAGTGGGAATCATTATCATAAAATGCCAGGGCATGGCTCTTTGCATATTCATGAAAAGGTTCTATTCCAGCCTTTAGTATTAAGGATAGTGGGTGAAAAATATTTTAGTCTGGGTTGCACAAAGCCTGAGGGTACTTGCATTGCAATATTGTGATCATTTGGCCTTTCAGCAATAAATTGTGCCTCAATTATTATCACATGCTATATTTGCAAAAATTCCTATATTATTTATTGTGCATGCTTGATCATAGCCTTTTGACCCTGAATCTTTCTCATTGCCATGCATCTATATTTTATTTATTTATTTTAAAGGTTTTATATAGCGCTGGCTGGACCCAAGAGTATCAGAGCGCTTTACAAATGTTTGGTAATACAGAATTGCAATATAATTTTTGTACATTGAGGTAGTGGAACAAAGCAGTTTATGTAAAACAGTGTACTTTTTAAATGAGGTAAATTAACTAGGAAAACATAAGTCAGACAACAGATTGAAGTTAGTAGGACAGGAAGTAAAGTAAAGTTAGTTAGTGGATAAGGAGGGGGAGGGCGAGAAAGTGAGGGGCGACTGTGGAGGGTGAGGGGTAGGGGAAAGCAGGTGGAAGAAGGTGGGTACTACCCGAAAAATGAAAAAAGGGGGGTGGTCGTAAATGAAAGAATTGCATGGAGGGGTGGAAAGGGGGTGACATAATAAATAGAGGGGACCTATACAGTCAGGGCAGGGGTAAGAGTGTGTGTCCAGTGACAATGTATTAAGGACCCCAGTATTTGTTGAGAAGGAGCAGCTTGAGGTCTTTTTTGAAGCTGGGGTAGGAGGAGCTGCAACTTAGATCTTTAGGAAGGGCATTCCAGACGGAGGGCACGTTTCCAGAGAAAGAGCAAGACTGTGTTGATTTCTTTTTTAATAAGGGAGGGACAAGGACGAGAGCGTTGGAGCTCCTCATTGTTCTAGTACAGCCCACTTTGTGGAGTTTATCAGAGAGGTAAGATGGGGTGTTTTGATGGAGGGCTTTGTGCACAATGCAAGCAGTCCTGTAAGTGGATCTGCCTTCAATAGGAAGCCATTTAAAGTCTTTGAGGATGAGGAGATGTGATCAAACCGCTTACAGTCTGTAATAAGCCTGGCAGCAAGGTTAAGAATGGATTTGATAGGGGCTAGGTGGACTTTAGGAGTTCCTGAGAGAGTGGCATTACCATAGTCGAGTCGAGACAGGACCAATGATTGCACCACTGATTTAAAGTCATCAGCAGGAATAAAGGGTTTAATTTTTATGAGATGGTGGAGTGTGAAGAGAGCACCTTTGGCCGAATGTTTTATGTGGGGAGTAAGACAGAGGCTCTGGTTGACGCTGATGCCGAGGGATGTGACTGAGTTAGAAATGGAAAGAGAGGAGTTGAGAGCTTTGATGTCAGAGATCCAGTGTTGAATAGGGAGCGAGTTGTTTTTAGGAGAGAATAGGATGATTTCTGTTTTTTTAGGGTTGAGTTTAAGGTGGTTGTGATGGGACCAAAGTTGAATCTTAGTCAAGAACATCGTTGAGGTGTAAAACATCAGCATGGGATTTGATCTTATAGTAAAGTTGGGTGTCATCAGCATAGAGGTGGTAACTGATTTTCGCTTGCTTAAGAATGAGGGTGAGGGGTTTCATGAAGAGGTTGAATAGAGTGGGAGAGAGAATAGAGCCCTGGGGTACGCCCAAGGTGACCAGCAGAGGTTTAGAAAGGCAATCGCTGACTTTGATTTGTTGGGTTCTATGTTGAAAAAAGGAGGTGAACCTTTTGAGGACAGTACCACTGAAGCCAAAACGGTCTTTGAGAATATTGAGTAGGGTGGCATGGTTAACAGTATCAAAAGCAGCAGAGAGGTCAAGAAGAATGAGAAGGGAGGATTCGCCTTTGTCTAGGGACTGGTGGATGTCATCAATAACGTTGAGCATGGCTGTTTCAGTGCTGCAGCCCTTTCGAAAACCTGATTGTAATGCGTCCAAGAGGTTAAATGAGTCGATGTGTTTGTCCAACTGGAGCAGGGCGCATTTTTCCAGGGCCTTAGATAAGAAAGGAAGGTTAGTAATAGGGCGTAGAATATTTAAGTCATTGGGGTCAGCTGTTGCTTTTTTGATGGTGGGGGTAATTTGTCCTAGTTGAAGGGAAGCAGGGACACTACCGGTGGCTAGGGAGGAGTTGATGGTAGTGGTCCAATATGGGGCAATGATGTGTTTTAAGTCTTGTACAAGATAGGCAGGGAGGGGATCTCTGGTATGCAAGAATGGTTTAAGCTTGGTGATGATGTTGAGGACATCTCGTTCTGAAACTGGACAAAAGTTATTCCAGCATGCATTGTTTTTTAGCTGGGGGATGGCGTAGTAGGGTTCAGAAGGGGTGACAAGGGGGGGGGGAGTTGGAAGAGTCCAGGCGAATTGCCTCCATGTGCGTTCAGTCTGCCTAAGAGCGCGTCTCTCATTGTTGAGGTTGGTATTGAACCAGGATTTGGAGGGGTTACGTTTTTGCAGTTTTAATTTGGCTGGGGCAATTTGGTCAAGGACTTCAACTATGGATTTGTTGTAATGTTCTGTAAGGTCACTAGCACTTTGGGAGAGAGGAGTAAGCTGTAGATGTGCTTTAATCTTAGTCTCCAGTTCGCCTGGAGGAATAAGGTGAAGATTTCTGGTCAACTTCTTTTGTTTGATGGTATTTGTGGATGGGGGCACAAAGCTGTTGATCGTGAAGAGGGTGAGGTGGTGGTCGGACCAGTCAATGGGGATGATGTGGGAAAGAGAAGCCAGTTCCTTGCTAGTGATGATAGCGTCAAGAGTGGCACCTTTGGAGTGTGTTGGAGAATGGCAGAGTTGTTTCAAGTCACTGATATCAAGTAAGTCATTGAGATTAACCGAGGGATTGTCATTTTTGTTCTAGTGGAGGTTAAAGTCTCTAAGAAAGAGGTTTCTAGATTTGGAAATCGATGATTGGGTAAGAAGATCGGACAATTCCTCCACAAAGGAAAGAGTGTCACCCGGGGGATGGTATATGTTAAATAGGCGAATAAGGGGGGAACCCTGAACTATAAGATCAGCACCAAGGTATTCAAAAGTGGTAAGGTCAGAGTGCTGGACAGGTAAGAGTTGAAGTTCTTCTTTATAGATTATGGCAAGGCCCCCTCCAAATTTATCAAGCCTGTCTTTTCTGAGGATGGAGTAACCAGGTGGGGGAGAGCAGGTCAAGGATCGATGATGAGTGGGCATTGAGCCAGGTTTCTGTAAGAAAGGCGATGTCAATGCCTTCACTAAGGATAGTTTCAGCGATTTCTGTTGCATGACAGGCTGCCGATCGGCAGTTAACCAGCATGCAGTTGAGGGGTTTAGGGTCGCTTTTTTTTGTGGGGGAACAGGAATGGATAGTGTTGAGTTGTTGTGGGGGTCTGGGCGAGACTGGGGAGGACGGGATCCTACTTGTCCCCAAGATCACAGGTATAGATGAATGAGGTGAAAGGGTGTTCGTAATCGAGGTGATGAGGGGGTGGGCTTTATTGTGGTCAAGGAGGTGATGGAGTGCGGGGCAAGTTTGTACGGAATCCAAGGGATAGGTATAATTGGAAGGGTTCCTTGAGGAGAGGGAGTTGACGTCATTTCTGAGAGAAGAAAGTTCTAACACGAGGGTTGAGAGGTGGAGTTCTATATTGAGTAGTGACTGGGTAAGAGGTGAGATAGGGAAGGAGGCTGGGAGGTCGGAGAGGAGGGGGGTATGTTCCATGTTGGTCAAATAGCGGTCTAGGGTGTGGATAGGGTGGGAAGCCAGGTGGAGGAAAGTGAGGGGTGTTTAGGTTGCAGGATAGAGGTGGAATTAAAGGGTGTGAGAGGGCATTCCCAGGTGTCAACTGGGTGTCACGAGAAGAAAAGGGGGCATGGGAGGGGTGTTGAGGGCTGTTGATTAGATAATGGGGGGATGGTTACTAGGAGAGAAGGAGATTGGAGTTATTAGTGGAGCCGTCGGGGATCATGGGGAGGTGGTACATGAGGAGGAGGGAGGGTTTGGGTGGGTGAGGGAGTTGTAGGAAGGTTACTAGGAGAGAAGGAGATTGGAGTTATTAGTGGAACCATCAGGGGATCAGGGGCAGGGGTACAAGAGGTGGAGGGGGGCTTTGGGTGGCCAAGGGAGTTGTAAGAAAGTCAGGAGGAGGGGGAGATGCTAATGAGGCCGGGGGAGAATACAACAGGGAATCGGGGATTTCATTGATGATTAATGAGTCAGGGAACGGATGGGTTGGGGTCGGGGTGGGAGGGGAGGGGATGAAAAGGCATCCTGCGTTTGGGAGGCTGAGAGGTTAGAGGTAAGTGTAGGTAGTAGGTATTGGGATAAGGAGCTGAAGTGGTGTTCAAAAATGGTAAGTTGGTTTTCGGAGGCTTGTATAAGGATATTTCCTGATTTGAAAATAGAGATGTCAATTTTGCCAGGAAATATGGGGGAAGAAGTAGTGGATAGTTTCAGACCATAAGGGAGTTTGCAGGAATTCGTGATAGAAAGGTGGCGGAGAAAGATACTTTTCCATTTAGAGGGGCGTTTGGAGTAGAAGATGTAGTTAGTTTTTATGATGGCGGTTAGGCTAAGGTAGTTGTCAGCAAATAAGGTTTCTTGGTGGCATATTAGAAGTTTATGTTTAAAGTTTTTCTTGCCATTTTTGGAAAGGTTTGGGGGGGTAAAGGATGGACCAAGAGTTAGGGCCATGCCTAGTGAAGGGTGAGTCTAGTGTTGCGAGAGTATGGTTGAGGGGAGGCATGATGGTTCAGCTGTAGTACTTGGGGGGTGAGGGGAAGATGTGCGGGAGGGTGATTGGGGCGGGACACAGAGGGGACGCGGAATAAAAGAATCTATCATATCTATATGATATGTTCATTTCTGAATGTATTCCTTGATTATATGTAATTGTAATTTTACTCCTGTTTTTTTTTCTACAATTTTAGGAGAATCAATACAGACAGGAGGTTCATTGGATGATCTTGTTATCCTGGCAGAAACAGTGTTTCTTTGTGTCTGTAATGCTTCACAAGTAAGTTGTCATCATCATATTAATTATTGGTCTGCTAACCAGGGAATGCGCAATAAATGAGAAATGCAGCTAGTAATCATATAACTTCTAAGAAATGTGGAGATTTTTGTGATTGATTAAGCTGCTTTATTGCATGCAGTCCTCTGATTCGTTCCACTTAGGAATGGCTTCTGTATTCAGAAAGTTGCTTTGCAATGAACACCTAATCTTCATCAATGCTTAGAGTCTGTATTGCATTGTTTGGTTGCATCTGAAAATACTGTTTAGTCTGTTTAGTCAATTCGGATTAAGGGAGTAATTTAGACCCCAGTGGACAGTCCGCCATCCATTAAGCTAGTTGGGCTGCCCACTCTACTCATAGAGCCCCACCTGTCTGACAGAAATATCTCTGCTGTGAAGGGAGCTGCTGCTGCAGTGGGTATAGTGGCGGCTGGTTGGAAATGGGGGTGGCGGGGGCGTACAGGGGTGGAGGGGAACAAAAAATAAAAACCACTTACCTTTTCACAGCCGCCGTCTCTCATCACCTTTGGTCCCTTCTCACAGCCGCCTTCTCCTCATCTTTGATCCCGGATGCACACAGGCTCCACAAGCCAATCACAGTGCTGTAATGCGGCGTGATTGGTCTAAGCGCCATAGTTCGGCGCTCAGATTAGGACAGAGAGCCTGTGCATGTTCCTCACTAGGCTGTGTAATACAACCTGGTGGGGAACATGCAAAGTGCGCATGACTCTTTGTCCGGGCCAAGATGGCCGACCAAGCAGTCATGCTCACTTAGAGTGTGCATGAACCATTCCTCCCAGGCTTTGACACCGGCCCTGCCCTTCCCCGCCCTAACCCAGCCCCGTAGTGAAGAAAAATAAAATGACAATAACGACGTTATTATCATTTTATTTTTCCTGCACTAAGAGCAGTGAGGTGACGCTCCTCCATCTTAGGGGAGGAGCTGCAACTGAGTGGGTACACTCATAGCGCTGAATGTTTTGCGGGGCATGTCTATCATGTTGCTTAGCAAACATTTTTATTTCTATTTTGTTTTCTCTGCTGAAAAATCTTGTGGCCCAAAGTGCAGGGTGTTTTCTCTATGCATGCTAGGAATATTATACATTGTCCCTGTCTGCATTCACGTTGCATTGCATTGCGGACTTATGGACACGGGAAAATGAATTATGGCCCCCCACCCTACATATGGCAGAGTGACTGCCACTATGACCCAGCGGTGCTGTGGCAGTGGGACTACAGGGTCAGAGGTTTCTGTTAGAGGAGCAATTTGCGACCCGTAAAACGGAATGTACTAATGTGTCGTAGACACATTTTGCGATTCCCAATGGGGTGAAAATGACCTGCCTCATCAATATACATGAGGTATGTCTCAATTTGTGACCCATTTGGAATGGGCAAGAATACAAGGAAGGATGCCGGAAATGTCAATATCAAGCTCTCTCTGACCACTCGCAAAACTTACCGCATGAAATACCTTCTATAACTGCACCCCCACAGGACTCTTGTAAGAGCAGAAATCTTCTCTGCAACATCAGATCTCTGTCTAAACACCATAGTGAAGTATGGGACATGATTGCCTCGGTCCAACCCGAACTCTGTTATCTGACAGAAACATGGTTAAAACCGCACTATGTCCCAGCCATTACATTAGGGATCCCGGAGGGCTACAAAATAGCCAGGTTAGATCGTCCTGCCAAGACAGGGGGAGGTATTGCCATTGTATATAAGAATAACTTATCAATTACCATCTTAGAGGAAATGAGCACTCCTGACTTAGAAATTCTGGTATTTAAAATCTGCATTTCCACGAAAATCAGCTATAAAGGGGCATTTGTCTATCGCCCTCCTGGCCCTTGTACTAGCTTTAACATCTTGCTGTTGGATATACTTGCCAGACACATTGATACTGAGAACGAATTTATACTTCTAGGAGATTTCAATGTGCATAGCGACCTGAAAGATAATGTTGAGGCACAATCCTTACTAACTGATATCACTTTGTTTGGATTAACCCTAATGAATACTGGCCCCACTCATTTAGCAGGACATACTCTGGACCTCATTTTTTCCAATAAACCTAACACCTTGCTATGCGCCTCTCCTACTCAAGTTAATTGGACAGATCACTTTGTCTTGGAATTTCTCACCTTCCACTCAGGTAAAGCTCCCCCTCAGGTGCAAGCCCTTCCTACCAGGCGTAGGCCATGGAACAAGATCACTCCGGAAATATTTCAGGAGCATTTTGCTGCACCCCCACCTGCTCTGGAGAGAATGTTGACAAGGCGTTAGCCAACTATAATCGGGCCATTCTTAAGGTGGTTAATAGGATTGCCCCTATGAAAACCTACAAACCTCGTTTAGCTCGTAAACAGGAAGTATGGTTTACGGAGCACTTGAGATCTCTTAAACAACAGGCGAGGAAACTAGAAAAGGTGTGGAGAACGACCCATGATGAAATTGACAAGAATCATTTCTGGGCAGCCCTAACTAAGTATCATAAAGAAATTCGTAACGCCCGGAAATCTCACATACAGGCTCTTCTTTTAGCTGCAGGAAATACTCCCAGGATCTTATATCACACCTTAAACTCATTTGTGAAACCAGCAGCCTGTGAAACTTCTGAACTAGCTTCACAACAACTCTGCAATGAAGTTGCTCAGTTTTTCACAAACAAAATAAATAAGATTCATGACGACATTTCTAAATCCAATCTATCTACCATTGGAGATACGTTATTACTCTGGGAAAAGGAAAAAGAGTCAGGATCTACGCACTTGCAATCTTTTTCCCTTATCTCCCTGATGTATACCGAATGTTATCTTGGTCAGATCAAAAGCGGGAGCCCTTCAGACATTATCCCGGCCAGAATCATCCCGTTAGTAGGAAAAAGTCTGAGCCCACAGATTCAATGTCTCATTAATCTTTCTCTGACGGATGGGCAAGTTCCTGGGGAATGGAAAAAAGCACTAGTAAGGCCCATCAGAAAAAACTCCTCCATCCCCTGGACCGACTTATCTAATCTTAGGCCCATCTCTTTACTCCCTTTATTAGGGAAATTTATAGAGAAACATGTTAACAAACAGATATCACACTACATTGAACAGTCTGGTAAACTATATAGCTCTCAGTTTGGCTTTAGACCTAAACATAGTACTGAATCCGCCTTGCTATCTGTGACAGATGACCTTCACATGTATCAGGATAGAGGGTATTCGGTGATCTTGGTACTGTTGGATTTATCGGCAGCGTTCGATACGATATCCCATAAAATCTTAATCGAACGTCTGACCGCAATTGGGATTGAGAGCACAGCGCTAACCTGGCTAAAGAGTTTTCTATCTGACCGTACCCAAGCCGTTAGCATGGGCTCATTTCGGTCGACTGAAACTTACATCACAAAGGGGGTGCCACAGGGCTCTTGTCTAAGCCCGACTCTTTTTAACATCTATGTGGCACCCCTGGCCAGAATATTGAGAGACTTTGGGTTTGTCTCTGTCTCTTACGCTGATGATACTCAGCTCTTATTCCCTTTCAAACATCTTACCGACGAAGTGAGGGTGGCCTTCTCAGATGGCATGAAGGCTGTGGCGAATTGGATGAAATCTAACTACCTCCAATGTAATGTAAATAAGACCGAAGTAATGCTTTTTGGGGAGGTTAGAACTCTGTGGACTCCGGAGTGGTGGCCATGTGAGCTTGGTCAAGTACCTGAACCTAAACTGGTCGTAAAAAACCTAGGGGTTCGTCTTGATCGGGAGCTCACTTTCAAACAACATGGCAATTGGGTGGTTGGCCAATGTTTTCATGTTATTGGACTTTTACGTAAAGTTTTTCCACTATTACCTGATTCCACCAGAAAAACCTTGGTACAGGCACTAGTGCTGAGTCGCCTGGATTATTGCAACGGACTCCTGCTGTCAGCTAATGAGGGAGTCCTAGCAAAACTCCAGGTGATACAAAACACCGCGGCGAGACTTGTGCTGAATGCCCCCCCAAGAACACCTTCCAAACCACTCCTTGACAAATTACATTGGTTCCCAGTCCGTAAGAGGATTACTTTTAAGACATGCTGTCTCATCCATAGGACCATACATGGATCTGGACCCTCTTATTGGAAGCACAAATTTATTCCGTACAACTCCACTCGGCCTCTTAGGTCCAGTAGCCAACTCCTACTTAAAGTACCTACCACAAAGAAGATCAGACAAGGTGGGAAAGCCCTGTCGGTGGCCGGTCCAACTTTATGGAATAAACTTCCTCTTGAGCTCAGGCAATGCTCAGAACACTTTGTTTTTAGGAAAAAACTTAAAACGTTTTTATTTTAGAAACCTGTCAACCGTTCCAGTTATGTAACGCTGAATTGAACTGTACGATATACCTCCTGCAGCTGCCGGCCTCTTTTTCGTCTCTCTTTTTCTCTGTGCGCAGAGATACTCTTGTTAAGAGTCGATTCTAGCGCGATATAAATCCATAAATAAATAAAATAAGATGGTGGCCTGCTGGGGACAGCAGACCACCATCTCTGTGTTTGCTTTTTAAATGAAGCAACTTTTTTTTTCCCAAATGCAGCCCGTTTTCCTTAAAGGGGGTGCGTTTAAAAGAAAAAAATGAGAAATTATCTTTTAATTTTTTTAAGGAAAGGCAGTGGTCCGTGGGGCCACTGCCTGCTCTTAAAAATATTTTTGCATTCATTCACAAAGGGGAAGGAGTTCCTTCACATTTATAACTGGCTTACCACCTACTTGAAGCAGGTGGTAACTAAATGCGGTTGCAAAACAATTGTACATACAGTTGCAACTCACTATTAGAAAGGACGCCCTAGGCACGCCCCTTCCTAGTAGCAACTCGCAAACCCTATTTTGCAAGTTGGTAATAGGTTACTGACACAGAAAATAGGGTTTGTACATACCACACCCCTTTTTAGCGGTCCAAAACAGCCTGATTTTGCATTGGCGACCGCTAAAAAGGATCGTACATCTTGGTCAGAGTGTTTAGATATATGCAACTTGTGGTAAGCTGTTCAAATCGAGGAATCAAACACCCACTCCAGCGTGTAATGAACTGAAGAAAAAGGTGAAATAACTCACCAATAATTAGGTAAGGGAACCGAACAATCAGTAATAAAATAGCATACCATGCAAACTAAACATCCATTTCATTATTATCTGATGAAACATGCAGGGCTTTAGTGGAGTAAAATACTTATTAGAAACCTCTGAGCCTTTCGTTCTCATCGACATTTGTGTCTATAACATTTGCAATTGTCTCAATGTCTAAAGTTTGGAAAGTCATTTATTATGTACTCTGATCTCCTTTAAATGTATTATGTTGATGCATTTACCCAAAAGCAAAGCTATGCTCCATTATTGCTCATTTGATGTATCAGACATTTGACAGATCCACCACAAACATGAAAACATTACAGTGCAGATAAGGCTGCATTTTAAGTGGGAATGAACTGTCCGACTCTAAATTTTGGTACGTTTATTGAAAGAGGGGTTTGCCAGGACTTCTCAGTAGGGCAGTAGTCCTTTCAGTAGTAAGATGGGTGGACACATTTTGTTTGAGGCTATTGTGCTTTACGACTTCCAACCACTAAGAGAGTATGTTTAACTTTTTAGTGCATTTGCATCCCTATAGTGTATCCACTGAGAAGGTAATGGTAGAAAAAGGTCATAGTCTTTATGTGAGGTGTGACTGAGCTCCCACGCCTCATAAAAAAGGAGACCTAATAGCAGTAAACACATTTTGTCCAAGTGTATCCTTTGTTTCACTTATGTTAGTTTGGCCATGTACAAATACTTCTCTTCAGACATATTTGAGGGTTCAATGGTGTAACAGCTTATCAAACAACAATGGCATTAAGAATAACTTAAAAAAGCATTGTGCTAAAAGATGTATTAACTAAATGCTCAAACATGATGAAAATTACACACACAAGTAGGTAATTAAAAAAAAAAATGCCAAGACAGTGATAAAGACGGAAATCAAATAAAACTGTCAATGTTCCATTGTGGGACATCTGTAGGTCAAAGCTCGGGTTTGACTGAAATTCAAGTGAACGAAGGTTGTGGTTAGAACTGGTCAAGACTTTTATCTTTGTAATTAGGGTATGCTGTTGGGAAAAATATGCCACATTTGGCAAAGCTGGCGTGGTTTAGATTGGTCAAGATGCATTTATTGGGAACCTTGTGCCTTCCAAGAAAACCTCTGCAGTCAGAGGCTCCGGGTGGGGGTCCTGCGGCACTGTCTTTTGAAGCCCAAGGTGCAATGAGAGGTTGGCTAATACTCTTGGAACCTCCTTTCAGACTGTTCACCTTTATTTTGATTTCCTGGAGCTCTTGATAGTCCTGAAGGTTTTTCAAATCACGTGTATCCATGGAGGGCTTCAATAACTACCTTCTTTAGAGTTTGCACTTGACAGCTTTTGCAAGTAAGGACTTCCTTCAAATGATACAATGCACGTTCCCCGTTGTGCAATTTTATATCCTTTGCTACACTGGGTTCACCTGTTTTTTTCACTGTTATCACCCCAAAAAGTTATAGGTTTTACCCAGCAGTATTGCAGGGTTAATATCAGTGCTACCTAGATGCTATGTGCTCAATCCCCAAAGCTCTTTCCATAAAATTCACTTGGGCCTGCAAAAGCTGCGTAACTGGTCTCAACATTTTTCATTCTTCCAGCAAGACAGTTTGCAAGAGTCCTTTACAGTGGGTATCAAACTCCCATTGTAGTCAAGACCATTGAGATCTCAGGTACTGGCTCAGGAGGAAACAAGCAAAAGCATATTTTAGGCTCTGGAGCAGACATGAGACACTACTAGGAATAAGTAGATAGAAGTTGAAGGAGGCTAGAAGCTTCAGACAAGGCATGACATTTTTAGGTCAGGTGGAGTCTAACAACAAAATGCTGGACAGATCTCCCAGTTTGTTCTGCAGGAAAAGAGGAGTTTGTCCAAGGTCAAGATTGAGTATCCTTCAAAGGCTCTCAGAGTCCTTTCCTAGCTGTCCTTAATATGTCCAATGCCTCCTTATCATAGTGTGGGTTAGCACAAAGACTGTGAAACTGACATCTGGAAAGGAGGACTCACAGACCATGTATTGTCCCATCCTCTATTGCATGTGAGGCCTTTATTTCAGCTGGGTTTTTCTGTGAGCTTTCAACTATTGTTACATTACATCTACTCAATATTATATTGACCGCTTTGGACACGAGTCGGAAAGGCTTTCCCACCTTTAGAGTAATAAATATTTAGGATGATTTCAGTATTTCAGTAAGCATTGGGGGGTGGGGTGGTCCAAAAATTGATTTTCGGTGTTTAATCGGACTAATGGCATGCATTTACCTCTTGACTCACTCGAGCGTCAGAATGAAACCACTTCAGTGTTTCTTGAGGAGACGGTGGAAAGCATTTCATAGAACATTTTTGGTTTGTTCAGAAGGATCTAACTATCTGGCATTGCAAATTCTTTTTCCTTGCCTGGAAAATGTACAAATTATTATGGGCAATACACGAGGCATGTTTTATATAAACAAGCAAGGAGGTATAGTATGGAACCACCTCAGTACAGAAGCACTGAAGAAATCACATTGGACAAAAATATGACACTAGTGGCAAACCATTTGACAGGAGTGCTAAACACAAATTCTCTGATCATTTTGAAGGTTAGGAATTACGAAACGGAACCACATGCCAAAGTCCTTTTCAGTAATTTCAAGACTGGTGTTGGCTAAAGATGGGCCTATTCATCACCTCATTCAAAATGAAAAGGGAAACATTGTCTCTCTTTGGTTCCTTCACATAGGGTCAATGCTAAATGCTTTTCAACTCAAATACACTTTCATTTTTTGTTGCATATTTTATTTCGTAATTCTTTATTGAAAGTTGAAGGCAAAAATATCCATATAAGTAATGCACAACGTGACGGACTCCCAGGAGTCTATTGACAATACAGGTATAAGTGTGCTATTAAGGAGGAAAAACTGCATGGAATAAGGGAGGGAGGGAAGAGAAGTGGTCGTATAGAAGACGTGGAGCAAGTGGTGAGAGGTAAGATATTGTGCATACTGTGATTAGTAACCCTCACCCTTCATTGTGCATAGTCACAGGACGAATTAGACAGAATAGATCTTGCGGGGGAGGACAGAGTTGGACCTACAGAATAGTGTATATGCATGGGAGGTGGCCATTGAGGATGCTGGGTAGTCATGGATAAGTAAGGTTGTTGTCTCGTCTCCTTGCCCCCCCAAAAAAGGGGGGGGAGAGGGTGAGGAAGAAAAGGAGGGATGAAAGGAAAGGGGTGAAAGGGTGGAAGGGAGGGGAAGGGAAAGGCGTGTGCACAATGTGAGAAAGAGATGGGGAGAAGGGACAGGAAGGGGATAAAGTAAGGGGAAGGAAGAGAAGGAGCTAAAAGAGGAGGGGGAGGGGAGAAAGAAGGGCCAAATGAGGGGGAGGCGGAAATAGAAACAAATTCAGGAGACTCGAAGGAAAGGAGCCCATACTTGTTGAAACACTTCCTCCTGGTCTTTGCAGTCCATATATTACACATTTGTGGGATGCCGTCTGAATCATTGCTATCAAGACAGCATCCCTGCGTCGCACTGAACTCAAGGATCAAATTACCTCTCTCACGCAACTATATTCCTCCCATCCCACAGTGTCCAATCGCCAACGACTAGAACTAGCCAGAATGGCTCTCGATAATTTGTACACCTCCAAAGCTGAGTATGCCCTTCAGCGTCTAAAAGGCAGGCATTATGAGCAAAGGGAGAAAACAGGCCGATTACTTGCAGAACAGCTGAAACAGCGTGAGGCAGCCATGGTTATCCCTGCCATAAAGATGGAAACAGACGGGATTCTTGCAAAACCCCAAGAAATAGTAAACACATTTGCATAATTGTATATGAGGCTCTACACCCCTGAGACCCCTGAGACCCCGGCAACTATGTTCCCACCTAAAGGCCCATAGGTGTGAATAGTTTTGCATTACCTAATTTGCGTTTACCTAATTGGTAATCCCAAATTAGGTAATGCAATACCAAGGGTGCCTAAGGGCCCCCTGAAGCATCCCAAAAAAATGTGCAAATGTTTGCGCTACATGGCACTTTGAAAAATGCATTTTTCAAAACTTCTTTGATATCTGGAATCAGGAAAGACCTGAGGTGCAGGTTTTTTGTAGTTCATAAGATTGGCCACTGGCGTAACAAGGATAGTGGAAATCCTATTGCAGGGAAGGAAATGGGCTCCCTCGTCTCCAGGTTTGATATATAAAACAACAAAATAATTGGGTGAATATGGATTCTGACATGCCATGGTCTCAGTGCCACTGCATATGCTGCAGCCTTGATAGCTATGCCTTGTGACATTAGACTTTTGTATCAGATTTTAAGTGAGGAATGTATCAGTTGATCCTATCTTTGGTTTGTCAGGCAAATTATTGTTATGAGATTCACCTTGTGTTCATTATCATGCAGACTCTTTTATATGCTTTCAGCAGACAGTAGTGTTCGAATGATCGAATGCCTCCTTTGGCAAAACTGTACACAGAAAATCCCCTGAAGGAAAATTATTTTCAAAAAATGGCAGTTAAATATCTGCTTAACTCAATTACATATTATTCATACATATAAACAAATAATATCTCAATAATACATGAGGTGTAATTTCATATAAGTATAAATTATTACTGCATGAAAGTGCCCCTTTTTGCATGGTTACTCCCCACTTTTAGCCTGACATCTGGTGCAACCTGACTTGATGTGCCCTGGGTCCCTGCCAACCAGGTTCCCAGGGCCTGTGTTCTCTCCCAATACTGTACCTTTGTATCCACAATTTGCACATCCCTGGCCACAGGTAAGCCCTGTCAAGAATTCCTGTCATACAAGGGAAACACGCCCTTATGTAAACAGGAGAGCTGTTACATAACTCAAGGGAAACACGCCCTTATGTAAACAGGAGAGCTGTTACATAACTCAAGGGAAACACGCCCTTATGTAAACAGGAGAGCTGTTACATAACTCAAGGAAAACACGCCCTATTACTCAAGGAAAACACGCCCTATAAAGGGAGGAACCGGGAGGTACAAGGCTGTCGGATATTGTGTTTACACCGACGTACCTGCTTCGTGAAGAGCAGTGTTCCGGAGTGGTGCTCCAGTAAGGCAAGAACGGAGGTAGGTCGAGTCGTTACTCCCTGGGCCGTGTCTTGCCCCATCGTCACCTGTGAAGGACCCGGAAGCTCTACCGGTCAACCATTGAGCTTCGCTTTTTGACTCGGCCGAGTCCAAGCGCAGTGGCGCTTTTGCTGGTTGGAGTCGTAACTCCCAGCCCGACCAGAGACACAGGGACTGCCAGCTGTAACGCACACCAGGAGGTGTTTGCCGCGTTACAGACTCGGAAGTCCACAGGATCGATCGAGCGGCTGCTCTCGGTTCAGTCTTCTTGCTTGTGATTGGGGTATCGGTGACGCATCACCAGGAGGTGACTCCGCGTCCCGGTGCAGTCTGAGGAAGAGGTTGAGCGGCTGCTCCCTTCAGGTAGAGACCCCGGCTGGGTGTTTCCCTGACTCCTCGATTCTCCCCAACACTCTTCGTGCCCCTCACAGCCTACCGATTGGCATTGTCGGCCATTTCATTTCTGCCCTCTGTTGGCATACGCCGGGATCGGCGTATATGCAGAGGACGGTTAGGACCATCCGTGCTGTGGGCTGGTAACGTACTTAGCCTGGAGGATTCCAGTGACTATAACTTTTGTTTGTTCTTTGTATTTTATTTGCCTTCATTAAAAGAACTAACCCTTCACAAGTGGTTGCGTCCTCATTGTCGTGTCTGTTAAACGATCCTGAGACGTTCAGGGCGTTACAAGCCCCTTGTAAAAGTGACCATGGGTACCAAGGTCCCTGTGACCGGAGACGGCCTCTAAGGGCTGCAGCACCTATTGTGCCACCCTTAGAGGCCCTGCACCTTTACAAAGGAAAAAACCCACCACCACCACCAACTCCTCCTCCTCCTCCTCCTCCTCCTCCTCCTCCTCCTCCTCCTTGTTTTGGTGAAGAGTCGACATGGCACACATCCTGGTGTGCCATGCCTGCAATCCACTGCCTAAGGCCTAGGTAATTCACCCCTCAAGCAGAGTGCACTAGCTCTAAGGTGAGGTTACAGAGGCATAAGCACTGTACCCCTACAGTGTCGAAGTCCATTCTTAGGTCCTCGCACTCAGCACAGGTAATCTCAGCAGAAGGACGCATCCCGCTCTCAGCCTCCAGGCCTTCATTAAATGCCCTGGTCTCTTCAAAATAATTATTCAGCACCGGACAATCGCCCTACAGTGCTACAGAGCAGCACATCCAGAATTAAAACCGGCACTATAGTCCCCCGCGCTCACGTAAAGAAGAGCGCCAGGCTTCACAGGCGCTGGCTACCACGGATTATTAATTAACAGCATTCATAACTCAATTCAGCCTGCTCACCTATGTATGTCCTGATGATGAACTCAAATAATTGAGTTCGAAATGCCGTTGACCCCCTACAACATGTGCTCCTTTCACTCTGTGTGAGAAGTTGGCCTGATATATGCTGTCCACTAGTTCTAGTGGGCACCCTGTATCAGTCCAAGCAACTCCTTATGGTGAGAGGTTAAAGACAACCTTTATTGAAAGGTATCCTAGTCGTAGCTATGGAGAGCAGCCTTCAGGCTAAGTATTGAAGTAATGTAAAGCAGCTTGTTTTACCAGTCTATAACCTCTTGAATGACCAATTGAAAGGGCAACCACAACAGGTATATATTCAAAATATATGTATTTAAGATAAAACACACCCCTCTAGTCTCTTTATCAGGCTGGAGTTCGAAGTACGTAAGTTACAAGTCAGTATTCAACAGTAAAAGCACAAACACACGTTTGGGCCCTAGGGGCGTACCAAACCATATACCAATAAAGTGGTATAAGACCCACGATTGAACTAGACACAAGGCCTAGAGCCTGTAGAAGTTCTTGGACCACAAGGAACCACCCAAGGTAGTGACACAGGGGACCCACAGGGAACGCGTGCAGTGTGAGAACACAGCCGCAAATCGCCGTTAACTTCTATGGGGAATGTCGCGGTTGGAAATTAAGAGTTTAAGGACACTTAGGGGATGACTAGAAGCGAACCCTTTTGGACTTAGAGGTGTCTAGGGCCAACACCCACGGGAGCACCGGAGTACTCGAGTTACCTCACCCAGGGAAGCCGGGTGCATAGGTGTCTTTTGGTGTCGAGTGGCGGCGCTGTTTTCAATGGAAGCTGGCAAAGAAGTGCTGCTGCCGTGAAGAGAAGTGTCCGAAGAGATCCAAGCCTGGATCGAGGATGGAAGGAACCTGAAAGGAGAGGGGACAGAGTTTGGGTCACTTACCAGTGACCAGGGGCACGATAGTCCAATGCCCACAGATGTCGGGTGCTTCAGGTGAGTTGACGGGTGTCTTGACTCTTCAGCCACGAGGTCCAGGAGGCGTCGATAACAACCAGGAGCTGGATTCGAGCTGTCCCACGAAGTCTGTCGAGTGCTGCGGTGTCGGCGACCAGAATGGACCCAACAAGCCTTGGCAACGGCAAGTCAAGTGGAAATAGAAGAAGGACGTCGGTGTGGACCAGCAAGGTCTGGGGGACTCACCCAGCAAGGTTAAGTTGGGGCACGTCTGGAGCAACCAGAAAAACCCAATCAGATGAAGAGTTGCCTTCGTGGGGACCCACTAGCCAACGGGCTAGCGATGGCGAAGGAGCCTCGAGTGGTCGCACTTGAAACTGGCCCACGGGCCACTCGTGGAGTGGAGGCCAGAGATCTTCAGTGCAGGAGGTGCCAAGGCTGGGGCTACTCGAAGCCCAAAGCACAACTTCGAGGAAGACCAGGAAGATAATGGACCGGCAAAAGATCACGGTGTCCAGGTGTCACGGTTCCACGTCACCCTCGATAGCCACGGGCCTCAGCTTTGCTGTGGACTCAGGGTAGCCTCGGGGAAGTCTGGAAATCCACCTCTGGTGATGCAAAGACTACGGCGTCTGGCGGGAGCTTAAGAGTTGCAGACCGGACAGTTGCTTCTTTGGTGCCTGCCAAGCATGGGAGTCACTCCTTGACCCCAAGGGAGATTTCTTCAGTCTTCTAGTTGAAACAGAATGTCGAAGGTCCAGGATATATGTTGCAGAGTTTCGTCCAGGGTAATCTAAAGTCTCAAGGACTTATACTAAGTTTGGGGGTTGGACATACTCTAGGGACCCACCTATGTAAGGGTTTGGAAAGAGGGGTGGTTACACCCATTTCCTTTGTCCAGTTTCGCACCAGAGCAGGGGCAGGTAGCTCCTGCAACCGGTTTGAACTGGACTATGCACAGGGACACCAAGTGTGCCCCCAGTGCAGGAATTCAAAGCACTAGAGAGTGCTCCCGCCCAGCCCCAATACACATCTGCCTGTCTGGGGGGGTGGTTACACCTCCCTGGGACAGGAAACCTATTGTCCAGGCCTCCCCTGCCGGGGTTTCGGTCAGCAGCAGGAGGCCAGACCCGTGTCTGTGGCAGTGGCATCCATTTTGTGATGCCAGGGCTGTAGAAAGTCTTTACCGGGTAGACCAGTGCGAACATGTCTCTCCCTCTAGAGGGTGGAATGCTACCCCGGCTGACAGAACTGGCGGGGGGGGGGGCTAGTATTCCAAAGTGTTTGACACCAAACAAGACATGTTTTCGTGCAGCCAGTCCAAAGTTAGCATTTACCGCGAGGCTATAATGCACTTAAGAGTATATGGTCAGGCTGCACCACAAACAGCATCAGAGGAGGTACTCCGAACGCTGCAGAGGGGCTCTGCTCTGCTCTCACATAAAAACCAAGCACTCTGCCTTCAGGATTGTTAAGGCCTGCCATGGGAGTGACTTATAGGTGTTATATGTGTGTGCAATGGTAGTGATATAGGTAGCCTATACCACAGTAAGGGTGCATGCACCACCTTACCCAGGCTGCAGTAGCAGACCTGTGGTGTCATTTTGGAGTGCTTCCCATGGGTGGCATTATGCATGCTTCAGCCCCTGGTAGGCCTCTGAGGTACCTATGCCCTGGGTACATAGTATACCATATACTAGGGACTTATAAGGCACTCCAGAATTCAATTAGAGATGTACCTAATGTACATGGAAACCATTTTAGAGAGGAAGCAGCTAGACTGGGGTCCTGATTAGCAGGCCACAGCCAGACTAAGGTCGAAAAACAGTGAAACACCAGCAAAAAGTGGGGGTACCCATGTGAAGCAGATCCTACTCTCCTACATTCTGTAAATATTTTCTAAGGAGTTCATAATACAGTTGTCAATGCAATATCTTTATTTTAATACCACCCTCACTTATGACGTCACGCTTATTGTCACTTATTGTGTGAGCACCTGAATACTATTGTTTTGGAATAAACACCTGTCATAAACTGACCTACATGTCCCTCTGTATATTACTTTCCGCTCCTTTTAAGAAATTAACTTCTTACATTTCAATCATAGTGCCACCCACAGGGTCACTTCTGAATGGACCTTAGGCCACACCAGAACCACTGTTTTTCCTAAACAGCTTACCATCCCAGGTTCACATATTGGGGTACCCTTGTTTTCTCTATTACTAAGTCCATTCTTAGACATTGTAAGTGTAGTAAAGCCATAAAGAGACCTGCCGCCTTTGGATGCTGTCCTTGCCTTATGCTGCCCCCAGCAACTGTTTCCCACCGGTTCTGGCCCCCACCTTGGGTGGGAAAATCAGCGGAAAACCCAAGATAGGAAGAAAGGCGTGCCCACCTTTGCCAACCCCACCCTTCAGGTGGGGAGGCAAGGTGAAGCACACATCTCAGTCCAATCTATCTTGAAGATGAGGGGACTCAGCTAACTAGGAAGAGGCTCATGGCCCCTCCCACTGGAGGGTGGCATGATAGGGGGTGTACCAACCCCAAGGAAGGGACCCATTGGTCTCGATCTGCACATCCCTTTAATGCCCCTAAATTTTGTATTGGGGGCGACCATGAACCTTGCCATCTCTGATTCATGGAAGAAAGAAGAAGGACCCAATAGCTGTGATGACCCAGGATGAAAAGGAGGACACCAACTGCCTTGACCCCAGCCCTACCAGCCTGTCCCATCTACGACCTGCCTACAGCAAGAAGCCCGGTGAGTCCAGCAGCCAGCAACCCCTAGAGCCCAAGGACCTGCCCTGCGACATTCCCACAGAATCTGTCTCCTGTGAGCACTGGATTTGCTCAACCCAAGACTCACCTCCAGAATCCGAATTCCATCGACTCCACAATTTTGCACCACTCTGCACCCGACGCCCACGGCCCGAGTTCGAGTGGCCCAACACCCCAAGGATGTCTCCCCAGTGATCCTGACCTGGGATCCGGTGATCCCCGACCTCCCTCAAGACTCCCAATGATGCCTACAGCCTCAAACTGAAGGGTCAACCTACTGCGACCAGAGCTGGTAAGAAAAACCCAATGCCAGAAGACACCCTTGCACCGGATACCCCACGGCCTTAGGTGGCCCAACCAACAGTGTCCAGGCATCCCCCAAGAGCCCAACTTACCTCTCCAGCCGGTGGTCCCCTTCAGGAAGTCTCCCTGCCCAAGCCTGCAACATCTTTCCAAAAACGAGGGTCTCCATTGGAAAGTACAGGGTCCCCAACATCCGTTTTGCACCCGGCCGGCCGAGTGCCGCTGGTTGTGCAGCTCCTGTGCTGGTCATTGGCCCCTGCAGTGCTGACCCTAACCCCAGGATCTTGGCTTCCACAACCGAGTGGCCTGCCAGACAGCAGTCCCTAACCGAAGGCCCTCTTAGCCATATTGGCTAACATTGGGCCTCTACACTCTGCACCCGGCTGCCCCAGTGCTGCTGGTGGTGCAACCTGAGTGCCCCTCTAGACCTTGAGGAACCTTTGTCCTGACCCCCAAAGCTCATCCTCGTGAGTCGAGTACTTTCCTCCAAAACCAATAATCATTTTTCTCCCATAGGAACCCATGTTATAAGATTTTGGGCCTAAAATTGTTCTATGTGGAACTGCTAATGTATGGAGAAAAGTGAACTCAATTGCAAAGTATAAAAAGTCGTACTTACCTTGTATGTTGACATCTTAAGGTGTGGTATCTAGGCATACCATCCCCAGTACTCAAAGTAATCCAAAGTAACTCAAACGTAATCTAAAAGTATTTATTGTATGATACAAACGGCATTTAAAAGTGATACAAACCTGTAACAATTGTAATTTCAATCACAACTGCATTACCTTGAACAGACTTTCATTTTGAAAGTATCTATTACTAACCTGTGCCAAGTCCTGCTTGGTTCTAAAATAAAACATAAGTATACCATTTTTATACTTACCTAATTGGTCTGGATTCTGTCTCCGAGTGTGTGTATCAGCCCTTGATTGAGTGAATACAATATATGCTTAACACACCCTCTGGGTAAGCCTAAATATTCGCCCGCATTACCACAAAGAGAGCTGTTAGTACATACCTAATTTAGCCTCTGCTATACCTCTGGGGACTTCCTGGACTCTGTGCAAACTATGCCTTACTTTGGGAAAGTATATACAGAGCCAGCTTCCTAGAATTACATGGAGTTTATTATATCAAAAAATATCAAACTTATTATGTAAAAATGACTGTAGAGAGCAGGAACAGAATTTACTCAAAATCTCACTTTTATGTGGAATTACTTGAATATTTACAATTCATACATCAATGGATGTCCACGTAACCACGGTAATCACTCAACCATGGTAACTTCTTTTAAAAAACAAATTGTGTAGAGGAAATTAAGTTTATATAAACATATAACAGTTGTTGTGATTCAAATTTCAATGTTTTGGTCTCCGGTGTCAACAAGTAAATGGGACCATCTTTAGGACAAAGTGTCGTAATACATAAAGATATATGGACCCTTGTCAAATCTATAATGGAATATACAGAACATATCAACTATTCATGTCTACACAATATATTACCTAATAAAGAAGTCCAACACCAAGGAGTGAGAACATAAGTGCTCATTGAAGAGAAAACCAAATCAGACATAACACCCCTTGTAAAACCATGTGTCACAAAAAAGGAACACATAGAGTGAAAGTCCCCTAACCTAAGCACCACTAGTCAAAAAAAGACCAATATCAATAATTTAAAAACAAATATAAAAACACCCCAGCTATATCCTAATTCTACTCACATTGAATGTCCTTTGGTAAAGGAGCACAGTCCCCATGATCTCTGGTGTTAAAGGCAGCCTTTCTCTCAGCCTCAACACCCCAGGGGTGATACTGCTTTGGGGAGGATTCACGTAGTGGATTTCACACATTACTCATGTCTAAAATTAAAGGTAGAGTTGTAAACCACAATGTACCCTAGCACCATGCTTGTTACGATGAATATCTGCATGGAGCTGCTTGTGGGTAGCATGGAGAACACACGTGACAGTATTTATAAATTCTCCCCCTTACATGAACTTGATGTATTCACATTTTCTGTTCACTAAAGTCGGACTTTGCATTTCAGGCTGGTCTACCAGATAAAGATTTGATCGTGAGTGTGGTAATGTTTCTGTGGCAGAGATGCAAACAACCAGTTCATAGAATCCAGCCGATTGGCAGCGATGGCTCCAAATTTATCCAAAAATTTGAAGGAAACGGCAAGGTATCTTCTTTCATCTTTTATTCTTTTTTTATAATTTTTTTATTTTTTATAAGTTTTGTATTCATGGTATAAAAATAGTATAAAGTACATTCCGGTCGGGTCTCCCATTGCTGGCTATTTTTTGTAAAGAAGTCCATACAAATATGTCCATTTCCTGTCTATTTTAAATGACAAGGAATTCAATGTATCATAGTCTATGACGGTGACCATTGCATGTTTTATTTAAATTCTTTCATTCGTTTAAAAATAAATACTTCTCTATAAGTCTTGTCGAATGAGTGATGTAGCTATGCTATAAGGTTTCTTCGCTATGCTGTAAGGTTTATTCACTATTTGCTGATAAGTTACCAGTATACTTTCAATGTACTGTCTAGTTTTGCACCATAGTTCTAGTCGGGGTCTAAAGGGACAAAGTTCTGAGTTGGAACTATAAATCGCCGCTTTAATTTCAAGCGCTCTTTGGTATGATACTTCTTCTTTTATAAGAACGTGCGCCTTAATTTATAAACCAACTTCTCATTGAGCTTCATTCAGCCAGCGCACTGTTTAGTACCACCAAGCCCTCATTTTGGTGATCATTGTACTCCTAATGTAGTAGTACTATACCTGGAAATTTCATTTCCGGGAGCTGCGTTAATTTACAAGTGCGATATTACCACATCATGAGGAGCTTGGCCCTATCGAATAGGAAATCACTGCAGAAGTCTGTATTGCTGCATCAATGTCAGCTGAATATTCTTCTGCCAGGATTTATCTGTTGAAATGTGTCATTGATAACTAGGGGCCAAATGTACAACCTGCCAAATAGCGCCTCGCAAATTGCGTTGCATTTGCGACTCACAATTTGCGAGGCACTCTTTGGCATGTACAACAGTGTGTTTAACACTTTGCGATTCCCAATGGGATCACAAATTGCTAGGCAAATGAATATTAATGAGCCTCTCGCAATTTGTGAGCACATTGGGAATGACAGGCCCTCCCAGGCATGGTGGCCTGCTGGGCCAGTCTTTCGCCAGTCTTTTGCTAGTTATATTTCTATTTTATTATATTTTCCATATCCTTTATATCTCATAAGTTGATTGATGTTGCCTTAATATTAAAGAGTGAGTGATTCATGTAGAGTCCAAAGTTGTTAAACTGTAACTAAAATGTTCAGTTTACACTGCTCACTTTACGGCCAAACGTGTGGATGTAGCCTGATTGCATCCAAACACTTTGTTGGGTTTTGGCTAGGCTTAGGTCGTGGCTGCCTCTGATGTGGCAAACAAACGTGGCACAAATGCAACTGAAGGTAGCGACAGTGAAAGATCTGACACATTAAAAATGGAAGAGATAGGTTACTTGTGCTTTTTGCCAATGGAATTCCTCTTTAACTTAGAGCTTCTGTGTAGGTGTTTCCTTAGCAGTTACTGGCCACACCTCACTCTTTCCCTAAGGATCTTGCAGATAGGAAGCTTTCTGCACCTTCTAGGTTTCATATCACTTACCTCGCCGATGGTAGCCTTCCTAGAGAATACCCTTTGTAAGAAATTGGGTTGCTGGTTGAGGGGAGGAGATGAAACCCTATTCAAGCAAGTACCACAATCCTTGTCTAGGTAAAGTCATAAGCAAACCCCAAATTAACCTGTTATCAGCCCTCGGGTAGCTTGGCACAGAGCAGTCAGGTTTAGCTCAGAGGCAATATGTAAAGTATTTATGCAACGCTTCAAACAGTAATACAATGAAAACAAACCACAAACGAGATCCTACATCAGGTTAGAAAACAGAGTAGATTTTAATAAATAAAGAAAGAGCAAAATGACAAAAATCCAATCAGTAGACCCAGAGATATGGAAGTGTAAAGGTTTCAGTGAAAATAGCGCCAAAAAGTACAAAGTGCCAAATGTGGATATCTGGCACTCGGGCGGGACTCGGGACGCTGTTTCTGCCGTTCTGTGGGAGCACCATCTCACATCCAGCAACACCCTGGTGGGAACTTCGTCCCAGGGTGCAACACAGCCTCTACAGTACTCCAGGGCCGCATCAAGCCCTGGTGGGACTCCAGGTCCCAGGGTGCCCTGCGACTAAGCAGCTGACACAGGTGTGTGAGGAGGAGCTCATAAGCGCTGCCACTCTTCACCCGGCACGGGATGCGCCCGGGCAAAGCCCGGGCCAAGGGCAGGCCCGTCCTTGCCTGTCATTGCCAGGAAAAGGCAGGGCAGGGCCACCTCTCTTGGCTTCGCTCCCCTTGGTCTATTTCGGGTAAGACATTGCTGGCCTCTTTCTACAATCCCAATTCCCGTTCCGCACTGAACTTTGCTACCTGTTCCAATGGATTCCCAGGAAGTAAACTGGGGCGAGCATAGGCAGTGAGGACTTTTAGACTGTTTTAATTTGCACCTGGGAAGAGACTTGCATCCCACCTTTAATATTATAACGGACTGGGTTGATTTTCTGCCCCCTTTCTGATAAAGTCTCTAATGATCTCTGCATGTTTAGTTTATAGTCTTCCAATCAGCATTAGATTGGTGATAGATTAGGCCTGAGTGTGAGTGTTGTGGGCCCCAGCAAGAGGGACTTTTTAGGTTTGCCCTAGTTTTGCAATGGGGAAACGTATTTGTGCTGCCAAACAGTCTTGCCCACAAACATCCACCTCTTCTTTGTTACCCCCAACCTCTATTGATAGAATGTTACAGAGGGCAATAGGGGTGGTAACTTCGGAAATAGAATTTACTGAAAGGCGCCTGTCTCTAACCCCAGATCTTTGCTTACCGCTGATAGATCAACCTACTCCCAATACCCCTACTCCACCTTCTTCACCCCAAATAAGTGCGCCCCGGTCATCCCCGCGACAAGAAGTCGCCCCTGAAACAAACTCGTAAGGGGAGTGCTACCCTTTCTTCACGTAAGATCGGGAAGCACCAGCAAGTAAGTGGGGGGGCACCTAAGAGTAAGAAAGTCAAAGGAGGGTCCACAACTAGTGTGGATACCCCTAATACAACTAGAGATCGTACTGTTAATTCCGAAACTGATTTGGTTTATCCATTCTGGGTGCAGAATATGGTTGGAGATTTATTGGCACAATTTAAAACCATTGTAAATGAAGAGGTTGCTCCTTTAGTAGATCGCATACATAGATTAGAAACACTGGGGGACACCAGGCAAGCAAATATGGGAAACCTATGTTGAGGGGGACCGATTTTAGCTACCAGGCAGACAATCCAGGCCTGACACCCTCAGTCAACCCTGGGATCCAAATGATTCAGGACTCCAATAGCTCACAGGGCCCTAGTTGGCCCAATAATCAAACCAATAGCTGCAACAAAACCGTCAAGTCGCCTCCACCAAGATTAGGTCAACAGCAGGCACAAGCCCACACGACCCACTCAACACACAGGTATCCTAATCCTGAGGCCAGGAGCGGCAGTTTAGCAACTACCAGGCAGAGCGAAAATAAAGGCACCACTACCCTACCAGGGCTCAGCAAGCCCAAAGAAGGGTATTGGGGGGGGTGAGGGTATAGTGGGTACTACAGAAGCAACAAACCAACCCACTATAAATTTGGCCCCAGCGTCAACTCCCTATGTCATCGTGCTTACAGAGGTACCTGTGCTTAAAAATGGTCTGCGTGAGTAACATCTGGATCTTAGGAATAAAAGCCTGTTCTAGATGGTAAGGTATAGGCAGTTTTCCTACGAAAGGGCAGGAGAAATGTTAATGGTTCGTAGAGTTGGTTGGGTGGGAAATAGTCCTAAGATGATGCAGGGAGACTGTGTAGTCATACATTTTAGAAATCCCCAGAACGTATGCTGGCTATTAAGCCAGAAACACAGACCCCCAGAGTCCCATACTGAGATTCAAGCACTACCACTGGACCACTTTTACTCCTGCTGACATATACCAGATAGGGCTAGTACCACTTCAGACTATGGCAGACGACCACTGAACCACCAGAATAACGGTTGTAGGTATCCCTCTTTCAGACCCTTGCTTTTTAATGTACCTGTAAGAAACAGATTTGAGGGCCTTGAAGAAGTGGATTGACATACAGAGAGAGAGAGAGGGAATAGGCCCGGGGATGAGAACTACGGGGTATTACGGTGTATTAGAGGAGACCACTAGGGACCAGCCAGGTCAGTCCAGTATCCCTGGGTTTGGAACAGATATGCGAGATTTGGCCATGATAACCCAGCAGGTAGATGGTGACATGACAAGGCCAAGGGTTGAGTCCCTTCATCTCTCCAACCCAGTGATATGGTGACAAAGCAACCTACTAGGCTATCGGGCAACTTCCCCAGGGTCCCATCAGAGGGCACTGAAATACCAGACAGCCATGTTTTTGAGGGCCTCAATGGTAAACAGAATCTAGGAAAGAAGCTAAAGGTCCTATCCTGGAATGTTGCTGGCTTGAAAAGTAAATTGTCCTGCCCTGACTGTGGACTTTTTGTGGACCAGTTTGATATTTGCTTGTTCCAGGAAACATCGTCACGGCAGGATTTCTTTAGGGTGGTGTTTGCGTCATTTACCATCCCAGCCACCGAGGGAGGGAGGGGTAGACTGTCTGGGGGTCTATGCATTGGGTAGGCTCACACCTTGGTTGTACGGCCAAACAGCTGGACTCTCTGTCCAATGATATCCAATGTATAGTACTCAGCCTTCCCACTAAGCTGGAATTGGCTATTATCAACATCTACTCTCGACCTGTTAGTGTGAGTAAGGAATCTCCAACTTTTGATCAACTGAGTTCTTTTGCTTCTACCATCCCCCCAAATATATGGATGATATTGAGAGCAGACTTTAATTGTCAATTTGAGCCTCTACAAGACATGACTGATACAATCCCTTCTGAGGAGGATGCACATTGGTTAATTCCCAAGCCACAAATTCTTCCAATAAAGGCCTGGTCCCCGCTGGCAACCCAGATTTGCGCATTTACACTGACCCGTTCCCTGAGAGCATGTAACGGTCGCACAGTCTCGGACACACCAGGGAATCTAGCATTTAATACGGTAGGCCAAGCCTCTCTCCTTGATTACATTCTTGTGGAGACTATGATAAGGCATAGAGTTCTCGATTTTGTTGTTTTTCCACCCATGATAGCGATCACAATGCTTTATTTCTGGTATTGGAATTGCCGGACCCAGAAAGTGCTCTGACAATCAGTACTCCTGTAAACAGCAGATTAATGCTCTCCAATAATAGGAACATAATTAAATGGGGGGCAATACAGTAATCACTGGGAAAGCTGTCTGCACTATATGCAGCAGTAGTCCCGATTTTATTAGAACTAGGAGAAGTGACAGTAGCAGTGGGTTCCGCAGTTCCTATTAATAAAATTGCAGAGTTGCATGCAAGGTTGTTATCTAAGCTGGCTGATGTATTTTATCCAGAGATGCGCACTAAGGGTAAAAAAGGGCTACCCGATCATGTTCAATGATAGTTGCCGCAAGGCCAAACGGGTTCTATTGGAGGCTATTCAAGCCAAAGACAAGCAACTCATTAAACAAATGAGGGCGCTGTACAACGAGACTACATGGCTAGCAAAAGAGACGTGGGAAATTGGATGCTTTAAAAACTGCCCTATCCACCAAAGATCTAAAGGAGTTTTGGTCCATAGTTAGCTCGGGCAGTTGTGAGGGTAAGCCAGCATTAGAACCTAATATAGCAGCAGAAGCTGGGGAAGTGCACTTTCAGGCCTTATACACTACAAAGAAAGTGCTCTGCCCCCATGTTGACCCACCCGCATCTGTGCTCAGGGATAATCATGAAGAAGCTATGGAGTTTACTCTGCTAGAGGTTTCAAATGCGATAAATAAGCTCCCCCACGGTAAAGCACCGGGATTGGACAAGATACTGGGAGATTTCTTCCGGGATGAACCGAAAATCTGGGGACCCTATCTACAGGTGCTATTTAATTCTATCATGAAGGGTATGCTGATCCCTGAAATCTGGGCAGGGGCAGAAATAGTCCCAATTTTCAAAAAAGGCTCACCTCTACTGCTAGCTAACTATGGACCGATCAGTCTGATTGATGTCACACAAAAGCTTTTTGCACAAGTAATTCTTGATCGCCTCCAGGAGTGGATGGAAGATCATGAGATATTAAGCCCATATCAGGACAGATTCAGGAGGAACACTGCCACAGTTGATCAAATATATAGACTTCAGCTTATATTTTGGAAAACGGTGAGAATGGAGGGTGGCAGCCTTTATTTGATTTTCGTGGATCTTAAGATGGCTTTCAATCTGGTGCCCAGGGCAAAGTTATGGGAGGTACTCAGAGATATGGGGATCCCCCCTTACCTCCTGAGCATTCTTATAAGATTTCACAAAGGCAATTTTGCCCATGTAAGGTGTGGGAAAAGAGGAGACCTGACTCCACGATTCCCAGTTGACAGAGGAGTAAGGCACGGCTGCGTGCTCGCACCCACCCTGTTTTGCTTCTTTGTCAACGCATTATTAGCCCAACTTACGAGGTTAGGGATAATGACGCCCCTAAACTGGTACCAATGATGTTTGCTGACGACACTCTTCTAATGTCACAATCCCCCATGGGCATCCAGAGGGTCCTGGACAGCTTTGCCATCTTTTGCAACAACAGGGGGTTGGAGATCAACACTCAGAAGACAAAGTTTATGGTCTTCAATCCACCTAAGACATTGCGTCCCAACACCTGTTTAGATGGCATTATGCTGGACAGGGTGACTGTACTCGAATACCTAGGGGTCACCCTGACAGAAAACATGGAGTAGGGCCCACAAATTGCTAAAGCCAAGCTCAAGCTAGCCCAGACTACTGGAGGAATCACTAAACTATTGAGAAATTCTTCCTCCAAACCTGCTGGGCCTATAGTGGAGATCTACAAGGTGCAAGCCAGGGGTGCGACAATGTATGGGGCCGAATTATGGGGGCATTGTTGCTGTGGAGATGTGAGTAAAGTAGAATACAGGTTTATGAGACAGATTTTGGGTCTCCCTTCCAGCACCCCCCTTATTCCTCTACGGTTGGACCTAGGAATTAGACCTATTGGGGAGGAGATAGGTCTCCGACCCCTAACCTTCTGGCGCAGATTATGGTGACCCCGGAATTGGCAGTCTATAGAGTGGAATTAAAAGAGATATTGAGCTTTTCAGGAGTAGCAAAAAGTCCTTGGTTTATTCATATATAAAAGAATGTAGTACGATGGGAAAACCAAGCTTGTGGAGTAATCCAGAGGAAGCGTGTTTTGCAATCCGACGTTCTGAAGTGGTAAAAGCCTACCGAATGAGTGAGCTAGCAGAGGTGCAAGGGAGCCCATCCATAGGACACCTGACGGTTAAATTTTTATCCGTGAAGGATGAGTATTTATCTATTGAGCCTCTTCTAGATGACATTTATCCATTCCTGGCAAGAAAATGATATGTCCAGTTCAGACTGAGCACCTTGCTGCTCCGTGCTGTTTTCTGCAAATGGTCAAACACGGTCCTGCGAGAGTGTCCAGCCTGCAATTGGGAGGAAGAGTCAGAGCTTCATGTAATTATTTTCTGTCCTGCCTACAAACTAGCAAGGAATTTAGGGTTTGTACATTGTACAGAGGCATTTAGAGTTTTAAAGTACGACACCTGCAAGCCCATTGTTTTCACTGTATCTAGATTTTTTACCTCAATGTGGCGTAGGTGCTGGACCTCTGTACATACGTCTGCCCAGTAACAAACAGCTCATTGACCCTGATTTCCTAGGCCTTTATAATTCATTAAAAAAACAACAACAATACAACCCTTTTTTAGGTCTCGCGAGCCAAAGGCTCGAAGAGACATTTTATATCTGGGTTTTCAAAGTGCTGCCGTGGCCTAAAGCTACAGTGCATGTGCGCGGGCGCCGCGCTTACTTTCACTTTCGCGGCCGCACGGCCGCTTTGATCGCGATCGTGATCACTTTCAATTTCGCTTTGCTGCACAGACCCAGCCTCCTCTGCCGGCACACCCACAACTGGCAACATTACTAGCGCTTGTTTTTGTTTATTTCCAAATATACACAGTTCATGCAAATCGCACATTTTTGGCAAAAAAAAGCATTCATGTATGCGTCCAAGAACACACAATCCTGGATTCCCAACACACCAGTTCAAAGGGGAACTCACTGAACCAATTATAGAAATGCGTGGCTGCCGAAATGCCTTTTATATGCTTTGGCATATCTTCCATTGAAAAGCACAGAAGTTGTCGGCGAACTGAGAGTGCGTATTATCTATCGCTCTGTAGTTTCACTGCAAGTCTTCATTTGGTGATCAATTTCGCCGCCTAGTACTACGAACCGTAGAGCTATGTTGTTTGAGCGGTCTGTGGTAATAGTCTTTCTGATAGAAGTGGTGTGCGCGCCACCCCCTGCTGTTCTTTCAGTCCGTTAAAGATGAGTCCATTCTTTAGGGGAACCCCGTGGAGGTTAATTCTCCCAGCAGGCGCCCTTTGTGGTCATGGGTTTCTAAAACAGTCTATATCGAGCATGCTATGGACACATCTGAAAAGCCTTCACGACCTGAGGACTCGTAAGAGAAAATAATTAAAACAGATTACGCTTTTCACACTGTGAAATATTATTTGGCGTATAACCAAATAGACAGTTAACATTTCATCAGTATCTTAGTAACCTTTTTTTAGTGTCACACGGCAAATCACTGCATTTACTATTTGAAACCAAATGAAACAAGCATTGAAAAGATTGTTTTATTGCGTGTGCCGATTTACACGTAAAATCTGTAGCACAATGAGCATTTCAACAACAGGTAGTCGGTCTGTTGTCTTTGAGCATTGTAGAGGCTATACAGTGAGATGAACGGATTAAACGCCTTACAAAGATGAACACAACATTGAAAGTAATACAGTTTGTACAGTATGGCAATGTGGTAATGCAGCAAATTATTAAACGTCTTTTATTACTAAAATTAGCAGGAGATTAATACAAATCGTCCTCGCAGTGTGGTCTCTTTCTCTCTCCCTCTCTCAACTCACATGCAGTCATTCCTCCATCACCGCGCACCCTCACAGTCCCTCCCCTCCATCATCTTGCACCCCCACCCCTCCATCATTTCCACCCCTCCATCTCTTCCACCCCTCTGTCACTGCTCACCCTCACAGTCCCACCCCTCGCACTCTCACATCCCCACCCTCTGCATTAAACTACTGCTTTCACTCTGCAGTGTCTAATCCCATCCTCTCATGCTCTCTTCCTCTCATCCCCCTCACAGTGTCACCCCTGCATCACCACAAACTGTCTGCCCACCGACGCTCCCTCCCTGCATTCCACCAGCCTCACATCCTCACTGTGTGCAGCCTCTCCCCCCCCTTTGACCTCACATCTCCCACTCCTCCGTCACTCACCCTCTGCCTCACCCCACCAGCTGTCTCACTCCATGATGTTATACCCTGTCATACCTCCCAGCCTCGCATCGCCCCCCTCTCACCTCACTCAGTCTTATCCCACCTGTTACGTGCCTGCATGCTTTCACCCACCACTCTCCCCTCAGTCTCGCTTCCTTCCCATCTTATCTCTCACCCCTGCATCACCTCACCCCCTGCCTCATCCTACCCTCATTTCACCACCATCGCAGTGTCACTCGGCACATCCCTGCCCTCCGGAGCAGATTCCTCACGCTGCCTTAAACATCTGCCCCTGTACTCAGCACCACTGCCCTGCACCTACACCCAGGGGGCAGGGGCACCCCGACGCCAGAGGAGCCCGCTTTTGGGACCTTATTAGTGTTTAGTTATGCAGCACAATATCCTTTGTGCACCAACATTAACTGTTGCATGGTTAAACACTTATAAGGTCCCAAAGGCGAGACCTATTGGCTATGCCAATGCTTGTTTAATTTGGTTTTAACCTTAAAACCAATGAAGTTTTTATTGTTTTAAACCTGTACATCTCTTGTTCTTAATGTTGGCTACAACATACCTTATAATGAACTATGACTATCCTATGAAATTTACAATGTTGCCTATATTAACTGTATTCTTATTCCCACTATTGCTGGGTCTTATCTGGTGCTCGCTTCTTTAAGTTATTGCCTCTTGTCTTGTACTCACTTTGCACATGTATTTTAATGACCCTATTGGACTTAGTAATGTGTCAGTGTTGATCCCTCTTTTCCATCTGAAATACCAAGGTGATGCAACTGTATTTTTTCAAAGAGGACTGGTTAGTATTTTAACAATTTCAAACTGTAATGCACTCAATTGCTAGTATACTTTTTATGGTCGCACAGACCGCAATAAAGTTGTTTGAACTAGAAACTAGGATATCTGGTAGCGGTGGACCAGGGCAAAGTCAGAAGTTCAGGTTGGCCGTGGTGAAGCAAGGGCCAGCTGTAGGGACCCAGTTAGGCCCACGACACAACAGGACCTTAAATGCTGGTTGCGGAGCTTTGTGAGGTCCCGTGCCAGGGAAGCGTCGCACAGCCGAGGTGATATATCTGTTCCGAGGAGCTACGAAGTCGTAGTCGAGGATTCCGCCGGTGAGAGGCTTGTGATGCAAAGTCTGACATCAAGGATGCATCCCACAGCCAAGGCAATGTGTCAGTTCCGAGGCGATGTGAGGCTGCGATGTGTAAACCTAGTCTTCGTCGAGGCTGCTGTCAACAAGAGATTTGCGATGGGAGGGCCTGTGTTAGGAAAGCTTTGCTCAGCAGCAGTTCCGATGTGGGCTGTGAGATAGATGCAGAGTCCTTGCGCTGAGAGAATCATCACAGCAGAGGTGATGCGTCAGTTTTGCTCGGGATTGTGCCATGCAGCTGAGGAGATGCGTTGGCTCTGCTCAATCCACAGATGGGCCGGCAGAGCACTTTCAGGCCCACTTCCAAGGGTCCAGGACTGGGTTGACACTGCTTGACAGGGTAGGACTCACCGATGCTAGAGGTGCTAGATACAAGGTTGTTGAAGCCTTCTGTTCCTGAGGCTCTAGTCAGGAGGCCATCCAACTAGCCCTTGGAGTCACTCTGGGGCCCTGAGTTCAATAGATGCAGGTTCAATCCTTCTCATCCAGGCAAGAGGGTGGTTTGGAAGCATGTCAGCACAACAGGGCAGCAGTCTAGCAGGGCAGCCACCCTTTTAGCAGCGCAGCAGTCCTTTTTGTTGGCAGAGTGTCCACAGGTCGAGAAGTGTACTGAAGAATTGGTGTACGAGGTCCATTATTTACATTCGACCTTCCTTTTAATCAGGAGAAGCTTCTAGAGGCTTTACTTTGATTTGCACAGGTTTCCTGCCTTCCCTGCCCCAGCTCCAGACTAGCTACAGTGATTAGAAATGCAGTGTTAGCTCAACTCATGTAACATACAAAACAGCAGTGCCTCTCTTAGTCACTTAAGACAGAAAGCAGCCTATCTAGTTTACGATCTAGGAAGTAACATGCAAAAAAAAGTGCTATGATATTTATATGAGCGGTTTAAATAAGTACTAGGAGTGTGTTACAATAATCATGACCACATGGAAGGGGAAAAAATAGAGGGTGGTGTGGTTAAACAACTAAACAATTGGGTGAACATGGTTGGCCACGATGTCACTGGGTGCAAATGGGGTCTTTGGTGGGAAGAATTGAATATTATTGATGCACACGCTTCCTTTATCTGCTTTCCTAATGATTAAATCACAATCATCAGCTAAAGATCTCAATGCTTGTCTTTCTTGTACCGTTAAGTTATCATGCTTATACCTACGAGAAGAACTGTCTGCATGCAAAATGGAATTACATGACGTGGGTTTACGATACATTTTACTGTGTATTTGAGTACCCATGATATACAACTCAACATCTAAGAATACAATATGTGACATACTTGAACATGTTGTAAACTTAATATTCAGTACGTTACTATTCAGGTATTCAATGAATTCTTGTAACAATTGTTCAGTACCGGTCCAAATCATAAGGCAATCATCTATATACCGCCCCCAAAATAATATATGATCTTGCCACTTGCTGCCTGATGGACCCCAAATCACTTTTTCTTCAAACCAACCCATGTAAAGATTGGCATACGCTGGTGAAAATTTAGTACCCATGGCCACTCCTTGAGTCTGCTTGAACCAGTCTTGTTTGAAAAGAAAAAAATTATTGTCAAGAATCGTTTCGGTCATGGTAAGTAACATTTGGGTATGTTCCCAATGACTTGCCGGTCTTTTAGACACAAAATATTGAATAGCTTGTAAACCCAAGTTGTTCGGTATACTCGTGTAGAGTGACACCACATCGAGTGTCACTAGCAACATACCAGTCTCCCAATTCACATCTCCTAAAATACTCAGAATATGCCTAGTGTCTTTAATATAGGAGGGCAGATTAGTAACCAATGGTTGCAAGAATAAATCAACATACTGAGACAAACGTTCAGTGGGTCCCCCTATACCTGACACAATGGGCCTCCCTGGTGGAAAGGGGAGGTCCTTATGGATTTTGGGCAACGTATACAAACAGGGATAACGAGGACGATTAACCTTCAAATATAAAAATTCATCATCATCTAAAAGATGATTGACATGCCACTGTTTCAGTAATCCATTGATCTTATTTATCCCTTTGGTGGGAAGAGCTGTAAAGCTAGGGGAGCATGCAGGAGAAGGGGGAGAGGCATTATGTGCAGGGGGGTGGGACGTAGGCGTGTCGTTATGTGAAGTTACAGCATATGCTGAAAGAGTGAACCCTAACCAGGCAGAAATTACTCAATTCAGCAGCTATCAGTGGGCTATCCTGAAGCAAGAGGTCCCACACCTGCACATGCTCTAGACGACGTTGGCTGTTTTGTACTTCCATCTTCATAGTAGCACTTTAACATTCCATCCATCTAAACAGCTCCCGCCACCATCTCTGGAGAGAGCGCCCAACGGGAGAGCTCCAAGTCATAGCTATGTGCCGATCACCAGCACAAAGGCCATGTCTGTGGAACTTAGATGTGATAAGCCTGGTGTGGGGTCTGGGGAGCAATCCTAGCAGGCACACCAATGGTGTACTCTCAAGGGTGCAGCCCATAGCGGTATTGACGATGACTGTCACCAACTCCCAGAATGGGGTGAGAGTCGGGCAGTCCCATACCATATGAATAACGTCTGAATCGTCTAGTCGGGACCTGGAACATGCCTCTGGGGTCCCCCGGGAACATTTTATTTTGACTAGAAGTCCGGTATACTCTATGCAAGTAATAATATTCAATCAGTGTAAAGCGGGCATTACGGGACACCTGGAGAATATAACACAATATGTTGGTTCATTCCCCATCCATCAACTCCCAGCCCAAGTCTGTGACCCAGCTATACTGCAAACGAAGAGAGGTTGCATTTGGTCTGAGCGAGCAGAGAACAATACAGCAGCGTGATTCTGTGGGCCTGGCCCTTTGCAGTGCAAATTGTCTTCAGACACTCTTGGTCGATAGGTTTCAGTCCCTCAATACCCCAAACCCGCAAAACGGTAGTCGCTACCGCGCTTTATAAGAGAAACTGATGAGGTGGACTATCAAACTCATCAATTAAGTCCTGGAAGTCCCATAGTTGGGCATTCGAGTACCAGTCCTTGATTCTATTCAGGCCCGACGCTCCTACTCACGCAAACCAGCCCAGTCCCCCGTGTGTGGGAGAGGAGGCAATATTGCTGATGGGCAGTCTCTGGCATAAGGAAGTTTTGTCTTTGTACACTGGAGTGCTTGGGTCCAGGCGAAGCGAAGGATAGACAGCATAGGACCCTCCCTCTCCCTACGATGGTGATGGCACAGGGCTAGGAAGATGGTCTCCATGGTGTCCCGGGTGGGTCGAACTGTGGTAGTAGGGCTCCACCACCCCTTAGTGCATTACGCCATTGCACTGCCTATTTCAACTGCACCGCCAGGTAGTACAGCTCCAAATCAGGGACAATCCCCCCTCATCCGAAGGAAGGCGCAGTTTAATCAGGTCAGTATGTCAGCACCCCGCGCCACAAATAAGTCACATGAGCAGACTATCCATTTAATTGAACAGGGTATTAGGAAGACAGACTGGGAGGGATGTGAAATAGTACAGAATCCGAGGAAGGAATATCTTCTTTGACCGGCGAACCTACCCTTGACTGATAAGGGGAGGGTGAGCCAGAACTGGACAGAGCGATATAACGCCGAAATTGTCACCCCGACATTGACCTCAATCAGCTTTGCCTCTGTGTGGTAAACTCTAACTCCAAGGTATTGAAATGTAATGGGTTCCCAGAGGAGGATTGTCCCTACTGCGGGTGGGAGGTCTGTGTCTGTGGTATGTATAACGGAAAAGCATTAGACTTGTCCCAATTGACCCGTAGGCCAGGGTGGCATCTGAACTCCACTAACTGGGGTACGACTTCCTCAACATCGACACGCTCACTGCGGGTATGAAGGAGTAGCTCGTCAGCGTTGAGGGAGATATAGAGGGATGCCCCGCCTGTCTGCAATCCATGGTAATAGTGAACAGTGCAAACCGTGAAGGCAGAGCCATAGCGAAAAGTATAGGAGAAAGAGGACAGCCTTGGGGTGTACCTCTCCCAATTGCGTTTGGTGCCAAGGTAGCAGTGCCAGTCTTCACTCAGGCCACTGGGTCTGTGTACAACAGACGTGTCCAGCGAATAAACCCGCTACCCAGACCACACTTGCCATTGTCACATAAAAGTAGTCCCAGCACATAGAATCGAAAGATTTTTCTAAATCAACTGCTATGGCCAAAGCCTTCAAGTAGGTACTTGGTGCGGAGTACAAGACCTGCACCAGGTGGCATATATTTTTGATGGTTCATACCCGTTTTAATCTATTTTATGATTTACTCTTTCACCCATTTTTTGTTAATTTACATTGATTTACCACTACTTTCCTCCACAGGGGCGCTATTTAGAGCATTACACAGTACGTCCACGAAACTCTGCTTGAAAGGTTCATAATAGCCCACTTTTCCCTTCCCTGCGGGGTCCCTCAGGGGTCTTCTTTGAGCCCGACTCCCATTAATATATATGTTACACCACTGGCCAGTTTGAACAGAACCTTCGGCTTTTCTCTGGTCGCATTTGCAGATGACACACAAATTGTCAGTCTTGCTTTCTAGAGATGGCAACGATACAGCTACTAGATTCATAACTGTATGCAGGAAGTAGGCACTGGATGAATGACAATTGCCACAAGTTAAATTCTGTGAAGACTGATATCCTCCTCTTTGGCAACAACATCTCCTTTCGGTCCCCCTCTTGGTGGCCACAGGAAGTATGAACTCTCCTGACCCCAGTTAAGAAGGTAAGGAATCTGGGTGTTATGTTTGATGACAAATTCACCTTCGGAGATCAAATTAATACAGTCATCTCTTCCTCCTTCTATACTTTAAGGACAATAAGAAAAATTCTTCCATGTATTATAGAGTACTGCAACATCCTCTATTTGACCATGCAACAGGGACTGCTGAACAAACTTCAGATGCTGCAGAATGCAGCTGCCCGCATGCTTCTAGGGATCCCCAAGTTTCAATCGTCATCACAAGCCCTACTTAAGCTATACTGGCTACCAATCAGGAAGTGCATTGCTTTTAAGGCCCTATGTATTGCTTACAAGACCCTTCATGAGATGGACCTGGACTATCTTAAATGTAGCTTTAAATGGTACATTTCCACCATGACTCTCCATTCCACCTCTGCCAAAAATGTCAGAGTCCCCAAGTTCAGGCATACCTCTTGGAGAGGCAGAAGTGTTATTGTCTGTACTGCCAAACTATGGGACAGTCTTTGTCCATGACCAATCTCATTCTCTTCAGAAAGACTTGAAAAACGTAGTTATTTGTAAATTAGTAAGGGCCTTTTTTCCATCTAATATATTTCAAAACAGTTGCAGCACCAAGATGTCCAGAGCATTCATGCACATTATGAGTAATTATCGTATATCATATCATAGCACACATGCTGCCCCATGGACAGCCTCATTAGGCTCACCGTAGAAGAAATTATTCGCCCAGTAGATCATGTGTTCTCCGGAGATGTTTCCAGCTGCCTGGTCTTTGGCCTACTGCCTCAGACCATCTAGGGTTGGGAACTCCTCTTTGGTGGGCCCATCCTCAACTTGCCACCCAGCAAGCTGAGTCAGGTCATCTAGAGAGGCAATGTCCACTCCGGTCTGCTCTGGGGTCTCCTCCTCAGGCGCCCCATCCACTGATACTGCAGGAGCTTCAGAGGTTGGTTTTCCAAACCTCCTACTCCTCCCAGACAGCAATCGACTGAGTAGACGCACAGACCCACTCATGCAACCCCAACATTTCCAGGTGCGACTTGTGTTCCACTTACTTCCAGGCACTGTGCTCTAAGTCTTTCCGTAGCAAACAATGCACAGGCTTGTCAGGGCTTACAGCTACCTTAAGAGCACCTGAGACCACCCCTACTTGAAGGGAACCAGAACCGTAGGGTAGTGTCTCTCACGGTTGTCTGCTACTACGACCTGGTGAAATGTATCTGGTTTCACCTGCTCTGAGGACGGCAGATGGCACCTGACAGTCGTACTGGCTCCTGTGTCTCTCAGAGCCTCCACCCTCTGCCCATTGAAGGTGACCCACTGCCTATACTTTGAAGTATAGGCAGGCGTGTCAGCCTTAGGTACCACCTCTCCATCACTCAAGGACACAAAGGTAACCTCAGCTGCCCCCCCACACACTGACTGGGGCCATCTCCTCCCCCAGGTCTACACTGGCCAACTCCTCAGACTGCCCACAACTGTAGAGCTCTGCCCTCTTGGAGCACTTCACATCTTCCTTGATGTGCCCATACTAGTAGCACTTGTAGAACTTAGGGACAAGCTTACCAGTATTTTTGGCCACAAAATCTTTCTATCTGTTTTGGTGGTCAGATTGGGAATGGGACCCTTTCCCTTGTGAACTATTTTGGGGGCCTTCTGAGGGCTCCTTTTTATTTGTATCTCCCCTCCTTCTGGTGGTAACCACGACCACCCTTTTGGAAGTCTCCCCCCACCAATGCCTCCTTGAACACCCTGGTACTGACCCAGATGTATGCCTCCTCAGCAAGCTTCCCGGGATCAGTCAGCTTGCTATCCACCAGGTGCTGGCGCAGTTCTGTAAAACAAATATTGAGCATGTGCTCCTTCAGAATTAGGTTGTAACCCATTGTAATCATTAACTGTGCTGCCCCTCACCCAGCCATTTAGTGCCTTAATAGAGTAATCTAAGAAGTCTTCCCAAGACTGGTTTGGACGTTTGTGGCTGTCCCTGAACCTCAGGCGATATTACTCAGGGGTCAGCCTAAACTTGGTGACAAGGGTGGCTTTCATGGTGGCATACTTGGTCTGGCTCTCTACCACTAGTGTGAGCAGGGTATCCCTCCCCACAGTATACCATAATTGGGCTCCTGGACTTATGCGGTCCTTCTTGTCACCTTCAGACACTACAGGCAAGCTGCCCCCATTGCTGCTGTATTGTCAGCTCTGTTTATCTTTAATCTCTAGTTCTCTCAGGCACCTCTCATGCTCCAGTAGCATTTTCTTTTCTGTCAAGGTTCTCTCATCCTATTTCTCCTCTGCCTCTACTCTCATTTTGGCCAACTGCAGCTTGAGCTCCCTTTCTGACTTCCTGTCCTCCTGCTCCTCTGGGGACAGGCCCTTTGATGACACACTGCTTCCTGCCTTCACACTGGGCTCCCTCTCCGTGGGTAGAGGTCCTCCCTCCTCTGGGACCTTCTTATCTTCAGAGTCCTCAGGCTGAGATCGAATCTTAGTGCTGTCCTCACAGGTGTGGAGGGCTGTTTGAAGGTCCAGCTTTGAGTCCTTTTTTCCAGGACGTAGCATCTCTACATGAAGAGGTTTTGCAGCTTCGCCATGGTGAGGTTATACACATTGAGCCTCTCCATTTCCATGGTTTGAGACAAAGAGTTACATAACTTAATTTTAGAAAAAAAGGAAATAGAGACAATCAGAAAACTAGGGAGAGTTTAAAATTTTTTTTTTTTTTAAATGGTTTCAAATTATTTATACCGGATGGTAGTGTAACACAAAAGTACTATATGGCACTGACAAATTCTAGTCCAAATCCTTACCGCTGATCACCAGTGTAAAAAATTGGGTTGCTGGTTGTAGGGAAGGTGGGGGGGGGGGAGTGAAACCCTATTCAAGCAGCAACCACAATCCTTGTCCAGGTAAAGTTGCAAACAAACTCAAAAATAACCTGTTCTCAACTTGGCACAGCGAAGTCCAACTTAACTGTAGTCAATCTGTAAAGTAGTTGTGCAAATAGTAATAAAATACACACCAAAAAAAAGAGATCACACACCAGGTTGGAAAAAAAGAGTAGATTTTAATAAATAAACAACATCAAAATACAAAAATACAAACAGTAGAACAGGAGAGATGCAAGTTTAAAGGTTTCAGTGAAAATAGAGCCAAAATGCACAAAGCACCAACTGTGTACATCTGGTCGCATCGGACCGGGACAAAGTCGCAAGTTCAGGCGCAATGTTATTCTGTGGGAGAGGTATGCCTTGCAGAAGTGAAAAACAAATGTAAGAGTTTTTCACTACTATGACATGTAAAACTTAAAAATATATGTTCAACTTTTTAAATACGCTGCACCTTGCCCTCTGGCCTGTCCAGGGCCTAACCTAGGGGTGACATATATGTATTGAAAAGGAAGGGTTGGGCCTGCAAAAAGGTTGATTTGCCAGGTCGAAATGGCAGTTTAAAACTGCACACACAGGCTTCAATAGCAGACCTGAGACGTGTTTAAAGGGCTACTTAAGTAGGTGGTACAATCAGTGCTGCAGGCCCACTAGTAGCATTTAATTTACGGGCCCTGGGCACACATAGTACCACTTTACTAGGGACTCACAAGTAAATTAAATGTGCCAGTTGGGTATAAGCCAATTCTACCATGTTGTAAGGAGCGAGCACAAGCACTTTAGCGCTAGTTGGCATTGGTAAAGTGTGCCGAGTCACTGCAGGTGACTAAGGCCAGGAAAAACAAGATCAGCAAAAATAGGAGGGATGAACACAACAAGGTTGGGGGAAGTTGACCCTAAGGCTGACTGTTTTAACACCCTTCATTTGTTTGCTTGGTTTATCTCCTCCATAGAGATATTTAGTAGCCATTTTAAACCCATCCCCTATGTTTAAGTAAATAAAAAATTCCCCTATTTGATTTCTAGATAAGGGCTCTAAAATGTTTTGTTTTTCTTGTCCATTACTCAATATGATTAAAATGGAAGACTCCCAGACCAAAGTGCTTTCAATCTACCCAAATCTACAAACATTTCTTTAATTTGATGCCCTGGATTGTTACTTTCTTAGTGAGTTTGTTTTCAGTCTATCATATCCTAGTCGTCAAGCAGCAAAAATAATTACTTTTCAGGAATTATATAGTGAGCCGCCCATTATGCAGGACTAGGCTTTATGCATACATCTATCAGATCATGAATTAATCTTAAACTCTGAACATCTGCACTGTGTGTGATATAAAAGCATCATTGCCATTGTTACATTTAATCTTGTAGGAGTGATGACTGTATAGAAAGTAGACTCTATCATTGAGAATGCTAGTGACAACTTTACAATATAATGGATTTTCAACAGCAAATTTATCTCCCAAAAACATAACTCCGAGTGCCTCTGATGTGCGTCTGATGGGACCGAGAAAGGCCTCTGCACATGTTTCTTGAGATCATGCACCCCTGCCCTGAGTTCACCATTGAATTAGCATTTTGATTGTCCTAGGCACACACAATGATTTCATGTGTGCGCTAAGTCCTGTTACGACCAGAAATGAAACCCAGAGTGAGAATCTGATGTTCGAGCGACACACAGTGTGCGCCCTTCTTGCACAAGTTTGATATTTATTTATTTATTTAAATTTATATATCAGCGCAACAGCTACCCAAAAAGGGTTTCCCGGCGCTATCAAGAAACAGCAGAGCATAGAGAGAAACCTACTGGTTTTGAGTGACTTTCGGAACAGTAGGAGGTTAGACTGAGTGTGGAGAGACAGAGGGAGAGCATTCCACAGTACATGGCCTAAATACGAGAAAGTAAGGCCGCCCGTGCAGGATAATCTGACCTTGGGCACCTGGAATTTGGCCTGTGTAGAAGACCGAAGAGTACGAGAGGGCACGTAGGGACGGGCCAGGTTTTGTATGTAAAGGGGGCTCTATCGTGCTTAATTCGAAACATGTAAATCAGAGCTTTAAACTTGACCCGGTTTTTGACCGTGAGCCAATGGAGGTTCCTCAGCAAACTGGAGATTGAGGTGGCTGTAGAGGCCTGACCGAGTAATCTGGCAGCAGAGTTATGCACCCGCTGCAGCTTGCGTATTATGTCTTTATTTGCTACCAGGTAGAGGATGTTGCCGTAATCCAGCCTAGATGTTACAAGGGCGTGGGCTACGGTTCTCTGGGTAGAGCTAGGCAGTATCCACTCAATCTTCCTCAACCATTTCAAAATGGTGAAACATGTTGCAGTAACCTTAATGGCTTGTTGACGCATAGATAATGATTCGTCAATGATAAAGCCAAGGTTACGAACATGATTGGAAGGTTGCGGGAGCGCACCCATTTCTGTAGGCCAGTGTTGAGGACCCCAGAAACTTTTGTCTTTGCCCAGGACCAGGACCTCAGTTTTTTCACCATTGAGCTTTAGGAAATTAGTGTGCATCCATGACGCCACTTTACTGAGCCCCGTCCTAAGAGCTGAAAGCTCTGTGGTCTTTCCAGCTGAAAGAGAGAAAATAATCTGGGTGTCGTCAGCATAAGAGAAGAGCGACAGCCCAGACTCTTCAACGATTGCTGCTAGGGGTCTAACATAAATGTTAAATAGCAGAGGTCTGAGAATAGACTCCTGTGGGACTCCATAAGGTGAAGAATAGATCTTAGAATTGGCTGAGGAAGAAAAGATCTGAAAGGTACGATTCGTGAGGAAGGAGAATAGCCAGCAAAAAGCAGAGCCAGTGATCCCTATAGATTGTAGGGCCTTTATAAGTACGGCGTGGGATACCGTATCAAAGGCCGCGCTTAAATCTAATAGCACAAGAGCCATCGTGTCACCTGCATCCAGATTCGCAACATTTCTGTGACGCCTAGAAGTGTGGTCTCAGTAGAGTAGTCGGTCCTAAAACCAGAGTAAGATGGATGAAGAAGCCCGTAAGTTTCAGTAAATTGGACAATTGGCTATTGATATGCCTCTCTAAAATTTTTGAGAGAGTGGGAAGCAGGGAAATTGGCCGATAGTTTGAAGGTAGCGCAGGGTCAGAATTATTATTATTTTTTTTGATAATCACCTTACTGGGCTGTAGAGAAGTAACTAGTGAGTAGGGCAGGCCCCTGCTGTCCCCTGCTAGGAAAAGAGCCTATAGGTGTCTGCTAATCCTCTCGGTTGTTCGCCAGTCCTTACAACCAGGTCCTTCTGCCAGCCGTGTGTGACACAAGTAGTGTATGTGTGCCCATTTTTGTGAGCCACAGGTGTGCATAAAATGTGTTGTGCATGTGGCCATTGGTACACTGACTTCCAATTTGAATGTGGTCAAATCCACTGGTACCTGAGTGAGAGTGAGTGGGAATAAGAGAAGAAAAAAAGAGAAAGAGAGCACAGACAGACTATGTAATTGGAGGGTCCTTTCAGGCATTCCCGGGATCTTTGTGGTCTGTCAGACTTCAGAATCTTTTGGAGAGAAGACTGTGGGTCACTTTGCAGGGAGGGAATTTCCACCTGCACTTTCCTGAGTTTTGATTCCCAGAGGGCTACCACCTGGTTAACAGGTGGCTGAGTGCATCTGCATTTCTTAAGTGCTCTTATTTTGGGTCTAGAGAGTCCTATCTCTACACCACCTCCCTGCTTGTACTTTTGATAGCGGCTGTGACTAGAGCAGTCTGCGTGGCACTCGCGAAGTTATTGAACTGCCCAGAAACAGTAAAAGAACTAAACTGCTGGAATACAAAGAGTCTTCCTACAACTTGGGTGTTAATATGGGACAAACATTTCCAGTCAATGTGCTAAGATTTTCATACTAGAAGCCTGCGGTCACACAGGAGTGGCGACCAGAAGAATCCTGTGAGCTCCAGGGTTGGGGTACTGATGCCTCCTCCCTTGCCAGGTTTGAGACCAGAACATTAGGAAGATCCAACCAGCCTGCATCCAATTGCTGAACCGGGTGCTTGTCAGGTGTCAGGCGCTCCTATAGTAGTCCCATATGGGTATAAAAGAACATGGTTTTCTCCTGCGGTGCATTCAAAAATGGGAAGATACACCCTGCTCCCCTTGATACACTCCTAAGATTGAGAAGTAATATCTAATTCCATAAAGCACATGCCATTCAAGTCCATCAACAGTTTTTGAACCATAAGTGTAATAAACTTAGGAGATTACTTTTCTCTTCTTCTATTGTCGTATTTTCTTTTCTTCAAATGACCTTCCTTTAGTCAACACGTGTTTTGTTGTCTTTGGGATGTTTCCCCACAACTTCGTCAGGGCAGGTCTTTAGGTAATTCAGCGGTCAGACCTCCTGCATGGAATGAGTCCGAGTGGGAGGTCAATAAGTCTTATTTGTCTCCTGAGAGCGTCTTACACCGACGTGAGATGTACCACAAAAGAGTATATGTGGTGGGCATTAGGGGATGATATTCCCTCCAATGGTGTAATAAATGCTTTCAATACGGGACCTCATCGTAATACCAAGCCCTGCACACCCATGGCAGTGTAATCTGCTATCTGATAGAGACATCTAGCTGCAGATTCCTTAACTAGAAATATTCTCCAGGCGCCAGTCTGGATCCGGAGATTTTTCAGCAGTACCTCTGTGCGCCGGCGGACGGCGTCGCATGGCTCTGCCCTGACGTCATTCACGGATATGACATCAGTGGAGCCATATAAGTCCCTCCCGACGCGCTGACATCAGTTTTCTTCTTTCCCGCGTCTGCAACGCGGATCCAGGAGAAGTGGTTCCTCTGGCCTGTTTTGTTTTTTAGGCCTTCCTGATGCCTTTTCACGTCCAAGAACAGTGTGTGATGCCTTCGGACTTCAAATCGTGTGAGAACTGTGCGCGGCACATGTTGACGGCGATCCGCACGTGTTGTCCTCCCGGAAGTCCCGTTCGGAGTCCAAGTGTCGCCGGTCTCCATCTGGAGCTGAGGCTCCTGTTCAGGGCAGGTCACAGAGTCGTTCCCGCGGATGTCGCTCACCTTCCGCAGGTAAGCACAAGAAGAAGTCACGGAGGCTGTCAGCCTCACGTACCTGTCACGTCGGTGCCTGCTGCTCCCGGTCTTCACCGGACACGGCCCCTCAGCAGTCGACCCCCGCCTACCCACCTTTTCCCGGTGTTGGGGCGACTACGACCCAGATGGAAGCCTATTTTGGGGCTTTGCAGGCCATCTTTCGGTCACCCTTCTCCCTGGTGTGCCTTCAGGCCCCACAAAGGGGGTAGAGATTCAGATTGTGAGCTTGCTTGCAGGTTCGCCCTGGGCGTCAATCGAGGGCCCTGACTCCGGTTCTGGAATCGCTGCGACGTCAGGAGTCGGCCCAGTGGGGCTTCCCAGTCAGACGTCAGGCCGCAGTCAACCTTCAACATCAGGGAACAGTCCTGTGGGACTCCTTATGATAAGGTCTGATGTGGCCACAGCAGGGGACTTGTCTCCGAGCCAACGCCGTCCCACACCACAGTCTCTCATCGCAGTGGATGTCGAATCGACGCCGTGTCGACGCTGGTCGATGGAGTCTCCTTCATCACTCCTTGGTGTAGATGCGACACCGTCTCGACATCGTTCGACGCTGGTGACTTTCCTTGCTGCTCCTTTGCTCATGGAGGATGTCGCCCCTGGTTAACCCCCCCAGTATTGCTTACATGTTTCCCGGGATGTGTTCGGGTGGAGCGCTTCCAGGCCCTTGGTCCTCCCCGGGCTGCAGAGTCTTTGGCTTTTGTTGGACGTGTTAGCCTGCAGCCGTCCCCTATTGATGATCTGCTGTAGCCACCTAGAATGGCCAGGGAGGCTAGTACAGCGTTTGCGGGAGTTGTTCGCAAAGCTGCTGACATTCTACAGATCCAGCCTGCATCAGTCTCTCTGCTTTCTGATCCCTTGTGGGATCTGCTCTATCAGGACAACACAGATGTCGAGCCCTTGCTGGCTTTTGGCGAGTCATTGTACGACATTCTTCTAGGGACTTGGGCGCTGCCCTCATCGGGGGACCCTGTGGATTGTGCTATTGCACATCGCCATCGCCTGGCTCCAGTTGACCCTGTTTGTCCCTCCACCCTAGGGCTCAAGGGCTGGTTACCTAGGCATCCTTGACCTCGCTGTCTTCCTCCTCTCCTCCATTACTTCCACCTACTAGGGAGTCTCGATGGTTGGAGACGTGTGGTCGACATATATTTGCGTCTACGAGCTCGGGCCTTCGGTCCTTGAATACGTTCTGTGTGTTTGCGCGAGCTACTTTCGCCCTCTGGGACTCGGTTCAGCGGCTCCTTCCCTCTCTTGCGGAAGGCCCTCGGGCTGACCTGGTTGGGATAATCCAAGGTGGTCGTGAACTGGTACTGTTTTTAATTCATCCATGGTCACCACTGACTCTGTGGGTCGGGCTATGGCCAGGTCAGTTAGTCTGTATCGCCATGCTTGGCTGCGTGATGGCAGTTTTCCTGAAAATGTTCAGGAGTGTCTTCGAGATTTACCCTTTGATGAGGCTCACCTTTTGACAGTCATACAGACTAAGCGGTCCAGCATCTCATGTCTGGTTTTCCGTGAGTCACGTTGCTTCTTGTCCTTTGTTGCGGACTTCTGATCTCGTCTGCATTGGTTGCAGCTTTGTCGCTGCTTTTGTCTGGTATCTGTCTCCGGGTTCAAGCTGTTAGTTCCCGGATGGTCTGTACAGCTAGACAGCTGTTTCTGCCCTTATTTTCAACTCCTCTGTCTACGAGATAGTCTCAAGAGGTATTCCCTTGCTTTTATAGGGATGTGACATATCCCCTATGTGGGGTATTCGTTGGTTATTGTATAGCCATTCTACCTGCCACGGGAATTGTTCTTCCTGGGTGATGGGTGTACCTAGATGGTCCTTCCACAGGATCCTGTGAGGTCCTCTTAGGATTGGTCTCTTCTTTCTCTCTGGAGAATCTTCCTATAGTTTCTGCTGTAGGCTTTTTGCGTTATGGCGGCCAACTGTTGTGGGACTTCTCCTCTGGTAAGACCCACAAGGGTGACATAGCTCTCTTTGGAGCTACACGTTTGCCTTTACAGTCGGTCCGTAGTTCTCTCCTCCCTCTGTGGATGCAGATTTCTCCAGGGTATTGCTTGTTTACGCAACGACTGGTGCGCCCAGTGTGTTCACGTCTTCATTTTCTTGCCTTTGGCCCTTCTACCTATGTTGGCTTTCTTAGCTGTAAACCAGTGTTTCTTCTTAGCATGTTGTTCTGTTCCACTTCCGGAACAGTTTCTATTCCGATTTCAGTTCTGGCACGGTATGTGGGTAACCATACATTCACAGGTACTGATGCCTGCTGCTCCGAACTGCGCTACAGTGTTGGCTGCGTTCTCTCCTTCAATCTCTGGTGGTAGGAAGTGCTTCCGTCCATGGTCTTCCCTCATGGCTCAGACCCTCTTGGGGTTTTCCAATGTCGACAGTTGGTTCTACGCCAGATGCGTTGTGCTGCACATTGTCTTGTGCCCCCACCCCCCCAATTTTCCTACACACTTCCTGGGCAGGGACTCAGGGTCCTCTGTTCCTTGCCAGGCAGGGGCTCAGGTCCCTCTGCCCATGCCCTCTGCTGATGTTATCCTTATCAGTTTCCTTGTTGAAGGATGCTCATAGTCATTTATACAGTTCCTATATATGGATATATATACATATTTCTAATTGTATATGTATGTGATTCACTATGTTTTGATGTATGTTATGTCCTGGTATAGTTCACATCGGTGCCATTGGTACCTATTGTGCGGGCTTCTGTATTTGTCTTGGGCATGCTCATTCAAGCATCCCTTGTCTTTCAAAAAAAGAAAACCTTGTATACATATATGTATATCTAGGTATATATATTTTGTATGTGTGTATCTATCTATCTATCTATCTATCTATCTATCTATCTATCTATCTATCTATCTATCTATCTATCTATCTATCTATCTATCTATCTATCTATCTATCTATCTATCTATCTATCTATCTATCTATCTATCTATCTATCTATCTATCTATCTATCTATCTATCTATCTATCTATCTATCTATCTATCTATCTATCTATCTATCTATCTATCTATCTATCTATCTATCTATACACACTGCAAGAAGGCACACATACTCTTGTTCTTCTATGTTGCAGTATCTTGGGTTTCTTAGCCCCAGATTCTCTCTCTTTCTCTTTTTCTTATGAGAGCGAGCCTTATGTGTCTGTCCGGTTTCTGCCGGTATCCTTTACCCACTGTACCTCTGAGCATACTTGGTCAGTATGCCTACCAGGTGATGAGTCGGCAGTACGACACAGAACATGGGTGTTCTGTCGAGGCTACTTTCATGAGCTTTACATATGTGTGGGTGGCTCCCATGGTTCACATTGCCGGCTTATGTGTATCCTTCTCATCGAGATACTTGTCTCTCCTTGTAGTCATGGTTTTGTTTATCTCTACAGGGGTGACATCTGTCTCTACACCTGTTATTCCTGGCATTCACTGTGGTACATACTCATTTGTACGTTCTGACTCTGTTATGCTGTTTTGTCCTTCTCTGGGACTTTCTTTGTTTTTGCAGATCCATGTGATCCTGTGCACAGTTTGGCTTTTAATTCTCATTACAGAGGCTTATGGACAGTCTTCCATTGTGCACTGACCATTCTGGTTTCTGTGATTTCCCTTTGTCCTTTCCTGGATGAGGGACATCTTGTACTGTCCTCTGACGGGCTGTGTTACCATCGCATTTCCTTGTTACTCCTTCTTTACAGGGCTTCAGGGATCCAGGGTCAGCCACGCTTGCACTTGCTGTCCCCAACTGTTTTAGTCAATCCTATTGACTGATCAGTTCTCTTTTGGAACTTAGTGGGTGTCAGCCGCAGACCCTCCTCCTATGGGGTACAGCTTTGATATCTATTCTAAGTTAAGGAATCAGCGGCTAGATGACTCTATCAGATGAACAAGTTACTTACCTTCGGTAGCGATGTATCTGATAGAGACACAGTCTACCCGCAGATTCCTTAACCCCCACCCAGCCTCCCCGCTCTGCAAGGACCTTTTCAGGTTGGGCTCTTACCCACTGATTTTTCTACCAGTGGTCTCTGACTTCATGCGTGTTAGTCTACTTCACATCCTTCCCAGGTCAGGATGTCCTACTCTGTTTTACATGTTGCTTCTCCACCTATTCTCGCAATTGGGTTGAGGGCTCATTTATCCATCCACGCTCTTGCACCCTGGTTCTTTTCCAGTGTGGAGAATGGTTATGTCCTTCTTCCCTCCCTCCCCCCTGATACTTTTTTCTCCATTGGTTTGGGGTCTATTTGACTGTGCTACAGTCAATTGGTCATATATAGTGCGTATGGTTGCACATTCTCTGTTGTTGCAGAAATGTTGTCAATTGCCATAACAGTCATGTTACAGTCTTGTTATCCCTTCCCACAACATTCATGTGGTTGCAGACTGCTTGTCGTTTACCATAACATTCATTTCCATTGCTGTTTTTCCCTCAGAGGAGGGTATTGTTCTTTGCTTATGTGAGCCTGTTCCTAGGGGCGAGCACTCTGCTCTCTCCTTTCAGTCCCTTACATTCCAAAGTGTTTTTCTCTATCATGCATGGTGATGTTTCTCATCATTTTTATTCTTTAATGTCATTTTGTTTCAAAGATTTTTTATCTTTTTTGGCACACTGTTCCCAGTTTTAGTAGTGGCTCCGCGTTGTGGGGTGGAAAAGTTTCACAGTAAAAAACTGAAGTCAGCGCGCCCGGAGGGACTTCTATTGTTACAACAAACAAATGATGGACGGAATGCTGACAATGCAGACATTCTCCCCCAGTCAAGAGATCTGGGTTAAATCCATCGTTCTTTTGCCCACTACGCCACCCCAGTTCAGACATGTCCATATGCAAATTAGTCTTGACCCTGTGCCTCATGGGAACAGTCCAGCCCGAACTGCCAAGCCATGTCTTCCCTGGACCGGAATCAAGCATCCTAGGACCGGTTTCTGGCTATCAGCCGTCATCAGCCAGGATAGCTTGACTCCAGTGGCGTAGTGAGCACGGGACCCACGTCTGGGCATACCCATCCCACTTAGGGCGAAAAGCGTTACAACAAACAAATGATGGACGGAATGCTGACAATGCAGACATTCTCCCCCAGTCAAGAGATCTGGGTTAAATCCATCGTTCTTTTGCCCACTACGCCACCCCAGTTCAGACATGTCCATATGCAAATCAGTCTTGACCCTGTGCCTCATGGGAACAGTCCAGCCCGAACTGCCAAGCCATGTCTTCCCTGGACCGGAATCAAGCATCCTAGGACCGGTTTCTGGCTATCAGCCGTCATCAGCCAGGATAGCTTGACTCCAGTGGCGTAGTGAGCACGGGACCCACGTCTGGGAATACCCATCCCACTTAGGGCGAAAAGCGTTACAACAAACAAATGATGGACGGAATGCTGACAATGCAGACATTCTCCCCCAGTCAAGAGATTCTATGGCTCCACTGACGTCATATCCGTGGATGACGTTAGGGCGGAGCCATGTGACCCTGTCCCCCGGCATGCAGAGATACGGCTGAAAAATCTCCAGTTCCAGACTGGCGCCTGGAGGATATTCTAAGTTAAGGAATCTGCAGCTAGACTGTGTCTCTACCCGATACATCGTTACCAAAGGTAAGTAACTTATTTGTAACTACTGTACATTATTAGTAGTTTCCTTCAGTTTACTACACCATTGGAGGGAATATCATCCCCTAATGCCCACCACATATACTCTCTTGTGGCACATCTCACGTCAGTTTAAGACGCTCTAGGAAGACAAATAAGACTTGACCTCTCACACTGACTTATTCCATGCTGGAGGTCTGAACACTGAATTACCTAAAGACCAGCCCAAATGAAGTTGTGGGGAAACATCCCAAAGACGACAAAACACGTGTTGGCTAAAAGAAGGTCGTTTGAAGAAAATAAAACACGACAATAGAAGAAGAGAAAATAAATCTCCTACATTTATTACACTTTTGTTTAAAAAACTGTTGATTGACTTGAATGGAGTGTGCCTCATGGAATTAGTTATAGCCTGCATCCAACTTCGAGGGAGAGAGCTGACTGGCTGTTCAGGAGAGACATTGGAGGTGACCTTGCTTGAGTAAGATTCTGCTTGAAGGAAGCAAGGAATCCAAGGGGCTCAACCGTGACGAGCCGGCAACACAACTGCAGAACGATGCACGAACCGACCCTAGAAAGAGAGAGTGAGGTCTGAGGCTTAGAGGTGTCTCCTCATCTGTCGCCACAGCGACCTCTGTGGTCAAGGGTATACTGAAACTCAACTGAAGGTGAGTTTCACTTGGAAGAGAAATTTCAAATATTAGCATTTCATCTTTTACTTAATTAATACTTGAGGAAACGATCTTCTTTAATGTAAAACCTTGCCTGTTTAACTGGTATTTCACTTTACAGAATCAACATAGTGAGAAATGTACATGTCTATTTTTGGCCTGTGGAGATCTTAGATTTCACAACAATCACTCTATAGATTTCCAGTTGCACCAACATTCCAGTTTTTTTTCACTCATGCAGACTCATGCTTCCCACATACACGTTCCAAACGTGTTTGTTTACTGGATTATTTGTTGTAACCTGTGCTAGAAATTGAAACACAGAAGCGCATGAACCCTATAACAGAGTACCTACTTGCTGGTAATATCCTATTAAAAGTATTGCATCTCTGCTGAGAAGTGCATTTCTCTCCCCCACCCCTCAAAATAAAGAAGTGCAGGTACTCAGTACCTTACAGTATTGGCCTATTTAAAGCACTGGTCGTACCTCAGTCTGCTAAAAGGACGTAGTACGATCTCTACTCCCCACATAGACTCTCTATGCCCACTCCATAAGAGCCATAATAGCAACTGTGTCTTTTGAGAGAAATGTCCCCATCAAGAGCATCTGTAGGAGAGTTATGTTAAGTGCTACACATGCATTATGTAAGCTATGGTTCCTGGATTGGAATTTTATAAGTAGTGTTTCCTATGTGTTTTGCATATCCTGAGTCAGACCAATCCTTATTCGTTTATGCAGGGTGTATTTTACACACAATGGGGTAAATGAGCTACATAACCATACAACAAAATGTGTCTTACAGTGGCTCCAGCTTTGTTCTTACATAGACTGTGTACTCCTGCATATCCCAATCCAGCAAATACAGTCTTCTGTATAAATGGACTGCTAGAGAGTTGAAAGTGAGGATGAGATGCACATGGATGTAAGCAGGAAGGGGTAGGGCTACACAGAAGCTACATGTATATGCCTCTGCCATTGTCTTGAGAGCAGAACAGTTCCAAATATGTCTATCTCCTAATCTAATGTTTGTAATCTAGAGGGGTAGCTTGAATATATTGTCACTAAATATTGTTTGCATTTTTTCTTGTTTTGTCTTTTCAGTGGGTGCATATTCTTTTGCTCATTCAAGAAGTAGTGCTCCGCTGCAACATGGCAGACATTGATGTATCTGTAATTGCAGAAGTGGCCTTACGGTTGGCGGGACTATTTGAGAATTTAGCTGATTCAGTAGCAAAATGTGGGAAATCAGGTAACCTTCCTTTCATTCTAAATGTGTTCATTTTTTGCTCTTGGCTTCAGATAGTTATCATCATACGCCTTACCCTTTATTCTTACCGCTTATACCCCATAAATGATATGCTTCTGAGTAACCAATATGTTTTTTCGACTTATAAAGGCAAGACTTTTTTTTTACCATAATTAATAAAAGGCCGCACCCTTCTTTTCAGTTCTCAAATGGACATCGCATAAAAACAGGTGATGAGGAAGGAATAATGACTGGAAAATGTTGGGATTGCATATACAACAGATTAATGTATGTCAAATTCTTGGATGATATAGCACCTGTATAGCCAGTGATAGCACAACTCATAGCAAAGTAATCCGGGGCCTATGGTTTCCAGGATGTCAACAGTTTAGCAAATTAAACAGTCACAACATAAACAATACTTCAAGAACACTCTTCTCAGGAGCTAAGTATATCTTCCTGCCTACATGTAGCTCCTGAAATTAATATGATCTACTACCCTGTACATATTTTCAGCACTGTAAGTAGGCATTGGCTAAGTAGATGGTAATGTGGTGTACTGCTTGGTCACTGGATGCAAATTATGCTTGCAATCTATAGAAATATATGAAATCTTTGCTAAACTAGATAACATAAGATGCAGATTTGTAAAGCGCACGTTCACCCAGAAGGGTATCTTGGCACTGAATAACAGATGTTTATTGTTACCCAACTCAATGGTACTAATTTTATCGACCTCTGAAGGATTAAAGGCTGAGTGGATCTTCTGGGATTTGAACATGTGACCATGAGATCAAACACAAGCCCCTATGGTGGACACATTAGTCCACTAAGCCACCAGACCCAGCTTGATGAGATGGGATATGCTATCTAATGTACATCTCCTCTCATGATTATGCTTTGGAGGAATTCAATAGGAAATTCATTAAAACGAGAAACCAGCAACGATGATTTCAATAGACATAGACGATTGCAAGATTACGAAACAGATCAATTTATGGTTGCCATAATGGCTCTGGATGTTACAGGCAACAGCCTCTTCATGCAGATATCAGTGAAGAGACAGCTTGCAAAGAAAGGCCGGGTAGCAGGGCCAAAATTAGAGATGTAGCTTTAGCAGACCTGAAGAGCAGCCTGGCATAAGCAGCTGGGACAATCCTTAAGACTGCATGCACTGGATGTGCAGGGCTTGTCTATTGTAACGTCCTCCCCAGCCTCTGTACCCTCCAATCACTGCACCACACATGGAGCTTGGTATTACACATTTTTATCTGTCTGCATGTAACTGTGAACTCAACATTCGAAACTTGCCTGCACGTCATTACGTCTAACACTAATGTCACAGCTCTACAGAGTCCATTGGTAGCCAAAAGGGTTCCGTCATTGCTAACCCACATGACTCTACATCTCCCCCTTAATTAAAAAAAATAAAAACAATTTTTTACAGAAAAATGTATATATGTATAATTAAAGCTCTTCAATCGGGCTTTGTAGTGCTCGAACTGTCCGACCTGATCGTGTCCTTGGAAACTGGGAACTGTCACCATGTACGTCCACGATCTGTCTTGAGGATGTAGGGGCAACAGCAGTTGGTGAGCGAGCACTCAATCTCCTTTTTCAAACACGAGGTTCTTTGCATGTCGTCCTCTATCGGCATACACTTTCATTGTCTGTTTCTAAACCAAGGGCCAGATGTACGACCGTTTTTTGCGGTCGCAAATGGGAAATTGGCCCGTTTGCGACCGCAAAATAGATCTGCCAAATGTACAAACCCTATTTTGCTATTCTATAACCTATTACAGACTCCCAAAATAGGGTTAGAGACTCGCTATTAGGAAGGGGCGTGCCAAGGGCGGATTCCTTCCTAATAGCGAATGCAAATGCCATGTATGATTGTTTTGCGACCACATTTGCTGTCGCAAAAACTCGCAGATTACCACCTCCTTCAAGGAGGTGGTAACCCATTCGGGAAGGGACCCCTTCTACTTGTGAATGGGTGTGCAAATATGTTTCAAGAGTAGACAGTGGTCCCAGAGACAACTGCCTTCCCTTAAAAAATGAAACTGAAAAGTTTCATTTTTCTTTTTTAAATGCATCCCGTTTTCGTTTAAGGAAAATGGGCTGCATTTAAAAAAAAAACTGCTTTATTGACAAAGCAGTTACAGACATGGTGGTCTGCTGACCCCAGTAGGTCACCATCCCTGGAAGTGCTAGCCACTCCTAATGGGGTCGCAAATTGCACCTGCCTCATAAATATTATTGAGGCAGGCAATTTGCGGCCCCATTAGGAATCGCAAACAGTGTGTGAGACACTGTTGTAAATTACATTTTGCGAGTCGCAAATCGATCGCAAATCGATCGCAAATTGTAAGTGTCGTACATCTGGCCCAAGTCCTTTTCACAAGTCCTGTCTTTATTTCTTTCTCTCTAATTGGTCCATTGAGGTGATTTGATTGTCATTGCTCCCCCGAACATCAACATTGTATGGCTTTCACCCGTGGTTGAGGGAGGTGTTGAACGATAAGCTCTTGAAGTGGAATTTATCATAGTTTTTAGATCTTTTAGCGTACTCAGAAAGCGCTCAACAAGGCCATTGGCCTGTGGCATATAGGTGTGCTCTTCCGATGCTTTACATTCAGGTGCTATAACATGTCTCTGAACTCTCGACTGTTGAAAGGTGGGCCATTGTCAGATTTCAACATAACTGGAACACCTCTTGTCACAAAGATGCCATCTAGTCTCTCAACAACTCGGTCTTGAGTGGTACATGAGAGATCTTCAACTAACGGGAATCGTGAATATTTGTCCGCAATCACAATCAGGTGATGTCCGTTGTCGAGTGGACCAAAAAAGTCAATGGCTATTCCCCAGTTTTGGATCTGTGAAGGATTCACATGCTTGAATCATTCCCCATTGTCAAAGTGGGAGTCCCACTTCGTTGACGGGGAATGATTCAAGCATGTGAATCTATGAAAGATACGAATACTGGAGAACTACATTTACAGGTACGTAAAAGTTTGCTCTCTTACATGCATGCTTGGGGAGTTCTGATTTAAGGTGTGTTGAGTAGTTTTTGTAGAAAGGTAGTTGCATATATGACAGATCTTTAAAGCATTTTCAACCTTCTCATTGAGATAAGGAAACCAGGCTCTGTCTCGGAGAGCTCGTTTTGTGGCAGCAATTCCACTGTGTCCTTCATCGCCCACTTCAGTTATTTGCTGTTGCAGGCTCTCCTGAATCATGATGCTCAAAACTCTCAGTATACTCCTTCTTGAGTTATAGGCAGTTCCTCGTTGACATTTTGGTATCACCATCACTGGTGAGAGGTCAAGTGTGTTGGTTCCATGACTGCTGTATGATAATATCCTTCAGCTTTAGCATGTTACTATCATGGCTTTTGGCAGTGACAATCTGGGCTAACGAAATGGCAGCTGGTGTGTTTGACTTTACAATAAAGTTAATGTAGGCTTCAGCCATCTTGTATAGGCACTCTGGAAAGTAGTCGGCAGGTTCTGATCCTTCCCTGGACCGTGAACAATGGTGTAATTGTACTCTTGTAATCGTAGTCCGCATTGTTCAATACGAGGAGGCATCTTGGCCTGTAGATTGCCAGATATGGTTAGAAAGGCTTGATCATCTGTCATCAGCGTAAAAGACTTTCCATACAGGAATACATAGAAATGTTCACAAGCCCACGCCTCAGCCGAACTTTCTGTCTCAGGTTGTTAACAAGCATGTTCTGTTTGGGACGAACTTCTACTGGCATATATGCCACAATATGTTTTTGAGCATTGGGTTGTCTGCTGTGCATGGATAGCGCCTAACTCAACGGGGCTAGCATCAACAACATCCTCAGTATGAAGCTTTGGATTGAAGTATGACATTTTAGTAGCGTTCTCAATGGCTTGTTTAATTCTTTTGAAACTTTTCTCACATTCATGTGCCCAGTTCAAAGAAAACATTTTCTCTGTCAAGTTTCTCAACGGAGCACTTACAGTGGCAAAGTCCTGTATGTCTCTGGAACAATAACTGACATACCAAGTAATTAATGTAACATTGAAGCATCTTGTGGGGAATCGGCATTTGACAGCACTTTTACTTTAGCTAAACCGGGTGTCATGCCCCCATCAAAAAAGATATGGCCAAAGTATTTGTCTTTGTCTTATCGAACTTGCATTCGTACCCATTAAAAGTCAAACCTGCATCAGCAAGTAAACGGCATACTTGTGTGAGAGCTTTATCGTGCTCCCTTTGTGTATCATCAAAAACCAATATGTCATTGCTATAATTAAACACATTCATGACATGCTGTATGATATGTCTATTGGTGTCTTGAAGAGGTTTGGCAGCTGATGACTCACCAAAACGTAGTCTTCTATATCAAAATACTCTAACATACGTAGAAAAGGTTGTAATGTACCTAATATTTTCTTTGAGTTCCAACTGATGATATCCTTTATTTTAGTCAAGGCTTGAGAAGACCTATGCACCATTTAGTAGCGTTATCATATCAGCAAGGATGTTGTTCCCGTTCAACTGCCTTGTTCACCTGACGCATGGTAACACATATGTGTACAGCTCCTTCAGTGTCCTTTTTGGGCACTACCACTATGGTAGACACCCATGGGCGTGGACCAGTCGAATGCTCAATGATATCTTGTTAGAGTAATGATTTAAGCTCTTTATCAACAGCATCTTGTAAATGAAAAGCAATTTGCCTATGTCTTTGAGTGACAGGACGGATGTCTTCATTAATATGGAACTTTACTTTCATAGTCTTAAGCTTTCGCAAACCATGAAGCAATGAAGGGAGCTGAATTATTATTTCATGGTTACCATTCATGTTTTAGTACACTGAAATCAGTTACATATCAGCAGCGGTGCTAAAACTGAGTATTCAGGCACTTGACGCTGTCCCTTGAAGCACATGGATGGGTGCTTGCCCCTTTATTTTCTTGTTTTTTATTGTCACTACAAATCAACCTTGACTTTTCAGTTGCACTGATGCAGCCCATCCGTTGTGGTAACAAATACAATTCATTGTATTTCTCCTCCAGCATAAGGTTTATCAATGCACCATTGTCGATAATGAAAGGTATCGAACAACCATTCACTTTCAGTGTAATTTTCAGGCAATGTTTGAATGACTTTGGTGTTTTGGCATGTCGACTTTTCTTTGATTGACATTTTTCTTCACAGGAAGCCAGCCCAACATGCACATGCTTTTCTGAGGTACACATAGACATGGCACAATCATCTTCTTAATTTTAACTTGATACTGACACAGCAGAACTATTAGACAATATTTTCTTTGATGATCAACTTCGTTGCGTGTCAATTTGCTTCAACTGATGTTGCCTCTTGTTCTTATGTGTGTGCGTCAAATGGAATGTTTGGGTGGCCATTTTGTCGGTGTGATGCACTGGCTTTTTCCTTCACTCTACAAACTGTCACAAAATGGTTCTCCTTCCCACAGCCTTTATTCATCTGTTCAATGGTGGGACATTTACCTTTGTGCGGAAACAAAAATCCACACCTGAAACACAACTTCTTTTTACATGTAGACATCACTTTGCATCCGTGATCCCTTTTTTCAGCTTACTTTTCCAATTCATGACTGATTCACTCTGCACACCTCTGGCCTCAGCATTCATCATCTAAATGAATTTGAGAAGCATCCATCAATAACTCTGGGATGTATAGCTTCTTCATCATTAAATTCATTACAGTGTTTGATGAGGGTATTGAGTCTTTCCACAAATTCATCGATGGTTTCACCAACTTTCTGGCATTCTTGACAGAAAATGCATCTTTCGTAATCAACATTTGGCATTGGATAGAACTTGAGATTCAATGCATCAATAATTTGATGGCATGTGATTTTGTCAGTTCATGGCATTTCCTTTAAGATTTCCTTATTTTTGTTATCAGTTTCTTCAAGTGCATCAATGAAATCATCAATTGTCTCTATCCAAGCAGTCCATCTGTTGCCAACATTTTGCTTTTTGGTGGTATCAAATGGTAGAGGCAGTTTCAGAAAGCCAGCAGCATTGTAGACCTCTGTGAAACTTACTGAGGTTGAGGGTGGCATGCTCTCTGACACCGTTTGGTGATCTCGTTCATGCAAACCCCTTCTGAGGCCTTGTGACGTGCTTGCCTTGGGGTCATTTTTAATAACTACTGGGAATGTGGCCTTCTTCTCCACGGAAAATCAATCCTTCACTACTCCAAACACCACACAAAGCTTGCACTCTTCAAAGACCTTTGGAGTTTTTTTGATCCCCACTCAGCAGCTTTAGTGTTGCGCCGCTTCAGGTACTGATGGCTCAGTAAGCACAACCCTGGGCACTTCTCCTTGGCCCACTTAACCGAGTGCTGTGGTAGGATGACTCTCCTTAATGGGGTTCTGGTAAGTTGATTATCATTTCTTTTCTAAATGTCACTTTGCTCTTTCTGACACCCGGTTGATCTCCACTTCTGTTCACAGCATTGTTTTGCAGTCTGCGATTAACAATAGCTGCTCTTTAAAAACCTGATTGCATCCGCCATTAGCGTTCTGTACAGCGTATAGCTTTATATTGCGTACCAGAGCAGTACCTTTCTTTATGGCCTGATCAGCAGGTTCTTGGCCAACAATGTGTATATTGATCTGCAATGCTTTCATTCTCTTCAACTGCTTTATAGCAGCTGGAGCTGCGTTTTGACTCCACATGCGCTATGCGTCAAGTCTGTACTTCAAAAGCAGACATGGCACGCACAAGCAGTTTGCTTGGACCATGGCAAACTATCTGGGAAAGCACTGTTGATCTTCAGGTTACTTATCCCCTATCTCATCACCAGTTGTAGCGTCCTCCCCAGTCCATCAGCAGCCAAAAGCGTTCCGTCATCGCTTACCCGCACTACACTATACCTATTAGATGTATAATAAGCAGAATTAGTTAAAAGACTGCATGGATCACGAGATTCATTATGCCAGTGCCGTGGGTAGAGGCCTGAAGAAAGTGCCTCAACAGTAGCCATAGTGGAGACAAGAACATAAGAAAAAACTGTCAAAAAAGGTCAAGCAGGTGTTTCCAATGAAGCATTACAAATTGTCTTTATATTGGAATTTTACACAGCCTTGTGTGTGCATAGGTTACATAGAATTAGTTGGAATGAATAAGCAGCATGAAAATAACTTTTCAGCCAATGTATTTCTACTTAGGTTTGTAAGAAAGCAGTTTCTTAATGAGTATTGGAGTGAAATTAGTTCACATTGCCATGTAAGCCTTTTTGTACGAGAATTACCACTGCGTTTATTCGAATGAATGGGTGGCAATTACTTGACTTCAGCTGTAATGCACCCCCTTCTTGAAGCCATTCCTAGTGAGAGGTAGAGCAGACATGGAGGCACTCAGTGTAATAATGACACCAAAGATCATAGCACAGTATAACGTGGCACTCAGTGAGATATGTCTCTGTGGGGTGACCGAGTGTGACCAAAAACACATATATCAAGATATATAACCATGTTGTGCATATCTCCAGGTAAAGTCAACCAAGTGACCTGGACCTACACATAATTCTAGTCCTTCTAAGTATAGGAAGCTGGCTTTTTATGTAGTATACCAAAACGAGGTATTCTATGTAGAAAGTCCTGATGACCCTCATTGGATTACAGGGTTTGAATGAATAATCCCAAATGTTCTCTTTTGTGGTAGTGTTGTCGAGCAGATTAGGCTTATAAAAGGGTACCATTAATACATTTGTTGAACACACACAGAGTCAATAAATGAGACACACACTCAAGAAGAAACTCAAGACTCATTTAGAAAAATAACAAGTATTTATATTTATTTTAACACCAAGAACTTCGTAAATGGGTAAATACTTTTCATTATGGCAATTTTAGCAGGTAAGTAAAATGTTCACTCAAACGCGTTTTTGGCGGTAATGCTTTCCTATGGAGAAAAAGGCATATACTACATACAGTTATTTGCAAACCTTTCTCGGGGGTCCCCTTTAGGACTTGCAGTACCAGGGTGCCAAGGGCTAAAGTACCACCAGCAGTTCGAATTTACCTGCCCTAGAGTGTCCGGGTGCAGAGGTGCTGGAAGGGTTGGTAGCCTTGTGAGCTACACTGTAGGCAAATAGGGGGGGCCACCTAGAAACAGTCTCCAGAGGGTAACTTTGGGACACGTCTGGGAGCTCGCAACACGGGGCTCGGTTTGCCGGTGCCCTGGCAGCAGGGGAGTGCTGTTGGCTGTTGTGGACCCAGACCCGAGAGCTCTGGTGCAGAGGGTTTTTGTCAGCTGGCGCTCATGCGTCACAGGTTCCCATGGATCTCGTTCAGAACTACAAAGGGGGGCAAAATGCGACAACTGGGCCACTCTTGATGATGGCCTCTGCAGTGCTGATGTCCCCTTGTTGGCTGCTTGGTCTCGGCAGCATTGGATTCCGGATTGGACTCAAACAATCTTGGTTGCTGCAAGGGGTATGGTACCCAGGCTATTGGTCCAGGGCTTTCTCTGGTTGGTCCTGGCATCCTCTCACTTGGTAGGGAGATTGACCTGACCTCGAAGACCCTGTTAATCTGTTCCTGGGAGGCTTCTGCGTTGGTGGACCCTGTGAGCAGCAGATCAGTGAACCGGACGTTGTGGTCGGTGCCTGCAGGCTGCAGGGAAGTGACTCCTCCACTTTAAGGGAGATGCTGCCGGTTTGGCAAAGTGCTGGAGGCCCTCTGAGGCTTTTGGAGGATGCACAGCTGCCGGATGAGTTGGGGTGTCGCAATTGTCAGGACAGGAGCAGGTAGGCAGGCAGGGTTTATTGCCAAATTTCACCAGCAGTCCGCAGTTTTTGCTTATTCAGCTCTTCAGTCCAACGAATCTATGTTCCTGGTGTCAGGGGCCCACCTTAATAATCAATTGAGAGGCTTTAAGGGAAGTGAAGTGTAGTAGACAAGGAGCTTCTTACCCTTGGGGTCACTATACTCCCTACATGATCACCTCCTGTGGGGAGCGGGCATAACCTTGTACCGGAATTCCTATTTCCACCAAAGTCCATTCAATCCAATTTAATTAATCTTTATACAGATGAAATCCATTAAAGATACAGAAATTATGTTAAAAGGTGATAAACTTTTCTAATGAAAACATTCAAGTTAAACTTCAAAGGACTATTACAGTATCAATTCAATAAATTGCAAATATTCAGTTGAGGTTGTCGTAAGTGTTGTCATAATTTCAGTATACAGGATAATAAAAATAAAATAAGGGCTTTTAATCAGTCTCATAGAGAAGATTTTCTAAATGGGTCTATGTTTTTCTTTGCTTTAATGCGCGTGAGATGTATGTGGAGACTACAAAACACAAGTCTACTGTACTTATATTACGTATAAAATTAAAACCATCCTTAAAGCAAACCAATCTAGTTGTAATAAATAATGGTTTTCAAACTCTTTTCCCAATATCCTGGAAAAAATGCACAAAAGGATGAAATGCTGAATAGATTATGCAGAATTGCCGTTACGTGGGCAGCTTGTTAAATTCTCACCCCTTTTCGTGGAAAGGCGATGATGAAGTGTATAATGCATAACGAAAACCTAGTACTGTAAAACCTATGCTGTATACTGGTTACAAATGATAATTACCTTTGGATACCATTGGAAACATGACAACTGAGAACACTTACCAGATGGCATGGTACTCTCACAGGTTTCCCTCCTAGCCTCTTTATGACCAAGAATTCATTTTTCCCATAATATAAAATACTGCATGGGTCATCCATAATAAGGTTTGCATTTCTAATATTTAAAAGCCTTTTCACATAAGCTAACCAGGGTATTTTATCTCTGCTATCTAGATTCAAACAATATTTTATTATTTATTTGTTAAACTTTGTTCTAGTTTTAGACCATATTCCAATCCATCTCAGGTGTGCACTCGTATAAATAGTGTCTTCTATAAAAAGGATTGCTACTTCATTGTGCATAATATATGATGATGTGGAGTGGGGTCTGCATAAGACGTTGCCCTCTATTACTTGTAGTACTTTGGAATTTGACAGCCCTCACAGAGCAGTCCCATAAGTAACACTGCTATGGGGATTCCATGAACTCATAATTGATAAATATAAACCCAAGTATGTAAAACTGTCTACTTCTGCTAATTTCTGTCCTTTAACTAAATGAGTTCTCTTCTGCGTGTTACCTGTACCACACACCATCACAAAGGTTTTTGTTGAGTTTAATCTCATATCCCTGCCATCACTGTAGGCTGTTGGCGGTCTGAGATAACAATACCGCATCATCTACATACAGGAGAATTGGGGCTGAGATTTTACCTATTTTGGGGGATCAGCAATCAGTTCTTGTAAATGTCCGTCCACCCCATTAATTTATATAGAAAATAAAAGTGGGGCGAGAACGCACCTTTGGCGAATTCCTCTCACCGTTAATGCCGTAGCATATGCGTGTAGTCAAATGACCATCCAACTATGATAGAATGGAAACTATATCTAGCGGGCATCCAGATCTACCAATACCTTCCATAGCTTAGTGTGATTGACAAGATTAAAAGCACTGCATAGATATGAATGTTCCTCCATAGTGGGCTAACAAATCAGCTGCTTGCACATGAGTCACAATCGCTGGGCCAAAGGAATCCCTGAAGAATGGTGATTTATTTGTCTTCCAAAAAGTCAAAATGGCGGTGCATCACACCTCCTATCATAGCTAAGTTCCCGCCTGTCCTGGTGCCATATAGGCCCCGGGGTGGCATCTCCCAGGTCTGAGGGATGTCGGATCGCATATTAAAGGCGGCAAGGGCTTTGAAGTCCCTGGCCTTGCTATGCTGATTCACTAGCCATCTTGTGGGTGGAGGTGTGAATACCTTCCTCCGGAGCAGGCATTGTTTCTGACCTCAAAGAGCATGGGTTCTCACCTGTAGGGGTCAGACACATGTCTGTGGTGGCAGGCTGAACGATACCAGTCAGTCAGCACACTAAGAGGCTGGTAGGTTTTCAGGGGGCACCTCTAAGGTGCCCTCGGGGTGCATATCTTAATAAATATATTGCTGACATCAGTAGAGATTTATTAAGATAAGATGTTTGATACCAAAAACCAAAGGTTTCAGTGCAGCCATCATGTAGCTGGGGAACTCGTAATGACCAGTACATAGTACTAAAACCTAAGATGACTTCCCTGTTCACTTGTAGTATCTAGTAATTGAACTTGACCGCCCAGGGACATATCTTCTCATGCAGATATGTCCACACTTGCATTATAATGTACCTTAACTTAGGACTATGAGGCCAGATGTAGGGGGGGCCTTACATATATTGCATGAATTGTCTGTGGACATGGCACACAGGGTGTGTACAACGTTGTGTTTTCACTTTTGTCTGCACCATTTCATGCAGCTTGCAATGGCAGTCTGCATGAGCTTGGTGGTGAGTCCCTTAGGGTGGCACAATACATGCTGCAGCCCCTAGAGACCCTCTTTAGTGCCCATGCCCTAGGTACCACTGGCACCATTTACGAGGGACTTACAAGGGTGCTAAAGGTCTTGCCAATTGGGGAACAATTGCACAGTTACTTTGTATTAGGGACAAGAGCACTAACACTTAAAACCTGGTTAGCAGGAGCGCAGTGAACTTTAGTCAAAATGGCATTGAATACCAGACAAGAAGAGGCGATGGCCATGTCAAAAAGGGGCATTTTCCTACACTAAGGAAAATCAGAGAGTATTTGGAAACTGAATACACCTTGTTAAAGTTATTTACTGGACTGCATGGTTGTGGTTCTATGTTATTTTAAAACACTTCATTTGTAAGCATGCTGTGATGTGCAGCTTTCCCCTTTCAGATTCTAGACCCTACTGCTATTCGCGGAAGCTCTGTTCCGCTAGGTAGCACATTGTTGAATTGACTGTGTGTTCTCAGCTTACGTCTAACCTTGTATAAAGCAAGCTCTCCTTAACAAGACTCTCTTTGTCATAGAGCAACTACTGGTGCTCTTGATCATAGTAAGCAAAATACATCTTGCAAACAAGGCTCTTTTTTTCTTCTGGGCATTCGTGGCTTCAAGATGTAAAGCAAAACGGACAATCTTATAGATTTGTTTTCCCATGGGCACTGTAGTTTTTCTCCCATGAGAACTGTACTTGAAGAGGGTAGCATTCTGTCTAAATAAAATATTAAATGAGGCCTAGATTTTTTTTATCAGAGGTGACCCATGCTATCACAATGAATAATATGCCCTGCCTTCATATAAGTGATCTTATACTGGACATATTTGAAAAGGTGCTGCCTTATCTCCATTATTTGGACTGTTCATGGACAATAAATTGCTCTGTAAGGTGGCAGATAATGAAACTTTGCATAATGTGTAGCTGGGACAGAGAAGAGCATATCAATGGCTTACATCATGCAGGTAGTTAGTGTGCCAACTCCAGGAGACTAGGTACGTATGGATGCCACAATAGAGAACCCACAACAAGAGTTACTGCAGCAAAGGCCTTCATGTAACCAAGTGATGAACTACTCCCTCCACACAAGGCGTCCAATTGGGTAGGAACAATACCAGACATGATCTCTAAATGGATGGATATGACAAATAGCCACATTATAGTTTCTTGGTAGTCTTTGTAAGTATGTAAACCTTTCCCTGAATTGTCAACAGCGTGTCATTGAGAGATGTACATTTTAAGGTCTATCTTATTAGACAGTGCTAGTAGTCTTCTTGCAAAAGACCTATTATGGATGCACCAAGAACTTCCAGTGGCTTACAGCCCGCCTATTGCTTACCATTTGTTGCCTTATTTGTCATGCTTATTTGCTTACTTATTTGATGGCTTTCCTTGACCCAGATTTCCATCTAGTGTTTTCCCACTCCTGGAGCAAAGGCTCTTTACCATCTCTCCTCTCTGATTGACTTTCTTCTATCCTTCCACTACTCAATTTTAATTGACTACTTTTTTTGTTTTGCTTACGTACTCCATGAGAGTGCATATTTTTGTCCTGCTCTCTCCCTGGTGTACTACTCCCCACTCCATGTTGCCATCTCCCTTACATTGCAAGCTGTTTCTCATGTACTTCTTCCCTTTCCCATTTTATGTATTGTGTTCTCGCTCATTTGTTTCTCCCTCCACTCCCTGAGTTGCTCTTCCTCATGTGCTGCTTTTCCTTTCCCCCTCTCAATCCCTGTTATTCGGCCACCTGCTCCCCGTTTGTCTCCATGCTTACAGTTATTTTGGATTGGTAAATAAAAAAAGGTGCTTACATCATATTGCAGGTGCATATACATAATGAAGTATGCCCATGTACGCATCATGCAAGCATGCGCCTAACAAATGATGCATCCGTGACCTATTTTCTTTGCCAATGCTTGTTGAATATGCATAAGTCTTTGAATTTGGTATAATTTGAAACACTTGGAGAGTAATGCCATGTCTAAACATGAGGCAATAAATTGTTAAGCCATTGAGAGGGAGAATGGACTATTGATGTGAGCAGTTATTGAGATCCCAGAAGCCCCAAATACTGTGAATACTGAAAGGTAAGCTGGTTTCTGTGAGAAATTCATGGCTAACACTTTGTAGCTTGGCTCAAGCAGAATGGAGTTCCTTCCAGAGGAACGTGTGGTACAAGTGCAACATATACCAAAATAAGCAATACAGTTAAGAAATATGAAAGGCAAATTAGATAAAAAAGACTCAAAAATAATGAATAGAATAAACGATAATGAAAGGAATGAAAGAATGAAAAGATATAGCAAAAACACAGTAGGTGGTCTTCTAGATTTAGATGACCACCTACTTGTAAGATCTGCCTCATCTCATTCAAGACGATTAGGTAGATGATTGGCCAGGTCTCAATCTCTCCATAGGAGATATTCGCCTTCAACTACCTCACCATCTTCGACTCTATTACTATCCAACCCTGACGGACACTCCTCTAGCTTGAGTCTCTCCAGTAGACGATCTCTCCACCTTTAATGATGTATTGGTGAGAGGGACTACGAAATTGAACATTACTATGCCCATCACGACTACTTCAACTTCAGTCATATTTGAGACTTTAAACCAAAGAACCTCTTCTATAGCTCTATTACCTTTGGTCCCAGGTCTTTTAGAGCCAGCAATGCAGCAATTATTGATGCCTGCATCAATTAGGTCTGATCCCTCCAGACTTCTTAATAAGTACAAACCACTGTATAAGGATCCCCTTTTTTAAGGCAAGTTCTACACCAGATTTAGTGATTGTAGCTGCAGCTAAAAAATCACATACTGCTGCTTCTACTACTATTGTCCCACCAGACAAAGAGAGCAAAAGGATGGACTCCCTGGACAGAAAAATTTGCAGAATGACTGCAACCATTATGATGGCGGCAAGTGCGACAGCACTCTTGGGGAGATGTGATCATTCCCTGTTAGACACTTTATACAAATACACTGACAAACTCCCCGAGGAAGATAGACAATACTTCCAAGAGGTTCTTAATAAACTGAAGGCACTCAAGTCCCATATCACGTATTATGGCAGAGTCAGATTCATCCGACTTGGCAGCACAGGGGTACTGCCATGGCATCGTCACAAGATGCAATTCTTGTTTAAGAGTGACCGGTGTAAATCCTGAGGCGCAATAGAGGATTGATAATTTACTATTCTCAGGCTCACCATTATTCAGCTCACTTGCGGATGACGAAATGTCATGAATGAAGTCAGAAATGGAGACTTTAAAAGTTAGTTAGGCTGGACTAGAGAAAAGAGTTTAGAAGGCGATACAGGCCTTGTGACAGGAATTTCTTCCCTCAGAGGGTTTTAACACCTCATTGGTTGCACGAACAGCAGCAGCAACCAAGGCAACCATTCCACCACAGGAAATCTTCGACAGGGAAAGGGACTCTACAGCAAGCACAAGGTGCATCCACAGGAAAATCTCCAGCATAACAATGATTTTCTCCTTCCTCTTTCTCTGTTACCTACTCCAGTAGAAGGAAGTATAAGCAATTATGTCAAAGAGTAGTGCCAAATAACCAAAGACAAATGAGCCTTGAATAGATCTGTTGCAGAAGAAGTTCAACACATTGATGCTGAAAAATGTGGTGGTTGAGGTTTCGCACGATCAAAAAGGAATGGGAGTTTATGCCCGGTAATTTCTGGTTCAGAAGAAGGTACTCAAACAAGAATTCAGATCCATACAAAACTTGAGAAGTCTAAACAAATTTATTAAAAAAAGAGAAAAGTTCAGGATGCTGGCATTACACTAAATATACCCGATACAACAAATAGACTGGATATGTATTCTAGACCTACAAGATGCCTATTTCTTTATACCGATTGTACAGAAACATTGAATGTTTTTATGATTCATGGTAGGCTCCAAACATCTTCAATTCACAGTTATTCCATTTAGGCTAAAGTCTGCACCCAGGACGTTTTCAAAATTCATGGCTGTCATAGCAGCACATCTAAGAAAGCCAAAGATGTTAGTCTATCCCTGTCTAGAGGATTGGTTAATAAATGGTCCATTCTCAGACACAACTTTAAACCATTTCTAGATATGTCTGGACACATTCTCATGACTGTGTCTTCAAGTCAACATAGACAAATAAATAGTACATCCTTTATAAAAGATACAATATGTGAGTGCTATTCTTGATGCCCAAACTGCAAAAATATAGCCTTTGGAGGAGAGACTGTCATCTAGCTGCCTGAAATGTCTCACTCTGTTGCTAACTCATTATTCTTCAGCTCATCAGATATCATCCCTACTGGGATCAATGGCATCTTACATATTCATGGTTCCCCATGTCAGACTTTCCAGATGACCACTGCGAAGGTGTCTAGAGAACAGTTAAAGCGGTCTTCAAACAGCTGGGAACAGACACTTACTCTGCCGCAGTCAATACTCCAGTCTCTCCCATGGTGGACCAAGTCGAAAAATCTAAAAGTGGGAATCCCCCTCCATCAGGCTCACTCAACCCAATCTTGTGTCACAGATGCTTCCCTCCAAGGATGGGGTGCTTGTATGGGTCATTTACAGACTCCAGGAATATGCTTGGACAAAGAAGCGTCTTGCTATATCGCTCTCTTAGAACTGAGTGTGGTCCCTCAGCATTGAAGTCCTTCTATCAGGATTCCTGCCTCAGCTCACCTCTGTTGACTATCACAATATACCAGCATGACTCCTATCATTCCTCCCAACACTTATGAATGAACAAATGTCTTGTACCCGGACTTTTAACCATATTATATGCTGTTGGTGATAGCTAGCTACAGCTGGTGTTCCCTGGTTAGTTTGAAAAGGCGTAATAGCTTTTACAAATGTTTTACCATGCATATGCAAGGTCAGCATTCAGGCACCACAGAAACATCCAGAAAATCCTCTGGAATAAGCCTAAAGCAACTGGCATAGATGACCTCAACGTGAACCTTCCGGTTCACGTTGAGGTTAATCCCCTGCACCTGTTTCCTGTTAGAAGCAATTAGAACGCGGCCTTTGTGAACATTCTAAAACACCCTCTAGTAGACAGCCTCATTAAGGTAATTAGTTTGCACCTGTTCCTTTTTACAAACCATTAGAATGTGACCTTTATGAATGTTCTAAAGCAGTCTTATTTAAAGACCATCCACACTCCTCCCTTTCGCTTAGCCTCTTCGCCTGCCACATACATGTTTCCAGCTTCCAGGACTCTGTCTTGCCAGCTCCCTTGATCCTCTTGCTTCGACCTCACCGCATAGAATGTCTTGTATTAATCTTGCACCTAGATGGAAAAAAGAAGAAGAAGAAGAAAAGGAGAGACGCATTAAAAGACTTGATTTTGCTACGTGCTGATCTCCGTCGCAACATCGTGCTGTAAACATAGGTAACCACTGTTTTTGTTCAATTTGTACATACTGTTGGCAGGGCTCTGCCAGAGAGGATTTGGGTGAAGCAAACCCCGACCAAATTTGCTTGTGGGTTTGATGCTGAAATCATACTCACTATAGTTTACAAGATTTTGATGATGGAGTCACTATGGACTATCAAAATGAAAACAAATCAACAAAACTAAAGGTTATTTTAGATCTGAAAAGCTTTTGTGAGGTGATACCATAAGATATATAGTTAATACTAGAGTAAAGCCTTATTATTTGTTTGCTTATAGGTACCATATCTGCCGGTACCATTCATCAGACTGGTGGGAATGCCTGCTGCTGTGTTGCTGTTGAGTAGATGAGCCACAGCATCTTTGACACCACACGCTCTCTCCATCCCAACCCAAATCCCCCTGGGATTTGCCACCAGAGCAGTGTCTCCTTCTGTAAGCCGAGGGCAAGTCTCGGGAGGATTCGGGAACTTCTGGGATCCAAGTAGGTGGCTTAAGACACCTTCCTTCCCGCGATGAAGACAAGCTCCCTGTTAGTTCAGACAGACAATACTACGACAATGCATTACCTGAACAAACAGGGAGGGACACAATCTAGACTTCTGGTCCTCGAATCACAGTCCATATGGATATTGCTCATAGTGAGGAACCAAACAATTACAGCAGTACAGCTCCCAGGTGTTCAAAATACAGAAGCAGATTCCCTCATCCATATTAATGAAGATCTCCATGACTGGGTTGTAATCGACAAAGTACCGGAGGAAATGTTTCAAGAGTGTTACTGGCCCCACATAGACCTGTTTGCAGTTGCAGAAAACAAAAAAATGCCAAGACTACACCCCTAGAGTTTGCCAACTGGGGCCAAAGGGCAATGCCCTTTTGATTGACTGGTCCAAGACATTTCTCTATGCTTTTCAATTGATCCCTCTTATTCTGGCAGTTTTGATCAAGCTGTAAAAATCCAAAACCAGAATGATACTAAGAGAGCCGGAATGGCCTTGTCAATGTTCAAGGACCTTCTTCACCTCTGCGAGCGCTCGCACAAGGGGTTGTCGTGCAGGCAGGATCTTATTTACAATCACTGCAATTGACTTCTTGGCTCCTGAATTCTTACAATAAGACCATCAAAAGCTACCACATGACTGAATGGACATTTTGAGACAGCCAAGCTCCCTTCCACAAGAAAATCCTATGCTTTGAAATGAAACAGGTTTTGTATTTGGTGTATTCAAAACAATTCTGATCCATTGTCATGCTGATGTGTTGTTACCTTTCCTACTTCATCTTACAAAGTCTAATTTACAGTACTCCTCTATTAAGGTACACCTTGCGGCCATAACTGCCGACAGACAATCCCCCTCACAAACTTAATTTTCTTTAATTCCTCTGGTTAAATATTTCTTGGAGAAGTTCTTTCCCTCTAGTTAGACCTCTCTGCCCCCATGGGAACATAAGATTTTTAAATCTAAATTAATCTGGCCTTCTTTCTAACCTATTCAGAGGGCATCATTATAACACCTTACATGGAAAACAGCTTTCTTAGTCTCAATTACTTCAGAGATCCAAGCCCTGTGTGGAATGTAATGTAATGAAAACTTATCCTGGTATTCTCCATAAAGTAGTCTATGATTTCCACATTAATCAAGCTATTTATTTGCCCACTTTTTTTCCAAATCCTTCAACACAGGCAGAGAAATTTCCCCACTCCCTTGATGTGTTGAAATTCTATTTGGACCAATCTAGAGACATAAGAAAATTAGATAGGCTCTTCATAAATTATGGTCCTGTAAGAACTGGTTTGCCTTCTACAAAACTATCAATATCACAATGGATAGTTTCTTGTATCCTTTTTGTATATCAGTCGGCGAAGAAGACCCTTACCTGGTAGGCCAAAAGCTCAATGTACTCTAGGTAAAGCAGCTACTACAGCTCTTCTTGGGAATGTCCACTTTACAGTTATCTGCAAAGCCGCCACCTAGAGTTCTGTCTATACTTTCACTAAGGATTATTGTCTTGATTCTGACTCCAGGGAAGATACTCAAGTAGGGCAGGCACTGTTGAGGAAACTTTTTGGATAATTATTGGATTGTCTCCATTTCTTGTCTGCTCTCTGAGGGATGGACGTGCTATTCTATTCAGTGCTGATGACTGTTGATCAGGATCCGCTGGAAGAGAAGGAACATTTACTTACATGTAATCCTAGTTCTCTTCCAAGGGTATCCTCATCAAAGTAATAAGCAACCCTCCCTGCTCCCTGGACAAGAAATACTACAGCCCTCATTAAATGTCTCCCTGGTTCCTATATTGTCTCGTAAAAATGACCTGACCACTGTCTTGGAGCATGATGGGATACTGATAGTACTGTGTGGTTCTTAAAGGCATAGTGCTAGTTCTATTAGCTGAATGTATTCCTTGCAGCCTATTGGCTAATTTTATCCTTCATTTAGTTTCCTTTTAAAGAAAGCTTGTGAAATGATTGATATGTTCACCTATACTCTATGGTGACTTTTTTAAGGTAAATGTTTTCTTTAAAAATGAAAATAAAGTTTGGACTTCTTAGCCTGTTGATGGGCTGCAATTGTGAGTGAAAACATATTTTTTAGATTGATGTATTTATACATACATTTATTTTGTGAGTTCTCCGGGCATAAGCAGGACTATTTATGGCTTTGATGAGGATTCCTTGGGAGAGAACTAGGATAACACTTAAGTAACTTTTCCTATCTTGACATCAAAAGTCCACAGAAATTCTGAACTGGTTCCTCAGATACCCGCCAAGGGGTGATATTACAACATGTCTCCTCACAACTGCAGTATGTTTCCACTTGTCCTTGGAATTTCTCTTTAGTAGCAGCAGCTACCTTTTGCTACAGAGCTCTTTGCAAGTGTTAACTAGGAGCCGGTATGAGAAATAATCTGCTGCTCTCTCCAGAAATGGAAGGGCAACAATCCACTATTGCAACAGGCTTCCGTTCAGGGCCTATACTTCTCAATTCCTAAAAGCCAGCAAAAGTCTCGAGGCACTATCAAGGGAGCTGTTTTTGGTCACATAGATCCAATACAGAACTAGTGAAAAACTCTCTTGACGGTCCTTAGTTAGGCAGTCAGGAATTCTTCAATGCATGAGCATAAACTTCTACTTCTGTTCCAGTCGACTTTCTGCTGGAAATGGGTTAGAAATTGGTGATGACTGCTAAGAAAATGACTAAAATACACCTTGTCCTCCCATGTTTTATAGCAATGTGACACAGTTCCTCTTATAGGGGTCTGCCTTCAGGTAAACGATATCCCCTATTTACTTTCACCACAGATAAAGAAAATAGTGAATCTGTTCTTTCTTTGTAAAAAACTCTCAAAATCTCTAAATTCATCCAAGATCTGCCAAGTTAATCCCACGAGAGACTTTAGGAGATATCTACCTCTATGTCCCCATCTGCTCCAGCTCCCTAGCTTTGACTTTCAGAGTTTGGGGCTGGTCTTTAACTCAAAGTAAGTGTATGCTGGAAGGGTTATTTACATACTCATACCACTTTGAAGTCCTAGGGAGCATTTACCCTCCATTCACGGGCTTCTGTGAAGGATTACCTTACTGAAGCAGCTGCTGACTCTGCTAGCCCTGGTGTGAAAATTAGTTGTTAATGACAGGAAGCATAGCAGGAATGTGAAAAACCAAATGGATGTTCTGAGTACAATAACTGCATGTGAAGTTTTGAATTCTAATACAATCTATCACCTTGATATATGTGCGTGTAAACCACAATATGTAGGATCAACTAAACGCGTCCTTGAAGAGTATTGGAAAGAGCATATAAATTCAATTTAAAAACAGAGATGAAAGTTCACTCTAGTAATGCATTTTACACCAGTCATACCATTAATGATCTTCAATGTATCAAACTACCTGATAGACAACAGGTGAATTTTGGTCGCAGAGGTGGGAATCGAGATCCGAAATTAAGAGTTCGAGAAACCTGGTGGATTGATAAATTGGCTGCTGTTATCAAAGGCTTGAACATTGACCATATACTCCACACATGTGTTTTGTAATTGGAACATTTTGTACCCATATTTGGATAATTAACATAATAGGCCAGGAAGTGATATTACCTTTTGTTTGCGCGATATAAGAATATGCTCCTCTTTATCCCTCAGACTTTAGCAATATATTCTTTATTTATGAAATTGAGTTCAAGAATCGGCTCAACAAATTTTTTTCCACTTGATAGTCCATGGTTTAGTGATAGGTTCATTGTCTGGAATCTAACAGTTGGCTTTGGGGCCTGAATGCCTTCTACAATATGATAATGTTTACAGAATGTGTACAAAGGTGTGATTTCCGGCATACGCTGTAAATCTTATCCTTGCTGGAAGAAGACAGGTGAGATTTAGTTTTCATCACGGAAACCTGGCTCCATGAGGAGTCAGAACTAGATATTGGTCAAATCCTCCCCCATGAGTATTATATAGTTAATAGAAATAGAGAAAACAGGAAGGGTCGAGGGCTTTCAATCATATTGAAGTCCGCTCTTACTTGCACCACGGACACCCCCCCGGACTGTCCCATTGTGAAAATCTTTCATTCTTCAACACCCTGTCCCATTCATTTACTTTTTCTGGAGTCCTAATATATTGTCCTCTCAGTTCTGCAGACCAGTTCACCCAAGCACTATCGGAGGCCTTCGCCAGTTTGGCAATAAAGATACCCTTTTTCACGGTCCTGTGAGATTTAAACCTACATTTTGATGAGTCCGCTGACACATCATCAACTAGTTTTATGTCAGACTTAGCTGCTATTCAACTGGTTCAAAAGTAAGGGATCCCACCCTTGCTAAAGAGCACCTACTAGACCCCATTTGTAACAATAACCATTTGCTGCAAGTTTTCAATTAGATATCCATTCCCTGGACTGACCATTTTTTAATTCCAGTGGTCCTTACGATCCCTGGTCTAACATCTTCTCCTAAATCTTGGGTCTGGGAAGACAGAGCTTGTTCACAACTCAATTGATACAAATGGACATACATCCTTAACAAGACCAAATCTTCCTCTAGTCCCCCTCCACTAGTAGGCAATACCAAGATCTCGGAATGGTTAACCCTCTTTCTAGATCTAACCAACCCCAAGAAGAAAATCATTCAGGAAAAAAATAATAAGTCAGCCCCCTGGTACTCCCCTTATCTTAGAACTCTTAAAAAAATTTGTAAGATTTCAGAAAGGGAATTGAGGAAGGACTATGTGGAACACAAAAAAATTAAATATTGGTAAACTGTTAGAACCATATAGCAATACAATAAGCCCAGGCCTCCTTTTACGAAGCAAGAATTAAGGAAGCTGCCAACTCCCTCATGGAGATGTTTAAAATGACCAAAACTTTGCTGGAACCTAATTTCATTGGGCCTCCCTCTGAACCCTCCAGCAACAGGTGTATTGCCCTGGCCACCTTCTTCGAAACTAAAATTTCAGAGATGAACATCTCCTTTCAAAAGAAGAAGGGAAGTTCAAACCCAACCCTCCCTAGCACCCCTAATATATCTAAGGAGCCTGCGACATTCCTGCTGTCTGAATTTCCCCCACTCCCCCTTGATACTTTTGCTGCCTTTTGTCAGGAAAATTAAATCTGGATCCCCCCTTGACCCCACTCCGCCAAGAATCCTTGCTCTTTGAGCAGACCTATTCTTCCCCACACTGCTTGAGGTGGTCAACCTTTCCCTAGAGAAGGGTCTAGTGCCTAGGCAATGGAAACACACCATGGTTAAAGCCATTAAAAAAAAGCCTAATCTTGAGCCAAGGTGCCCAGGGAACTTTCATCCAATTTTCTCTGCTTCCAGGCATAAGTAAGGTGGTAGAAAAATATGTAATTGGCCAACTCCCTCCTGCACCACATGCAAAACGGTTATTGGCCTCAGCACAGCACCGAAGCTGCTCTTTTAGTAGTGGTAAGCACTCGAAAAAGGGATTGGATCAAGTTGCTATTGACACTGTTGATCACCTTGCTTTTCTGGATAGGATTTGCAAGGCCGGTGTCATAGGGAAAGCCTGGATTGGCTTAGTTCCTTTCTGATGGACAGAATCTTTAAGGTTTTTGACAAGGCCTGCACCTCTACACCTGTCCCCATCACCTGTGGAGTGCCACAGGAGTTATCGCTTAGTCCTGCGTTTATTAACGTATACGTGCAACCCCTGGCAGATATCATAACTTCGTTTGAGATTTCGATAGTCTCTTACGTGGATGACGCCCAGTTGCTTTTCTCACTTGCGCCTGACGTGGATCCCCCAGTGTCCACCTTCAGTTCTTGTCTGGAACAAGTAGTATGCTGGATGTATATATCCTGCCTCAAGCTGATCGGAGCCAAAATAGAATTTATGATCCTTTAGAATAATCCCCCTTCCTATAGGACTCTGGGTTGGCCTGTCTGGCTCAGTCCCCCTCCTTCCCCGAAACCAGCTATAAAAAGTTTGGGAGTATGTCTGGAAAATACTCTATCCATAGGGACCCAGGCCACCATACTCTATGCCATCTATTTTGGAATCCTGTGTATGTTGCACAAGATTTTGTCCTCTGCTTCCCCAGCCCTTCATGAGGCTGGTAGTCCAGGCTCTGATTCTCTCACGCCTGGATTACAGCAACTCGCTCTGCTTGGGTGCCCCCAAGGCATACATTTCTTAACTACAAGTCGTGCAAAATGCTGCTGCATGGACGCTGTTAGGAATCCCTAGGTATGTGTCGGCCAAACAGGGTTAGAGGGAGCTCCATTGGCTTCCTGTTGCTCAAAGAATTGAATTGAAATCCCTGTGTGCAGTACACAGAGCCCTTCATGTAAGTGGTCCCCCTATCTCCTGCCAACTAGTCACCCCTTCTCCCCAAAGAGGCTTATTGGATCCACCAATTCACACCTGGCCTCCGTCCCTACTATTAAGAGGGCTAGAAGGGGAGGATGGTCTTTCTGTTTTAATTCGGACAAGCTCTGGAATGCCCTTCCCTTGGCCATCCGATCCACAAATGATGAGCTTAGTTTGCGCAAATCCCTTAAGACCCTCCTTTTTATGATCTGATTTTCTAGGTGACTCCTCTGTTCTCCGTTCAGCGGTTCTCTTCTCCTGTTAGCGCTGGGATGACTACAGGTCGTCATGCACTCTATACGTCCCATAGCATAGCATTAAATTAAAAAGTACGTTTCTGAATCGGGTGAAATTGTAAATTGATATATATAACACACATTGAAATTGCTGTGTGATGCTAATTTTGTAAAAATATATCTATAAAGTTGTATTTCTCCACCTGCTGTGTTACTGTCTAAGATATATGTTGCTTTGGCAGAATTGTGTTTTTTCTTTTCTTCAGTCACATAGCTGAACTTATTCAGACTATATTTTCTATTTAAAAAGTGGTTTAAGCACTGTATGCAGAACAAATCTTACCAGTACAGTTGTATTTTCATATTGGATTATCTTTACGCTCCTTATTTGGTTTATATAGGGTTTTCCTATCACATATTACAGAGTATGAGTATTACTTAAGGTTTTACACTGTATACAGTTCCTTCAAGCGTGCTGAAGAAATGTGTGCATGCAAACCCTAGATGCCTGTGGGAAACATTTTTCCTGCACTTCAGTGAGGCATTCCTGGATTTTGTACTGCAAGGCAAAACATTTTCACTGGTACAGCTTCTTTACCATTGTGGTAGAGATGCCCCATTTAGATTGAAGAGTTGCCTTTTTAAGTGGAGCACATGTAACTAAGGCCTTATCAGCAAGCCCCACATACTCAAAAGGTCATAAACACTAGGGGGTCTATTACGATGGTGGGTGGACAAAGTCCGCTCGCCACTGCCACTGCAACGGCAAAAGGGAACGCCTACAATAGGTGCGGCGATCCCACCATTCAAATTAGGATGTGCCCACCACACTGGCGGGCGCATCCCGCATTTTATACATTGCGGCGTAAAAAATGCATGTAGTGCATTTGCATGCACAACGTGACAGGCACCGCACGGTGCCTGCCACCTTGTGCATGCAAATGCATGGTACCCCCATGTGCACCCCCCAACCGCCCCCAACAGCAAAAACCGCATGCCTTCCACCATGGAAAGGCTGCTCTCCACCTGCATCGTGATATGGATGGCGGTGTCTTGCAGACACGCCACCATATTCAGGCCCTTTTCCTCCCGGTCGACGAGTCGACCGGCGTAAAAGTGGCAGACGGTCTTCCCGTTCGCCATGGACCCCCCAGCCATCCTAATGTGGCGGCCGGGTCATTCTTGGAAGAATGGCGGGCAGATAGCCACCGCGGCCCGGCGGGGGCCGTCCGCCCGCCATCCTAATGAAGCCCTAGATGTCGAAAGCAAAAGAGATGGATGAAACATGGTAAAAAAGAGGAATTACCTTGCACTAATAAAATGGGTTTTACAACCCCCCTGCCTTTTCCAAATTCATCCATACAGAGATCACGTTATCTGGAAATAGTTGTACATTTCATACTGTATTTGAAGGCACATTGGTGGTATAAGAATACTTATTGTTGTTTATTGGGATTTATAGATGAGCGAGTTGGCTTAATGTGTAATTAACTATGCTAAGTCAATAATTGGTTGACGGTGTCCATCATACCCAAATTGCAAGAAGGGTAAACACTTTCTTATATGGAATAATTGTGCGTAGGCTAGAAACAGGGAAAAAGCATTTTTTGTTGAAAATCCATAATTATTTCTCTCTGGCATCTCAGCAGTGGTGCAAACCTTGGGCATCTAGTCGCTAAGGTTGAAGTTGGTAGTGGGTTGGGGGCAATTTTCATAGGTGGTAGCTGCTTTTTGTCTGCTGGTGGGATGATGTGTTTTCTTAGAATTTAATTATATTATAGATTTAAGATGGGACATGTTTTTTTGATTCTCTAATTCTCCAACTCTTAGCTATTCCTTACACTTGTGCTGACATAACACCTATCATGAATGTTTACTTTTTGCCATTTTATTGACCATAATCCTTTTTGCTATTTACGTTATTCCCAATAATTAGTTATTTCTCGTTTCTTTTAATTGTCTCCTTTTCTGAACTCTCCTCTTAATGTATCCTATTTAATTTCTTCAGGAAATTGGGGCTGACGGTTTTGATGGGGGTGGGACGGTGAAGAGTAGATGGTACTATCGAAATATTCAGTTGTGTTTTGCACAAGCCCTCACCTGTACTCTGAATGTATATAGTTTATTGTAAAATCTTTTGGACAAAGCTACATCTTTTTTCATAACATTGATTATTTATCAGAATATTGTATGTAGTTGTATTTGTTTGTATTTTTCACCTGCTTTGAATTATTTACTATGCTACAATATCTCTTTATTCCCAGTTTATATATATTTTTTGGGATTGTTAGTATAAATAGTTTACATTTATAGACATTTGGATGAATTCCAAAATTACTATACTGCATACTCATAATATGGAGTGTTGCCTAGAAGAGTGAGTTAGACCATTGTCATACACCGGCAATTCTATTTCTAGACCTTCAGTTATTCAAAGCAGTCACCTGCAATATAAACATCAGTGTAGGGTGATTAGTTGTTCATGTTTTACCAGGTCAGTTTTTTCCACTCCTATGCTTTCTGTTAGTTGTCATTGTACATTTTTCATTCTCATCTTGCAAGAATTCTTGCTACCTAGTTGCCGTTCTCATTTTGCTCCATAATGGTTTGGATCAGAACCTTATTCTGTTAAGGCAGGAGTCTTCAACCTTTTCTGTAGTGAGAGCTTCTTCTGATCAGTGAAAATCATTGTAAGCTACTGAAGGCTAAGCAACTCGCGCATTGTTACCAGGCGCCCCCTTGCCCAGCTTAATTAACTTCAAGCCTAATGTCCATAGAGCCTAATGCTATGGTTCGAACAAAATACTTAGACTAGGGGCATGATGACATGGCTGCCATATGTGTCAGTGAGAGCGTGCCCTTTTGTGGATATATGAACATGTGCATGTATGAGTGGGATAAATGTGTATGGGTGACTTAGAGACTGTTGTATGTACTTGTGGTACAGGACATACCTTTCACCTTATGTGGCACTGTTACATGATTAATACAAGTGGGAGAAATTTAAAGTGCAGAAAAATATTCTGCAAAAATGTTAGGAATATGAAACTTTTTCTGCACTTTAAATTTCTCCAACTTAAAATAATGGCTGTATTCTGCACGTATAAATATGGCACTACATCAAGGCTGAAGTGTTAACTTTGTTTATATGGATTCTACAAAACTCATTTAAATTTTCTCCAATTTCCAAGTGTCACATATACAAACACCTAGCATTTTGCTCCCTGTGGCCTGTAGACATGGTGCCATATTTATAACAGACTAATACATTTGTTTAAATGGGAAGAATGTTAAGTGAATACACATGCTTCATAAAACATTAAGACTTATTTGGCTTAATTGAAAATGGAGGAAGACATTCATACTTAATGTTTCATGGAAACGTTGTCTTCATATTAAAGCTCTCCCATGTGTAAAACTAAACAAAACTGTTTTTCCCGGTTGTAAATATGGCACAGTGTCTACTGGCCACAGGGAGCAAAAGCCCCACTGCTTGTAAATGCCATACTTTGAAATGGGAGGAAATAAAAATGAAAGTTAATCATTAAGGTGACTTTTTATTTTATTTTTCTCCCATTTAAACATCATTTTGTTCTGAGCTCCAATATTTAGTAGACAAGGACTTTTATTTAAGTGTTAAATACTTCAGTTCTTCACCTCTGTGACCCAGCCTGGCCCATAAATCTGACTGAGCCTTGCTCGTTATTAGGCTCTGCTATCTGCAGCCTGATGATAATAATGTAAAGTAACCACGACATTGCCTTAACAGTAAAAGAATAGTCTTGCCCTGTGCTTATTTGAAAATGAATTCAAGGCTGCCAGCTACTTGGAAGGTGTCTGGGAGCTACCAGTGGCTTGTGATCAATGCATTGGAGACACCTGTGTTAAGGTCTATGATTTTAATTATGCTAAGTGCAGCTAAGATACCTTGAGTCTTTTTGGTTCAAATGTATTTATCCTTCAGATCAGGTAGCTCATGCCACCATGTTCTGGTTTCAAGCGAAATACATCATGCTCTTTTCCATTTGCATAACCTCTGTCAATTGTGTGTGGATAACAACCATCTGCTTCATACCTATGTTCTGTGTCCTTTAACATGGTACTCCTGGTACTACCTTGCTTGCACACCGATTACAAGTGCACAGATTCCTAAAGCGCCATTGAATTTTATCCCTGCAAAGAAGATCCAGGCGATAAATATAGCGGCTGGGAACACTAGGTGAGGGTATGAGCGGCATCTTCCCAAACACTTTCCTACTCCCTTGTGGCGTTTATACTAACAGGCCATACAACAGTGGTGCAAATAACCTGTGGAAGTGGAAATTTGTTGAATGCCATAAGTTCATTGTTTGTTGGTTGAAGGGGGGTGAAACCCTCCTCATCGACTGCCGCAATCCTTGTCAGGGTGAACAACAAACAGTTGCTAAATTAACCTGTGCTTAACCCTCTGGTAGCTTTGCTCAAAAGCAGTCTGGCTTAACTTGGAGGCAATTTGTGAAGTATTTGTGCAGCACTTTAAACAGTGAAAAAGTGCAAACACAACACAAGAATAATCCACACTACTTTACAAAAATAGAGTACGTGTTAATAAATTATTTGAAATCAAAACAACAAAAGATCCAATCAGGATAAACCAGAGTTGGATTTGTAAATTTTGAAGTGGAAGATAGTGCTTAAAAGTTCAAAGTGCCAACCACAGAATCTAGTTGCACGAGAGCGAGAGAAAATCGTAAAGCGATGAAGGGCTGTTAGACTTTGCTAAGCAGATTGGGCCTAATCTCTGCTCCCCTCCAGACTTGAATAATTTATTGAGAAAAAATGTCTGAGAAGGTAAAGTTCAGCAGGACAAGGCAACCGGTGGTGTCCAGGAGAAGACATTGTTGTTGGGCAGCCACTAGACGAAGTCGCAATTAAGATTTCTACGCTGTAACTAAGTCTCTTTTATAGAAGTCTAACATCTGCAGCGAGATGAAGCTGCAGGGTGTAGACGACGACAGCTCCACGAGCCCCCGTTCTCCTTATGCAAGGAGCCGCTGAGCACGATTTGCTGCTGCATAGAAGAATGCAGGAAGGAGCTACTGCAAAGTCAGGCTGACTGGCGATGCACCTTGGGCAGATTGGGGAGCAGGTACGTCCCGGTCTGCTTTTAGTTTGCAGGGCACTGTGTGGCAGAACATTTTCAATCCCAACTTTAATATTTGGGCTCTGAGGGCACCTTTAGCACCACTTCAAAGGGCCCAGGACTGGAAGGTGACCACTTGGAGGGTCAGGTCTCACCCAGGCTGGGTCCAGATGTAGGTATAAGATGGTTGGAGCCTTTTCTGTCCTTGAAGCTCTGATCAGGAGCAAGCCAATTAGCCCTTGGAGTTATCCTAGAAGCTCTGGGTTCAAGCAAAAGAGGAGGTCTCAAGCAGCAGGCCAGTCCTTTGGGGTCACAAGACAGTCTCCAGGCAGCAGTCCTCTTGGAACAGCAGAGCAGTCCTATGAAGTGCACAGCAGGGCATTACTGTCAGAGTCCTCTGTAGGTCCAGAAGTGAACATAAGAGTGGGACCGAGGGTCCTTATATTTATACCTGCTGCCAGCTTTGAGGTGGAAGAAACTTCTGAAGTTTTCCTCAGTCACAAATGTCTGTCATTTCATGACTCCCTGCCTGGTGCCAAGATATCTAGAGGCAAAAAAGGCTAGCGTGAAGCTATTTGTGTGAGGGCTTCGGCAGCTGTTTTGAAGTACAAGTGGGGCTGTGCACAGCTCCACCCCCACATCAATCAATCAATCATAGGCATTTGTATAGCGCACTGCTCACCCGGAGGGTCTCAAGGCGCTGGGGGGGGGGGGGGGGAACGCTACTGCTCGAACAGCCAGGTCTTGAGTTGCTTCCTGAAGGCGAGATGGTCTTGCGTTGTCCGGAGGTGGATGGGGAGGGAGTTCCATGTCTTGGCTGCCAGGTAGGAGAAGGATCTTCCTGATATTGTATTGGACATCCTGCCAATACAAAGCCCTCCTATTATGTGGCTGGGAGGAATACACAAAGGCCAATTGCATCTAGTCATGTGACCCAGGAAACAGGCTGCAGGCACCAAATGATTAGGACAAGATAATGCCAGTTTTCAGAATTGTGACTTAACGTACAACTTCACCATTAATGAGGATTTTAAATTACAATTCCTTGGACGAGATAGCTACCACCACATCAGAGGACTCTAGTGCAGAAGGTGAAAAGGGAGCAGCTTTCTTCCTGGGCTTCTGGATGGATGAAATCACAATCCTAGCCGACTAGGGAGAACTCCTGAAAGACTTGGAGCCCTCTAATGTCAAAAGATCCTTCGATGTCAACCAAGAGATCTTCCAACCCCTTGACAGCAACGTGTGCGTGTGCCTCAATGTCTAAGATCTTGATATCATTCTTCTGCTCTTTGATATCGATCACATCTTGGGGTACACTGCCTTGACATTATGCGGGATTAGGAATGATATGACCATGAGTTTCTGCTCTCTCACCTTCAGAGGTCTCAAAATCAGCATCCTGGAAAGAAGAAAGGGTTCAGTGATGACCTCCCTTCCTTGTAGCAAAAGTGGATACTGGAGTTTACAGTATTAACCCAATTTCACCCTTCTGCACCCTGAGGTGAACCCTGTCCCTCAGCCTATTTCTCAGCCTACTACAGGACATCTTCTGATAAATTCCACAGTCCTTGACATGGTGAGAGTCAGAAAGGCACCTCTTATGGTCATCATTTCTCGACATCTTCCTCCTGGAGGATGGGCATTTATCACAAATATTTGGCATGGTGGTCAGAAAAATCAGAGATGTGAAAGAACCCCTAGGAAAATCTGGAAAAATAGAATGGTATGGAAAAGGTGTCAGAAGACAGGAAACTTCCTAAGGCATCAAATAAAAACAATTGTTGTTAATAGCCAAAAATGCTTCAAACATAGTTTTGTTGAGTGTAAAAAAAAACTTCCTCACTGTCTCCTATTATAGGTTAATACAGGCTTATAAAGTACTTAAAGGGACGTTATTATTCTGTGTGCTAGCTTCATTAGTACACCATTTCTGATTTTAGGCTATGTTACATATCAGTTTAAATGGTGTTTCTCAGCCAAATGTACTACTATATTTCAATTTTGGTTCATTGGAAATAACAGTAAATGTTGGAATTGGCCATGTTTCCTTTTTAGGTCTCGGCTGACGTGGGCTGCGCATATGCGCAGTCTCGCTGGCGAGATTTAACGTTTTTGGGGTATTTCTATAAAGGGCTTTAAGCCCAGCCCCTCTTTTCCATTGGCCGGCATCACCGTTTATGCTAAACGGTCGCCAGCCATTGAAAAAGAGGTGTTTGTGACGTTTACTTTTGGCTTTCAGAGCCGTCCCACTTGGACGGGCTCGTCTGCCTTCTTTCTGCCGTGAAAGGTTTCTTATCTTTATGGAGCCATGTGTTTAAACACATGGCCCCATAAAGACAAGAGATCACCCCAGAAGCCTCACTGGCTGGCACCGGCACTGGAGGTGGTTGGATGGGTCTTCCTTCGGTGCCTGGGGCCCTGCTGCATAGAGCACAGTTTGTCGTGAATAGAAGGAAGCATACACTTTGACATGCAGCCAGCGCATGCTCCACAACACATTCGTCACATGTGTGCTCTTGGGCAAATATTTATTGTCTGTCACACACTTTCCTCCCGGAAAGGGCATTACCTTCTACATGTGCAAGTTGTGAACATTGCTCAAGGACTTCACAGTTCAAAAGACGTTTTTTGATCTTATAGAGCACGTCATCCGACTTGGGTGTTGTGAGGTCACGTGATGTCACTGGAGCAAGCAGCAGGAACTGACCCTGTGCTGCGCTCTGACTGTGGGTGCTCTCTCTGGGCTGCCTGCATGTCTGAATATTCCGGCAAACGTCTAACGCCACAAAATATTGCATCCAGAATACTGGCTGCCAAACATAGTGAAGGTAAAGAGCTTGTAGGTAAGTATAAATTTCCTATTCTGAACCGTACATCGATGTGCATCAAAGATATATATCGCCACGGTACATCTAGATGGAGTTACGAACGGTAAATGTGTTCTTACCTAAAGGCAGGTTCTGGCCCACTGGAATTAATCGATGTTGCGGTTGCTGCGTTTTTTGCTGCATAATCTGCAGATCTGTTCTAAAAAAATGTTTATACCTTAAACGGGTCAAAAGTTTTTAAAAAACGCAGCAACATGTGTTGCCACAAAGTGGAAGGCTATTCTCAAAGGGTGACTGCTCACTTTTCTGTCACTTATTATAGTGTTTGGGTATTAAAGTGCTATTAATGAGGTGAACGCTTTTCCCAGGCAGTGCTGCTATGTGTAAAAATTACAACATAATAAAGCAATACTATCACAAAAAGTACAGCGTTACGACGCAGAATTTAAGTTTTCTTGCTGCATAATTTAGCCAACCCTGCCGCATAACGTGGCTTCTCTGCCGCATTATTGCAGTGACCCTGTTATGTGTAGTTTCCTTCACCTATTTCCGCAGCACAGTATTTCAGACTGGATGTTCTGGTACTACACCGATGCACATGTCTCTTCTTTCCTACAAATGGAACCGGGTGGAAAGTTCTGGAGACGAGATTTGAATCTCATGGGCTCTGGCAAAGAATGCAAGTTTGTTTTAAGTATTTGATGTATTGATTTTAAGGCACTCGTACGACCAACGTACACTACAAATAAGCAACAAAGTCACGCTGTATATTTTGATCTTTAATAGAGTAATAATCAATGTAAACGTATTTATATAGCGCTTAGAAAGTGAATCCCATATGGAACAGGCGCTGTCATCATTGCAGGCGCGCGTTGGGTTGAGAGTGTAGTGTTAACCCACACAGCCTTGGAGAGCTTACGCAGACCAGCAGTGGTGGCCAACTGTTGCCCGGGACTACTTTTCACCAGCTGACGTCAGGCCTGAGTTTTTCCTGAAGTTGGAATTTTGTAGGGATTTAAATATCAGTAGTGGTGGGGTGCGAAGGCGAGTGTAAGTTGTATTCTTTAAGGTGGCTTCACTTGAAAGGTTGGCACCAGCAGAAGGGCGGGAGGTCGCCCACCAGCCTGGCACCAGCAGGGCTGGGAACAAACAGAGGTTTGTTATTGACCCAGTTCACGCACCTTACCCGGCCCCAGGGCTGTGATTGCCAAGGTGGAGCCTCCTAGCAGCAGGAGACGCGGAGTCCTTGAGGCAGCAGTCCGTGTCAGAGCAGGCAGCGTTGAGAGAGGTAGCAAGGGGAGGCTGGAGCCAGACTGTACAGCGCCCACATCATAGCGCCCACATTACCCAGGGATTACTAGAGCTGGAAACACGCCACCATGTCCACAGTGCAGGTCATCTAAACACTTTTGGGCCAATATCTCGCATCATTAGAACAAGTTTAACTCCTGAAGACAGCAGCAAGCATCAGAAAGGGTCCAGTCTCTGGACAGGGCATGGCACTGCGCTATAATATGCTTGGCTGCATTTTAGTAACTTTTGATCCGTTTGAACGAGGACATTTCTTTATTAAAATCTGCAGAGTATGCAGCAGAGGGTGGGTTATGTGGCAAATCCCTAATTATAAGGAAAACACTGCAGTCACAAACTCGCATAATTCCAGTGGGTCGGGCTAAGACCCACTAGCGGGACTTAGACACATGGCCAAGGCTGCAGGCGCCGCCTCTAACCGGAGCTTACTGCACAGTCACGTTAGTGGTATTTCTATCGCGCATTCAATTATTCCCACGCTGCTGTATTGCTTTGTCCATCTGGCAACCACTCCTGAGGAACTAGAACAGCCGTTGTTTGGTAGTGTCTGTCGCTTGTGTGTGGTTAGAACAGAATAGAGGCTTTTAGTCTTCAGGCCTTGTTTATGTCATTTACCGTAAAAGTAAAATGTGTCTGTTCTAGGAGAGTGATTATGTGTCTGTTGTGTATGTGTGAGTGTGAAGGGAGACTTTCCATGGCAACCCAGCTTCTTATCAGAAGCTTCGTCATGTTACTTCCCTGTTCCCACCCCCTCCCGTCGGCCGTGTTCTCCACCCCCGCCCCTTCCCGTTGTCGTGTTCCCGTTCCCTTTGTTCCCACCCCCTTCCCGCTGCCCCCTCCTGTTCACCGTGTTCTCCATTGCCCCCCTTCACACCACCTTGTTGGAATTACAAATTTTATATGTATAAATAGCTGTAGAGGATGGGGCGCGAGGCGAGGCATGCCCCCCTTGCGTGGGGTGGGGTTGGTGGAAAACAATTACCACGGGTTGCTTTTCTCTGGCCGGAATGGCCAGTGTAACTGTATAGCTGTTCTCAAGAAATCCAGACACCGGTGGTGTATTCTGACTTTTTATTGTTTTGAAAGCAAGAACGATGAAACTATTGGGAGTGAGTTCTGCCTTTCCGTGTGTTACCCTGCTGCGGCCGAGAAGCATTAGTCCCCTGAGCTCTGACATAGACTTTTGAGGGTCCTCGCAGGACATCCTTCTCAGTACTTTACAGAAGATCGGTTTAACCCCTTGTGTGCCCATGACGAGCTGGACTCGTCATGGGGCGCGGTTGCGCTGTGCCCATGACGAGTCCAGCTCGTCATGAACCCCGCCCGCTAATGTAACGGCCGGCACAGGGCGGGGAAAGGGCGTGGCACACAAGGGGTTAAAGCAGAAACAGTAGTTGCGGGAGTCACAAACAGTGGCTCAGGCATGTACTATGTCATCAACCCCGCTGTTAAATCGTCGGCAAGTACGACGATAGCAGTATGTGGGTAGGAGGGCAGCATGCGCTCCGGGATCGGGGAATAATTGACACACACCTACTCCACGCTTACGCTTCGGTGCACTGACCCGGATCATCCGGTCCGGCCCCCATTTATTATATCAACCTCTTCCGGGTCACAGCCCAGACCAACCTCTCTGTGATCAGGGGGGGTGTTCCCCATAAACATAACATTCCTCCTTTATCATGGCAAAACAAAAACAACAAAGACACCGGTTGAAAAAACTCTAAGAGAGAGAGAGAGAGAGAGAGAGAGACTGAGAGAGAGAGAGACTGAGAGAGTGTGAGAGAGAGAGAGAGAGAGAGAGAGAGAGAGAGAGAGAGAGAGAGAGAGAGAGAGAGAGGAAAAAAAAAAAAAAAAAAGAACACAATGCATTTCTTTTCCTTAGTCCATCACAAAACCTCTCAGTCGAGACGACTCCGCTGGATTGGCCCGGAGATGATATCTTTGTCCACCTCGACCTTCACTCCCGTCTCTACCGCCTTCAGCTCCAGCTGCCCCGGACGTTGGTGGGGCTGGCCCAGGTGAGACACTCTCCTCGTCGAGGACGTCACCCGTCGGTTCGCCATCCTCGGACTCTGGCACCACCACACTTGGTCGCACCGGACACTGGTACTTTTTGAACTGGGAGACGTTCCTGGTGACTGTCTCGTGATCCCTCTGGGCAGTGACCATTGTGCCCTTGACCGTCTGGATCACCCAGGGTTCAGGTTCGAACAGAAGGGAGAACTTCCCTCGTGGATGTCGATTCTTCACCAACACCAGGTCACCTGCCACCAACGATCTGCTCCCGGCATGGCGCCTCTTGGACATGCGGTCATTCTTGACCCGCCTCTGCCGAAGGCGTTCGGATACTTGACGATGTGCCGGCGAGGATGGTGTCAATTGAGGAAACACATCATTCAGCACCCGTTGATTGCACAAGAAACCAGGGCTAGCCATAGTTGTAGAGTGAGGTGTAAGTCTGTATTCTTTCACGAAAATGTACAGGGCACATTCCATGTTCTGTTCTCGGGACATTGCTATCCTGAGTACTTTGTTTAGGGTGCGCATGAAACGCTCGGCATCGCCATTGGCCTGTGGCCACCGGGGTGTGATCTTCACGTGTCGGACACCTCTTGATCGGAGGTATTCAGAGAATTCGTGGCTGGCGAATGGCGGACCAGTGTCTGTGCGTAGCTCCCTGATTAGCCCATGGCTGGCCATGATTTTCTCGAAACGAGGTATTGTGTTGCTCGCAGTGATTGAGTCCAGTATCTCAACCTCGGGGTATTTTGAAAAGTCATCAATGACGACAAGCATGTTTCGGCCATCCGGTAGGCTCCAAAATCGGCACTCGCCCGGTGCCACGGGTGAGGAGGTATGTCTTCCGTCAGGATTGGGGCCGGCGGATCAGCGGGCCCCACCGCTTGGCAGAGCGCACAGGACCGGACAGTCCTCTCCACCACACTGTCCAGATCAGGGAACCACACCTTGCTCCTCAGACGTGATTTTGTCTTTACCACACCTTGGTGCGCAATGTGAGCTAAGTCCACCACTCGCTGCTGTAGTGACCTGGGGATGACCAGACGCGTGCCTCTCATCAGACATCCCTCGGGGGACACGGTTAATTCGGAGCGGACATTGTGAAGAGCTTTTAACGCCATTTGTGCATCATCCATTCGGTGTGTCAAGTTCTCCAACAGGGAATGCCATCTTCCTGATCCAACCGCTGATATCACCATCTCCCAGCAGTCATCCCGTTTGGTCGCTTCCAGGATGTCCTCTAGCCTGATGGGCAGAGGCCGAGAGCGTTCCACCACCAGCCTGACATATTCCTCCGTCTCCTGCGCTTCAGACTCCTCTTCTCGGGTAACTGGCCGGGCATGTCTGGATAGGAAGTCCGCCGGATTTTGTGTCCCTGGGCGGTAGACCACTTTGAATTGGTATTCTTGAAGCTGCAGGATCCACTTTTCAATTCTTGGAGGTGGTTTCGACGACACGCCCATGAAAAGAGGAATCAGCGGTTTGTGGTCAGTGTGAACCGTGAATGGCTGCCCATATAGGTACAGGTGGAAATGACGACACCCCCAATGGATTGCAATTGCTTCCTTTTCTATGTGTGAGTATCTTTGCTCTGTTTCAGTCAGAGCTCGGCTCGTGTAGGCTACCGGGGCCCACTCGCCGTCCAGTTGTTTCGGAGACAATACGGCACCCAAACCAATGGGGCTGGCATCCACCGACAGTTCAGACTCCCGGGCGGGGTCAAAATACGCCAACGTGGTTTCGGCGGACAAGGCGTGTTTGGTGTCCTGAAAAGCCTTCTCTTGAATGGGACCCCATTCCCATGTGGCGGTATTCTTCGTAAGTTCTCGTTGGGGCGCCGTTAGATTCGTTAAGTTTCGGATAAAGCGACCACAATAGGTGACCATGCCTAGGAAGCTTCTCACTCCGGTGACTGTGGTCGGGGCAGGTGCCGTCTGAATGTCACGAACTTTCGCTGGGTCGGGTGACACTCCTTGTTGTGAGAAGTGATATCCAAAAAACGCTATTTCTTTTTTTAGGAACTCGCACTTTTCGCGATGCAACGTAAGACCACTGTCCTGGAGCCTTTGGAACACACATCGAAGACGGTTCATGTGTTCCTCCAAAGTCGGTGCGTGTACTAAAATGTCATCACTGACGTTTATGACTCCTCTGAGGCCAGCCAATACACCTCTGATGGTATCTTGAAATACTTCCGCCGCGCTGGACACTCCAAAACTGAGGCGTTTGTAGCGGTGCAGACCCACATGGGTGGAGAAAGTGGTTATGGCCCTTGACTCGGGATCCAGCAGGAGTTGATGGTAGCCCGTCCGGAGGTCCATCTTCGAGAACCAGTGCGATCCGCTGACCTCCGCAACGATGTCATCGACCGTGGGTGTCAGATGGCGTTCCCGCTTGATGGCATGATTCGGAAAACGCATATCCACGCATATCCTGACTTCACCTGGTTGTTTCGGTTTTCGGGCTATCACAATGGGGGAGACCCATGGTGTCGGTCCTTCCACTCTCTCGATGATGTCAGCGGCCTCCAATTTTCTTAGCTCTTCGACCTTCGGCCTCAAATGAAACGCTACTCACCGATGCTTGTGAGCGACTGGTTGTACCTATTGGTCTATGTGAAGCCGTACCAGGTGGTCCTTTAAGCACCCGATGCCGTCAAACAGGTCTCAAAATTCTTCCACCAGTGACTCAACATCCTCCAAGTGTACAGCGAACGCAAACACCACCAGTTGCAGATGTTCCGCCGTACGACAGCCCAGCAGCATTCCCGCACCTTCCTTGGTGACGTAGATCTTTGTGCGAACGGAATTTGACCCATGGGTGATGTCGGTGGTGAAAACGCCTAACACCGTGAGTGGTGTGCCGGAGCCATAAGCAAACACCTGTATGGACGTTGGCTTCAAGACGGGCTGTATCGGGATAGACTTCAGCATGGACTGGGCCATTATGTTTATGGACACACCTGTGTCAATCAGCACCGGCGTCAGATGTCCTGCAATCTTGATGTTACACTTTGGGACCCTCCGTCTCGGACATCCATCAGGCTGTAGGGCGTGAATTACATGGATCGTGCCTTCGTCCTCATCGTCATCCATATCGTCTTCCTCAGCCCCCTGTTGTGGGGCATCCACTGCATTGATCTGCCGACCTTGTTGCCGCTGACGTCCCGCTGAGCGGCACACTTTGGCTATGTGATTCAGACGGCGACACGCCGAACATCTTTTCCCTTGAGCAGGGCATGGACCACCTTGGTGTGGGTACGACCCTCCACACATGTAGCAAGAACGAGTCGAGGGTGGTGGTTTGCTGTGTTCCGGTTTCTTTGTAGACGCTTTCTTCGAGGTAGTCGCCACCACCGCGTTCACTGGCTCTGTCTTCACTTGCCGTTGAAGGGCCGTCTCCATATGTGCGGCGCGCACTTTGGACAACTCCTTAGACCGGCCCATGGTGAGAATGTCGGCCATGGAGATTCCGGGCGTTTCGAGTACCTTTTCTCTCAACTTAATGGACGAACATCCCTGGATGAACTGCGCCCGCAGCTCGTCATCTGTGTCTGGTAGGGTGCAGGTGCTTGCCAGTTCCTTCAAATGAGCATAGAAGGTGTCGACCGATTCTTCCGGCTGTTGTCTTGCTTGTCGTAGGAGAAAACGTTCGTAATCTGGGTTTGCTAGGGGTTCAAAATGCGTGGTCAAGGCTGCTTTGAGCGTAGCATAGGTATGGGGAGGACCAGCTTCCACCACGGATTTTCCCAGTCGGTGAATGGCAGGACCACCCAGATGCAATAGCATGGGCCGATGTCTTTCGGGCTTTAGGCCGACTGCGGCAAAATAGTTCTCCAGGCGCTCCAGCCATTCTTTCCACTTAGCCACCTGTGCGGACGGCGGGCCGTCCACTACGAACGCTTCAATCGGGGGCACCGTCGTCATCCTCCCGCTGATTGGTCAGTAGCCTTGATTCAGCCTGCGCAGGCCGACCTGGACGTGACAGAGGACGTGCTCCGGGAGTGAACGCAGTCAAAATAACTAGCACCCGCACCTCTGGCGCAAGCAGCAGCAAAACTTCGGCCTACAGGCACTCGTCAGCCAGGGTTCGTGGTATGGGCGTCCAGCGTAGGTGATGGCGCCCCACGTTCCAAACAATGGTATCAGGACAGACTCCCTGGGCGAGACTCAGCAGTCGTGAACACCCCGTCTCTCCCAGCAGCCCACTCGCCACACTGATGCATCCACTACGGTCAGCAGTCCACTTCACAGGGCACACACACGTGAACTAACCAGGGATAGCAGGCTGTAGGTGGCTTCCTTCTTTGTGGCACCTCCTGGACTCACTCGCGTGTCAGGATGCAGCCAGGCAGCAGGTTAAACGAAGAGAGCTCCCCCACACGCGCTCGTTGCGTGAGATACGCAGGCACGTGCACGTGCGCCGTCACCGGGATGTGTTCAGCCCTGTCGCGGGCCCTGGAGGATACTGCACCGGGAGGTGGCAGGGAGCAAAAGAGTTGCAGGCCTCGTAGGAGCACTCTCGGGCGAGGCTCAGCACTCCGCGTGGCAGCCGCCACCAGAGCGGGTCAGGCAGCGCTCCGGCGCTCGAATCACAACGGTCTCCGGGTGAGCAGGCAGCGAAGATGCAGCCGCCGTGGGTCGAGAATCAGGAAAGACCCCCTCGTCGCCAGTTGTTAAATCGTCGGCAAGTACGACGATAGCAGTATGTGGGTAGGAGGGCAGCATGCGCTCCGGGATCGGGGAATAATTGACACACACCTACTCCACGCTTACACTTCGGTGCACTGACCCGGATCATCCGGTCCGGCCCCCATTTATTATATCAACCTCTTCCGGGTCACAGCCCAGACCACCCTCTCTGTGATCAGGGGGGTGTTCCCCATAAACATAACACCCGCTTGTATACCAATAAAAAAAGTGCTAAACATGATTGCCGTCAGGGCGCTACTGCTAAGTTAAAACCCTTGATGTGGTACTCACGAGCAATCTGCTTCTAGGCACTTAAACCGAACATTGGGCCCTCTTCCACGGTTGTGAGGGGGTGGCTGAGTTCCTGCTGTTTTCTCACAACATCCTGGTAAAAGCAAACACTCATAGGGACTGCAAAACTTAGCAAACCATGTGAAATGTAAGCAGGAACAACATGTTTACCTTAACGCTTTTACACTCACTATTTAGAAATCAGTGAGTGCTTTTGCCTGAAAAGTTAAAGACATGACTGCAGGGCCCAGAAAGGACCCGTTTTAATGTCCATTGCTTAGATCCTTACAAAACATAAGCAGTGTGGTACAAAGAACACATCCCTGGACGCAGAGCCGCAGTGCACATTTTGTTTTCCAATCCACACATTGCAGTACCTCCAGGATTGGCGCACGCATTGCAAGCCCAAGGGAAAACAATGAAAAAAGAAAACAAAAATAGCGCTCTACTGGCAAGCTCTGTAAAAGTGGTGCTCATGTGTTGGGGACCTGGGGGGGGGCTGGGGGGGGTATAAGATGAGATGTCACTGTTTTCTGAATCACCGCTTCTTGGATGTTTGTGTGTCACCCGCGGTTCACAGTCGAGCCCTCGCTGTTCACGGGACGCGTAGTGTAGTTACTCCTGCCTGTTTCTCTCTCTCTCAAGGCCTCTAATTTTTCAGCTCATTCATTTGACATTCGTTAATTCGCGTAACAGCTTCTGATTCACCCGAATGGGTATTCATTCATGTATCTATTCACATGCACATTACCTAGCGAAGAGGGTTAAAGACAGGGTGGTCCATGGGCTCAGTCACCCCCTTTCAGACACTCGCGGTCGCAGGCTCAAAACCCACCAGTCGATCCTCATTCAGGGTCAAACAATGAACACAAAATCTCGTTGTGTAATTACACTCAGCCTTTCATCCTTCAGAGGTCAACCAATAAGCACAGTGTCCTTGTGTAATCGCGCGCTGCCTTTCATCCTTCTGGTACCGACTCGGGTGCTGCGTGGTTGTGGGTTTATAGGGGAATAGGGTGGGAAGTAATTTAATTGTAATTAAGTAATTAAATAACAAACATTACAAATGCAACAGGTCTTGCGTTTGTGTAAGTTGAAGCAATTTATTAAAGATATCACTATGTATACATATATCCATCCCAATATCACTAATATATGCTTTTATACATGTATAGATCAGTATATGTATGCACACTATGCTATTATATACCCATATACATATATAGACCAACATATATATGCACATATATACACATACAATACATCTGCATATCTAAATAACGAAACCTCTAAATACATGCTTAAATATGCATATTATGTACATTGAAAAATGCTAACACAATAATAAAAACACTTCTAAAAAGAAACACCATTTGCTAGAAAAAATGCTCTAACTTGTACAAAGACGAGACCTGTTGCATTTTTAATGCTTGTTTTGAATTGTGCTGAGAAACATAGAGAGGTATCTTTAAAAGTTGTGTTCCAGGATCTCACACATGCACAAAAATATTCTGCCTTTTAAGAATTCAGTGGAAATTCCCATGGTGAAGAACTAGGAGTACAAGTAACGTTTCTTCCTGTCCATGAAGGCACTACCACTGTCCTACCACAGGTGAGCTTGAGAGCATAGTTTCTGATGAACAGACGTTTCACCATCTAGTCCTCTTCTCTGAGAATTTGGAGGCTATGGCTCTTGGCACAATATGCTCTACCCAAGCCCTATCCAGTAAAAAAATGCCTCAGTTTTATTGGATCTGCCTTTTGAAATTGCTAAGCAAAATCTTGTCACTTGCTTGGATGATGATGTGGTTTGTTTTACACATTGCCTGGCTGAAACAGTGATGGGGTGCTGGCCATTGAGGTTTACTGGAAAAAGCCTTTGAGATCTTTCTACATCTAACAAGGCCATCCAGAGGCATCACATGAGCCTTTTAAATTTGCTCCCTCTTGTTAGGCATCCTAGTACTCCCTGGGGCTTACACATAGTCCTGGCAGGCTTACGTACATAAGATTGCACTGATAGCCAACAAGGAGAAACTCCCTCTTTAGGAGGTAGCTTCCTTGGTGGCAATTAGATTGATCTTGCGAAATGTGAGCTGCATGCTGTAGGTGCCTCAATGAATTTTACAATGTTCCATAAGTGAAAGTTGGTTCTCATGACTCACTTTTTCTTTGTGCCAAAAGTATTGTTGAAAATTCGTCTCAAAGAAGAGATTATTCTCCCAACATTATTTGAATATTTCTGTGTTTCCTCAGTAGAAAATGTATTTCACAATTTGGACTTGATGCTTGTTTTGCTTTTTGTATCTGGCAAAACCAGGGACCTACATTTAACAGACCAACATCTGTTGACTTTTAGGTCCACTGATGTGGGCTAATCACCTGTTAAGGCCTCCATTGCCTGATGGATAGTTTCATGCGTTAGTTCTTGGTACTCTGCACATGGAACCACTCCTCCATCTGGTATCATACATCTTGAGGATTTCCCCTGGAACTATCTCAAGTTTGGCCAATACATCCTGCACATCCTGTTTACTGGGCCTATGCTGCCTTTCTCGTTCTTTTTCATTAGGAAGTTACTACTACCTGTCTTTGTGCCAATGGGTTTTGTCTTTTTATATATTGTTGCATGTGTTTTCTCTATCCAAACATAGTACTAAAGGTTTTCTATCTATACTTGCATACCCTTAAAATATGCCAGACCTATTGGCTTTGCCAATGCTTGTTTCATTTGAACGTAACTGCTGATGCTGTGCATACATTCAGGGAGGAGGGGCGAGGGGGGCTTGCCGCATATGATGTCCAGATGCACGCACAGTACCAGTGTGCAAAAATCTACACAATGGAAGCAGTTTCTGATTCCACTGCTCCCTGACCGGCATTTCTACAAGTTGATAACATAAATTCCCCTATGGTCTAAGAGCACCAAAGCTCCCATAAAAGTAACTTTGTATTAGTTTTTGCAATTAATTCCACTGAATTAACCCAAAAAGGAAAATTCTCAGAAATCACAGTTTAAAAATTTCCAAAAGACAGCCAGGAATGGGGTTTCGGGATGGCACAGGTCAAATATCCCAATCTGATAGTTCTCTTATGCCCACTCCTGGAGTTTTGACTTCCCACAAAACTCAATTTTTGGTCAATGTTTTCACACTATTTGGAGAGCAACCTAATTTCCTTGTTCACATTAAACTTTCCAAATCAAATTGCATGTATCTGTAATCACTCTGCGTGTGTGTCCTTGTCCTGTCTGATCAATCAGTCAGAACTAGGACACACACGCCAAAAGGCTGCTTGAAAGGCTCTGATGAAGTCCCTATAAGGGATGAAACGCGTTGGCTGAGTCTGTTTTAAGTATGATGGAATTGGACACCTAATAAGAAGAATTTTATGGAAAAAGACACCAACGTCTGGAAATTAATTGAAGAACGAAATATGGAAAGTAATTCAAAACAAGTGTGATTACAGATACATGCAATTCGAGTTAGAAAGTACAATGTGAACAAGGAAATTAGGTTGCCCTCCTAATGTTGTGAAAACATTGCACAGTTTAACAGTTTGTTAAATGAAAACCCAGTCAATACCCGTTAACTGAAGCCATAAGACCAAACATGGCCAACTTGTTTCCCGCTAGGCTTTGTTTAAATCATCCTGTTCAGTAAACCACATAATCCGTTGTCTATATTGACGTTACTTTTGATGTAGTGTCTTTTCATGGTATCTTGCCTGAAAACTAAGGACAAAGAAGACTGACTTCCAGATCATAGTTGATGTGTTTTCTCTCTCACTCTTTTTCTAGATAAAGTAAGGGGACACCCCGATTTTGATTCATCCGTACCAACTGGGAACCGCAGTATATCATTATTTTTAAAGGTATGAAATGCATAAACATTAGTTATTCAACCTTCAATAATGGAAAGTGCACTTAACTTTATTTCAGTGCTGTCTAAACAATATGCAGAACTATAAATTGTGACAAATACTTTGCTTAAAACTCTTTTGTTTGAACTTCATATGCATATATCATTTATCAACTGAGAAAATGGTTTGGCGTATAAAATAATTCTGTAAAACTTAATTAAGTACCAGATGTAGAATTGTGATTATTTTTTAAAATATTTTTTTTTTTATGCTTTATCTCCGGAAATTACAAAAAAGACAAAAGGAGCAACATTCCCACTCCCCTTAAGAGCATGCAGAAGAGTATTTACCCAAAGCAAGCTGATGCAAAATACATTTTTATAGTGACATTTTAAATCCATACATATTTTAAAGTAAGCAGTTTAATATATTCGAATGCAATAATCTGCCTTTTCCTTTTTAAGTTTAATAAGCTTTATTAAATAAATGTTTCTCATAAAACATAGGCCAAAAAGGAACATGTTACATAATAACCATTTTATAAGATACAAATGGGCAAAAAGACAAAGCAGAAAGCTGTTTACATTTTAAGGGTTATATAGGAAGGAGAAGGAGGAAGGGAAAGAAAAAGGGGGGAAAGAAAAGATATACTCTGCAACTAGGGGTCAAATAACAATCGTACTCTAAAGAACAAGAAGGGTATAATAAACATATCTTCATATGAATAATACACTGCTAAGGGTTAGTGCTAAGGGATAGTTGAGAGAAAAAAGACAAAGAAATAGAATCATGGAGTTTGGAAATTTTCAGAACGATTACAAGAAACTTGAGTAACTGTAAGCTTATTCAAATAAATAGTTAGCAGTAACCAAAATAGATCCCTGTTTGCATGTGGGTTACAATAGGAGGCAACATTTTCTATAATAATGACATACAGTGTTCCACCAAGACTTAACTGAAAGCTTGTTTGAGCATTTCCGGTTTGTTGTAATTTGCTGAAAGGCTAAGGCTAACATCAGGTTAAACAACCCTTTGTCATGAGATAATAAGCCTAGAGACTCTGATAAACTGAAGAACATTTGATATAGGAATATGTAAATTAAACATAATTGAAAGATGGGACCACATTTGTAACCAAAAAAAAGCTACGGGCATGAAAACAGGAGGTGGGATGAGTTGGCCAGGGGAAAGTCACATGACCAACAGGTCTTATTATTAGTGTGTGTAAAGTTAGCTGTTGAAAGGGGAGTAAAAAACAATCTGTGATATAGAAAAACATAGATTGAGTAGTGGATGTAGATCTAGAGATTTTTACCGATCCAGCCCAGATCTTATTCCATAGCTCAATGCTCAATTCACAACCCAAATCCGTCTCCCAAGCAAGTTCCATCTTAGTCTTAGAACGCTCCAGATCAGCGAAGTAAAAGTATTTATAAATCAAGGAGGCCTTTGGGAGTAATAACAAAATTCTGAGGAGTGCGTCTTGTGTAGACAAGGAATCTTCAGGAGGCAGGGACTAATAAACATCCAAAATCACTTCCATAAGTGTCGAAATTGTTTGCAAAAATGAGCGAGGACATTTAAATGTGGCTTGGAATTGAGGAATGGAACAAGGAGATATGCCATCAAACATATGCTGAACCCAGATAATGCCTTTAGTCCTCCAGGAACTCCAAAACAAAGGTCTGCCATTAATGGTAATGAGACATTTATACTAAAGAGGAGAACGAAGGAATGACCTTCTAGAAACTATTTGTGGTTGACAGCGAGGCCTTAACAGAGAGCAAGTGTATTTAAACAGTGGAAGAGATGTAAGAAAAGTCTTGGTAGTGAATGCAAGAATATCTTTGATAGAAAAAGGGGCAAACAGACAACGCTCAACAGTAAACCATAAAGGGGCAAAGGGAGAAGTGTCCGTAAGAAGCCAGTAAGATGCTTGTTTAAGACAAAAAGCTTTATGATATAACCAAAGTCTGGAAAATGTACACCTCTGGCAGATTTTGGTTTGCTAAGATGAGACAGAGAAATTCTAGATTTTTTATTGTTCCACAAAAATTTGGATAGGAGGGAGTCTATTCTTTTGAAGTAAATGGAAGGAATGTGAGGCGGTATCATTGAAAAGAAATATAGCAAAATTGGTGCGATCATCATCTTGATAGAATCCAGGTGTCCCCACCCAGAGAGAATTCCATGAGGAAAGAAGTTTGGAAATACGATCAAGAGCCTCTCACATATTTCTTTTGATCAAGTCCAAAATTGAGTTAGTAAACCATATACTGAGATACTTAATTTCAGAACTATTCCAGCGAAAACCAGTTAAGTCAAGTATTGTTTAAGGCAAAATTTGGTAATAGGAAGAATCTCCGTCTTGTCAGAATTGATTTTATAACCTGACATTGCTGAAAAACCTGAGAATTCTTGTAGTAACGGGGGGGATAGAGGTTTCTGGGTTTGATATAAAGACTAAGATATCATCTGCATAAGCAGAAAGCTTTAAGTGGTGATCTCCATAAAGGAATCCAGAGATAGAGGTATTATGATGTATATGAGATAAAAAGGCCTCAAGGGATAAGATAAATAGAAGAGGAGATAGGGGGCAACCCTGTTGGACACCACGATGAAGTGGGAAACATTGTGAAATAATTCCATTAACTATGGTGGAAGCAGCAGGTGTTGTGTAAAGTAATGAAATAAGAGAAATCATTTTAGGGCCAAAACCATGCCAACAAAGTATCTTAAAAAGAAAAGACAATCCACCCTACCAAAAGCCTTTTCTGCATCAATAGAGACCGCAGCCAAAGGATATTATAGAGTAGATGCCTTATTTAAAACATTAAAAAATCACCGAGAATTATCAGAAGTTAATCTGCCTTTGACAAAGCCACACTGCTCTGGACCAATTAAATGGGGTAAGAGAGATTCAAAACATAATGCCAGTAGTTTAGCGAAAATGTTATGGTCTACATTTATCAAGGATATAGGGCGATAGTTCTTGCAAAGTTTAGGATCTTTGCCTTCTTTATGAATATAGAGGCCTCCAGACAGGTACCACTCGCCGTACCAGTAGTAGATTTTAGGGAGCAATAAATCTGAGCAATGCAGGTAATATTTAGCTGAAAATCTACCAGGACCAGGGGATTTATTTTTCTTTAGGGGATTCAGAGAAGTAGAAAGTTCCTGGAACGAAAGGTCCTTGTCTAAGTAAATTCAAGATCTGTAGAAGAGGGGGAGGAATGTTGCTAAAATAGGTGTCAATAAGAGAATCCGATGTGGGTAATTCTAGAGTATAAAGGTTTTTATAGAACTTTGTAAATTCATCTAGAATGTCATGATCTTTGAAAAGATGTTTTCCATCTGTTGACTGAATGGAGTCTATCAACACTCTCTATTTTCTAGATTTAAGATAATTAGCTAGAAGACATCTGACCTTGTTTTGCCCACCATGATAGCGGGCCCTGCTACGAAGAAGTATAGAGGAGGCATTATCAGTAGAAATTTTATTAAAGTCTAGCTTTGTAAGGACAAGCCTCTGCAGAGTGGAGTCTGATGGGGAAGTATAAAATTGATGTTCTAAATGTTTCATATTGGCTAACAGGGCTTTATGTTGGGTAAGAATTTGTTTCTTTTTCCTGGATACAAAGTCAATAATGAAGCCCCGAGTAGTGGCCTTAAAACTGTCCCACACCAAAGCAGAAGATACAGAAGGATTTTCATTAGGAGAGACGAATTCTTCAGCAAATGAAGTGAAGGAGGAGGAAAAAACTGGATCTTGTAGAAGGAAATTATTAAACCTCCACCTAGAAGATTTGGGTTGCGAGCGGAGCAAATCAAAATTGGCAATAACCGGAGCATGATCCGAGATCAAAATGGGCTCGATCGAAGAAGAGATGAGATTTGAGCCAAGGATTTAGAGAGGAAGATGTAATCCAATCGGGTCAGGGAACCATGTGGAGGGGAGAAAAAATAAATTTTGTCTGATCTGGGTTGCAAAGTCTCCAGGCATCAGCGAGATGTCTCTGCGTAATTGTATTATGAAATTGTTTGTGAGTTTTGTGAGGAATAAAGCGTACCTGAGATTTGCGATCAATAAAAGGGTTCATAACCTGGTTACATTCACCTCCAAGGATAAAGAAATCATCTTTATGTTGAATACACTTATTTGTGATAGTAGACCAGAAAGTATAGTCTGGTTGGGTTGGACCATATACATTAAATATAGTTAAAGGAATGTTATTAATAAGTAGTTTGACCTAAACCCATTTACCATCAGTGTCTATAATTTGCGTAACAGAACATTTCAGCTTTTTATGGCATAAAATAATGACACCATTCTTCTTTGTGTTTGTGGGGGAAACAAGAACTGAACCAACCCAATTATGTTTAAGCTTAAGAGCTTCAGTCTCTGTTAAGTGAGTTTCTTATAATAAGACTAAATCAGGATTGTAGGTGGCTAAATGGAAAATAATTCTCTGCCTCTTTATGGGATTAATAAAACCCTTTACATTCCATGTAACAACTTTGAATGAATGAAAATAACATTATACATACAACAATAAAATTAACAATAGCAAAGGAGTATAAGAAAATTAGTAGGCAAAGTAAGGATGAAGTAAAAAGATGGAATAAGAGGCATAGTAAACAGATTAGAAGAGGAAAACAGGAAAGGAAAGACGGAAAAAAGATACAAGAAGAGAAGACAGTACATGTCAAACAAAGATTGACGACAGCAATACATACCTTTTGAAGATTACAAAAAAGGAGAGTTGACTGGCGACAAACACTACAGATGGCATGACCAACAGAGGGAAAACGCATCACATCGGGGAGCCAAACAAACAGTAAACGGGAATATGAAGTAGAACAATTGAGCTGAAATAATAATAATAGAGGAAAAATATGTGACTCAATAGAGAAAAATGTACAGAAAAACAACCCGTAAAGGAAGTAAAGCGCAATGATTAAAAATAAGAAAGTATTAGCTACAAGATAAAAAAAATCAAGTATTAGAAGAGGGACCAGCAGTCTCCTTGGAAGACGCAGAGTGAGAGTTGATTAATTTCCTATGGTCTGCAGGTTCCTCAAAAGTAGATGTATGGTTTTGAAAAGTAACCTTGAACAAACCGGGATGAAATAAGCCATAACGAGCACCTAAGGTGCCTAGGGCTGGTCGAAGTTCAAGGAATTCTTTCAGTCTCTTGGCAGTTACTGTAGAAACAGCCTGAGATAAAAACAATCTTGCTCCTGACCAAGAAAGTTGTTTCTTAACTTGGCTGCATTTAGAACTTGTAGAAGGTCAGTAAATTGCAAGAATAGGAGTATCACCCCCACAAGGTTTCGAGGGTGTGGAAGAAGAAGACAGACGGGGACCCAGCTGTTGATGAAGGTAAATCCAGAAGTTTCAGGAGAAAGGAAGAGAAGAAGGACACCGGGTCTCCTGCCCTCTGGCAGACCATATAAATGGAGGTTGTTGCGTCTCTTCCTGCTTTCAAGGTCTTCAGCGGACTTCCTTAAGAGCAGAACATCTTTCTCCAAAGATAAAATTCTCATAGAGGCGGTCTGAACATCACTAACTTGTTGTTCCACTAATGAAATTCTGGAATCAAGTGATGACAATTTAATGTCCTGCGAATGAGTATTGGTTTCTTCTACGAATGGTCTCAGTGCCCTAATCTACTCCACGATAATATCTAATGATACAGGAAGGATAGTCTTTCGAGGGGAAGGAGGATCCTGCTTAAGTCATTTTTTTGTAGAAGAGGGCGACTGGAGTTTAGGTTGAGCAATGGGCAAAGAAACTGCATTAGAAGAGTTTGAATGTGCCATAGTAACTGAAGTTTGTAGAAAATCCGCCAGGAGATTGAAGTAAGAAGACTTCGATAAAGGCAACCCAGGAGAAAGTTTCTCACTTAAATACAAAAGCTTTTACTTCTGCCCTTGTACCAGAATGGATACAAAAGATTAGCTGAGCGTTAAAAAGCAGTTAAAAAGTACCCGCAATGATGATAATTCTCCTGAGAAAAAGAACAAAGAGCGCAGATGTAGTAGGACTTCTAAATGCGATGATGGAGACAGAAAGTCTCAGTCTGTGACAAAAATAAGTTTTAAAGAGTCAGAAAATAAGTACCTGAAAATTTGTCCCAGTATTCTATATAAAGAATTCCAGTCAGGAAACCATTCAAAATGATGGGGCCTGACCAAGCTGAGGCACCGCGATCGGGCTAGCATATTGCCCGCTTCCCGGCGTCGATCTGGATTTCTGAGCCGACATCCAAGTGTTGGAATTCATACTACGCCCAACGGTGCCCCCGAATCCCCAACAATTGGGGCACTCCCAGCAGAAAATCAAAAAATTGGACCCAGACTCTCGGCGGCAAGATGGCGCCCGCCCGCTCCTTACCGCGGACCCTGAGAGACCGGACCTGTGCCACGGGATGCACGCCTGAGACGGGAACGGCAAAGCAACAGCAGACATAGCGGCGGTGAGGGGACATCCCGGCACTGCAGATACTTGAAGCTAGCCCCGGAAACACGCAAGGAGACTGACATCGACGCGACGACCGGTGACGACCCGCCATTTCAGCCGCTACAGCCTCTGTCTGTCAACTACCCGGACCCGTGATATCACTGAACGGGGCCGAAGGAACCAACTATTGTTGGCAGTGACCCAGGAACACAGAACCGACTACCATCCCCGGCCCAGCAGCGAACTACTGGACAGCCCTTTGTTGGTGTCGCCTGAACCCAAAATGGTGCCTAGGACCCGCAACGAACAGCGAGATTGAGGTTGAGTTTCTGGAGACCCCTATGGACACGCAACGTAAGCGAGACAGAGGTGAGAAACGGATTCCCCGCATCGAGAGTTAATATGAAAGCAACCCCCTCCCACTGCTGCAGGAACTTAACGCAACTGAGATAGATGCTGCCTGACCTTAACATGGCGGTTCTGTAATCTTCACTGTACTTACATCAGCCTGCACGTCAAGTCAAAGGTGAGGCACGCGAACTGGCTGCCAGATCACCCACGGCCCCCAGCAAGGACTACTTCCCTGAAAACAACATGCACATTACATCACGCCTCTCCTAGCAGTGCCCACCCTCTTCCAAACCCACAGGGAGGCGGGCCAGTCATTGGGGCAACCGGAATGGAGGTCCCCCCTCCCAGACACTCACCGAACTACTATAAACACCTTATCTTGCCAGGCGAGTGCCAGCCTTTCACCGGCACCATCTAGCCCAGCTTCGGGACATTTCAACAGTGGCCCACACACCGCACAACCATTGACAACAACACTACACGCGAGGCCTCCTCAGTCACTGCCCCAGAGAACATGCCCAATACCCGGGCATGGGTCACAACTACTGCGCCTCAGCCTGACACGTCAATTTTGGACAAGCTGGATCAGGTATTGCCAGCCATCGAACTCTCCAGGATCTTCATGGAGGAGCAACTAGGCACCCTCGCGACAGATATTAGCCTTATCCGGGACGACCATCGCAAATTAGCCGATAAAGTGAAGGAGGGGGAGAAGGCACTATCCGATCTGTAACCCACCGTCAAGGGGCACCAGAAGACGCTACAAGATGTCCTGAGCCACCTGATCGCCATGAAGGAACGTGCGGACGATTTGAAAGGGTGCTCTAGGCGCTGCAACATCCGTGTGCTAGGTCACCCGGAGGGAATTGAAGGCTCGAACCCGCTGGAATACATAGAAACATGGGTGAAATCCTTTACCCCCACGGCTGACCGGACAGCATTCTTCTCCATTGAACGCGCCCACAGGGTTCCGGCCCGCAAACCTCCACCGGGAGCCACCCCCAGACTGATGCTGGCGAAATCCCTACACATCCAAGACCGTGATGGGATTCTAGCCCAATTTGCCTCCATACCTTGGATTTTAGGGGGCGATTACAACTGCACGTTGGACATTACTTTGGACCGCTCCCACCCCCCACCCACACACTCTTCCGTCCACAAACAAACCAAACGGTTTAAAGCCTGGGTCACACAATGGGTGCTCACTGACGCATGGAGACTACGTCACCCACAGACTCAACTGTATTCGTTCTACTCCATCCCACATAACCTGCGAGTCCGACTAGACAGATTCTTATGCTCAGCGGCGGTTCTGCCTAAAGTTCAACACACGGACTACATGGGTAGGATTATTTCTGACCATGACGCCCATGTCCTGAGATTAAACTGGAGACCCCCCCAGTTCCCACATGGTGACTACCGTGAGACTGCCTAACAGATCAAGTCTTCAAACACGAACAGGGACAAAGCATACAGGACTACTTCACTAATAACACAGGGACAGCGTCCTCAACATTAGTAGAGTGGGATACATTCAAAATAGTAGCCCGGGGAGAATGTATTAAACAAATAGTGGGGGTAAAACGAACACTAGAACAGGCACTCACCAATGCCGAAAGGCACCTAGCCACCGCTACTAAGCGAGACGACTTATCTGAAGCAGCGGCGACACAAGTGGCCAAAGCCAAGACAGAAAATCTAGCTGCCCGGCGTCGGTACAATTTTAGGACATATGCTATCCGGATGCATAAGGAACGGGATACAACGTGCACATTATTGGCATGGTTAGCCAAACAAGACACCAACGTGAAACCCATAACGGAAGTGGTAGACCCCCTCGGAAATCTAGTTCGGTCCCAAGATAAGATCCTCTCAGCATTTCATCAATGCTACTCGGAGGTTTACCGTAGCCCAGCACCGACCAAGCAGGACATACTAGATCATTTTCTCAACCCCCTGACGACCCAAGAGATTTCGAAGGCAGATAGAACAGCATTAGATACAGTGATACAATCCGCCGACATTACCCAAGCCCTACACGCCCTAGCTCGCAACAAAGCACCGGGATTGGACGGGTTCCCCCTAGAATATTACACAACCTTCTCTCCCTTGTTGGTCCCCTGACTAGTGGCAATGTTTGCAACCGCATTGGAAAGAGGAGAGTTACAGAGATCCCTCCGGGAATCCGTTATCGTGACCTTCCTGAAACCCAACAGCGACCCGCAACAGATGGCCTCTTACTGCCCCATCACACTTCTATCCGCCGACTGTAAGATCCTGGTGAAGATATTAGCGGACAGATACACGCAAATCATACGACTCCTAGTCCACCCTGATCAATGTGGTTTTATCCCGGGCAGAAACACGTCCCCGAATATATGCCGTCTATTCCATGTCCAAGATCAAGTGGGTGGTGGTTTCAAACAAGGGGGATGGAGAAGGGGGGCTTTTTCTGCTCAAAATGGAGCAGGAGGTCCAAACAGGTAGGTTGCCCCAACAGCTAGACTACCAAGAGGAGTGTTACCTGTTGTTCCTCAATTGAAAGAGAAGGTTGAGAGTGGATCATCAAGAAAGCTGGATTAGACTCCAAGTGTGATATGTACGGAGTGGGTAATCCTTTTGTTGGATTTTAATGCCCTCACACACCCTTTCAGGTGTCATGCTTCATCATCTGGGCTGCTCCTCGTCGGGCCGGCGGTGCAATGCCCAACGGGCTCCCTTAAAAAGGGGCACTTTGTCGGAGTTCTTTTATCCAACAGCCGTTTGGTGAAGTGCGGGTGTGGGGGCCTGATTGATGTAGATTAGCAAAAAGTGATTTAAAACAGGGTCGAGAGTACCAATATAGGGAATCAATTTTATTCTAGAGGTCTCCTTCCCTGATTAAAAAGGTGTGTTTAACACTCGGTAGAGTTTAATGTCTCTAATTAGAGTGTTTAAAATCAATATAAGTGGTCAACATGTTTCTCGCTTGGAGCTCGTGCACTCGCGATTCGTCAGGACCTATGAATAAAGCTATCTACAAATGGGTGGGGACTGTCTGAATAATTAGTCTCTCAATCACAACAAGTGATGTGATGAAATCATTTATCTAAAATACCTGTCATGGTCTGGTGCTACCTGTAAAAAAGGGGAAAGCGGTAGGTTAAACAGATCAAGGTTAAATCAATTGTAATCACAGGTAAACAATAAATGCGTAACCAACAAAGCGGCCGTCGAGGTGATCCGTCTCTGTCAAATTTAAAAGGATCAGTGGTGGTAACTGTTGCAAGAACGTCGAAAACGCTCTGGTTAAGTGGTGTACCAACAAAGTGAACTAAGTGACTATTCACCTGTGTGGAGCACATAAAAACATAGCAGCAGAGAAGATCAAAGGACTCACCCTATTCAGTAGACCTGCGGGCCACAACAGTGCTTGGTGGACTCTGCATGAGCCGGGGAACCTCTAAAAGTAGGTCTGGACCAAAAAGTAGTGATGAACTTAATGGTGTGGAACAGGGGAGGGAGGGGGGGATCACAACTCACAACATATAGATGGACGTGAAGACAAGGGGGGGGGCATCACTACAAAATCAATGATAAACAGTTAAAGACCACACTGGTGCACTAGTTCGCAGGTGGTGTGCGGAGGATAAAGTAGAGCCCTTCTTTTAAATGGCTAACGTACAGAATATATATTATGATCTGTTAGAATGACGGTTACAGTGTTGTAGCGCTATTGCACATATATATACCTAACATGGTATTTATTTTACGGGAAGTCCAAGATGTTCACAGGCTGTCAGTAAGCATGAAAAATAAAAATAAAGTAGCCTAACTCACTGCCAATCAAGGGGGAAACAGGAGATTGTGGGGAAAGCTACTCTTTGGTGGCTGACATGTAGTCAATGTATCAGAGTCAGCTGGTCTAAGTGCTAGAGTATTGTAGCGTTAACACACATCTCATCACACAACATGATGTTCCCTTTTTAAGAAATCAAATCTGCTTTAACGCTGTTAGTGAGCGTGTGGATTCGAATAAATAACGCTCGCTGACCATTAGGGCGGAAATCGGCAGAAAGGAAAAGCAAAAGGCGTGCGAGTAACCGGCGCAAACTTGAGTGGTAGCTCAACCATCGCGGGTCACGCAGAGTCTACAGTGGGATCAAAAAATGAGAGAGAGGGGGTGGTTAGGATACTCACGTCTGCCCCGCTTACGCCGTGCTTGTAGACCTACCCGAGCCACCAAGTCTGGGAGGTAGCGTCTAGGAGGTGGTGCAGGGGATTTAAACGTCCGGTAGGGTCACGTGATAATGTCACGTGATCGGAACTAGGTAGCGGGTATGTAAAGGTTTATAAAACTACTTAAATCCGCTATAGATGTAACGGTAGTGGGCTGAAGTGAATGGTGGACGTAACATTATCTCGCCCAAGGAAACTAGAAAGAGAGAGATAAATTAATCACTCTCCGGTATTAGCCGGGTAGTGAAACCGTGTCGGCCATCTTAGGTTGGGAAACCAGATTGAGAAAATTACTATAATTAAGCATGACTGTCAGGTATAGTAATTGATTAAAAACAAAGCGGGTGGAAATAGATGCCTGTATGTAAGGTGACATGGAGAGAGAAAGGTGTCACGGTGCCTCAGAGTGTAATGTCAGGAGGCTGAATGTCCTTGTAAATTATACAGATGTTATTGGACTTGGATGAAACGCAGTGAAAGGACGTCTGTCACAGAAAGTATATTGAGAGATGTAAATTCAGCACTTGAGTGATCCCCATGGGATATCGTCATTCATCCCAATGAAATTAGAAGACAGACGGTGTATCCATCTCTGTTCTTTCTTGAATAAATTAGGTTGAGATGAATGGGGGTTGGCTTCTAGGATAAGCCATTCAACCGAATCTGGTGAGTGTTGTTTTTCTAGGAAATGGGCACTGATCTTAGTATTATGTTTATGGCATCGAAAATTACTGCGATGTTCTGAAATCCGCAATTTTATCGGTCTGGTTGTCATCCCCACATAGTATAAATTGCAGGGGCATTTAATAAGGTATATGCAATTGCTGGTATTGCAGTTTGTTTGTGACCTCAGTTCCCAGACGAAAGTATTGTTGAGGGTGACAGTTTTATGTACGGATGTGAATATGCACGCAGTACACATACCGCATGGATAATGTCCCTTAACTGCTGGTAGTTGCCATAGTGTGCTCTGAGTAGGTTTTGTTTTTGGTCTGGGTCTAGTGCTGACAATCAGGTCCTTAATATTTTTGGAACGTTTGTACGCGAACCATGGTGGGTCAAGATTCATAGAACCTGTATTAAGGATGTTCCAGTGTTTCTTTAACACCTTGGTCACTTGGTTGGTGTTAGGTGTAAAAGTTGTGACGCAGGTCAAGATGTCAGAGGTAGTTGTCATGTTTACTCTGGGTTCCAGCAGGGCTTCTCTGTTATTATTTCTGGCCCGTTTTTTGGACTGAATGATGCTCTTCATTGGGTATTGTCTTTCCCTTAGGTTACGGGATAGAGTTTCTGCCTCGTGTTTGAAAGCATCTATACTGCTGCAATTCCTCCTCAATCTGAGAAATTGCCCAAAGGGTAAGTTCTCTTTGAGTGCTCTGGGATGATGGCTGGTGAAATGTAGCAAGCTGTTACGATCTGTGGCTTTTCTATGGAGGGTTGTTGAGAGAACACCCTGGGTCAGTCTAATGGTTAAGTCAAGGAAAGCAATATGAGAAGGAGATGTTGTGATCGTGAAGTTGAGATGGGGATTCAGATGATTAAGCCATGTAAAGAATGCTTCATAGCTTGTAGAATCTCCTGTCCAGAAGATCAAAATGTCATCTATGAAACGTTTCCATAATCGGATATTGTGGCGATATGGATTCGTGTCACAGAAGATATGTACCCCCTCGAACCAGGCCATGTATAAACAGGCCAGGCTCGGAGCAAAGGTACTCCCCATCGATGTTCCTTGGGTCTGGTGGTATAATTGACCTTTGAATTCAAAAAAGTTCTCTGTAAGAGCTAAGGTGGCACACTCAATAATAAAGGACAGTGGAGTTGGTGATTCCCAAGGGTCGCGTCCCAGTACCTCCTCAACAACATCAATGGTCGCTTGTTGCGGGATGTTCGTATAAAGGGCTTCAACATCAAGGGTGATGAGGAAGCTGATGTTGTGGGTATCGTGGGTTTGCTCTAGTATGCGTAGTACGTCAGTTGTGTCTTGTACGTATGACGGTGTACGCTTAACCAAGGGTTGCAGGAAATGATCGCAAAATTGCGACAAGGGTTCGAGGATTGAGTCAATGCCCGATACTATGGGGCGTCCAGGCACCGGAGTGACCCCCTTATGAATCTTTGGTAGAATGTAGAAATAGGGGGTCCTCGGTTCTTTTTTGACTAGAAAGGAGGCCTCCTTCTCACTTAGCCAGCCTTGACTCTCCGCTGAATCAATTAAACCAGTGATAGTCTTTCTAAGGCGTTCAGTAGGGTTACTGGAAATGGGAGTGTAGTATTGTCTGTTACCCAGTTGTCTCAAGCACTCAGTGTCATAGCCAACTGTAGTCATTATGACGGTGGCACCGCCTTTATCGGCCTGTTTTATGGTAATAGTAGGATCATTGGCCAAAGATGTAATAGCAAGTCTCTCTGCTTTACTGAGATTATCGAACCGTCTCTGTCCAGAAATCATTGTGATGTCTTTTAGTACTGCCTGTTCATAAGTCAGTACTTCATTAGGTACCATCCCTGCATGGGGAGTAAAGGTCGAGGGATTGTGTAGGCCTGAATCATTGTCAGGTATGTAGTCTTTCCCCTCAAAGAAAAATCTCAACCGGATCTTGCGGAAGAATTGGTGTAATTCGCAAGTTTGGGTAAAGAGATCTACTTTGGGGGTGGGAACGAATCCTAATCCTTTCTGAAGGACATTATCCTCCATTGCTGTCAGTTGTCGAGATGATAAGTTGACAACTAAATTTGTTTTCTGTTGGTGTGACTCCTGGTCTCCATTCCCCGTTGAGGTGGTTCTTCCCATTGTACTCTTTTATCTTGTGGGGCCCCTCTTCTTCGCCCTCGCCCTCTGCCCCAACCTCTGCCTAAAAAAGGTGGGGGTTGGTTCATGCCCTGAGGTACGAACTGAGGTAGGCCATGAGGGCCAAATTGAGGGGGTCCCTGGGGGTACATTGGATATTGCCAGAAAGCAGGTCCCTGATAAGGTGTTGGGGGAAAGAAGTTATATCCCCGTCTGCCTTTCTTCCCTCTAGACTGAGTAGGTCTCATGTTCTCAGTGCTAGAGTCACTATTGGTGGAGGATCCCCTCCTTGAGGAGTCCGAATCGATATCTGATGGATAGTTGGTGTTTGGCGGGACATAATCCTCCTTGAGATAGGGATATACTTTCTCCTTATCGAAGCGTTTAATATCTTTTTGTAGCTTCGCAACTTTTTGTTTCATTAGAAATTCTCTGTGTTCGGCTATCTCGTTGTTGAGTTCAGTTAGTTTAGATTTGTACTGGGCACCGGGATTACTTTGTTTGAGACTACTTTCGATAGACTGAATGCGTGAAAGTAGTTCATCTGCCAGTCTCTTGGCAGTATTCACAATTAGGATCAACAAGTCCCTGGTGCACTTCCATGATATCTGGGACCATTCAATTTTAAATTGGCCATCTTCCCAGAAAATTCTGGGGATGTTCTTTACTATGAGGCCGTTGGGAGAAATATTGGCCCTGAAGTACTCTGTCATGAGGGCACCGTGTAGGGTGATACGTACCCATTCTCTTTTCATGTCTGAAAGTGATTGCCACTCAGCTGATTGACTGCCTGTGGCCAGTTCGTGGTCGAGGCCAAGTATGGAGGGGGTCCGGAGAATCTCTGCTGCTTGATCATCACCATAGCTCAAGCCCTGTCCCTCCATGGCTGGATGGGTAGGGTGGAGCCAGGGATATAACATCAGTTATATAATAGATAACTGTTGGGTCTCGCAAGAAGTCGAGAGGAAATCGGATAAGTACGGGGGATAGAACAAATCTCACCCACCAATTTAGAAAATCCCACGGGGGTTTAGGCCGTGCAAAGCATTGGTTTCAAACAAGGGGGATGGAGAAGGGGGGCTTTTTCTGCTCAAAATGGAGCAGGGGGTCCAAACAGGTAGGTTGCCCCAACAGCTAGACTACCAAGAGGAGTGTTACCTGTTGTTCCTCAATTGAAAGAGAAGGTTGAGAGTGGATCATCAAGAAAGCTGGATTAGACTCCAAGTGTGATATGTACGGAGTGGGTAATCCTTTTGTTGGATTTTATTATTTCTGGCCCGTTTTTTGGACTGAATGATGCTCTTCATTGGGTATTGTCTTTCCCTTAGGTTACGGGATAGAGTTTCTGCCTCGTGTTTGAAAGCATCTATACTGCTGCAATTCCTCCTCAATCTGAGAAATTGCCCAAAGGGTAAGTTCTCTTTGAGTGCTCTGGGATGATGGCTGGTGAAATGTAGCAAGCTGTTACGATCTGTGGCTTTTCTATGGAGGGTTGTTGAGAGAACACCCTGGGTCAGTCTAATGGTTAAGTCAAGGAAAGCAATATGAGAAGGAGATGTTGTGATCGTGAAGTTGAGATGGGGATTCAGATGATTAAGCCATGTAAAGAATGCTTCATAGCTTGTAGAATCTCCTGTCCAGAAGATCAAAATGTCATCTATGAAACGTTTCCATAATCGGATATTGTGGCGATATGGATTCGTGTCACAGAAGATATGTACCCCCTCGAACCAGGCCATGTATAAACAGGCCAGGCTCGGAGCAAAGGTACTCCCCATCGATGTTCCTTGGGTCTGGTGGTATAATTGACCTTTGAATTCAAAAAAGTTCTCTGTAAGAGCTAAGGTGGCACACTCAATACTAAAGGACAGTGGAGTTGGTGATTCCCAAGGGTCGCGTCCCAGTACCTCCTCAACAACATCAATGGTCGCTTGTTGCGGGATGTTCGTATAAAGGGCTTCAACATCAAGGGTGATGAGGAAGCTGATGTTGTGGGTATCGTGGGTTTGCTCTAGTATGCGTAGTACCTTAGTTGTGTCTTGTACGTATGACGGTGTACGCTTAACCAAGGGTTGCAGGTAATGATCGCAAAATTGCGACAAGGGTTCGAGGATTGGTACTCTCGACCCTGTTTTAAATCACTTTTTGCTAATCTACATCAATCAGGCCCCCACACCCGCACTTCACCAAACGGCTGTTGGATAAAAGAACTCCGACAAAGTGCCCCTTTTTAAGGGAGCCCGTTGGGCATTGCACCGCCGGCCCGACGAGGAGCAGCCCAGATGATGAAGCATGACACCTGAAAGGGTGTGTGAGGGCATTACAATCCAACAAAAGGATTACCCACTCCGTACATATCACACTTGGAGTCTAATCCAGCTTTCTTGATGATCCACTCTCAACCTTCTCTTTCAATTGAGGAACAACAGGTAACACTCCTCTTGGTAGTCTAGCTGTTGGGGCAACCTACCTGTTTGGACCTCCTGCTCCATTTTGAGCAGAAAAAGCCCCCCTTCTCCATCCCCCTTGTTTGAAACCAATGCTTTGCACGGCCTAAACCCCCGTGGGATTTTCTAAATTGGTGGGTGAGATTTGTTCTATCCCCCGTACTTATCCGATTTCCTCTCGACTTCTTGCGAGACCCAACAGTTATCTATTATATAACTGGTGTTATATCCCTGGCTCCACCCTACCCATCCAGCCATGGAGGGACAGGGCTTGAGCTATGGTGATGATCAAGCAGCAGAGATTCTCCGGACCCCCTCCATACTTGGCCTCGACCACGAACTGGCCACAGGCAGTCAATCAGCTGAGTGGCAATCACTTTCAGACATGAAAAGAGAATGGGTACGTATCACCCTACACGGTGCCCTCATGACAGAGTACTTCAGGGCCAATATTTCTCCCAACGGCCTCATAGTAAAGAACATCCCCAGAATTTTCTGGGAAGATGGCCAATTTAAAATTGAATGGTCCCAGATATCATGGAAGTGCACCAGGGACTTGTTGATCCTAATTGTGAATACTGCCAAGAGACTGGCAGATGAACTACTTTCACGCATTCAGGCTATCGAAAGTAGTCTCAAACAAAGTAATCCCGGTGCCCAGTACAAATCTAAACTAACTGAACTCAACAACGAGATAGCCGAACACAGAGAATTTCTAATGAAACAAAAAGTTGCGAAGCTACAAAAAGATATTAAACGCTTCGATAAGGAGAAAGTATATCCCTATCTCAAGGAGGATTATGTCCCGCCAAACACCAACTATCCATCAGATTTCGATTCGGACTCCTCAAGGAGAGGATCCTCCACCAATAGTGACTCTAGCACTGAGAACATGAGACCTACTCAGTCTAGAGGGAAGAAAGGCAGACGGGGATATAACTTCTTTCCCCCAACACCTTATCAGGGACCTGCTTTCTGGCAATATCCAATGTACCCCCAGGGACCCCCTCAATTTGGCCCTCATGGCCTACCTCAGTTCGTACCTCAGGGCATGAACCAACCCCCACCTTTTTTAGGCAGAGGTTGGGGCAGAGGGCGAGGGCGAAGAAGAGGGGCCCCACAAGAGAAAAGAGTACAATGGGAAGAACCACCTCAACGGGGAATGGAGACCAGGAGTCACACCAACAGAAAACAAATTTAGTTGTCAACTTATCATCTCGACAACTGACAGCAATGGAGGATAATGTCCTTCAGAAAGGATTAGGATTCGTTCCCACCCCCAAAGTAGATCTCTTTACCCAAACTTGCGAATTACACCAATTCTTCCGCAAGATCCGGTTGAGATTTTTCTTTGAGGGGAAAGACTACATACCTGAAAATGATTCAGGCCTACACAATCCCTCGACCTTTACTCCCCATGCAGGGATGGTACCTAATGAAGTACTGACTTATGAACAGGCAGTACTAAAAGACATCACAATGATTTCTGGACAGAGACGGTTCGATAATCTCAGTAAAGCAGAGAGACTTGCTATTACATCTTTGGCCAATGATCCTACTATTACCATAAAACAGGCCGATAAAGGCGGTGCCACCGTCATAATGACTACAGTTGACTATGACACTGAGTGCTTGAGACAACTGGGTAACAGACAATACTACACTCCCATTTCCAGTAACCCTACTGAACGCCTTAGAAAGACTATCACTGGTTTAATTGATTCAGCGGAGAGTCAAGGCTGGCTAAGTGAGAAGGAGGCCTCCTTTCTAATCAAAAAAGAACCGAGGACCCCCTATTTCTACATTCTACCAAAGATTCATAAGGGGGTCACTCCGGTGCCTGGACGCCCCATAGTATCGGGCATTGACTCAATCCTCGAACCCTTGTCGCAATTTTGCGATCATTTCCTGCAACCCTTGGTTAAGCGTACACCGTCATACGTACAAGACACAACTGACGTACTACGCATACTAGAGCAAACCCACGATACCCACAACATCAGCTTCCTCATCACCCTTGATGTTGAAGCCCTTTATACGAACATCCCGCAACAAGCGACCATTGATGTTGTTGAGGAGGTACTGGGACGCGACCCTTGGGAATCACCAACTCCACTGTCCTTTATTATTGAGTGTGCCACCTTAGCTCTTACAGAGAACTTTTTTGAATTCAAAGGTCAATTATACCACCAGATCCAAGGAACATCGATGGGGAGTACCTTTGCTCCGAGCCTGGCCTGTTTATACATGGCCTGGTTCGAGGGGGTACATATCTTCTGTGACACGAATCCATATCGCCACAATATCCGATTATGGAAACGTTTCATAGATGACATTTTGATCTTCTGGACAGGAGATTCTACAAGCTATGAAGCATTCTTTACATGGCTTAATCATCTGAATCCCCATCTCAACTTCACGATCACAACATCTCCTTCTCATATTGCTTTCCTTGACTTAACCATAAGACTGACCCAGGGTGTTCTCTCAACAACCCTCCATAGAAAAGCCACAGATCGTAACAGCTTGCTACATTTCACCAGCCATCATCCCAGAGCACTCAAAGAGAACTTACCCTTTGGGCAATTTCTCAGATTGAGGAGGAATTGCAGCAGTATAGATGCTTTCAAACACGAGGCAGAAACTCTATCCCGTAACCTAAGGGAAAGACAATACCCAATGAAGAGCATCATTCAGTCCAAAAAACGGGCCAGAAATAATAACAGAGAAGCCCTGCTGGAACCCAGAGTAAACATGACAACTACCTCTGACATCTTGACCTGCGTCACAACTTTTACACCTAACACCAACCAAGTGACCAAGGTGTTAAAGAAACACTGGAACATCCTTAATACAGGTTCTATGAATCTTGACCCACAACGGTTCGCGTACAAACGTTCCAAAAATATTAAGGACCTGATTGTCAGCACTAGACCCAGACCAAAAACAAAACCTACTCAGAGCACACTATGGCAACTACCAGCAGTTAAGGGACATTATCCATGCGGTATGTGTACTGCGTGCATATTCACATCCGTACATAAAACTGTCACCCTCAACAATACTTTCGTCTGGGAACTGAGGTCACACACAAACTGCAATACCAGCAATTGCATATACCTTATTAAATGCCCCTGCAATTTATACTATGTGGGGATGACAACCAGACCGATAAAATTGCGGATTTCAGAACATCGCAGTAATTTTCGATGCCATAAACATAATACTAAGATCAGTGCCCATTTCCTAGAAAAACAACACTCACCAGATTCGGTTGAATGGCTTATCCTAGAAGCCAACCCCCATTCATCTCAACCTAATTTATTCAAGAAAGAACAGAGATGGATACACCGTCTGTCTTCTAATATCATTGGGCTGAATGACGATATCCCATGGGGATCACTCAAGTGCTGAATTTACATCTCTCAATATACTTTCTGTGACAGACGTCCTTTCACTGCGTTTCATCCAAGTCCAATAACATCTGTATAATTTACAAGGACATTCAGCCTCCTGACATTACACTCTGAGGCACCGTGACACCTTTCTCTCTCCATGTCACCTTACATACAGGCATCTATTTCCACCCGCTTTGTTTTTAATCAATTACTATACCTGACAGTCATGCTTAATTATAGTAATTTTCTCAATCTGGTTTCCCAACCTAAGATGGCCGACACGGTTTCACTACCCGGCTAATACCGGAGCGTGATTAATTTATCTCTCTCTTTCTAGTTTCCTTGGGCGAGATAATGTTACGTCCACCATTCACTTCAGCCCACTACCGTTACATCTATAGCGGATTTAAGTAGTTTTATAAACCTTTACATACCCGCTACCTAGTTCCGATCACGTGACATTATCACGTGACCCTACCGGACGTTTAAATCCCCTGCACCACCTCCTAGACGCTACCTCCCAGACTTGGTGGCTCGGGTAGGTCTACAAGCACGGCGTAAGCGGGGCAGACGTGAGTATCCTAACCACCCCCTCTCTCTCATTTTTTGATCCCACTGTAGACTCTGCGTGACCCGCGATGGTTGAGCTACCACTCACGTTTGCGCAGGTTACTCGCACGCCTTTTGCTTTTCCTTTCTGCCGATTTCCGCCCTAATGGTCAGCGAGCGTTATTTATTCGAATCCACACGCTCACTAACAGCGTTAAAGCAGATTTGATTTCTTAAAAAGGGAACATCATGTTGTGTGATGAGATGTGTGTTAACGCTACAATACTCTAGCACTTAGACCAGCTGACTCTGATACATTGACTACATGTCAGCCACCAAAGAGTAGCTTTCCCCACAATCTCCTGTTTCCCCCTTGATTGGCAGTGGGTTAGGCTACTTTATTTTTATTTTTCATGCTTACTGACAGCCTGTGAACATCTTGGACTTCCCGTAAAATAAATACCATGTTAGGTATATATATGTGCAATAGCGCTACAACACTGTAACCGTCATTCTAACAGATCATAATATATATTCTGTACGTTAGCCATTTAACAGAAGGGCTCTACTTTATCCTCCGCACACCACCTGCGAACTAGTGCACCAGTGTGGTCTTTAACTGTTTATCATTGATTTTGTAGTGATGCCCCCCCCTTGTCTTCACGTCCATCTATATGTTGTGAGTTGTGATCCCCCCCTCCCTCCCCTGTTCCACACCATTAAGTTCATCACTACTTTTTGGTCCAGACCTACTTTTAGAGGTTCCCCGGCTCATGCAGAGTCCACCAAGCACTGTTGTGGCCCGCAGGTCTACTGAATAGGGTGAGTCCTTTGATCTTCTCTGCTGCTATGTTTTTATGTGCTCCACACAGGTGAATAGTCACTTAGTTCACTTTGTTGGTACACCACTTAACCAGAGCGTTTTCGACGTTCTTGCAACAGTTACCACCACTGATCCTTTTAAATTTGACAGAGACGGATCACCTCGACGGCCGCTTTGTTGGTTACGCATTTATTGTTTACCTGTGATTACAATTGATTTAACCTTGATCTGTTTAACCTACCGCTTTCCCCTTTTTTACAGGTAGCACCAGACCATGACAGGTATTTTAGATAAATGATTTCATCACATCACTTGTTGTGATTGAGAGACTAATTATTCAGACAGTCCCCACCCATTTGTAGATAGCTTTATTCATAGGTCCTGACGAATCGCGAGTGCACGAGCTCCAAGCGAGAAACATGTTGACCACTTATATTGATTTTAAACACTCTAATTAGAGACATTAAACTCTACCGAGTGTTAAACACACCTTTTTAATCAGGGAAGGAGACCTCTAGAATAAAATTGATTCCCTATATTGGTACTCTCGACCCTGTTTTAAATCACTTTTTGCTAATCTACATCAATCAGGCCCCCACACCCGCACTTCACCAAACGGCTGTTGGATAAAAGAACTCCGACAAAGTGCCCCTTTTTAAGGGAGCCCGTTGGGCATTGCACCGCCGGCCCGACGAGGAGCAGCCCAGATGATGAAGCATGACACCTGAAAGGGTGTGTGAGGGCATTAAAATCCAACAAAAGGATTGCCCACTCCGTACATATCACACTTGGAGTCTAATCCAGCTTTCTTGATGATCCACTCTCAACCTTCTCTTTCAATTGAGGAACAACAGGTAACACTCCTCTTGGTAGTCTAGCTGTTGGGGCAACCTACCTGTTTGGACCTCCTGCTCCATTTTGAGCAGAAAAAGCCCCCCTTCTCCATCCCCCTTGTTTGAAACCAATGCTTTGCACGGCCTAAACCCCCGTGGGATTTTCTAAATTGGTGGGTGAGATTTGTTCTATCCCCCGTACTTATCCGATTTCCTCTCGACTTCTTGCGAGACCCAACAGTTATCTATTATATAACTGGTGTTATATCCCTGGCTCCACCCTACCCATCCAGCCATGGAGGGACAGGGCTTGAGCTATGGTGATGATCAAGCAGCAGAGATTCTCCGGACCCCCTCCATACTTGGCCTCGACCACGAACTGGCCACAGGCAGTCAATCAGCTGAGTGGCAATCACTTTCAGACATGAAAAGAGAATGGGTACGTATCACCCTACACGGTGCCCTCATGACAGAGTACTTCAGGGCCAATATTTCTCCCAACGGCCTCATAGTAAAGAACATCCCCAGAATTTTCTGGGAAGATGGCCAATTTAAAATTGAATGGTCCCAGATATCATGGAAGTGCACCAGGGACTTGTTGATCCTAATTGTGAATACTGCCAAGAGACTGGCAGATGAACTACTTTCACGCATTCAGGCTATCGAAAGTAGTCTCAAACAAAGTAATCCCGGTGCCCAGTACAAATCTAAACTAACTGAACTCAACAACGAGATAGCCGAACACAGAGAATTTCTAATGAAACAAAAAGTTGCGAAGCTACAAAAAGATATTAAACGCTTCGATAAGGAGAAAGTATATCCCTATCTCAAGGAGGATTATGTCCCGCCAAACACCAACTATCCATCAGATATCGATTCGGACTCCTCAAGGAGAGGATCCTCCACCAATAGTGACTCTAGCACTGAGAACATGAGACCTACTCAGTCTAGAGGGAAGAAAGGCAGACGGGGATATAACTTCTTTCCCCCAACACCTTATCAGGGACCTGCTTTCTGGCAATATCCAATGTACCCCCAGGGACCCCCTCAATTTGGCCCTCATGGCCTACCTCAGTTCGTACCTCAGGGCATGAACCAACCCCCACCTTTTTTAGGCAGAGGTTGGGGCAGAGGGCGAGGGCGAAGAAGAGGGGCCCCACAAGAGAAAAGAGTACAATGGGAAGAACCACCTCAACGGGGAATGGAGACCAGGAGTCACACCAACAGAAAACAAATTTAGTTGTCAACTTATCATCTCGACAACTGACAGCAATGGAGGATAATGTCCTTCAGAAAGGATTAGGATTCGTTCCCACCCCCAAAGTAGATCTCTTTACCCAAACTTGCGAATTACACCAATTCTTCCGCAAGATCCGGTTGAGATTTTTCTTTGAGGGGAAAGACTACATACCTGACAATGATTCAGGCCTACACAATCCCTCGACCTTTACTCCCCATGCAGGGATGGTACCTAATGAAGTACTGACTTATGAACAGGCAGTACTAAAAGACATCACAATGATTTCTGGACAGAGACGGTTCGATAATCTCAGTAAAGCAGAGAGACTTGCTATTACATCTTTGGCCAATGATCCTACTATTACCATAAAACAGGCCGATAAAGGCGGTGCCACCGTCATAATGACTACAGTTGACTATGACACTGAGTGCTTGAGACAACTGGGTAACAGACAATACTACACTCCCATTTCCAGTAACCCTACTGAACGCCTTAGAAAGACTATCACTGGTTTAATTGATTCAGCGGAGAGTCAAGGCTGGCTAAGTGAGAAGGAGGCCTCCTTTCTAATCAAAAAAGAACCGAGGACCCCCTATTTCTACATTCTACCAAAGATTCATAAGGGGGTCACTCCGGTGCCTGGACGCCCCATAGTATCGGGCATTGACTCAATCCTCGAACCCTTGTCGCAATTTTGCGATCATTTCCTGCAACCCTTGGTTAAGCGTACACCGTCATACGTACAAGACACAACTGACGTACTACGCATACTAGAGCAAACCCACGATACCCACAACATCAGCTTCCTCATCACCCTTGATGTTGAAGCCCTTTATACGAACATCCCGCAACAAGCGACCATTGATGTTGTTGAGGAGGTACTGGGACGCGACCCTTGGGAATCACCAACTCCACTGTCCTTTATTATTGAGTGTGCCACCTTAGCTCTTACAGAGAACTTTTTTGAATTCAAAGGTCAATTATACCACCAGACCCAAGGAACATCGATGGGGAGTACCTTTGCTCCGAGCCTGGCCTGTTTATACATGGCCTGGTTCGAGGGGGTACATATCTTCTGTGACACGAATCCATATCGCCACAATATCCGATTATGGAAACGTTTCATAGATGACATTTTGATCTTCTGGACAGGAGATTCTACAAGCTATGAAGCATTCTTTACATGGCTTAATCATCTGAATCCCCATCTCAACTTCACGATCACAACATCTCCTTCTCATATTGCTTTCCTTGACTTAACCATTAGACTGACCCAGGGTGTTCTCTCAACAACCCTCCATAGAAAAGCCACAGATCGTAACAGCTTGCTACATTTCACCAGCCATCATCCCAGAGCACTCAAAGAGAACTTACCCTTTGGGCAATTTCTCAGATTGAGGAGGAATTGCAGCAGTATAGATGCTTTCAAACACGAGGCAGAAACTCTATCCCGTAACCTAAGGGAAAGACAATACCCAATGAAGAGCATCATTCAGTCCAAAAAACGGGCCAGAAATAATAACAGAGAAGCCCTGCTGGAACCCAGAGTAAACATGACAACTACCTCTGACATCTTGACCTGCGTCACAACTTTTACACCTAACACCAACCAAGTGACCAAGGTGTTAAAGAAACACTGGAACATCCTTAATACAGGTTCTATGAATCTTGACCCACCACGGTTCGCGTACAAACGTTCCAAAAATATTAAGGACCTGATTGTCAGCACTAGACCCAGACCAAAAACAAAACCTACTCAGAGCACACTATGGCAACTACCAGCAGTTAAGGGACATTGTCCATGCGGTATGTGTACTGCGTGCATATTCACATCCGTACATAAAACTGTCACCCTCAACAATACTTTCGTCTGGGAACTGAGGTCACACACAAACTGCAATACCAGCAATTGCATATACCTTATTAAATGCCCCTGCAATTTATACTATGTGGGGATGACAACCAGACCGATAAAATTGCGGATTTCAGAACATCGCAGTAATTTTCGATGCCATAAACATAATACTAAGATCAGTGCCCATTTCCTAGAAAAACAACACTCACCAGATTCGGTTGAATGGCTTATCCTAGAAGCCAACCCCCATTCATCTCAACCTAATTTATTCAAGAAAGAACAGAGATGGATACACCGTCTGTCTTCTAATATCATTGGGCTGAATGACGATATCCCATGGGGATCACTCAAGTGCTGAATTTACATCTCTCAATATACTTTCTGTGACAGACGTCCTTTCACTGCGTTTCATCCAAGTCCAATAACATCTGTATAATTTACAAGGACATTCATCCTCCTGACATTACACTCTGAGGCACCGTGACACCTTTCTCTCTCCATGTCACCTTACATACAGGCATCTATTTCCACCCGCTTTGTTTTTAATCAATTACTATACCTGACAGTCATGCTTAATTATAGTAATTTTCTCAATCTGGTTTCCCAACCTAAGATGGCCGACACGGTTTCACTACCCGGCTAATACCGGAGCGTGATTAATTTATCTCTCTCTTTCTAGTTTCCTTGGGCGAGATAATGTTACGTCCACCATTCACTTCAGCCCACTACCGTTACATCTATAGCGGATTTAAGTAGTTTTATAAACCTTTACATACCCGCTACCTAGTTCCGATCACGTGACATTATCACGTGACCCTACCGGACGTTTAAATCCCCTGCACCACCTCCTAGACGCTACCTCCCAGACTTGGTAGCTCGGGTAGGTCTACAAGCACGGCGTAAGCGGGGCAGACGTGAGTATCCTAACCACCCCCTCTCTCTCATTTTTTGATCCCACTGTAGACTCTGCGTGACCCGCGATGGTTGAGCTACCACTCACATTTGCGCAGGTTACTCGCACGCCTTTTGCTTTTCCTTTCTGCCGATTTCCGCCCTAATGGTCAGCGAGCGTTATTTATTCGAATCCACACGCTCACTAACAGCGTTAAAGCAGATTTGATTTCTTAAAAAGGGAACATCATGTTGTGTGATGAGATGTGTGTTAACGCTACAATACTCTAGCACTTAGACCAGCTGACTCTGATACATTGACTACATGTCAGCCACCAAAGAGTAGCTTTCCCCACAATCTCCTATTTCCCCCTTGATTGGCAGTGGGTTAGGCTACTTTATTTTTATTTTTCATGCTTACTGACAGCCTGTGAACATCTTGGACTTCCCGTAAAATAAATACCATGTTAGGTATATATATGTGCAATAGCGCTACAACACTGTAACCGTCATTCTAACAGATCATAATATATATTCTGTACGTTAGCCATTTAACAGAAGGGCTCTACTTTATCCTCCGCACACCACCTGCGAACTAGTGCACCAGTGTGGTCTTTAACTGTTTATCATTGATTTTGTAGTGATGCCCCCCCCCTTGTCTTCACGTCCATCTATATGTTGTGAGTTGTGATCCCCCCCCTCCCTCCCCTGTTCCACACCATTAAGTTCATCACTACTTTTTGGTCCAGACCTACTTTTAGAGGTTCCCCGGCTCATGCAGAGTCCACCAAGCACTGTTGTGGCCCGCAGGTCTACTGAATAGGGTGAGTCCTTTGATCTTCTCTGCTGCTATGTTTTTATGTGCTCCACACAGGTGAATAGTCACTTAGTTCACTTTGTTGGTACACCACTTAACCAGAGCGTTTTCGACATTCTTGCAACAGTTACCACCACTGATCCTTTTAAATTTGACAGAGACGGATCACCTCGACGGCCGCTTTGTTGGTTACGCATTTATTGTTTACCTGTGATTACAATTGATTTAACCTTGATCTGTTTAACCTACCGCTTTCCCCTTTTTTACAGGTAGCACCAGACCATGACAGGTATTTTAGATAAATGATTTCATCACATCACTTGTTGTGATTGAGAGACTAATTATTCAGACAGTCCCCACCCATTTGTAGATAGCTTTATTCACAGGTCCTGACGAATCGCGAGTGCACGAGCTCCAAGCGAGAAACATGTTGACCACTTATATTGATTTTAAACACTCTAATTAGAGACATTAAACTCTACCAAGTGTTAAACACACCTTTTTAATCAGGGAAGGAGACCTCTAGAATAAAATTGATTCCCTATATTGGTACTCTCGACCCTGTTTTAAATCACTTTTTGCTAATCTACATCAATCAGGCCCCCACACCCGCACTTCACCAAACGGCTGTTGGATAAAAGAACTCCGACAAAGTGCCCCTTTTTAAGGGAGCCCGTTGGGCATTGCACCGCCGGCCCGACGAGGAGCAGCCCAGATGATGAAGCATGACACCTGAAAGGGTGTGTGAGGGCATTAAAATCCAACAAAAGGATTACCCACTACGTACATATCACACTTGGAGTCTAATCCAGCTTTCTTGATGATCCACTCTCAACCTTCTCTTTCAATTGAGGAACAACAGGTAACACTCCTCTTGGTAGTCAAGATCAAGTGGGTGACACGTTTTCCCGGGCAGCCTGCCTTATCCTAGACCTCGAAAAGGCCTTTGACACCCTCACATGGCAATCAATATCTCTTCTCGGTCCTACAACGAGCAGGACTTGGCCCTATCCTCTTAGCGTACACACAACTCTTATACACCAAACTCACCTCCTGTATTTGCATAGGGCGGTTCATATCGTCGGAATTCGCGGTACAGAGAGGCACGAGGCAGGACTGCCCGCTCTCGCTTCTGCTCTTCGCCCTCGTTGTAGAACACCTGGCAATATGGTTGTGAGAGAGGGAGTGCAATGGGGCATTCACATAGCAGATACCGTGCACAGTGTTTCCATGTATGCCGACGACCTTCTATTATATATTCGAGACATTACCGAGGATCTAACACCCATCTGGACAACACTGACCGAGTTTGCGGAAGTCTCCGGACTAAGAGTAAATTGGGATAAATCCACAGTGTACCCGCTACATCCGATCCTTCCCCCCGGGATGTCTGGCTGGGTGACCAGAGAGTGGCCTGGAGCGCAGAGGCCCCCAGATACCTCGGGATCCGTCTCTACCACACCCCGGCTGACATATTTGAAGGCAATCACCATAGGGCACTAACCAGTATTAGATCAGCGGTCGGATTCTGGCGGAGCCTCGCGTTAGCACCGATCGGCTGTGTGGCTCTAGCCAAAATGATAATAGTCCCGCGGTTGCTATACCACTTCACGAATCTACCGATAATCCCGCCCAGAACATTCTTCCGAGACTTAGACTCACTCCTCTGTTCGCTGATATGGGGTACAAACAGACATAGGATGGCACTAATTAAGCTACAACTACCCACCACACAAGGAGGATTGGGCACTCCGTCTTTCGAATCCTATTTCCTAGCAGCACAGCTGCAGTGGCTCTCCTACTGGACGGCAGGCAGACATGTTGGGGAAACATACACCACGACCGGTCAAGTGCCCATCCCAGAACTCCATCGCCTATTACCACTAGGCACCAAACCGAGACTTACATATCCCCTACAAGTAGCAGTGGCACGTAAATGCATGCAAAGGATACATCGTATGTCACCAGGGAATACTCCCCATACTCTCCTCTGTTACCGCTGGTCGGTGGCCCAAACGCGAAAACTATTACACACCTAACATGCTTCACACATGGACAGACTGCGGCCTTACCGGTATGGAGTCGCTATTCGAGGACGGACAACTTAGGCCATTCCAGCGACTTATAGACTACTACGATCTCCCCCCTGGCCAGTTCCTACTTCACCGCCAACTCCTCGAAAGTTACCGACAGTATCATAACCTCTCGACAGGAGAGCCAGCTACACACCCGGTCATACAAACAATCTTGTATATGGGAGTGGGGCGACACTTGATCACATAGCTCTATAAAGCCATCAGAGAACTCACAAACAGACCCCTAGAGACCCTACGGGCCATTCGGGAAGAAGAATTAGGGCGTCCACTACATGAGAAAGAATGGGAGAGGGCTCTTGAATACCCCAAGAAGGTGTCTCGAAACGCACGCTTTAAAAATATACAATTCTACATCCTTCATAGGGCGTATTTGACGCCAGCTCGCCTCCAAAGATTTTATCCCGAAACCCAGTTCCTATGTCCTAAATGCCACTCACAGGAAGGAGATTTTTATCATATGTTCTGGAGCTGCCCCGTACTACAACCATATTGGCAAAATGTCACTTGGAGATCTCACTGGGCTTACGCATTTAAACACCTGGGAAGCCTGCGCACCAGGTATTTTCCGGAAACAGAAGCAGCACAAAGTGCACATCAGATTTATCTCACTGGCCATTTTGTTAGCTAAACGTATAGCCATGCACTGGCGATCCCCCACAGGCCCTCCGATCGCAGCATGGGTGGGAGCAGTACACAAATGGGCAACAGCAGAGGAAGAAACACTACGGGAGGAAGCGGTGAAAGGGATACGTAAACACCCCATATCTATGGAGTGGGCCTTATTACTGCACCAATTCAAACAACCACCGCTCCATGATGACCCAGATGGCGACCTACACGCACCGATGAACCCACAATCACAAGCTCAGACCACAAATACACGTACCAGCTCTCCTCCTGCAGCGCACACCTAAAGTTGATTGTTATTAGCACCACACACTGCACCCCACTCGAAGGCCAGATGTCGGAGCGGGGCCGATCACATTTTCCCCCTCACCCCTAGTAGCACACAGATGTACCGTCTAGCGAGACACATATCGCCCTAATACCCCATCTGACACCCGTACCCAAGATTCCATAAACGTCCCCTCAGTTTCGCACCCCAGTTCAATGTAGCAATCACTTACCTTAAGACCTTATCAGTGGCAGGATATTCGTCTAATTTCTGTACGGATAGCAATGTATCATGATGTAAAATGCGAGAAATGCAATTCGACCAAATGTATCCTGATGCACTTTGTCACTGTAAACTATAAATGGCAATACAAATTAAAAAAAAAAAAAAAAAAAGGAAACAATTCAAAATGGCGGCCTGAGAATGACTGCAGGAGATTCATGACCTCACATGAAGCTGGAGGTCTCTAAAACTATTACAGGAACATTTTGTGGATCACCAGGTGTTCCTCCAGAGAAGCATCCCTTTTTGGTGTGGTAAAGCGGGATAAAACTGCTTAAAAACAAAACAGCATCTCCGACGTGATGCAGAGCTCTGGATCATGTGGCCATCTTGGATCGCACCGCGCTCCGAGTCCAATAATCGTCCTTTTCAGTAACACATCTGGGACGCAAAGGGCCTTTGCACCCGCTTTGAGCGCCCCCACCCGGGGCACTTTGGTATCATAGAAGGGGGCGCAGAGGCTTGTGCATCATCTTCTATAATACCAATAGCGCTAGTGCACTTAAAGTGCCAGCGCCTACCTTCAGAGGGTGTTCCCTCATTTGCATAGGGGTGTGTCCTATGCAAATTAGGGAATTCCTTGGACTCTGCGCCTGCGCCATATTACACAAGCGGCATAGAGTCAAAGGAGCATTCAGGAGGCGCACTGAAAGTGTGCCATTTAAAAGGTGGCGCACTGTTAGCGCGCCTCCAGAGAGCAGCCCTCTGCAGGGGGTAAAGGGCGTCCCAGACATCCCCTTACAGGCGGGGGCAGTCACTCACTGCACCCGCCTGCAAGGGTATCTCTATTACACTGTAAAAGTGCAGGCGGGTGCTGCCTGCACTGTGAAAACATGGAGCAGCTGCTCCGTGTTTTCACATGCCCTGGGGGCAGCGCATTCATCATAATAGGGTGCATTGTGATTGTTTGCTCCCGACGCACCTTTTAAAAGGTGTACCGGGTGCAAAATGTCACAATGCATTATAAGGTCCTAGGTGTTGTTTAGAAATCAGACAACTAGGCGTAATACAGCCTTTATTGGGAGACGTTCATCCGTGATACTGCAACTCTTCTTTGGCCAGATATAAAGAAGGCAAGGCAGCACATTTTGGAAGATGACAAATATTCGACAGCCAACTCACACTTAACACTTCCTGAGAATGCTCTCTAATAACAGGTTCAACAAGAACCCTGCAAAACCAATGGGTCTGGCATGAGCAGTCAGCCTTTAAGCTTGGCGATTCTTGGTTTGTTCTGTCACACGTTTTGCAAAATGTTATTAATGGGGAAGCTGGCTGGTCCTCATTAATCTTAAAAAACAAACAAATACTGGTTAAAGGCAAAAACAGTTTTTGGGTCTCTAAAAACACTCATTACCATACTAGTTCCTGTCATTGAAGGGAAATTCTTTGTATGATGATGTTCTCCTTGTGAAAGGGGAGCCTGCCATTACTCACAGTGACGTCAGTCTGTGGCTGAAGTGGACGGACCCATTTACCATTCATGCATGCTGGTGTAATTAAAATGTAAATGCCACAACAACAGACTAATGGATTAAGTTTGGCTGGAAATCCCTATAACTAGCTAAGTTATACGAATAATGTTAGTAAAATCAAAAGGTCTTGGCTAACCCCAGACCCACCCTTGGGATTTGCTAATGCTTTTTGTAAAATGTTACTGCAAATAGCGGGATGAAAAGATAGCTACATAGAGAGGCTTGCAAAGACAGAATTGTATAGATAGCTAGTGTTGGATAGCTAGATGGAGAGACTGATAGACAGACAGACAGGTAGACAGGTAGACAGATAGACAGATAGATAGATAGATAGATAGATAGATAGATAGATAGATAGATAGATAGATAGATAGATAGATAGATAGATAGATAGATAGATAGATAGATAGATAGATAGATAGATAGAAAGAGTTAGTTGTATAAATGGGTACCTAGATATAGTGAGCTGCGTATTTAGAGATGGAAAGGGTTACCTAGGTCGATTGATAAATAGAGTTGCAAAGATAGACAGAAATGAGATAATAATTTTAATGTAGGTGTTTTCTCATTGCCTCATGGCCTACAGTAACTCGACATGCACTGCTAAGTACTTCCCATATTACATTACTTATGACATGTTATATGACAGTGGTTGTTAATCTGCGGTCTGGGGACCGCTTGGGGTACACAAATACTACTCAGGGAGTCTGTGCCTCCTTTTAAAAAAACCATAATATTAACAGAGTAATAAGGTGTGTGTAAATAAAGAATCAAAATGTAAAATTAATGTTAGTGTCCTCAAATTGATTCGCGGGAGCAGTGCAAGCGCATTAAACAAGATATAGTGTGGGTCATTAGTGGTCTCAGTTGAATTTAGAAAAGCCCTAACCTTACTGTTAATTTTTTGTTGTTTATATTTGTGAATAAATTAAGATATTTGATCATTTGTGTAGTATCTTGATAAATGCTTTTTTCTGTATTGTTTTGCGTTTCAGATCATTGAAAATGCTTAGGCCTGGTTCCCCGGCTTTCAATTCCAATTTCAATAAAGATTCAGTGGGGGGGGGGGGTCCCTTGGATCCAGTAGTAATTAACTGGGGGTCCACAGAAGAAAATGTTTAAGAACCACTGTTCTATGACATCATTGATAACATCACTGCAACGTGTGAAATGACATCATTGATGACAACACTGTGCATGTTTCGTAAAGCATAAGAAGAATCTTGGCCACAGTGCATCCATTTGCTTCCGGAATACTTTTTAAATGTTTAAAGATTTTCTTTTGCTGATACAGTATAGGCAGATGTTTCGGTGTGATGGGGCAAGCACATTTTGAGTAAAGTAATGATTTTAATAAAGGGAGCAGAGTCAGGTAAATGCCAGCATTTTGTAAAGTAAATGCCAGCATTTTGTAAAGCGCACAGCTACCTCTGGAGAGGTTCCCCGGCGCTGGGTGCTATCGGGAAGATTAAGCAAGCTATTGCCCAGAGTTACATGGTGCTGGGCTAACCTGCTTCCAGAGCCGGGTTTGAACCGTGAACCCTCTGGTCTGAAGTCAAGCACCCTGGCCGCTGCGCCACACCTCTTCCACTAATAAAACAGTCTCCCATATGAGCTGCTCTACAAGGCCCAACATCACCAGCTGAGGTTTACATGTCATCTAGTCAAAACAAAAAGACAAAATGCTCTCTGGGCGAAACAAACACAAGAATAGGAAGGAAAGCTGTTGAATCAAGAGCAAGGAAACAAGATTTACCAGAATGCAGTGTTTAATTTGAGCTGGTGGTTTCCGGTTTCGGCACCGGCGTGTAATTGTCAACACTAGCACTTATGACAGCTGACTCATGGTGGCTCTGTTTGTGTAATGTAGAGATGAGCAGAACAAAAGTTGTTTAATAATTCAGCATACATTACAAACTACTAATACCTGCCTCCCAAGCCATTCTTATAGCTTTGGGGGCCTTGAACAGTCTGAATTGTCATACTTGTAGCAGTGTGATGGTTGTAAGTTGTGTATGTACTATTATTGGCAGTAGTGGCAATGGGTGGTTCAAGCTCAGGTGGCCTCCTGACGAGGGCCTGGCACTTATTCTCTCTCTCGCTCTCTTTTTTTTCTTCAAATTAAGCACTACAAGAAAGCCATTAAATCATGAGGAAGGGGTGGGCACAAATCCCTCTTACAGTCTGTATTGGATATAGTTGGTTGGTTTGCCAACAATACTTCCTTGGATTAGCAGATATTTCTAGGACAGAATGAATTTGCAGAAAGAGAGGGTTATTTGGTGTGGATTCCCCACTTGTCCCAACACAATTTGGTTATGGGTTACCAGCCAATCCGATATGCATTCTTTGATGCTAATTTTTACAGAAAAACTTTGAAAGGACTGAAGGGGCTGGTTTCTAAAAGACAGTGGCTTGGGAGTCCATATACATTAGTTTTTTTTATCTGAACGCTTTAACCTATACAAGATTGGTCTTTGGCACTACTTGTGGAGTTTTCAGACTGTGTGGCTTATAGCAGAAGGTGTAGTCAATGGAGAACTTCACCTCTACCTGCTCATTTTCCATGTATTAACACCTTTTTGAGCATTTGATCTTTCATAAATTCACATACTTGAATCATCCCCCGTCGCCAGACTGGGAATTATTCAAGCATGTGAATCTATGAAAGACACAAATGCTGGAGAATCTGGGTTACTGGTAAGTAACTAATTTCCTTATCTTTGCCCAGTAGATTGCTAAACTGATGTGCATTATGTATGGACATCACTTATTTTTTATATTATACACCTTCATTGACAAAGCACATTTGTTCATCTATCATTGTTTATTCAAACACATCGTTTCACTCATGTGTACAAGAGTCATATGGTTAGTGAAATGCAGTATACAACAAAGGATTGCCACAGATTATGATGTGCTATGTAACAACGGAAATAGAACAATTTGTTAAACCTGAACTGCCCACTTACCTACACGATCATTTCGATTGCTTGTGTCCCATTCCAAATAAATTGGTCACAGACATTGGGGCTACAGTTTATTCACGTTCCTCTCCAGGTGGCGTACCCAGGTTCTGCACTAATTCTGGGTGTTCAAACTTCCCCAAGAGTTCACTACACCCATCCGCGATGGGGAACTTCCTCTGCTTTCCTCCAAATTCAGTGCTATGTGGCTATTGGATCATATTTCTTCTGCATTGTGCGGAGGACGGGGCCCTATTGGCCTTCCAGTGCAAGGCTATGCTTCTCTTGGCCAGTGTCAGAGTCCACATCAGAAACCTAGAACCTGCCTTTGCTATGTGGCCTTGTGTAAATCCTAGTCAGCATGCTTTAGGCAGCTGTGGAATCGAATACCCCACCCAGCACTCCGCCCAAGCACACCAGGATCTCGTTCCAAAATTCCTACACCTCCGCACATTCCCATACCATTTGCATGATCGGCATAGGCTAGAGTACATCTGGGACAAGTTTGGACAATAGTGGGGAACATTTTCCCTAACCACTTAGGTGTTAAGTAAGTCAAGTGGAGATAGTTAAACTGCGTGTATTTAAGCCTCCTATTGCGAGAGGCCTTCTGTGTGCTCCTCAGTACATTCAAATCTGGGAGATGTTTCTGGGGGCAGGTTTCCCATTGGGCCCAAAAGGAGTGGGAAAGGGACGTGATCATATTCAGGAGTGTCTTGTAAAACTAGAATATCAATCTGCCCCTTATCTCATAGAGAAGGGTAACTACAGGGCTTCATGAGTGACTGGTCCAGGGTGCCCAAATCCCTACAGTTCTCGGACCAATCACGATATTTTCATATATAAATGGAAATACTGCCCCATCAGGTGTGTCCCTTCTCTGTAGTAGTCACCAATAGTGAGGTCGTGTAACTCGATCCACCCTACGGGAGTGTCTCCGAGGCCTCAGACCAGCTCAGGAGCAGGTCTCTGGGCGGGATTGCTGGAGCATTAAGTTTCACCCCTTCTGTTATAACTACATCTGTTCCAGCACTGCACCGCTATTATTCCCAACCTCGGAAGGTCGCCTGTTCCCGACAGCAGCTTGGGAAGCAGATCCCTTGGCATTGTGCCACTCTGTGATATTCCAAGTCCGCTAAATTCTGCTCCTCTAGCCATCTAGCTGCCCATTGCAGTTGGGATGCGAAATAGTATGCCTCATATTCGGTTACCCCAAGCCTCTACTGTCGATCGGGGCCTTCAATGCTGACAAGGCAACACTGTGCCTGCTATTCCCCTAGATAAAATCCCGCACATGTTTATCAAGGTCTCAGAACCAATCAAGTCATACCCATACCAGAAGATTGGCCAAATAATATCAAAGGCATGGTGACATAATCATTTTAGTCAAGGCTATCCTGGCCTTCACTGATAGGGGGAGTTTCTTCCAAAATTCCATGTTTCCTTTCAGGGAGCATAACGCCACCCCCAGATTGCCCATCTGAAGATCGTCATCATTATGCTAGATTCTAATACCTAGATATTGGAATTTGCATCCACCCCAACCAATGCCCGTCTCACCCAGTGCCTCCGGCACATCCACTCCCTGGAGGCTCAGCAGGAATGCAGTGGTCTTCTGCCAGAATGTGAATAGTCCAGAGACTCTCCCCTGGTCTTCAAGTAGTGGTTGCACCATCGCCATGTCCTACCCACCACCTCTGAGTTATAATATCATGTCATCTGCATACAGGGAGGTGAAGTGTACACCACCTGCCAGCTCCACCCCTTTCCCCGCGAGCTCTGTCCGTCTGAACTATGGCAGCGACAGGTTCCACTGCCAGCACAAAGAGCATACGTGACAGTGGGCAACCTTGTCATGCACACCTGCCAAAGAAAAACGGTTCCAACACTATCTTACCAGTACAGACCCCTGTGGTCATATGTGTGTACAGCAAGGCTATACATCTGGACCAGCCGCCTCCCAGATTCAGTTTGGTCAAGACTGCCCGCTCACTGCCTCAAACACCTTCCCCAAATCTATAGATAATGCTATGGCTGACTGCCAGTATTCTTCAGGGCTTTCCTGTAAGATGCGGATATTATCCGAGGTGCTGTGGCCTGGTATAAACTCTCATTGGTCTGAATGGACCAGCAGGGGCATAATGAGCAGGAGCCAATTAACCAGCATCTTGCACAATATTTTGTCATGCGGATTAAGCATGGATAATGGGTGGTAGGAGGCCTTATCCATGGGATCCCTGTCTGTTTTTGGGAATGACACCACAAGCATCTCTCTCGGAGTTTGAGGCAGTAGACCCTCCTCTTTCATCACCGCAAACACTTTGGTGAGGCGAGGGGCATGTAGGTTGGCACAGGTTTCATAAACTTCGTCTGGCAGCCCGTCTAGGTCCAGGGTCTTGTTCGTTGCCAAACTGACCATAGCGGCTCTAACCTCCTGCTCTGAGATAGGCTCCCCTAGGTTATCTGTTTGCTCATTCGTGGTTAGTGGGAGCTTGCATCTAGAGAGGAAGGCTTCGATGAAATCATCTGGGACTAGCGGCCCTTCTCGTATAGGGACTGATAGTCGAGGGACACTCTGTTTACATCATATTGTGAATGCTTGAGGCACCCTGAGCATCTTGGATTTGCATAGTGATTCCCCCCCCCCCTCTGATCCGAGCCCATAAGCCATACTAGTACTCACCCAGACCGGTCAGCCTCTGCGTGCTGCCATGCCAGGTATTCCCTATTACTAAAGGTCTTTAATTGCTCCACTTGGTGGACATAGTTCTATAGTAAGTATTGTGCATCGCGGTCTGGATTGGTCACAACCTCCCCCTCCAACTGCCTAAGGGTATGCCCCATTGCCATCAATTCCCTTTCCAATGTTGTCTAAACCCCTACCCCTGCCCCAGTACAGTGACTTCTGCAAACAGCCTTGTACACCTCTCATTCCGCCCCTGGGGAGAACGCTGTGCCCTGTTTCTCTTCAAAATAATAGATAACTACCTAATTCAACTCTTCTCTGAAAAAACACTCTAGAGTTTCCATGTGGGCACCAGGGGATGGGTCCTGGACCATTACATGTGTATCAGCAAAGGATTATGGTCTGACAACATTCGACACAGATGTTCTGCATACATGACCTTGGGGGCAGCAGTCCCAGTGACCAGTACATACCTGCTTTCTGAGTCCTTATCAACCTCCATGACTTGAAAAGGGACCCCGGCCTCACCCATGTCAGAACCCCCCTTGGCATACGAGGAATAGCCGGTAGCATACACCAAATCTCTCCAGCATTTTTCCAACATGAGAGCCTCATGCGCTTTCAAATGCATTTACTCAAATAAAACAGTACTTGAGCCCCCATCCTCTTTAAATAGGTGTGGAACTAAAATATCTTGAGCTCCGACCGCAGTCCTCCACCATTCCACGCCAGGAACGTGTATTTATTGATGCTACCCCTGGCTTCTGCGGGTAGGTGTGTCCCCCCTTTGAACCCTCGAAGGGGTTCCACCAGCCTTTTATAGCCAGTCCCATGTGTGTGTACTCAGTCGATCCGGTGTGGTGAGTCTGGAGTCTGGCATCACCTGTAAAACAATTCCTTCAACTCCCAATCCCCAGGACTGGCAGCAATGATCAATGACCAATTGTGAGTTGGTTTAGAAGGTGAACAACATGTATGATTCCCCACACAGCATGGGAGAAGGAGTGGAGATGCAGAGTGAACCACTGAATGCCCCCCATACTCTGTCACCATCACCTGACTACATTTCAAATCATTGCCAGCACCTGGCCTTTATTGCGTACACTCATGCTGTAATTGTTGTTCCCGTGCCATGTTCCAAGTCTCGGTGCAGGGCTTCCCCAAAGCCCCTGTAGAGGGAAGAATTTTTTTACTTATCTGTCTTAACTTCTGTGTCACATGTAGTCTGAGTCTGCAGTGGCCCCTAATGGGTAACTTACTGAGAAGACAGAAGTTAACAGAGGGATCCATCAAGGCTGTGTGTTAGCCCCTACACTATTTCTTTTGTTTTTCAATGGCTGTCTTGAATATTTATCTAACTGTGAGAATGTTTCTTCCACCCTGGCAGGCCAAATGTTCCGGTGTTACCTTTGCCGATGATACCCTGTTGTTCTCTAAACGAGCAGTTTGGCGTGAAATTACAGAAAGCCATGTAGGTGTAAATTAAGCATAGGATCAAATGTATTGGAAAAAGAGTTAGGGACTTCGATTATCTGGGTATTAGGGTATCAGAGTTGGACACCTAATGTGACCAATTCAAAAAGAGTAAGCTTTTGTTAAACCCAGGGTATGTGCAATAGCCACATTTTTTAAAGATTTTACGACTAACCCAATCTCCCCCGTACTGGAGGTATATAGATCCCAGGCCATTAGTGCTGCAATCTGTGGAGCTGAACTCAGGGGCCATAGCAATGTTGAAGACCTTGCACCCTCTGAGAATTATTTTATAAGATCACTGTTTAGGCTGCCACGGAGTACCCCTTTGTTACCCCTGCTTCAAGTTTTAGTTCTGTGATCAATAGATGAGTGCATTGCCATAAATCCTATTTTGCGTTGGGTTGGAGTTTGGCGCGTTAAAGAACTTGCACACTTTCGAGCAGGCCTTCAAGATATTGTTACTAGACAGCAAATTCTAAAAATCTCATGGTGGAAGTATATTGAAGATTCTCTTGCCAACCCTGAGCTGGAAGACTTTGGTTTAACCCAACCTGCATCCCGCACAATGAACCTCTTATTGTGAAGAAGAACGTTTGGTCCCAAGTTCAGCTCAAAAGAGTGAACTCATCCTCAGTGTAGAGTTTAACGGCATCCTTTTAAATTTTAAGTTCTATTTTAACTTTGAGGAATTTTTAGATTACCTGCAAACACCGCTCTTTAGGAAATTGTATGTATAACTTACATTAGATACTCTTCCTTTAGCATCTTTCACGAAATACTGGTCCGACCGAAAGTCAGATCATGATGAATGTCCTGCATGTACGCTCAGCAGTGAAAAGTGTTGAGTATGTTCTTTTTTTCTGCCCCACGTATAGGCTGGAGGGAATAAATAGATTAGACCTCTTTGTCTAGCTGTGGGACTTAGACATTACTGGGAAGCAGCAAGAATTTGTAAAACAGCCCATAACCCTATCGTAGTGATCGCTGTGATGAAATTTCTCCACACAGCTTGACAAAAAGATTAAAATTGCTTCAGCACTGATTAGGAAACACAATTTTTTGCTCTTGTTAATGTATTAAACTTGCACTTCTCACTTTTTACTTGAATAATGTTTACCAGCTTCTACTTGTCTTGAAAAGTCTGAAGATTTATTGTCCTAAAAATGTGTTTCCCATGTACGCTTATCTCTCAGAAAATTGCAGTATCTCCTCGGTATATGCACAAATTTTGCTCTGGTCACTTTTTAATCAAATGATGTTTATCAGCTGTTAAATTTGCTTTTAAGATTTGATGTGTTATTCTTTGTACACAAAGTTTGTATTCGACGTTTGTTTTATTTCATCACAAGATTTTATTATGTACTATTACTTTTCCGATGTTGTCGATGAATTTAAATAATTCGAACTGACAAATAAGGAAGAAAGAGTGTGCACAAGTAGTCTGCCAATGGAGGTTTGAAGGCAGGCAGGGTAGGGAGAGCAGGATCAGTGACCATTTCCAGATCGTTCATCGCGTCAGCCCTGGAGGCCCCCAGGGTCGACGATTCTCCCCCTTGCTTGCAGCGTCCATTGCCAGCACTGCTGCCAGCGCCACCTCCCTTCCTTCAGCCCTCACGCTTCTTCGTTTACAATTGGGTGTGTCTTTTCCTGTGCCTTGTGCCCGTTGTCGCTTGGACACCTTTTGAGAAAGAAGGGCGTCCTAGGTGTCTCTATCTTATAAGCTTCCAACCAGTCCCACGCTGTTGTGGCATCAGTGAAGAATGTAGTTTTGCCATCTAGCATGACTTTAGAAGTGGCATACCCATGATCCTTATATTATTCCTGTGGTTGCATCCTTCTGCGTCATCTACCCTCTTTATCAGAGCGTGGAGTTGTTGAGATGGGTTCGTGACTGTAGTTTTCACTTTTAGGGCGTAGGGCTGTAGATATGCCAGGACTGCGCTGTGTTGCTGTACCTTTTCATCCAGGTTCCACTGATCTTGCCACAGTAGTACTTGGTCTACTAACGAATGCGTCTGTTTTCAACTCCTAGGTCTCTCTAGATCTTTTCATGGCAGCCAGGATTTTGTTGTTCTTATCTGCTGGACTGCAGAGATCAAACGGCTGTTGGTCCTGTAGGTGTGACATATTCCAGGCTTCCTCCGACAGCCAGGGATCAGGGCCCTGCTCCACTCTATCCGGGGCAGCCACAGACTGTTTCCCCCTCTGGTGCGCACTCATCATGTCCACGTCTTATGGGTCAATTTCCCACCTGGTCGACAGCAGGTGGGCCTCCCTTATGACTGTCTGAACTGCAGGAAGGGCCTGCCGTGCCAGAGCGGTTTGCCCCAGTAGGAGGTGTCCTGTGAGGGGGGACACCGCCCATGCATGGCAGAGCCATTTCTCCTATCCCCCAATGCTGCATGCAGCCTCTGGCTTTCGAGAGGGTGCATTGTTAATCCACAAGGTAGGCCTCTCCGTTTTCAGGATGTCTCCAACTCCAACACCATTGCCCACCTCACTGCCCCACTCACCAGGTGGACGGTTTTTTCTAAGGGACCTTCCTTTGCCCCACCGCAGCGCTAGCTTCAGTTCGAGTCCTTGATGCTTGGGGCCACAGTAACCAGGAGCGCCCAGGCCTACCCTCATCCTGGTACAGCTTCATGCTAGCTCCACAACCTCACGGGCCCTAGTCACCATGCACGCATATCGGCAGCTTCCAGAGTTCCCCGGGGGAAACCACTACATCAGGGCATCCGTATACTTGCGAGATTCAAGAACATATTTGAACCAATATGTTTTTCCAGAAAAACATGCCCATTTAGAAGTATATACTGTCTTTACAAATTCCAAAATAATGCACAATACTATCATTCCGAGCAGGGAGAGAGTTGGCAGTTAATTGTTTTCCTGTTGTGTGAAATTCAGCACACTTTCGACTTTATTTCAAGATTATTTTTGGTTAATAATGTGATAAATGTTTTGGCTTTTTTGCCAGCTCTTAAGGCATACTTTGCATTTTGTTTACATTCTAATCGGGAAATCAAGCACGTTTTGCTGTTTTTCCTCATTCAGGTTTGTAGGAAGCTGGCTCTCTTCATATGATATATCAAAATAAGATATATTGTGTAAAGAGTCCAGGGGTTCCCTTATGAGTGGACAGGGGCTTGCTCTAACAATCCCAAAGGTGCTTTCCCAGGGGGTAATGCGTTTGAGCAGCCTTAGGCTTATCAGAGAGGAGTGTAAGACATCTAGACATCTACAAGTACACACAATAATTAATACACATAACTCAATAAGGAGATCCACACCAATTTATATAAGTAACTGGTATCTTTATATATGTTTAGGCACCAGAATCATTTTGTTCAGGTAAGTATGTTTTTCAAGAGAAATACTTTTGAGTTCAAATATTCAACACATTGTAATTTTTAGACGCTGCAATGTAATCCAGTGGGAGGAAAAGCAGTTGCTACATTCAGGTACATTAAAGCGTCTTACGGGACCAACTTCCAGGTGGTAAGGTGAGTGTTGGGCAAGGTCTCAGGCAGCACCAGCTGAACACCACCAGCTGCACTAGGGCAGCCGTGTGCAGGGGTGCCAAACAGCACTGGGTGCCCAATTTTACTCTGTGGGGACTGGTCTTTGCGAAAAGAGGCTGTAGGTTTTGATTGCGGGGGTGGAGGGGCAGTTGGGCTTAACCAACTGGAGGTATTTGGCCTCACAATGCTCAGGGATGTAGGGATTCCTTTGTTCTTCTTCTCCATGGCCCAGGGGGGTCGGGTGCAGAGGTATTCTTAGGCGTCTGGTATTTCTAACCGGGAGCAGTCGCATTAGAGGGGGCCTGCATGCAGAGACTGCAGGCGACCTTAGAAAGTTCACTGGGGATGAAACCACAGTGGACTCTGTCTCTGGAGGGCTGGGGGAACCACAATGACACCTTTCACCCACCTCCACTATCGCTTGGTGTAGTGGTGTCTTCAGGTGGTCACAAAGTCCTTTCAGGCGTCTATTGTTGCTTGCTGGATGCAGGGAGGCAGGTCTGCTACTTTTTGGGAGGTCTTGATTCCTGGGTGAAGTGCTGGCAGGTCTCCAAGGCTTTGGCGACTCAGCAGCATCCCGACAAGTCATGTTTTTGGGCAATTGTTAAAGTCAACAGTAAGGCCGGCAGGGTGCTGGGTCTTCTGTTCGTGCAGATGCGACTCTTCACGTCCATCTTCTTTTTTCAGGTCAGCAGGATCTCATTTTATAGTGCCAGGGGCTTCCTTAAACACTGAATTGAATAAGTGTTAGAGGAGTGTAAGGTAGTAGCCAATGAGTTACTGACCCCTGGGGTCCCTACGCCTGCTATATGACCACTTCCTGTGGGAAGTGGCACTAACCCTGTCCCTGAATTCCTACATTTACCATCACAAAGATGGCCACTTCTGAAAAGTCGTGTCCACCTCAGATTAGGCCACTTTAGGAGTGGTACTAGCTTGGGGGTGGCACGTCTACCTGATTAGCTAATTTTCCCACCTGTTCAGGTGACAAAGGGCTCTGGACAAAGGGGGTAAGGTTCCTCTCCTGTGAGGGGAGCAAGACCTGCATTTCACAAGTGGTAGCTTCATTGAAGCTCCCCTGCCTTGGAATGCTAATTAGCAGGTCGTCCTGTGGCAGGGGGTGTAAACACCCTTTCCCGAGCAAGCTTTGTTTCTGACCTCCTGAGAGCCAAGGCTCTCACCCTTTGGCGCCAAACACTCCTCTCTGGTGGCAGGCTGGCAGACACCAGTCAGCCAACACACCAGGGGCTGGAAGATTTTCAGGGGGCACCTCTAAGGTGCTGTCTGGGTGTATGTATTAATAAATACAAAACTGGAGTTAGTGTGGGTTTATTAATATGAGATGTTTGATACAAAACATCCCTTTCTTCAACGAAGCCATCATGTAGCTGGGGAGCTCGTTTTCACCAGTATCCAACACGTGTCTTAAAATGGCTTCCCTGGTTACTTGCACTGGTAGTAATGGAGCTGACCAGCACAGGGGCATTTCTTCTCATGCAGCTATGCCCTCACATGTAATATTAGGCACCCTGCCTTAGGGCTGTCAGGTCTGCTGAAGGGGTGAATACAAATATTACATGCACTATTAGGGGACATGGCACACAGGGATGTGTCATGTTGTGTTTTCACTTTTGCCTGCACCAAGACTCGCATCCTACAATAGCAGCCTTGCATGTGTTTGGTTAGGGGTCCCTAAGGCTGGCATATAACATTGTTTTAAGAATTATTTAACTTATTCTTGTTCCCTGGACTTTGCCAATTTATGCAGCCCTCTGCCTACGTATGAAAAGTGACTAGTAGTATGTTAACAATCATAAATCCTGTTCTAGTGGGCTCCATTTCTAGTTTGTGGGCGTGGAGACATTTTTGCATTTAGTAGTAAATTTACACTTAGAAATGGTGAACAGCAAAAAAAAGTGTAAAGTTACTACCAGATGTAGTAATAAGTTTAAATCTGAGTAAATCCATGTCTGTAAATTTACCTCTGTGATTTGGCCTCAAAGAGTATATGTTGTAAGGTGAATGTGAAAACATTGTGTAGTAGCTTACAATGTCTATCTCTCAACAGGTCAATGTGACCATATTTTCACACCAGGAATAGCCATGTATTTTCTTTCCTTTTCCTCCCCCATTAACCACAATTTGTCCAATATCACAATTATATCCGGTAGGACTGACATAGATTGACGGGCGGTTAGGTATACGTCCTGGCAAATGCTTCTGACCATTGGACTGAATACAAAAAGGAGAACCTGGCTCCGTTTGACGTTATGCTCTTATTATTTTTGAGCAACAAACAGAGCACTAACTTTTCTGTTTGTATGGAATTTTATTAAACCATTCCTTTCTTTGCAATTGTTTATATTTACCAAAAAGACTTTAGTTGCATGAGAAGTGAAGAGACACACATTTTTCAAATTAACATACAAAACATAAAAATTCACAACAGACAGTGCATGAAATACTTATATACAAACACATTTATATACAACAACGTTGGACTTTTGCATCATAACATCAAAAACTAGAATATTCTTATCGCTATCTTGTTTTTGGGGCCAAACATGTGCCAAAGACGGAATTTGAATAAACTTGTTGTGACGTGAGGGATTTGTATTGAATTGTATGCCCCATGCACACATTCCAAACATGAATGGTTTAATAAAAATTCCATTCAAACAGAAAAGATAGTCGTCTGTTAGTTGCTCAAAAATATTAAAAGCATAACGTCAAACGGAGCCAGGTTCTCCTTGTTGTATTCAATTTAGTACGGCCCTACCTGGTTCTGGTCCTTTGGGCCTATCCCCCCAGTTTCTGACCATTAGACAGCATAATCGAGGGCAGAAACATGTCAAATTCATTAGACGCTTGCAATGCACTAACTTTTTAAGATGGCTGTTTTTAGAGATACAAGGAAGAGGTCTACAATAGATAACCTCCTGTTCACAACGTTCGATGCAGTTTTTACCTGAGGTATCTACACAAGTAGAACTCACAGAAACTATGAATTCTCCTTTCTAAGTAAGTGAATCTATTCTATATTCTGTACATTTATAACATATCAAAAAGTCTCCACCCCAATAAGAGCTCCTAAGAAAACCTGCTACTTGTTTTTCCTGTTATATTAACTACAGGAGGTGTACCAAGTCTTCCGCAAAGTGCATCTCTTTCCCCTTTGTTAGGTCTCGCGAGCCAAAGGCTCGAAGATACATTTTATATGTGGGATTTTCAAAGTGCTACCCACAGTTTTTTGCCTGGCCTAAACCTTGAGTGCACGATCATCACATGCACGTGCACAACTGCTCCTCTGCTCATTGCATTCCCCCCTCCCTTCTCACCCAGCCCTTTGATGCTCTGCTCGATTACTTTCCCTTTCGCCGCTTTGACCCTTGCATTCCCCCCTCCCTTCTCACCCAGCCCTTTGATGCTCTGCTCGCATCTCCCTCCTCCCTGGGCGTGAAGGGAGACAGAGCCATCCTGCTTGATTATTGGCTTTTTTTTTTTACTGCTTCAACAGAACCAGCAGGCCACCAGTCACCCACTTCAGCTCTGTCAGTGCCCCACGGACTTTCGGTTTATGCTGCTGAAAGAGCATACAGTGAAAAGACTATGTGCCAGCTGATACGTTAAGAGCGTCTCACTCTGGGGCTCTGTTCAGTAATGATGTAGCTTTAAATTAATGTCTGCCTCAATGAGTACTTAATAATGATGAAATACAAGTCAGATAAAAAAACTTCCGCATTTCGGTAGCAACATTATCTAAGAACACAGAAGATCGTATGGCCTGTGGAACAAAGAGTTGTTTTTGTGTGACTTCCTTGTTTAAAGCACATAGTCATGGGCTCTCAATCACATGCATGATCAAACAGGGACATGCAGCTGAAATGTGATAAAAAGTTCCACACAAATTTCACAAAAGAAAACCACAAGGCTTGCGTGCAGATCAAAGACAGTTTATATGCAGCCAAAAAGGATAGTGCTGATCTTAAGGCATACGGTTATTTGGCCTGTGTGTGCTATACAAGGTCCTATCACCCCATGTCGCTGGGCTGAAGGCAACTCAAGATGCTGAAGTGCCACCACGAAGCCTGAACGTCAGTAAAAAGTGTATGCCTGTCAGTCATGATCCCATGTGCCTCATATGAATGTGACCACGGTAATCTTCTCAAAACAAGATTTAGTCGTACTTCGTATTAAGCTGTGTGTGTCAGTACAAGTACTCACCATGCGGCCTCGCTGGACATTAATCAATATAAAAATATGCAGAAGTTGCATGTCCATTTCTACACAAGCTTTCACAGCGCTCAGTTCCCAGGCACGCACATGCCAGTCCAAGGGCATACTCATGGGTTTGTCACCATTAATGTGAGATCCTGTTATACAGTCACTGAATTAGTATGTGCTCGTACCAGATTCTGCCAAGGAGTCTCTAAAGGCATGATGCACTGACACTGCAGGGTTGAAAGTCTTCACATGTTTGGGAAACTGTGTCACTCTCACCTGGTTTGACTATCTGTACGTCATGTTTCTTGCCTATATTCGAAAGTAGACTAACAGGCACTACTAGCAAACAAGTACTCAAAACTTACCACCCCTTCTGCTATGGCGATTTATAGATCAACGCAAACTACCTTTTTTACCCAAACCTTTGTTAGGTTACCAGTCCTATCACGGAAAATCTGGTTGGTTCCCTATTGGGGGGGGGGGGGGGGTTCTTGCTTTACATCAGCATGGGGCTGTACAAAAACTGTGATCCCACTGCAAGTATCTTAATTCTTGTTTGTGTGTGCAGAGTCTAAATGTTCCAGTTCCTAAGCCGTTCCTCGGCCAGGTACACTTGCATCCTTCAATCACCAGCACTAAGCGGGCATTAAAGAATTGCCACACGCATGGCAGGCACCCCAAATGTCTATGGTCACAAAGCAATATGTGCTGGCCCCGTGGCACTCTATGTAGAAACGGTTGATCACCAACAAGGCAGAAGCCCGTAAATTCCGCTCAGAAGCTTCGGATTCCATACTCTTGTGATCAATAGATTTCTTTATTTAACCACCCACGTTGCGGTTAGTTTAAAAAAAAAAAATCTTTACTATGCTGTTCTTCCAAATTTCCATGAGCACATGAGGCAGCGTGCTTTTCTTATTTACTGCACACACCCACTTGTATAAACCCTCTGCCTTCACAGTCCTTTGTTGTTCTCCCCACCCCCTTCTGCTGCTCCCCACTCCGTTGATTAAAGGGGGAAAAAATGCCCTGGATTGATGGATCCTAAAGAAAGTTGGTGATGTCAATGCTAACACTGCACGTTTTTTTTTATTTTAATTTTCTACTGTTCTAGTAAAGGTAGTACACAGTCCTGGCTCTGCTCTGTAACCTGCACTTTGACATAAGCAGCTCCGACTGGAAGACATGCAGTGTAATGTATACTGCATATATTGTGATTGAAAATTAATTTATATAATCTATTCACATTAAGTGGCGATTAATGGTTACTATAGTTACTCTTTTCCCTTGCTCCGTGCCATAAGCAGTGACTTCAAAAAAAGTCCACTTATGCCATAGGTTGACTCACTCACACTGACTCACTCTCTCTCTCATGACTCACTCTCACTGACTCACTATCACTAATTGACTCACTCTCACTGACTCACTCACTAATTGACTCACTCACTGAGTCACTCTCTCACTAATTGACTCACTCTCTCACTAATTGCCACACTCTCACAGACTCACTCTCACAGACTCACACTCACTCACTCATTGAATCACTCTCACTGGCTCACTCTCACTGGCTCACTCTCACTGACTCACTAATTGACTCACTCTCACTGACTCACTCACTAATTGGCTCACTCTCAATGACTCACTAATTGACTCACTCTCACTGACTCACTCTCTCTCTCATGACTCACTCTCACTGACTCACTCTCACTAATTGACTCACTCTCACAGACTCACTAATTGACTCACTCTCACTGACTCACTCTCTCACTAATTGACTCACTCTCACTGGCTCACTTGCTCACAAATTGACTCACTCTCACTGAATCACTCTCTCACTAATTGACTCACTCTCACTGACTCACTCTCTCATGACTCACTCTCACTGACTCAATCTCACTAATTAACTCGCTCTCACTGACTCACTCACTAATTGACTCACTCTCAATGACTCACTAATTGACTCACTTTCACTGGCTCACTCTCACTTACTTACTCTCACGGACTCACTAATTGACTCACTCACTGACTCACTCTCTCACTAATTGACTCACTCTCTCACTCTCTCACTGGCTCACTCTCACTGACTTACTCTCACGGACTCATTAATTGACTCACTCTCACTGACACACTCTCACTAATTGACTCACTCTCACTGACACACTCACTAATTGACTCACTCTCAATGACTCACTAATTGACTCACTCTCACTGACACACTCTCACTAATTGACTCACTCTCACTGACTCACTCTCACTAATTGACTCACTCACTAATTGACTCACTCTCACTGACTCACTCTCTCTCACTAATTGACTCATTCTCACTGGCTCACTAATTTACTCACTCTCACTGAGTCACTCTCTCACTAATTGACTCACTCTCACTGACTCTCTCTCTCATAACTCACTCTCACTGACTCACTCTCACTAATTGACTCACTCTCACCGACTCACTCGCTGATTGACTCACTCACTGAGTCACTCTCTCACTAATTGACTCACTCACACTGACTCACTCTCTCTCTCATGACTCACTCTCACTGACTCACTATCACTAATTGACTCACTCTCACTGACTCACTCACTAATTGACTCACTCACTGAGTCACTCTCTCACTAATTGACTCACTCTCTCACTAATTTCCACACTCTCACAGACTCACTCTCACAGACTCACTCTCACTCACTCATTGGCTCACTCTCACTGGCTCACTCTCACTGGCTTACTCTCACTGACTCACTAATTGACTCACTCTCACTGGCTCACTCTCACTAATTGACTTAGTCTCACTGACTCACTCACTAATTGACTCACTCTCAATGACTCACTAATTGACTCACTGTCACTGAGTCACTCTCTCTCTTATGACTCACTCTCACTGACTCACTCTCACTAATTGACTTAGTCTCACTGACTCACTCACTAATTGACACACTGTCAATGACTCACTAATTGACTCACTAATTGACTCACTGTCACTGAGTCACTCTCTCTCTTATGACTCACTCTCACTGACTCACTCTCACTAATTGACTCACTCTCACAGACTCACTAATTGACTCACTCTCAATGACTCACTAATTGACTCACTCTCACTGAGTCACTCTCTCTCACTAATTGACTCACTCTCACTGGCTCACTTGCTCACTAATTAACTCACTCTCACTGAGTCACTCTCTCACTAATTGACTCACTCTCACTGACTCACTCTCTCACTAATTGACTCACTCTTACTGATTGACTCACTCACTCATTGACTCACTCTCACTGACTCACTCTCACTCACTCATTGACTCACTCTCACTGGCTCACCATACCACAGGAATGTTCCACAGGCAAATATAAACTTTCTTTACAGTATCCTTGTTGCATCCTTTGTAGTGTGATCGAAGTATACTACAGTTACACATATAAAGGAATCAAGGCCGAAAGCAAGTACATTAAAATGAAGTAAATATTGCCTAGTTGACACTAGAGATATGGGAAATAGTAACTGTGGTTAATTTATATAATCTATTCACATTAAGTGGCGATTAATGGTTACTTTAGTTACTCTTTTCCCTTGCTCCGTGCCATAAGCAGTGACTTGAAAAAAAGACCACTTATGCCATAGGTTGACTCACTCACACTGACTCACTCTCTCTCTCATGACTCACTATCACTGACTCACTATCACTAATTGACTCACTCTCACTGACTCACTCACTAATTGATTCACTCACTGAGTCACTCTCTCACTAATTGACTCACTCTCTCACTAATTGCCACACTCTCACTGACTCACTCTCACAGACTCACTCTCACTCACTCACTCATTGAATCACTCTCACTGACTCACTCACTCTCTCACTAATTGACTCACTCTCACTGGCTCACTCTCACTGACTTACTCTCACAGACTTACTAATTGACTCACTCTCACTGACACACTCTCACTAATTGACTCACTCTCACTGACACACTCACTAATTGACTCACTCTCAATGACTCACTAATTGCCTCACTCTCACTGACTCACTCTCACTAATTGACTCACTCACTAATTGACTCACTCACTGAGTCACTCTCTCACTAATTGACTCACTCTCTCACTAATTGACTCACTCTCTCACTAATTGCCACACTCTCACTAATTGCCACACTCTCACTAATTGCCACACTCTCACTAATTGCCACACTCTCACAGACTCACTCTCACAGACTCACTCTCACAGACTCACTCTCACAGACTCACTCACTCATTGACTCACTCACTCATTGACTCACTCACTCATTGACTCACTCACTCATTGACTCACTCACTCATTGACTCACTCTCACTGGCTCACTCACTGGCTCACTCTCACTGACTCACTCTCACTGACTTACTCTCACTGACTCACTAATTGACTCACTCACTGACTCACTCACTAATTGACTCACTCTCAATGACTCACTAATTGACTCACTCTCACTGACTCACTCTCTCTCTCATGACTCACTCTCACTGACTCACTCTCACTAATTGACTCACTCTCACAGACTCACTAATTGACTCACTCTCAATGACTCACTAATTGTCTCACTGACTCACTCTCTCTCTCTCTCACTAATTGACTCACTCTCACTGGCTCACTTGCTCACAAATTTACTCACTCTCACTGAGTCACTCTCTCACTAATTGACTCCATCTCACTGACTCACTCTCTCTCTCATGACTCCCTCTCACTGACTCAATCTCACTAATTAACTCGCTCTCACTGACTCACTCACTAATTGACTCACTCTCAATGACTCACAAATTGACTCACTCTCACTGACACACTCACTCTCTCACTAATTGACTCACTCTCACTGGCTCACTCTCACTGACTTACTCTCACGGACTCACTAATTGACTCACTCTCACTGACACACTCTCACTAATTGACTCACTCTCACTGACACACTCACTAAGTGACTCACTCTCAATGACTCACTAATTGACTCACTCTCACTGACTCACTCTCTCTCATGACTCACTCTCATGACTCACTCTCACTGACTCACTATCACTAATTGACTCACTCTCACTGACTCACTCACTAATTGACTCACTCACTGAGTCACTCTCTCACTAATTGACTCACTCTCTCACTAATTGCCACTCTCACTGACTCACTCTCGCAGACTCACTCTCACACTCACTTACTAATTGACTCACTCTCAATGACTCACTAATTGACTCACTCTCACTGACTCTCTCTCTCTCTCACACATTGACTCACTCTCACTGACACACTCACTAATTGACTCATTCTCAATGACTCACTAATTGACTCACTCACTGACTCACTCTCTCTCTCATGACTCACTCTCACCGACTCAATCTCACTAATTGACTCGCTCTCACTGACTCACTCACTAATTGACTCACTCTCAATGACTCACTCTCACTGACTCACTCTCACTGACTCACTCTCACTAATTGACTCACTCTCACTGACTCACACTAATTGACTCACTCTCAATGACTCACTAATTGACTCACTCTCAATGACTCACTCTCACTAATTGACTCACTCTCACTGGCTCACTAATTTACTCACTCTCACTGAGTCACTCTCTCACTAATTGGCTCACTCTCACTGGCTCACTCTCACTGGCTTACTCTCACTGACACTAATTGACTCACTCTCACTGGCTCACTCTCACTAATTGACTCAGTCTCACTGACTCACTCACTAATTGACTCACTCAAAATGACTCACTAATTGACTCACTGTCACTGAGTCACTCTCTCTCTTATGACTCACTCTCATTGACTCACTCTCACTAATTGACTTAGTCTCACTGACTCACTCACTAATTGACTCACTGTCAATGACTCACTAATTGACTCACTAATTGACTCACTGTCACTGAGTCACTCTCTCTCTTATGACTCACTCTCACTCTCACTAATTGACTCACTCTCACAATCTCACTTACTAATTGACTCACTCTCAATGACTCACTAATTGACTCACTCTCACTGAGTCACTCTCTCTCACTAATTGACTCACTCTCACTGGCTCACTTGCTCACTAATTAACTCACTCTCACTGAGTCACTCTCTCACTAATTGACTCACTCTCACTGGCTCACTCTCACTGGCTTACTCTCACTGACTCACTAATTGACTCACTCTCACTGGCTCACTCTCACTAATTGACTCAGTCTCACTGACTCACTCACTAATTGACTCACTCTCAATGACTCACTAATTGACTCACTGTCACTGAGTGACTCTCTCTCTTATGACTCACTCTCACTGACTCACTCTCACTAATTGACTTAGTCTCAGTGACTCACTCACTAATTGACTCACTGTCAATGACTCACTAATTGACTCACTAATTGACTCACTGTCACTGAGTCACTCTCTCTCTTATGACTCACTCTCACTGACTCACTCTCACTAATTGACTCACTCTCACAGACTCACTTACTAATTGACTCACTCTCAATGACTCACTAATTGATTCACTCTCACTGAGTCTCTCTCTCTCACTAATTGACTCACTCTCACTGGCTCACTTGCTCACTAATTAACTCACTCTCACTGAGTCACTCTCTCACTAATTGACTCACTCTCACTGACTCACTCTCACTAATTGACTCACTCTTACTGATTGACTCACTCACAAATTGACTCACTCACTAATTGACTCACTCTCACTGACTCACTCACTCTCTCACTCATTGACTCACTCTCACTGACTCACTCTCACTGGCTCACCATACCACAGGAATGTTCCACAGGCAAATATATACTTTCTTTACAGTATCCTTGTTGCATCCTTTTGTAGTGTGATCGAAGTATACTACAGTTACACATATAAAGGAATCAAGGCCGAAAGCAAGTACATTAAAATGAAGTAAATATTGCCTACTTGACACTAGAGATATGGTAAATAGTAACTGTGGTTCAAGCATGCAGACAGCGGGCTTCTTTGCAATTACATTAGAAATGCTAAATTAACAAGTGTCAGCAGGAAACAGACCAGAGGCGCCACTAGGGCAGAAGCCAGACAGAACCATCCTCCTTGATTGCTGTTTCCCCTCAGCGGAGTCCGTGCTGCATATACTTAAGGAGCCTGCGAGGTTAATAAGGTCACATTTAAAATTCTGCTTTGGCTTACAGCGCTTAATATTCCACTGCTCCCACACGCAGGGTACCAGAAGAAACGGATATGGTGTGATACATAGAAGTAAGAGGGAACAACTGTCAAAATTGAAATTACAAAAAAAGGAGTTTTAATAAAGGCGCGTTGTTAGAAACCTGCATGCCACTGTACAACATAAACGTTACACAAATATACTAAGAAATATACAATTTTCTTTGTACAATATTTCTATAGTGGATTAAACACTTTAAAGTTTGGTGAATGGGAGCCCCACCATAAATCAGTGTGACTCTGGCCACACCTAACACATGGCTACCCTGCCTCGTCTAACATATAGGAAAACATCTACAAAAAATGCTTTCATTTATTCCAAATTATAAACACTTAATTCTGATAACAGAAATCTACACATTTTTTTCATACGGTACCATACGAAAATGCACCTCCTTATAAACCTTCCATTTTCCTTCTACCTAAATGGAATTCTCTTTTCACTGCTCCTATGGGACAAAACAGCAACTTCTCAAGGAGATAGCAATCTTAAGTGCCAGGCCACATGTCTTTTATTATGCTGCCACTGTCTAAACAATTGGAACTTTTGACACCACGCCAGACTTCTTGGGGCAGGGAGGAACTGATAACAGTCAACAGTTGTACACTGGCTCAGTTACTGCTCACACATTAAGCCATGGGTCATGACAAAGGAACATGCAGCTTTGTTATACCCTACATCCTTATATCCCAACTTTTAAGTGTGCTGCCTCAGTCTCTAACAGAAGTACATTTAAGAAACAATTGCAACATTTCACACCACGCCACACTGCTTGGCACATCTTTCTTTCTTGAAGCACAAGGTGTGAATACATTTAAAACAGACTGAACTGATAGAATAGCCTAAAGGCAGCATTACGTTTTTAGCCAATTACAACGCAGCTTTCTAAAACAAGCATTTGCAAAGCAATATGTATCGCATTTGCGAGAGTTTAAGCTTTTAGCATTGTAAATGGCAATGCTTTTATTTATGTTTTAAATACCAAAAAATAAATAAGAGGCATTTTCATATACAATGCCAAGAGCTCAAACTTGCGTAAGTGCGAGACCTATTGCATTGCAAATGCTTGTTTTTTAGTTCTCGCCTGACCCAGCGCATGCGCTGGTCTGGCGAGACTTTTTGAGAGGGCTCCAAAAAGTGCTACCAGGCCAGTCTAGAGCTACAGTGCATGTGCGCGGGCGCGCGCGCCGTGCTTTTCCGCAATTACTTTCACTTTCGCGGCCGCACGGCCGCTTTGATGTTTGATCAAGATTGCAATCACTTTCGCGGCCGCCTGTCTGTTCTTTCATCCCTGTCTCAGTTCTTTAGTTATTTTGCCTTCTTCCCTTGAGGGGCGGTGGATTGATGCACCAGTGCCATCCTAAAGCAAAGAGCCTTGCAATATGAGCTGCCCCTGCATAGCAGAGCGCAAGAGTGGCCCCTGAGCCGTGCAGCCTTCCCTGTATTCCTAAGACTTTATACGGACATCAGAACAAATGACAGAGGAAAGACGAGGTTTCTTTACACTTTGTCTTTCTTGTGGAGGGTTTTGCTCACTCGTATACATGAATCACTCCCGACATGACTGGGTTCCAGCGGGATGCAGAGCGTTTACTTCACTTTGAGAATCCTAGTTAGCAAAGCAGTGTTTACACAAGATCCCAGCCCCCTCTGTGGCCTGCGGTATTCAGGGCCTGCGCTCGCACAATTGCCGACAAATGTCACAAACAGGACCATTAACTAGTATTAATGACAACCCGACTGAGAAACTTGAATATAAACCAGAGACGTTGTCCTTAAACCAACAAAAGAAACACCTGCTGAGTTTCTGCTTCCTCACAACGTGTTTTGTCCGACTCCGGCGTGAGCGCATTGGGTGTGATTAATGGTAGACGTCTCCCAGTTTGAAAACCCCCAGATGCTCGCGATGTACAGCACGGATGCTTCATCTCTGCCTAGATAGTCTGATAAAAATCCCCCTGAACACCAGAGATCCATAAAGTAAATGCTGTCTGAGTCAAATGTTGAATTGCAGATTTTCTTTTACGTTTTAGTTGAGCAAGATGAAGCGACTCATTTATTCTAGTTTGATGGGCACTTTTGGGAACAGGCATGTGTTAGTTTGGCACATAAAATGTGCAATAAATAAATGCTGTTCATTGGTGGGAAAAAAAAGAATATCTTTTATTGGAGTTGTTTGTTTAAAAAAAGACCACGAAACCCTCAGAATACTCTGCACAATCCATTCAATTAGGGAGGAATTCGGAAAAATGCTCAACCTATGACTGGTTTTGTGTGCTGACAGTATTTGTGCATTAGGAAGCAGCCAACTCAAGTGGCTAGCATTCTTTACGTTTAGACCATCCTTCCCTGTGATGTCGCACAAATCATTAGCAGAAATGAAAGTCTATGCAGAAAAAAATGGTCCAGGTGCCGAACTACTCAATAGGTAATTTTGACCAGTGTAATCAGTGGGGATGTAGTGTCAATCAAAGTAGTTCACATCTATCAAATCAAGAGACAAGGCTCTCTTTCTTTCTGGAGCAGAGCAAGAGCTTAGGTGGTGCACAATTTGGCTTTAGGAAATCACACAGTCCGGAATTCGCTCTGTTGGAGGCTACAGAAGAGATTCGTGGAATCTTGGATAGAGGTGGAAAGGCTGCTGTGGTCCTTTTGAATCTATCCGCAGCCTTTGACACTGTGAGTCATCAAGTCTTCATTCACCGTCTAATGGAGATCTGGATTGCAGGAACTGCCCTCAAACTCTTTGTATCTTTTCTCAGCAACAGAATCCAGTCAGTCTCTTTGGGAGACTATACTTCTAGTTGGGTCTTTTTGCCATGTGGGGTCCTGCAGGAGACCTAGCCGAGCCCCACATTGTTCAGCATTTATGTGGCTCCACAGGCAGCATTGATTAGATCCTTTGGCTTCAACACAATAGCTTATGCGGATGACCCGTGTCGGAAAGTGGGTTTCTGTTGCAGTAACCCACCCACTTTTTGCCAGACTACTGATGCACTTTCACTTGATGTGCCCTGGGTCCCTGTCAATCAGGTTTTTAGGTCTCGCCTGATCCAGCGCATGCGCTGGTCTGGCCGAGACATTTAGTAGCTGTTTTTAAAAGTGCTACCAAAGTGGCCACCAGCTTACTGTCACGCGCACAAGCGCGCGCATCCCTAGGGGACTTTAGCGCGTCATCGCGATCACTTTCGCTTTCAGAGTGATCGCAATCACTTTCGCTTTCACAGCCGCGCGGCGTTACTTTTACTGTCGCGCGGCCAATGCTTGTCTGGTTATGTATGCTGTCTCTTATTTTCCACTCTGTGCTTTCGTTCTCCGCCTACCTATCTTACTGCCACCTTCTGTCTCTTTCATTCGATGTCAGTTTCAAGATGCATTTTCTCTCTCTCCTTTCGTGCTATGTCCTTTGATATTCCTCTCTTTAAACTACTGTTTTGCTCTCTCCCTTTCTCCGTCCACCCACATTCCTGTCTCTTCACTTACCCTCTCCCTCGTTTTCTGTCCTCTGTGTGTCTGTTTTCGCCTCTCTTTCGGGTTCCATTCTGTCGCCTTCTGTTTACCCCCCCATGTCTTCCTCATATGCCCCAGTGCTTTGTGACTTTCTTCATTTTGTATTATTAATTCACCTCTTGTGTTCCTACTCTAGGAAGAGATTTTCGATCCACCATACTTCATTCACAAAGAGCGCACAATCTACTTCTGTAAAATGACCGGGTGCGTGAAGCGTCCTTAGCTCCTAGTGAGTGAATCAATATAATTGTCACTTGACCTCATGCCCTGGCTCTTCTGTCCTCTTTTTCCTATCTAGTTCCACACACAAAATACATTCATTCACAGGCAGAGTCGCAGACGCTTAAACGTGTGCACGCACTTACACACACCTCTATGCACAGACATGCACTCGCTCACATATACATGCATTTTGTACCCTTACGCTTGCACACAACGACGTTTCCCCAAAGATAACGCACATATATACATATATAAACACAAACACACTCTTTTTTCAATGTTGCACACACACTCACTGCAATGTACGCTCACTCAAACACACACAGGCAAAAAATACACATTGTTTAACATACACACATGCTTACACCTCTGCCTACTCCTGTTTGCCCACGCAGGCACCTACACACAAAATTGCACACATCCTCGCTCTTGTACAGATACACCCATTAATATCCCTTTGACCTTCCACAAACACACACACATTCATGTGTTTTAGTTGCACACCATTTAGCTCTTCATCTTTTTTTCCGCACAGTCGTATTTTAAACATTCCACAAGTTAATTAGTTATTGTCAAAATCATTCTCTGCTTTCTACCTCGTCTACTGGCATCTATAACTAAGATACAATTTTCATTGTGCATCTATATGATCATAAAATAAAATGTGTGCCCTATAGATGCTAGTCGTAATGCATGCATCCGCTCTGGTTGTTCATTCCTTTCCATATACAAATGAGAAATGGCTCAGTCATGCACCTCGTAGGGCGTGCCTCGAAGCACCACTCAGGTGTATCGTTATGAATGAATGTGCTCGCGCGCTGGATGGTGATGTTTCTGTTCTCACAAAGCTAGACAAGGAAGTACACTACCAATGCCCAGCATTACACACGCAGTGCTATACCTTTTACATCAGGGGTGCCCTCCACACTTCATTTCCAACGTGAGCAGACGCTTGGACATGCAGTTAGAAATAACCAGTCTATTTCTTAAAAGACAAACTCACACAAATGCCCCTCCCCAAAGAGCCAGTGTGCCCTCCACTATTTCAGCCAAGAAGTGGCACGTTGGAGTGATTGAATTTTCCTAGTCGCAACAAGTTGGTTGTCTTGGCTCCGTAATTGGTCGGTTCGTCCATTCATTCATACATACATTAATATGTTTCTTCGTTCATTTATTGGCTGTGGAGCATCAGCCTTAAAAAACCGACACAGTGATGCTTCCACGAGATCGCACGTGGGTCTCTCATGTTAATACCACCTTGCTAACGAAATCGCACATCTAACCATAGACTAGCAACGTTATTCCAAAACGGAAGCTTACACACAATTATCTCATCAAAGTCAGTTGGACATCCGGCTGCCAACCCCCATTTAAAAATCGCAATCAAAGCGCGAGTACTCCCGGTAGTTTTATCATTTTAGAATTCATGTCTATAACATATTTAGCAAAATAAACAACAATGGTGCATATTTAAAACGCAAGCTAACAAAAATCTCACTACCAATAAAAACAAATGGAAACATATGCTCATCTGCAATCTTTGTCTTTATAATTGCATTAAGGGTGCAATAGTTATGTGGCTAATAGAGGTCCCTTTACAACTCCACATGGACACCTAGTAACAGCCTGTGGTACTGCACCCTTTATTGCTTCCTAGATTTTATTTTATTACTTATGGTACTGCTGGGATATTTTTGGACAAAGAAAAAAATCTAACAAACATTATAATTTGCAATGCCAGTAGCTCAAACTTTCCCTAATGTGAGACTTATTGCATTGCATATGCTTTGGCATAGCCAATAGGTCTCGCCTTTGGGACCTTATAAGTGTTTAGCCATGCAACAGTTGATAGCGTTGTGCCAAGGATATTGTGCTGCATAACGAAATACTTTAAGGTCCCAAAAGCGAGACCTATTGGCTATGCCAATGCTTGTTTAAATCTACAATGGGGTCAGCCTGCAGTAGCACACTATGATGCTATTCCTGATCGCTTTCCACCATTTAATAAAGTAGTGTTTTCCTATCTGTTACCCTTTCTCCAAGTGTATCTAGATGTAAAATTGACAGTTTGTTTATGGCACTTTAATCTCTAACCCAGTGAAGAGGTATATTTGTGAACCAGATAGAAATGACATCACTGTACCTCATGCAACTCATCTAAAAGTGAAAGTGGTGAAAATTGCATAGCTTAAGCTATCATTGTAGCTCAACCAGACAGATGGCAACATTTTCTTCATGGCTTTGTGCCTGAAATACATGGAAATTCAGTGCATCAGCTTCATCAGGTAAATTCCACATACAATACCATATTAATGCCTGGGAAGCAATTGTAGTATGGGAGAAGGGTGCCATCTTAAGTAAACAAGAAAAATCAATGGTATCTAAAAGAAAGTATTCTGCTCTCTTAGAGGATTAAAGATACAGAGTTAATATGGGCTAGCTGCATCAGTCTTGTTTCTGTCATGGCAGAAACTGACCAAGCACTCCGTGTCCCACTCTTGAATGTGAATTTTGACAGTCCAGATAGAGCATAAGCCATAACCCAACTAGAGTCCATCATAGAAGAAATCCTTTATGATTCTGAGTGTGAATCCCTAGCTCAAAATTTGACATCCTTGGGCCTACGAATAGGTGAAAGTTGGTCCTTAAAAATCCTGTGTAGGTTCTGCTCAGCCTGCTGTCTTTGCTCTTACAGATGTTATTTTGCTCATGGGGTGTAAATGTACAAAAGTAGGTACAATGCCTGCCTTTTAGAAGTTAGATAGCTTTTGGTCATGCCAATAACTTACATTGCTGCTCCAGATGACTATTTAGCATGATTTCACTCATTTAGAAGTATTCCAGCCTTGTGCATGTTACCATGTGGATTACAAAGCCTTCTAGTCTTTTTGTGTTAACACACACAGCACTTTGTTTCCCCTCTGGTCAGGCTGGCACTTTGGTAATACTCATGTCGCCTACTTTGATTGCACTTGCATTTGCTATCTTGCTCATCTGCTATAAATGTACTGCAGTAGGCAAACTTTAAATTTATGTGGCGCTTTATCATGCCACATTAATTGCTGCTCCAAATGAAATTTTGCCCATTGGGCGTAATGAGTTTAGACTAAGGAATATATTTTTCTTGACCTTCAGTCAACTGTTTTTTTCGTTTAGAACACGCAGTTAAATTGTGCTTAGAATATATCAGGTTAGTCAGTAAGAAAGCTAATCAGCACTCTGCTCTGAAATCTGGACAGTTACTTGATCTGGTGCCTAGTTCCTTGATGGAAGGCCAGGAGGGATGCAATTGAGGCACAGTTGACCAGGAGAAGAGGCAACATTCACCTGCCCACCTCCAGGTCTGATTGCCTAAACTTTACTTGCGTTCTGATGGCTTTCTCTTTAGTTTTGTTTGCCCTCTGTAGACTGCTGAAATGCCTTTTATGAATAACTGCATTGTTTAGAATTATATAAGGCTGGAGTTTGTTTCCAGCAATTCTTATGACTCAAAAGTGGTTTGTGTTGCATTTGATTGCTACCCAACGGCCGGTTGAGCTCTCCTTCTCCCAAGTCACCCTCCCTCCCTCCATTTAAAAATGCAGGTGTCGTGAACCACCTACCCACATGCGCATTGGTCCTCACCCAGTCTTGTGGCTTCAGTCCCGTCCCCATTGGTCCTACCCTCCTGAACCCTTTCTCCCAGAGCATCTAACCCAGGCTTCAAGTAAAAAGATGAAGAGGTTGGGTGTCTTCCTTTGACATCTTCTCTGTTTGGGCCTGTTAGGGCCAGATAGAGCCTTGGGCCAGTAAACCAGCCTGTTGCACACCCCACCGCCCCTTCTATTTTTGTTTGATGCCAAATACGGTCCTTCCGAAGTACCTCTTTTTGATACCCTCTTACAAGGTTCTAATGTCACCCACATGCGTCATACCATCATGGCACCTGGGTGTAACACAGACCCATGTATATGTGGTATGTCATTGTTCCTTGGGCTGCTCCCTTGCTGCTCCTGAATAAATTTGCTAGAGCATATGCTATGTCTGGCGCGTAATGTGTGTACCTAAGGGTTGCTTTCTACCTCTCCTGGGTGGACTCCTCAGAGCCTGTATGATGACTGGCCATAGAATGCCCATTCCTTTGGATCACTTCATGTTGCTTGTGGATGGACTCCGCAGAGAATATATGCGGTTAGTTGTATAATGCCCATTCCGATGGGTTGTTTGCTATAGCTCCTGGTTGGACTCCTCCTGTCATATTTAATGTCTGGCTGAATAACGCCTATTTCTATTGTTTTTTTTCTGCTCCTCTTTGGTAGACTCCTCAAAGTTTATGTATGACACAGGTTTTATAAAGCCTTCTTCTATGGGCCACTCCCTGCCACACCGGGAAGGACTCCTAACAACATATACATTGCTGACTCTATAATGCTCGTTTCCATCCGTTGCTCCTCTGTCATATTTATGTGGACACCTCCAAGCATATACAATGATTTGGTGTAAAGTGGTGACTCTTTAACTGCTGCTGAGTGGACTTTATCATATGCACCATGGTTGGTTGTATAATGCCCTCTATCATGGGCTGCACCCTACCACACCTCGGTGGACAGACACATGCTATGGTCATATATTAGCAGCTCTTTTGTTGCTCCATATTAGACTCATCAGAGAGTAAACAATAACTGGTTTGATGTTGATCATTACTATGGGTAGCTTCCTGGTACTCCTTGGTGGGGTCCTTAGAGCATATAGTATCACTGGTTGCATAATGCCCATTCCAATGTGTTTTTTCTCTGTCTATTTTGAGGACTCCTCAGAGCATATACTAAGAATGGTTGCTTAAAACCTACTCTTTTGCTTAACCTGCATAGACTTTGTTGAGAATATACTATAGCTAGTTGTTTAATATCCTTCCTTATGGTTTGCTCCATGACGCTTCTTTGCCGACTCTTGATCATATTTTTGAGTATCAGCATGACTGTAGTTACATAGGTACCACCCTGCACCTATGAGCATTTCTGTAGCCCCATTTCAAGATGGTTCAATTTATTATTAAGACCACTCCAAAGATAGTAAGTATCCACATGCGCAACTGTTTTTGTTGCAACTATTTTTATCTGCTACCATGTGGAAGTGCAGCCAACCCCTAGCTAAGACATTGTTTGAGCAGTCTTTGCCATACTTGCAGAACACCAAAACACTATTCGCTTTGGCCAGACTTATCCATCCCAAGACATCTAATGCATAAGTATCATATTGCTTGCATATTTTTGTTTTGCAGACACAGATAGTAGTACACATATACATAGCAGTAATAGCATACGCATTAATAATACATGATTACAGCAAGACTTTGATCCTCGTGCATGAGATCAAAACACTATTGATAAAGGCCACATGAGAATTGCAAAATCTTCAGTCCATACCAGTAGCTTGCTATCCATCTCAAATATGCTTTGGTGCCTTGTCAGAGGTATGAAGTGCTATTTAAGGGTAACTGTAGTACAATATGATACACATCATCAAACAGAACCCATTAGACAGAACAGAACCTGTTAGACAAAACACTGCATATGCACCCGTCACATTTCAGAGGCACCATATAATTCGACCTAACAAGCTCACAACAGCATCCCACTCTTGACAAACATTGTACAAGTCCACAACAACACAAAACCTACTAAACCAAACCCGCTCAACACCCTACAGTTAGTTTCTGTAAAGGAATTCTGTCTACCCTAACTAGACACCTTATTCTTAGTTATGTCAGATTCATACTTCAATCTGGGCAGTGCTCATACCCATTGTCCCAGATGCCATGTACCCAAATTGGTAAAGACCTACGGGGAGCGGAGGAGGAGGGTAGGTGCCACGATTAGCACGCACATCCAAAACTCCCGCCAATGTGCAGATCTTCTGTACCATCTCATGAGGCATAATAGGGCCTCTTTTTAGATTGGACAACCATTTGAATCTAAACACAAGTAGGTACCACCCTCTTACGGGGGATACTTACTAACAAACTAAGTGTGGGGTTGGCAATTCACCCTTGTTTTAGATCCTAAAGAAGCGCCGCCGATCGTTTTGGCCAATAGAGGCATGACACGTGATGACCCGTGTTTCTCCTTACTAAGGAAAATACACAAAGCTACGAGGGCACATTGCAACCCCTCTAGTAGTAACCAACCTATCAGGTTTTTTAATGTGACAGGGGAATCCATTTATTAAAGGCTGAGGTGATATCCCCTAATCAGTTTTAATTCACTCTGTCACACACACTCTACACCACCCCACTTGGACATTTCTTGCACTCATCAAATGGCTATAAAAAGCAGAAGGTCTCTGCCAAAGGGACCCTTTGATGGACCAGTAGGGCACTGCAGCGCCAGCCTGACGAGGAGCACCCACCCGATGATGAAGCATGACAACCTCCCCAGGCAAGTGTGAAAGCAACAAGAAACAGTCTTGTTGACTGTCCCGTTTCCTTTGTCCTGGACCTTGACTCTCTTTTTCCTTTCTATGTCAGGAACAGTGACTAGTTATGTCCGATTCATACTTCAATCTGGGCAGTGCACATACCAATTGTCCCAGATGTAATGTACTCAGAGCAGTGCATTTACCACAACCACACTACTCATAATAAAATGAAAACAAAATCGGATTCAGTCTATGATGAAATCCTCAAAACCAGGGTGTGAGGATATGGTGCTCTACAAGGCCATACCAATTCCAAAACATGCTAAACAATTAGCTATAAAACAATTCAACATAACGTTTGGTGAAGATAAGATTTGTCTAACCAGTTTGATGTTCATTCATTCATGTGAATGAACCACAAGTGCAAAGTGTAAAATGTATTTCAATCTTTGAAGAGATAAACCAGTTTATTTTTTTGTATTGTATTTGTACCTCAACTAATTTCTGCCTCAGAGGTTAGATAACAATGTCAATCCTTTGAGCATAGCACCATAATAATAGCTTCATGTCAATTAAGGGCATCATAAAGCATCAATTGTGCAGTGAAAGTTTTTCTAAAGAAGGTTGTTGGACTTCATTTACATGGGCAAATAATGAACTTCAGATCAGAGAATATTATGGTGTATCCTTGTTCCATCAAGTGATTGAAATAAATGTTCTTCTTCAATTAATTTCAGAAAAGTCAGCTAGAGCAACTTTTTCTTGCCTATAAGACTTTGGAGAGGGCAATACATGGGATGGCAGTGGCTCGCTCTGTGAACACTTTGCAAGATGTTTCATCAATTATTGACTACTACTGTACCAAGGTAAGGAGCTGAAAGTATTTCCTAAGTGAAGCAATGTTTGGCATGTTTTATATTTGTAGAGTCTCTACAGTGCTGCCAGATGTCCTTGATGCTATAGCAGAAGATTTGGTTAAACAAAATATGAGAAATGCACATTACTTTGAAAAATCCAGCTACTTCTTTGAAAGACATGGTTTAGCATTATAAGATGCTAATCCCATAGGAAGGAACAGAACTGTGGGCATTGCTGCAATATGGAACCTACCACAGAGAAACTTCGCAGATTTATGTGTACCACCTGCTACAAACTTCAGACCGTATGTAATTTGGACAGTTACAAATGAAGCTTCATCAGAATTTTGCATTAAGGAACTTTAGTTCTTGAGCTAGGCTCATAGGGCAGGATGGATGGTATTTAAAAAGTAGGACTTGAGTTTAAGTTTACATGCCCTGGCAGTGAAAAGCTCCTAAAGTCGGTTTTCACTGTGGTAAGACTTATCGCTCCCATTGACTGACACTGGGTTACCTTATACTTGTAATAAGTGCTTACTTTGGGTTGGAAGCAGATAGAGGTATACTGTTTAAAATCAATGAATTATAATCTAAAATCCTCTTTAATGGTAAAGTTAGATTTTATCTCAACCACTGGGAATCGCTTGGGCTGCATCCCAATTCATTGTTTTTCACTCACCTTACCACCTCAGTTTGGACCCTGCCATATGCAAATCAGTCTTGATCATCCTCCAATTGGAGCAGTCCAACTCGGACTGCAATGCCGGGTCCTCCTTAAACTGGAATACAAGCAACCTAGCATGGGTTTCTTGCCTATTATGGGCTCTTCAGCCAGGTATAGCTTGATTCCAGTGAGACTATGAGCACAGGACCCACATCTGGGCATACCCTTTGCACTAAGGGCGCCAACTGTAACAACAACAAGGTGATGGATGGAATGCTTGAAATAATCTCAACCAGTGGCTGGGGCCGCATCCTAGGTCATCATTTTTTGTCCACCATACCACTGTTCTGATTGGATTAGGGTCATGACTGATTTGCATATAGCTGGGTCCAAACCGAGATGACATAGTGTGCTTAATAGCGATGAATTGGGATGCAGCCTCAGTAATTAGCAGAGGCTGAGATGAATTCAAGTATTTCACCCATCACTTTCTTTTTTTACACTTCAGTGTGTCACCCTAAGTGGGACGAGTATGCCCAGACATGAGACCCGTGCCCACTGTGTCAATAGAACCAAGCTGTACCCGACTGATGAACCCATAACTAGTGCAAGAATGGGCATGGGTTGCATGTGTTATGGTTCACGGAGGACCTGGCTTGGGTGTTCGGACTGGACTATTCTGATTAGAGCAGGGACATGACTGATTTGCGTATAGCTGGGTCCAGACTTTGGTGACAGGGAACCTTACACACACAAAGGCTGGCACCAGGTAGAAATATTGGACACCCCAGAACAAATTTTCAAGTAACTTCTGGACCTGTGTAAGACTCAGAAGAAGGACTGCGCTGCTGCCCTCATGCTGGAAGGACTGCCTCAGTGCCCTGCTACTGGAAAGACTGCCCTGCTGCCTGAGGAAGGGAGAATGCACTTGCTCCTTAAATCTGGGACCACCAGAATGACTCCAAAGGCTAGGCAGCTGGTCTCCTGGTTGAGCTAAAGCGGCACAACAAGTCCCAGAGGTCCTGCAACTTGCTTGCCAGCTGGTATCTATTGGAGAGACTTAGAATTTTTTTTAGCAAACCCTACTCGGATAACCGTCAGGAGACTGGGACGTACCAGCAAGCCAGTCTGGCCAAGGTGCATCTCCTGTGGGATCGACTTTGCTTTTAGTTCCTGCTACATTCTTCTCCGCAGCAGTAAATTCTCTTCAGTGCGATCTTCTTGTGACAGTGTCTGGCTTCATGCAACCCACTCAGGCTACAGCTTGAAGCCTTGTCCCTCAGGGTGAATCTGAGCTCCAGAAAAACTTCTAAGTCCAAAGGTAGAAATTTTCACTGGGCTCGATGATGGCCCACATCCCATCGATGACAACTAACTCTTCGGCTTGAGAACCCATCTTCTTCTGAGCTCTTCCCAGCCCTGTTAAGAGCTTCACTGAGACTTCATATAGTGGCTCCCCATTGTTGCGACAAGTCCTCGATACTACCTGGTGGCTTGCCCTGCTGAGACTCTACCGTCCTAAGAACTTTTTCTAAAATTTCTTTTAAGTCCGAAAGTAAGCAGAGACCAGGCCCAACCCATCCTCTTGTATCCGCCCATGCTCCATCTCGGTCAGCTTTAACTTTTGCCTTTGATCTGGTCTTGCGTGGCCAGATACCTGTGGTTGACGCTTTGATCTTATAGGTGCTAGATTTCACTAAAAACTTAAAGATTCATAACTGTGGTTCTACTGATTAGAGATTATTAATTCTGGTGTAATTTAATTGATTAAAATGTACTTCATTGTTCTAAATTGCTGTGGTATTTTTCTTGTATTGTGTTTTCACTTTATTACTGTTAGTGTGATGCATAAATACTTTACACATTGCCTCTAAGTTAAGTCTGACTTCTTATGTGCCATGCTACCAGAGTATAAGCACAGGTTAATTTAGTGACTTTTTGTGGTTCACTCTAGCAAGGATTATGTTTATTATTTGATAGGGCTTCCACCCCTCTCAACTGATAACCCAATTTCTTACATTTACCTAGTACATCCCTAATATTTCCCACAGCTGGCGGATACAGGCAGTGGCTTCATAGAATGAGTGTATGTATATATGTATGTGTGTATATATATATATATATATATATTACCTACTGGCGGTCGCCAGTAGGTAGTTATAGTTAGGACCCTGTTTCCATAGGAAAACCGCAACATTCTATTTTGAATAACTTTGGCGCCGGTCGACGAATCCTCGCCAAATTTTCAAAATAGGTGGGGTGCTGCGCTCCGCTCCTACCCTGAAAGTCTCAGGGGGATTCGTCAAGCGGGGGCTGAGATAAAAGGGGGGTCCCAAAACGCGTTTTTCCCATGCATTTTTCCATAGGACCTTTAGACACAGCCACAGCCCGAACGGCTGAACAGAGTTAAATGAAATTTGGCAGAGAGGTAGTCCTCAGGTCAAGGAAGTGCCTTTTGTAGGTTTGGTGTAAATCTGTTCAGTAGATTCTGAGAAAATAGCCTTTAAATCAATATATATATCTGAGCCAGCTTACGGTGCGCTTACGGTGCGCTTACCGTATGCGTACGGTGACGTGCGCGAGCGCGATTCTGATTGGCTGTTAGATCTTAGTAAACATTCGAATCGGTCGAAACCAGGAAGCGGCGGCCGCCATTTTGTGTGTTTCACTCAGAAAAAAAAGGGTGATAACTTGAAAAGGGGGCAAGGAATAGAGTTACAGACCCCATAACATTTGAAAGGGGGTCAAAGAAGGACAGAAAAGTACAAAAAAATTTTTATTAATTTTAAAAAAAATCGCGGGGTACGCGTACGGTAAGCTTACGGTAAGCTTACCGTACGCGTACGGTAGAAAAAAAATAAAAAAAGAAATGAAATGCAGATTTAAGTGTTTAGATATTAGGGGGCTCTAAAAAGAGCCGTTGTGTTTATGAAGTGATTTTTTAGTGGTACCTACAAGTAAGTACCGATGCAGAGTCTAAGGTTCAAGAGGAAGACTCTGTTCCCTTCATCATTGAAGTGTACACCATCTCCTCTATAAATGTCTTGCATGTCGTAACGCAAGTTGTTGTGGTAAATGGAACCCATACCATAGTCTCGGAGGAAAGCAGAAACAGATTTGTTGACGTGCTTTCTTGCTTTGTCAATATGTGGACAGAAATGATTGGACCATTTCCATTTTTGCCTTTGGCATATGTTAGAAAACACAAAGGCAGATTTAGGGAAAAGTGAAAACAGTTGTGCAAAGGTCTCCTTCATAAGCATTTCCAGACCTACCCCAGTCAAAGTGCCTAGGTCATTGCCACCACAGTGCACTATTATGAGGTCAGGGTGTTGGATTTGCATGAAGGATTTCACCAATGGCATCAATTGGTGCCACTTTAACCCTCTCTGACCAATCCATTTAATGTCTACATTTGGCAAAGCAAGGTCTCTCACCATACCTGTTTTCTCTGCATACTTTTCACTCCAGAAGACATAGCTGTGCCCTACAATCCACACTGTGAACATCTTCAAAGGAGAACTGGATGCACTCAGGAGGTGTAATTCAGTAGAATGGTAAAAAGAAATGAAAGACAGTTTGGAAATGGAGGCATACATATATTTTTTTTTTTTTTTTTTAAAAACTGATTGGCTGTTTCATACCATTCTACAATAAAAACTAGGCTGTATGTGTAAATTTATAGAAACATGTTTTGTATTGGTACAGAAAAATGTGTTACCAAAGAACAGTACTATGGATTTGCTGTTAGGTTTGAAAAGTCAAGCACTCTTGCACTTTGAAAATGAAACATTGTCTGCTGAACTTCTGACCTGACACCACACAGCAGTGTTCCATGAGCTGTTGCTATGGTAGCAGGCAGAAGTCAAGTTGGGGGAAGGGTACTAGGCAGAAGTCAAGTTGGGGGAAGGGTACTTTTTGAAAAGGGTTGGTTTTCAACCAATAGAAATGTGTGATTACATTTGAAAAAAAGGGGGAAGCACTGAGATTTGAAATTAATATGTATATGTGTGGAAAAAGAGAGGGAAACATTGCCATTATCTGGTTCTGCTGAGAGGAGAGAAGTGTACAGAACAGAGATCCTGGCTCTGATAATCTGCTGTTTGAGTGCCACATTTCTTTCACAACTAACTAATTTTAAAGGTGAGGTTAGAGTTTGAGAGGGGATGTATATGGTAAATTAAGAAATGAATAATAGAAATGTAATTCTTTTTGTTGAAGTTGCGTTTATTATTTTGTGTTTTGGGAGAAATTTAAATGTGAGGAACATGTAAAATAATATGGACTATGTTTTCACGATAAATTAAGGTGTACTGGTATAAATAAGGAATACTTTAAGGGTTTGAGTTTGCACTCAGTAATGCAAATACATTCAGCATCAGTAAGGCTGGGTGCCCTTGCTGGAGTGTAGTCAGTCACCCAGGCTACACATGTTGCTGGTCTCAGAAAGCTGTTTGGTATTGCTCTGGTGATTTTACATTTGCATTAGATGGAAAGGGGGAGGTATTTTTTTCTGCAGAAGCAGACTCTTAGCACACAGCCAGCTGCATATCCTGTGGAATCATGCATAGTATTCACAACCGAGTGGGGTTTGAGGTTTCAGTCAGTAATGCAAATACATTCAGCATCACTAAGGCTGGTTGCCCTTGCTGGAGTGTAGTCAGTCACCCAGGTTACACATGTTGCTGGTCTGAAAATGTTGTTTGGACATGTGCTTTTTTAAGAATCTGAAAAGTGGATTCATAATGTGTCAGTCTGTAAAAGTACTTATCACTTGCCAAAAAAAAGAGTAGTAAGTGTGCTTTCAAATTGGCAAAGAAATTTCGTTTTGTGACTAATATGAAAACATGACTCTGTGTGCAAATAGGAATTACAGGCAGAGATTTATTGCGTATTGCTCTGGTGATTTTACATTTGCATTAGATGTAAAGGGGGAGCTATTTTTTTGTGCAGAAGCAGACTCTTAGCACACAGCCAGCTGCTTATCCTGTGGAATCATTCACAGTATTCACAACCGAGTGGGGTTTGAGGTTGCACTTAGTAATGCAAATACAAACATGTAAAATAATATGGACTATGTTTTCACCATAAATTAAGGTGTAGTGGTATAAATGAGGAATACTTTTAGGGTTTGAGGTTGCAGTCAGTAATGCAAATACATTCAGCATCACTAAGGCTGGTTGCCCTTGCTGGAGTGTAGTCAGTCACCCAGGTTACACATGGTGCTGGTCTCAAAAAGCAGTTTGGACATGTGCTTTTATCAGAATCTGAAAAGTGGATTCAAAATGTGTCAGACTGTAAAAGTACTTATCACTTGCCAAAAAAGTAGTAGAATGTGTGCTTTCCAATTGGCAAAGAAATTTCGTTTTCTGCCTAATTTCAAAGCATGACTCTGTGTGCACACAGGAATTGTTTTTAGATATTTAATTTGTGAAGGTGTTATTGTGATTTTCACTTCTAGGAAAGGGGTACTTAGTATTTTAAGATTTGAAAAGATCATAAAAAATGTAGTAATATATTTAAATATAAAAAAGGATTTTTTTTTTAGTTTTTTTCAGGTATTGCTGAAGAGCAGTGAACAAAATTTAAGATGCCTACAAAATCCAGAGTAAGGAAAAACGACAAAAAAAAACTATATTTGAAGACAACTGGAGGACCTAAGTTAGTTGGAGATGCTCATGTTGGGAAAAAGAGAAAGTCTTCTGGTAAGCAGACAAAAGATTTTTTAAAGAACATCTTCAAAAAAAGGAAAAATGTACAAAATGTCTGTACTGGAAAGAATGTTTTCAATAGAAAAGAACAGGAAAAAATTGAGAATTTAGTTAATGCAAATATACCTTCTGCAATAACAAAGATTAACTTAAACAGAAAAACAGCGTTTAAAGAGATACGTAGAAAAATGTTTCAGAGAAGAGTTATGTCCAATTTGATAAAGGATGTGAAGAAATATAAGAAAAAGGCAAAATATTACAAGAGAAAAAAAGAAATTGAAGCCATTGCAGCAAAGGCATTAGAATTAAAAAGGAAACTATTCATTTTAATTTTGAATAGGATGCGTACATTGGATAAAATGGTTAATGTACTGAAATCACAAAGCAAAAGGAAAAGAGTAGTGAAAAGAACAAGTAGTGAACCTTTTTTTAATGAAGAGAGTTATTTTCAAAGTAATAGTTTGCTGCATGCAGTTGACACCAGAGGTCGTGCTTATGAAGTGAAAAATGGTTGCATAATGGAGAAGGAGATAATGGTTCCAAGAGATGAGGTACAAGTGATGGCGGATGAGGCTATGGGGAGACGTCCTAAAGCCCCAGTGTACACTTGGAATTGTAGTAGTATTTGCACTGTGCGTCAGGAATCTATTGATAAATTTCGTGAGTTTCTAAGAGAATATAGTAAAAAAAGTGTAAAACAGAAGATTAAGGTGCTTCAAAGTCTAGATCCATGCAGAGTGAGAGAGAATACTGGTTTGCAGGGTCATTCTCTGGCTTGTCTATCTAGAAAAGTGTGTAATAGTGTTTTCCATCATTTTAGGATGCTGGCTGTTCATCATACTGAAATGAGAAAGTTTGTGAGACGGTTGTATTTTGCTAAAAGTCCAGCAATAAAGTTATATGAATTGAATAGGGCTCTGTTCCGTGGATCGGTATCAGATGTAGAGAAGGTTATTGATGAAATTCAGTTTTGTTACTTTGGTCCTGAACAAGACAGTGCAGAAAAGGACACAGTAAATGAGGAAGAAGTGGAAGAGAATGTAGAACCCTCTGTAAGTAAAACATTTAATGATCACATAACAAAATTTGCAATAATCTCTAATGAAAGACCAAATATAACTTGTATTTGTTGCCGCAGAACTCATTATAGAAAACAAACTAGGAATGTTGATCTCTACAGAAAGAGTGAAAATGAAGATAATTATAAGTGGAAGGATTTTGCCACATATATATTTCTTGAAAATTGTTTTGAATTGGGTGAAGATCAGCGTATTTGTAAATACTGTTACAACAAGTTAGAGGAAAATAGAATGCCAACCAGAGCTGTACATAATAATTTAGAATTGGATGTTATTCCTGCCGAACTTTCTGAATTAAATACATATGAGTCTATACTTATTCAATGTGTTCATCCGTTCCAGACCATAGTACGTATGGAGCCCAAAACTGGTAAATTACCTCCTTCAGATTTACTGAGAGCTTTAAAAGGTAGAGTGGTGTATTTGCCCTTGGATTTGAAAAAAAATATGGAAACTATTGATGCAGATACTTTGGAAACTGAACCATTAGTTATTCTGGTTAATGGTGTACCTACAAAGAATAAGAAGATTTGGCAGGAGCTGGTAGATGTACGGAAAGTACAAAGAGCAAATTTGTATTTGAAAAGGAATAACAAATGGTATGAATCAATTTATATAGAAGAAGAAGAAGAAGATTTACAAGAAGACACAGAAACACCAACTGGACAAATTGAAAAAGTGGACAAGTCAAAGGAAGAAGAAATTTATGAACATTTTAGCATACATCCTCTACATTCAAAAGAAGTTATGGGAGACAATATTGATCTGTTTCAGATGAAGAAAGCAAAAGGAACTCCCGTGAGTGTATGGGAGGAGAGCTTGGAAGCTCGATGTTTTCCCCAGCTGTTTCCTAAAGGAAAAGGAGGACGATACGATGAACGTCCAGAACAGATTCCAGCTTCTGAGTATCGGACTACAAGACTATATGCAGAAGATCCCAGATTTCGACAAAGTATTCCTTATTTGTTCCATCTTTTATTTGAAAGCGACTTGTCTGCACTATCTTATGCAGTAAATCACATTTTAAAAAGTGGAGTACATTTACAAAATGTGTCTGCTAAGGATTTTATGGAGAAAGTGCAGCACCGAGATGATCATTTGGAAACACAACTGATCAATCTGATGGCTTGTCAGCGTGGGACAAATGAATATTGGTACCGACGCCATGGTGAATTAAAATGCATGTTACGGAATTTAGGAACACCAACATGGTTCCTTACCCTAAGCTGTGCTGAGTACGCTTGGGATGATTTACTGGATTTTCTACGAGAGGCAAATTCAAACATTAAAAACATCGAATACAAGACAGCAGGAGAACTGTGCTCATTGGATCCGGTTAATGTTTGCAGATATTTCAATCATAGATTTGAGGCTATGATGTCCTTCATCTGCAATAAAAAAAATCCACCTCTTGGAGAAGTAGTGGATTTCTTTTGGAGAAAAGAGTACCAGGCAAGAGGTGCTCCTCATATTCATATGCTGTTGTGGATCAAGGACGCCCCAAAGTTTGGAACAGATACTGATGAAGCAGTGTTATCTTACATTGAAGAATATGCAACATGTGCTATACCAAAAAGCACAGAAGAGAAAAAGTTAAAGGAGCAAGTTTTACGTTTCCAAAGTCATCGGTGTGGAAAATACTGTCGACGGAAATACAAGAGCAAAGATAAATACTACACTAAATGTCGATTTGGATTTCCCAGACCTGTTCTTTCAAATGGAAGAGTAAACAGTTTTATGTCATCTGTGAGACATACTATCACAAGAAAATCACCTAAGAATACCTACAACCTAAAAAGACAAGAAGAATCAAAAAATATAAATGACTACAACCCAGTCATTTTATCCATGTGGAATGCTAACATGGATATACAGTATGTAGCTGACAATTCCATTGCTGTTGCTCGATATGTAACGTCTTACATTACTAAATCTGAAAAAACTGAATTGAAAGAAATGTGGGAAGAGATTTCTCACGAGAAGACTGTCAGTAAGAATCTGTACAGGTTCAGTTTAAAGATGTTATCGCATCGAGAAATTGGATCCTACGAATGTTCAGATAGGTTATCTTCTGCAAGTCTCTACTCGAAATCAAGAAGAATAATTTGGGCAAGTTTAGGCCTTGCAGCAATGAGAAATCGGGTACTGAAATCTGTTGGAGAAATTGAATATTTGGCCGAGAATGACCCAGAAAGTACAGATATTTTGAAATCAAACATGTTGGACACATATTATCCAAAAAGAAGTCATCATCTGGAGAACATGTGTCTCTATGAAGTGCTGCAAAACTACATTTATTCACGGAAAGCCGCAGAAGACATCAACAATGGAAAATATAAAGTCATTGGTGAGGAAGGATGTTTGGTGAAGCAAACAAAAGGAAGTTTGATAAATCACAGGAAGCTGAGTTGCGACACTACTGACAAAAAGGAATTTTACTACTTGGCTCTTTTACAGCTGTTTAAACCATGGCGTACAGAGGATGAACTACTGGGAGAATTTCAAAGCTATGAAGATTCTTTTAATGCTTGCAAAGACAGCATACAATGCAGTACATTCTCAACTTATCTGCAAATGTTAAATGAAGAAATTGAACAGGAAACTACAATTGCAGCTGAAGTAGCTAGAGACAGTTCTCAAGGCAGCCAAAGTTCAGGAACACTCAGTCAAGATCCCCTAGGACAACCAATCGTTGAAAATGAAGCATCAATAGCCATGAATGAAGTGGAAACGGCTATGAATCAAGCTCAAGAAGAATCGATAGACTTACAAAATTTGGAAAGACAACTGAATGAAGAGCAGCAACAAATTTATGAAGAGATCAGAAGCAAAATTGATCACGGATTTCTACATGAAAAAAAAGAGTGCTCATGCACATCATTTCATCCAATCAGGATGTATGTAAGCGGACAAGCTGGAACTGGAAAAAGTTTCCTAATAAAAGTCATCAGAAGCTACCTACAGCAAAAAACGGATTCTACTTTGTCTTGTGTGGTTACTGCTCCAACTGGGTTAGCAGCATATAACATAAAAGGAATCACCTTACATCGTTTGCTAATGTTACCAGTGGAGCATGAGAACAAAATACAATACAACAAGCTAACTGGAGAAGCATGCTTGGAAGTTTCACGAGTATTGAAGAAGATGCAAGTTCTCATTATTGATGAGGTGAGCATGGTATCAAACTTAATGCTTGCCTTTGTGCATTTAAGAATGCAGCAAATTCTAAGGACAGACTATGACGTGTTATTTGGTGGAAAACATGTCATAGTTTTTGGGGATCTTCTACAACTTACTCCAGTTAAAGGACAAACAGTGTTTAATACTGTGACACATGAAGACACAAAGAAGTCATTGGGAAGCATCGGTAATGCAACTATTTGGTCCTTCTTTGAGTACAAGGAACTTACTACTAATATGAGGCAAGCAAACGATGAAGAATATGGAAGTATTCTGAAAGATATCAGAATTGGACTACTCACAGAAGTTGGCAAAAAAGCATTACAGAGTCGGCTGCTACATAATTTATTTCCAAAGGAAGAAATAGTTGCAGAGAAGATATACAAGAACGTTGCAGAAAAGAAAAGTGTCATCTGCTTAATGCCAACTCTACGTGAATGCTCAATATTCAATGAGGAGCTTTTAAAATTGGAAAAGGAAGATATCAGGAAATTGGAAGCAGTGGACAAAATTGAGAATGGAAGAATTACTATCACATTAACAGGCACACTGAAAAATAAATTGGATTCACTAGAGAAGAACATTTCCAAAACAGCTGGATTAGAAAAAAATCTATATGTTTGCATGAACTGTAGAGTATTTTTAAGGAGAAATTTGGATGTTGAAAAAGGTTTAGTTAATGGAGCTATGGGAAGAGTTGTGGGTTTTATTAATTATCAGAAAAAAGATGGAATTGAATGTTTAAAAATAAAATTTGATCAGATAGAAGAAGTTAAAGACATTTGTCGTTGTTCAGTTCGTTTCATGCTTGTGAACGACTTATATGTACGTAGGAAGCAGTTTCCGTTTTCGCTAGCATATGCTGTAACTATTCACAAGTCTCAAGGATTGACTGTAGATTGTGCTTTTGTGAACATTGGTTCAACTGTGTTCAAAGAAGGTATGGCTTATGTAGCTTTGTCACGAGTGAAAACATTATCTGGTTTATTCATGATAGACTTTGATGACTCAAAAGTTAGTGCTGATACAAATTGTGTAAAGGAGTATAATAGATTAAGAAGAACCTATGCTCCTCATTTAGGTCAGTATCCTGTGTTGGAGAAACATGTAGTTTCTCGTAAAAGGAGAAATGAGAATATCTGTAATGAAGATGTAGAGAGGAGGAAAAAAAAGAGGAGTGATGTAATTGCAAGCAAAAAGAAAAAGGAAAATGAAGAAGAGGTTGTAGGATGTCATTTTGAAAATAGCTCTGGTGTCAACTGCTACGCTAATGTAGTGCTGAATGTTGCATTTTATCTGGAAAGTGCGCAAGAGCAGATAATAGTAAATCAGAGAAAAAGATTCTGTTCTGAGTTGAGTCTCCTTTTTCAAAAGCTGAGTAATGATAAAACTCAAATAGAAAGTGCTACTGAAATTAGAAAACTTTTAGATGTATGTTCAGGACGAACACAGTTTTCTCAAAATGTACAGCAAGACGCACAGGAATTCTTGATGTTTTTTCTTCAGGTACTGGAAGAAGAAGGGGTTCCCATTGAAAATATGTTTGGTGTCTCTTATAAATGGGAACATAGTTGTGAAAACTGTTACAATACATGTGGCTCTAATGTTGATTCAGAAAGGTTTATTTATTTAACATTGCCAGAAAGTAAAACAGTCACTTTTGCTAAATTAGTTAAAGATGCTAATCATAACATGGAATGCAGTGAGTGTCAATCTGAAATGTTTTCAACGTTAATTTTAAAGGAATACGGACAATATGTAATTTTAATGATGCAACGATGTAAAGCTGATGGTTCAAAATTGGATACTTTAATAAAGAAGTTTACAGGACAGCAATTATCAATTTCAGGAAAAACTTTTGTAACAGTTGCAATAATTTTCTATGAAGGACCTACTGTTACTTCTGGACATTACACAGTTTATCTTAAATGTGAAAAAGGCTGGACACTGTGTAATGATTCCCAATTGATTTTCAAGCAACGTTTGCCTTTTGATTTAGCAAATTCCTATCTAATCTTCCTGAAACCTAAATTTTAGAGAGACTTGGCAAGATCTGTACAAAACAATTTTACCATTTTATTGGATTACCATTGGAATTTAAAAAAAAAATGATTTTTCAAATTATCATTTGGCCTAATGGAAAGGTAACCAATTGTAATGTGGACTTTTTAAATTTTTAATGAAACTTTGGAAAACCAAAAATTTAGACAAAATCGGTAACATCTGCACAATTTAAATTTTGGAATGTTATTGGATTGCCATTGGAAATTTATTCAAAAAAGAATTTTAAAATTACTATTTGGCCATGAGGAAAAGTAAACAATTGTATTGTGGACTTATTTAATTATTAATTAATCTTTCGGAAACCAAAATGTTACAGAGAATCGGTGAGATCTGTACAATTTAAACTTTAGAATTTTATTGGATTACCATTGGAAATTTAATCAAAAAAGAATTTTAAAATTACTATTTGGCCTAAAGGAAATGGAACCAGATGTATTGTGGAGTTATTTGAGATATATTTTTGTGATTATACTTCTGAAACAAAAATGTCAGACGGCATTTTAAAGAAATAAGTATTGATATTAGATGATATTTTTTTAGAATATTATGCATTTCTATAATGTTATGTTTAAGTAAAAAGAGATTGTGGGCTTTTTTTATACAATCTTTGAGATTGTTATTTTTTTTTTGCCCGCTGTTAAATGATGAATGCAATTGCTTTCATAATTTATAGTGAAATGCAATATATTCTGAAAACAGCAAAAAAAAGGCAAACATTTTTTGGGGAAAAATATGTAAATACGTGTACTGTGTTATATATTGATTTATTAAATATTAATACTTTTTTCTTTTTTTTCAGATTGTGAAAGAAAATTTTCAAAAAAAACCAACCATTTTTTCAAGTAATTTCAATTACATTTTAATTAAAAATGAAATTGTTGGGTGGGACAGGTAACTGAGAAATTAGAAGGTCTCTTTCTTCCACTTTATCTCAAAAAGATTTTTAGTATTTAGTTATTAATTCCTCAAGGATCTTGAGATGTGGTAATTGATTTTTAGTGTTTTTAAAAAAATATACGCTTACCGTACGCGTACGGTAAAAAAAAAAAAAAAAAAAGTTTTCAAGAAAAAATAAAAAAAAGTTGAGAGGTAAGGTTGGCTCTTAAAAGAGCCGTTGTGTTCATGCAGGGACAGAGGAAAGGAAGTATGGGAACATTAGCTGGTTGGACATTTGTGCTGGTCTATTTTGTTGTTAATGAGGGGAACACTGGTCTCCCTATGAACAATTAGATCATGGCAAAATGAACACCGCATAGTAACCCTACCAAACTGAGGGTTCGTTTCCAGAGGATCAGAAAAAAGGTGATTGTGCCCCCACAGATGAAGGGCTCTGCTGAGCTTCCGAAGAAGGACTCGGCTGAGCTGCTGTGGATGTGCTTGCTCGACTTACTGAAGGGTTGCCCCTAGTATGTCGTGCATGTGTCCTAGGATGCACATCCTCAAGGTGTCTCAACATAGTGTGATTCCCGAAGGAATACTTCTTGTTGGGATTACCTCGCGAAAGTACACGCTGGCACAGCTTGCAAGTCACCAAGGCAGCATTGACTTTTTTCTCACCCTCTGGAAAACTGAAATACTCCCATATGAAAGAGCTCTTCTGTTTCCTCTTTCTCTGCCTGATGGTGGTGCTGCTAGCCTCACTCTCAGTAGAAGAGTGCTGGTCTGCCATCGTATCACAAAGACAAGTCAGCTCCTTCTCCTAAGGGATCACAAGCAGAAATGAGGGGAATGGGTGTGGTGTAGGAGAGTTCTAGAACTGAAAGTAGTTTCAACCAATCAAAAGTTGTGTTTCATGATCACATGACCCACCGTGCATGTACGTTACGCTTACGTTACGCTTACGGTGCGCTTACGGTGCGCTTACGGTAAAAGTGCGCATGCGCGTAAAAAAGACACGCGCTTTCTGTCTCTATTTTTGAATGTGTGTATCAAAGGTTATATTAGGGTGAGAGGAGGTCTGCCACTCTATCACATGGATGATGTCATCAGTGATGTCATTTGAGATGTCATCAGTGATGTCATGAGTGATGTCACTGACCATGTCATGAGTGATGTAATATGTGACGTCATCAGCAGTGCATTGCGGGCGCGCGAGTTATAGTTAGCTTAACTAACTATAACGGGGAAATTTCATTTGTTTTTTACGAGTGAAATGTCCAGCTAACTATAACGTGTGTGAAACCTATGGTTTTTTCACTGAATTTGCAAGGTTTTTTAAATGCTAATTCCTAACTATAACATGTGTGAAACCTATGGTTTTTTCAGTGAATATATATATATATAACACATGTGGCATCACATCGTCACTTCCCATTAAGTCCTTTAGCCTTGTTGTGGCGTCTCCGGTGAGATTGCATTCTGGGAAAGAAAGTCCAAAATATTACCAAAGTGAGTTGGCCATGCCACACATGCAAAATACTTCCAACGTTACAGCCCTGAAGTGGGTATGCCAATGTCATCTGCCCAAAGTTGTTTAAAAAATTGATTACGCCAACCTGCTGCTCCATAACCGATGTGAATAACACCACACCATGAACCCGCTTCTCTGGCGGTGGTGCGTCCTCCCGGCCGGACCTTCCGTATTTGAGTAGCCACTTCAGGGCTGTCATGTTGGAAGTAATTTGCATGTGTGGCACGGATTGATTTCTGAATAATGATTGTAAAAAACCTTAAGGTAATCTATATCTTCAATGTAGTTCCTGTTTATATTTTTCATGTTTAATTTAAGCTTGCATTCTCTAAGTGTGTTTGCCTTTTTCTAGGATACCTTTTGTGATTTTTTTTCGGGTAGTCTATTACTCTTGTCCAGTGCATACTTTGAATTAAGTCGCATCTAAGTTTTTAAAAAGAGCAACTATTAATAACTTAGGAGTTGAGGTGAAGTTAAGGCTTAAGGCAGTGCAAGTTTCTCTTGTGCTTGCCAGTAGATCAAAAAGGTGTTCAGAATGGTCATCCAATATTTGGCCTCAATGCAGAACGCAGAGAAGTGGCCACAATTTCCAATTGCAATTGTGACCCTGTGCAAATGTACAAGAAGGAGGTACATGGTTGACCAAATATTGACAAGACAAAAGTAAAACTAAATGTGCTTAAGTAGAGCCGTTCATTGCTGGTGGGGCCCACTGACTCTCATTTTTGGGAACCAGCAATTATTTTTTCTCATCAGACATTTATGGAGAGGAAAACTGAAAAATCCCATAAGGGGGAAAGAAGGATGAAGAGAAAGTTTGAAAGACTGTCACAAATGGAGCAAGCGGAATCTAATGATAAAGGGACAGTGAGTATCTGGTGGTGGATTAAAGAGGCATGAAGTAGTTTAAAAGTTTTGCGCCCTTTGTATTCAGTGTGGCTGGTATTTAATAGCACCGCCCACGGGCTTCTGAACAGAGCTTTGAAAGCCCGGCCCTTATTCTGTTCCAAAATAAGGACTGCTTGCAGGTGAGTAGGTGTGTTTTGTATTTATGGGTGGTGAAGTGAAGGAGATGCGAGGAAATGCATTCAGGAAAGAGCAAAGAAGGTGCAACAGATGATATGTAAGATATTCAGATTGAGGGGATGTGGAGAGAAAATGGACGCTCATGTCTAACACAGAGGGATTAAGACACTCTGAAAACCACTATCTCTTCTATAGGACTCACGTTTTTGTCTCCCTTGCCAATGACACATTGGGCACAGGAACCAATTTCTATAACTGTATGCAGGCCGACAGCTAATGGATGACAGAGAACTGCCTTCAGCTAAATTCAGGAAAGACTGAGGTCCTACTCTTTGGAGCTCAGCCCTCGTTTTGGACTCCCTCTTGGGGGCCACAAGACTTGGGTGCCCTCTTTTCTCCTGTTAGCAAAACCTGCAACCTGGATGTCCTTAACTGTCTCTTACTGACCAAGTCAATGTGGTCACTTCTAAGCTATTATATACTCTATGGTTGATAAAGAAGATACTCCGTTTTATTCCTCATCAACTTCAGAATACAGTAGTTATTTCCCTTGTTCTGTCCAGACTCGATAGTTGTAACAGTCTGTTTCTAACTGCATATCAGCATGTACTAAACGGGCTACAGACTTTGCAGAATGCAGCCGCCCAGCTCCTTCTTAAAATCCCAAACCATTTATCGGGTCTAAATCTATCAGGAATCTACACTGGTTGCCCATCAGGCAGAGAGTTACCTTCAAGGCTTTATGTATTGTTTATAAAGCTCTACATGATCAAGGGCTCTTGTTCCTTAAAAACAGCTTCAACTGGTACCTTTAAGATCCTCTTCCCCAAAACTGTGATCCTGCCCAGATTCAAACGTTCGACCTGGGGCAGCCACAGCTTTGTGGGGTGAGCCTCTTAAGCCTGCAATAAGCTTCCTTTGCATATCAAAACTTCCCCAAATCTTCTGATCTTCAGAAAGAGCCTCAAGACTTGGCTGTTTAACTCTTCATAATGAGTCTAGGTTCTTATCTCGGCCTACCTGCCACAATGTTGCTTGTGCCAAGACACCTTCTGGGTATCCAAGCGCCTAATAAAACTATCTAACATATCTAACAGAACTCAGTAAGGTTCAATTCACAGCTTTACAATTTCAGAATTTAAACATTTCCAATATTAGTTATTTACAGCAAAATAATTGTACTCCTGTATCTTAAATATCTAACAACTATAGACAAACCAATAATCCTAGCTGAGTTTAGATTTATATCAGTTGTGGTGTTATATATCTGGATGCAATAACAGAAAGCTCAGAGAGGAACTAAAATACCTGTTGGGTGACACACTATGGAAATTACAGAAATGTAGTTTGTGTTTTCGCCGCACTCTTAATTACTATGGCCATGCCCCTTTTATAGACTCCTCACATTATTTCATCCCGTTTAAAGCCAAGCCATTTGCTTGCGTGAAGGCTCATAGATTTGTGGTCTACTGATCGAGTGCACTTTTCCATCTGCATGAGAAATCTTTGCGAAAGAAGCCTGAATTTTTTGTCATTGAGGGTCTTGAGTACAAGCATCCTTAGAGAAAAAGTGCTGTAGGATTGGGTTGTGAGGCACTTATTTTTCAGCCAGATTATATGCAAAATGGGGAAAGCCATAGATACAGACCTACTGGTACCTTTCCTCTGCTGTGCATTGATCAAGATTGAATCTCTAGTCATATTCTTTATAAGTACAGATTCTCTCGTTATAGTGGAACATTTTTTTTCGAAAGCAAAAGATTCTGAGAAAACAATGTGTTCAGTAACTCGATGCGATAGAACCACGCCAAATAGAGAACTGGGCACACCTGTTTTAAAACAAAATCCACGCACACTACAATTTGCCTTTATCAGAATTTCCAATAATTCCATTTTATTTATCCCCTTGCAGTTACTTTAACTGGTGGTCCTCGGATTTTTATATAAGGACCTCGATAATGCTGCACATTTGGTAAAGTTTTGAAGCATCTACCTACAGCATCCACTGGGCTCATTAAGCAGTAAATACTTCATAGGCCGCGGCATAGCCCACTTATGGTTTGTTAATATCTGACGTACACAATTCGAGTCCTTCATTTGTCTCTTCCTTGTAATTCTGGTGATTAACTTGTAAGTGAGCTGATCTTGAGCATGAAAGAGAGAATAGAGTTTTACCAATTGCAAAATCTTGTTCTTTGTGGAAGTCTATCTAATCTATACTTCTCAAAAAGCGAGGCCCTGTGACGAGCCTGGCAGAGCAGTATTCCGTCAGTTGATACAAGCCCGTCTGAGTACAGGTTTTTAAGTTCACTGAGTTTGTTGCAGACATATTTCACCTGCAAAAGCAGGTGAAAAATGTATGGAGAAAAGGTCCCCTAACCTGCAACCTATGCAGAATAGTGCCTGGTAATTCCACATCCGATATGTTATTCTGCATTAAGGGCCGAAAGCTGTTGGTGCTTGGAAACAAGGGTGGAGACACTGGATGAAAATAACAATTTTGGCCCGGTATCTGCCCCTTCATTTTCCCGGGCTTCTCTGGGTAGGGGCCGTCAGTTCGACATAACAATTAGGACCAGACCAGAAGCAAAACATTTTTAAAAATATTTTTTAAATCTTTATTTATTCCCTACTTCCCTGGACCGGCTGCGAGCTCAATGGGAGGAATGGGTGGGCACCCTGGAGGAGGAGGACTGGCGCGATGCCCTTATGGCCCCAAGGACGGTCACCACCTCCGCCAGGCTACGCTTGGTACAGCTCTATTATTTACATGCAGCCTACCTCACTCCGGTGCGCCTTCACCGAGCGGGATTTCGCCCGACCTCCGCTTGTTCTAGGTGCGGTCATGATCCAGCTGATTTTCTCCACATGGTGTGGGCATGCCCCCGCCTGACGCGGTTCTGGGGGGATATCGAGGAAGAATTTGCAGAGACACTGGGGTGGGAGGTTCCTCACAACCCAAAACACATGCTCCTGGTTATCACTGATGGGTTGGATGGGTCTCGGAATGAGAAGTTGTTTTTCACTATGGCAATGGTGGTAGGAAAAAGGGATATAGCAGCCTCCTGGAAATGCCCTGAACCCCCGAGTGTTGGATGCTAGCGGACGGGGGTGGATTGGTGTGCCATGCAAGAAAAAATCATGTATGAGGCACGCGGGTGTCCCAAGAAATATCGTAGGGTCTGGGGGAAATGGTTGGGGGGTATGGTTTAGTCCCGAAGGGAATGTCCAAATCCATGTTGCTTTATACTTATTAATGTCTGTATACTGGGTCGCACAAAACCTTGTCTGTACTCCTGAACTTTCATGGTGTCGTGATGATTGGCTGGTGTCTTTTATCAAATCATTAAAATCAATAAAAACTTGTTTATCAAAAAAAAATCTTTATGTATTGTCAACTTTATGTTGACTAATGATGCATACAATCCATCTTGTATGAAAAGCAATATATACTACAGCAATATAAAGGCAGAAAGCATGATATTCCGTCTTAGTCATTGATCAGTTGATCAGAGACCATCACAGAGGGCTAGAATGATCCTTAACTGGCTGAGAGACACATGAGCTCACACCCTACCTGCAATAGTGGTTTTGTTTTTCATCTTAAGAAGTATTAAGAATACTAACAATCTGCCACCTTTCCTGCCTCGATTGTTGTTTGCAACATGTCTTTCATTCCGTTAAACAAAGCTAGTGTACATATTTTGTTATATTGGAGGGAGCATGTAGCAACCCGTGACTTGGTAATTCCAAGAGCCAATGTAAGAAATGTAAGTTAGGGGCATATATAGAGTTTGACACATGTGAAATATCCAACAAAAAGTGGTGGATGTTCTGTCCATCCTATTTAAAGTGGATAGAGCCTCTAATTAAGGCTGACAGGACAGCCATCAGTTTATGGCAGATGTCCTGCATCTACCAAATTCTAAATAAGACTCTTAGAGTTTTGGCTTGATAAGAAATATTCTAAGAAAGAACATAGCAACAGAAGCTCGCATTTCTTTTTTAACATCTACTGTCAGCCCAGCACACATCTACACTTCATACTCATTCATCTTCGATCAACGCCAGGTCAGATGAATACAAATGCAAACTAGTTTGTATAGCGCCACAGCAAGTGACTGATAAATTGAAGAGATTTACAAGGCAGAGGCAAAAAGGAACGTCTTCAGCTTTAACGGGAAAGAGTTCCAGATTATGGCCGTAAGGTTCACAAAGGATCCTCCAACTCTCCTAGCTTTACACCCCCGGTGAATATGAAGATGTTTATGGCTATTAGATCGCAAGGATCTAGTCTGAGGATATGCCTTGATTATCTTTCTTAGGTAGAAGGGGCCTTTATGTTTGAGAGCTCTGTAAGCAAAGGTAAGAGCCTTGAATTGAACCCGCTTAATAACGGGCAGATTGGCGTGCCATAATTTTAAAAATTAGGTGAGCTGCGGTGTTTTGAATAATCTGAAGGCGCTGGGTCAGATATGCTGGAATGCCCAAGTATAAGCTTTTCGTATAGTGCAGTTTCAAAGTCACCAGAGAATAAACAGTAGTCTTACGGGTGTCCTCAGGTGCTAGATGCAACATCCTCCTTAAAGATTTAAGAGTTGCAAAGCTGCTGGCCGATAATGCTTTGCCATCGGGTTTGAAAGAGAGATCTGGATCAAATATAATCCCCAAGTTCCTGACGGTAGAGGTGGGGTAAGGTGGAGTCCCCAGCTCTGAAGGCCACCAGTTGCACGAGTCAGGGTAGTATTTAGTTCCAAATAACTATGTTTTATAGTGTAATTGAGCTATAAAATTCATTAATGCGCATGCAGTTACCCACAGATCTTAGTCAAAGTGTTAAAGAATTAAGAGCTACCATATCATTCTCCTGAAAAGATAGGAGAAGCTAGGTATCATCCACAAAGGAAATCACCTGCAGACCCCAAGATTCAAATAGACTCGCTTAGGGCTCCCAATAGATATTAAAGAGTGGGACTCAGGGGAAAGCTCTGCGGCACTCCACAATCAAGAGGTTTTGAGGAGGAGGTGAAAGTAGACAACAGAACAGACTGTGCCTTATCTTCCAAGAAAGATTTGAACTATGACCTTGGATTCCCATTTTACTGAGCCTACTTAGGAGAATCGCATGGGATATTGTATCAAATGCCAAGGATAGGTCAAGAATCCGGGGAATTCTAAACAAAATTATCCTTGATAAACTCTGAATGATGTCTGCGCCACAAGATGGGTACTTTGGAGGTTTATCAGAGATGTCCCAATTATGTTTAAGTCTATGTGGAACACATAGAATCACATGCAATAACAATAGGTAGGGAACAGCTTACTGCTAGTAAACATGACAGTCAGTTTGGCTAAGGGGCATGCTATTTTCCACTGTCCATTTGTTATTTCAGCACCCTTTTCGGTGCCCCTGTTTGGCCTGGTTTTTTTAGGAGCAGGTTGCACTTGGCCTTTTCTGCAGGGTCATCCCTAAACTTTTTGCCTTCAGCCTCCAGTTTTCTCAACATGTTTTTGTTGGCCTTTAAAACTCTGCACACTTTACCACTGCTAACCAGTGTGAAAATGCTTTTGCTCTCTCCTTTAAATATGGTGAAATTGATTAACACTCAATTGGCACATTTAAGTTACTTGTAAGTCCCTAGAAAAGTAGTACTACGTGTACCCAGGGCCTGCAAATTAAGTCCTACTAATGAGCCTGCAGCACTCATTGTGCCACCCACGTAAGTGGCCCTCTAAACATATCTAAGGCCTGCCTTTGCATGCTGTGTGTGCAGTTTTAAACTGCCATCTCTACCTGACAAAATAAACCCATTGTTGATATGTTCTTCCTTGGCATTTTTCTTATCAAGCCAAACGTCTAAGGGTCTTATTTCTAATTTTGCCAGGCCTAAACCTTCCTTTTTAAAACATATTAAGTCACCCCTAGCTAGGCCCTACACAGCCCAGAGGGCAATGTGTAGTGATTTTAAAAGCTGGTCATGTACGTTTAAGTTTGAAAGTTGTGAAAAACATGTATATTAGTTTTTCACTACTACAAGGCCAACCTCTCCCATAGGATAACACTGGGTTACCTTATTACATTTATTAAGTGATGCATTTCAATTTAAAGCAAGAAGGATTGTCAAGTTTGGTGTCTAAAGAACTGTAATTTAAAACACTAACGGTAACATTGGATTTTAAGTCACAATTGTGAAAATGACACTTTTAGAAAGTTGTAATTTTCTTGTCCTAGCCATTTGGTGCCTGCTGCCTGTATACTGGGTCACATGACTAGGTGTAGTTTCAGTGGGTCTTTGTGTATTACTCTCAGACATAGAGACAAAGGGGGAGTAGTGGGTGTTCGCAGGACAGGCCATCTCTGACTTGATGGGAGGGGCAGAGCTGTTACCTACCACACTTGCATATCACAGACTGCTTCAGCACATTCACAAAGGGGTTGACAATAGTCTTTTGTGCTCCCAGACAGGCTGTGGCTAGAGCAGGGAGGCAGGAAGTTCTAGACACCTTTGGGGGTGAAACCCACCAGAAACTTGTTTCAAGGATAAGGATGGACCCTCAGACCACACCACAAAAGTAGACCACAACAGGTTTAGGAAATTGAGTTATTTTTAATAAATAAAACAAGATGAAAATGCCAAAAGTCCAATTAGTAGAACTGTAGATATTGAATGTTAACGTTTTTTGTAAAAGTAGCACCAAAAGGTGTAAAGTACCAAATGTGGGTATCTGGTCACATCGGAATGGGACAAAGTCACAAGTTCAGGCCGACCGCGATGTAGAGCATCCAGGCTACAGGGACCCAGTTAGGCCCGCCAAGCAGAGTCCCTTAAATCTTGGATTGCGGAGAGTTGCGTGGATCCACGTCGAAATGCGTTGCACAGCTGAAGCGATGAATTGTTTCAGAGATGAGGCGAGGCTGCAATGCAAGGGCCTGCATCATCGTTGAGGGTCCCGTTGATGGGCTTGCGATGTGAAGCCGGTGTCGAGGATGCACCGTGCAGTCAGGGCGATGCGTTGGTTCTGAAAAGCTGCGAGGCTGTGAAGCAGAACCCGATGGTGTTTTTGGGGCTGCCTTTGATGAGGAATACAAGGGATTGTGCTGAGGTTGCATCACACTGTTGCAGTTTTGAAGGCTGCGATGCAATGCAGCTCTTTGCATCGTGCCCAATCTACACAAGAGCGAAGATGCATGTTCTCTTTTCAGGGTTGCCCCGCTCAGCAGAGGAGATGTGTTGGTTCCGCTAGATCCAAAGAGGCTAGCAAAACACCTTAAGCCTTTTTCCAAGGGTCCAGGAGTGGGTTAGCACCACTTGGCAGGGTAGACTCCCAGATGGCAGAGTCCAGGTGCAGGTGCAAGGTTGTTGGAAGCCAGTTATGTCCCTGAGGCTTCAGATCAAAAGGCCAGCCAACTCACCCTTGGAGTGACTCTGGGTTCAAGAGATGCAGGTCCAGTCCTTCTCACCCAGGCAGAGGTCAGCAGGTCAGCAGGGCAGAAGTTCTGTCAGAGCAGCAGTCCACAGAGTGGTCGTCCTTGTGGCAGCACAACAGTCCTTCTTCCTGGCAGAGTATCCACAGGTCCAGAAGTATACTGAAATGGTTGTGCCTAAGGTCCAGTATTTATACCAAGTTGTGCCTTTATAGTAGGGGAGAAGCTTCTAGAGGTTTCCCTTTGAAATCCCCAGGCATCCTACCTACCCACCCCTGACTCCTAACTGCAAGGGGTACGCAGCCCTTTGTTTAGAGGCCAGACACAGCCTAGTCAAGTGTAAGTGGGGCCGTGCCCATCTGCTCTTTCCTGTCCTGCCAGTGATGGACCATCCAGACACAACTAAGAACCCTATTGTGTATGGCTGCCTAGGAGGAATACACAAAGTCCAGCTGTCAACTACACCCAGTCATATGACGAAAGACAAGCTACAGGCACTAAATGGCTAAGGCAAGAAAATACCAGCTTTCTAAAAGTGGCATTTTTAGAATTGCAATTTCAAATCTGACTTAGGATTTTAAATTGTGATTCTAGAGACACCAAACATGAACTGATCATCCCTTCCTATTTGGAACTTGCACTTATAAAATGTATTGAGGCAACTCCAATGTTATCAGCAATAGGCCTTGCAGTAGTGGAAAAACAAATGTAAGAGTTTTTCACTACCAGGGCATGTAAAACTTAAAAGTACATACCCTACTTTTTAAACACATTGTGCCCTGTGCTCTGGACTGTCCAGGCCCTACCCTAGGAGTGACTTCCAAGTATCAAAAAGAAAAGTTTGGGCCTGGCAAAAGTTTCGTTTTGCCAGGTCAAAATGACAGTTTAAAACCACACACAAAGGCTCTGCACTGGCAGGCCTGAGACATGTTTAAAGGATACTTAAGTGAGTAGGCACACTAGTAGCATTTAACTTACAGGCCCTGGGCACACCGAGTGCCACCTTACTAGAGACTTACAAGTAAATTTCATATGCCAGTTGAGTATAAGCCAGTGTTACCATGTTTAGAGAAGAGAGCACAAATACTTTATCACTTATTAGCAGTGGTAAAGTACACAGAGTCCTAGGGCCAGCAAATAGGAGGTCAGAAAAAAATGGAGGAGGAAAGCAAAAAGTTTGGGGGAGGACCACCCTAAGGCTCAAAGGTTTAACACTTACTACTTCTGAATGGGTTGTAGACCGAGTATTCTGACACCCCCATCTCATCCTCTGGGGTGTACCAGGACACCGCGGTCTGAGGGCATGGTATGAGGTGCAGTTTCCTTCCGACAGAGCTATTTCTATAACATGGGTAATTTGCACTGACATGCTGGTTGAAATACTGAGATTCTGAGGATTCCTCTCATCTATAATATTCCCCCTCTTCACTGCTCTTTCAAAAACGTCACTGCCTCTGCTGCTGAAGGGCTCATTATCGCAACCCCAGATCTGGTGACCCTGGGATCATTTTACAAACCCTAAAATTAAGTATTTTTGAGCAAGAGATAATGAGCAGAGTATGACAGTGTTATTGTCGGAGGTATGAATGTGTCAGTTTGGTGAGTTGGGATAGAATTGGGTTTCTTTACCCTGACTGGTTTTGTATTCTCACTTTTAAAACTACCCAGTCACAAGAAAACTACGGACTCCTGACTGGCAGGCAAAACACTGGGGCACAAATCTTGGAGCATGAACTGGTTTAAAGAAAAAATACAGGACTTTTGTTCAGAACTGTATCTCTTGTAATTCACCTGAAGTGGGCAAAAGACCAAGTCAGACAGATTTGTGATTAATTAGTTATCCTTATATAAGATGTTATTGAAGGAACCTTCTATTTTTTTTTGGGGGGGGGGGTACCTTGCATGTTGAAGTTGTTACTCATTTACGTAATGAGAGTTTAGTTTATGTGGCCAATAGGCTTTTATGTAGCATATTTATCTTGTTGTGACTGAGAAGGCATTGTGAGACACCTGTGCCTCAGTGTTTCTAGCTGGTCCTGAGCCTATGTGACTACAAAAGATGTATGCAGTATGAGCTACATCGAGAGTTGAGAATTATGAAAAACAAAAACTGGAATTTATAGCCACCCATATTGTGTTGTGTGCACATTTTGCCATCAGCAGAAATTCTGTCTACTCTGAATCTTGAATAGTGCAGTAGCAACTTGATTATGATTAGAATGTGAGGTTTGCTTGTTTTTTGTGTAAAAGCACACAACTTCCGGCCAATCAAAACATGTTGTACTGGCTACCAACATGTGTGCGGAGCAAAAGTCTGACTCCTGGTGGGTTTCACATAATTGTCTGGCAACAGCTGCGTTTTCAAGCCAGTTCATAAAAACGACTATGATTGTACGGGGAATATGACCTAGAACAGTGATCATGTTCTCCAGAGCAGTGCAGTATCTCTTCCATCCCAGCATTACATCAAAGTAAACCAGGGTACCAGAATCCCATCGCTCAGAAGCCTATTTTTAGTTGAGGGGCCCGAATGCTTCTCGACATTTTATAAGTGACCTGAAGCATCACTCATAGAATAACAATGGCCATAGGGCTCAACATTAACTGCAATTAGTTTGAACCCAGAATGCATCTTATTTTTAAGCATACTGTTTTATTCACCTGTGATCAAAGTGATGACTTATACGCTGGACACTGACTGAACATTGGTGGTATTCGGTGGCATGTATTGTGTCCCACTGCCTCTGCGTCTTTATGCCCCTCCATCTCGTGTAGTAAGCCATCACTGCTCACTCTTATTCTGTTGAGAGAGTCAAGTTCACCAGTATAGTGGCACTAGGAATCAAGTGGTAAACTACCTTCATTTTGATAAATGCTGTAACATGAGTTGCCAGGCCTATTGGGATTACGAGGTTCGCATAAACACTGCAATCTGTTTTTTTTCCCCTGGTGTCTGTTCAAAACAGCCAAAAAGTCTAGGGGAGACACTGGGAACACTGAGGAATCGCTGGGTGAATCAAACCTGTAATTACTGATTCACCTGGTATTTCCTCGTTTCTCAGTGCAATGTCTGGGTTCCACTGTGTTGTACCTTGAATTCATCAGAATGTAGCCGCATCCTGCAGTTCCTTCCTGATTCATGTCATAATCCTTTATACTTTTTCACATTAGAACCGAATGCAGTTAGATGTACAGAGGTACCTGGCCTTGATGGGAGGTCACAGGGTTTCTTCTGAATAAAATTGTAATTTCTACTAAGAAGACACATTCCTGTGTTACACACTCAGAATAGACACTTTAAAAACATATTTCTTTTATTGGGATTAAAAATAAAGCACAAAGTTTACCAGCAGCATAAGAAAGAAATATAACATAGTAACAACACATGTCTTAAAGATAATACGATAAAATAATATGATACTTCTATGGTGTAAAACTGTAAAATAGAATCTTATGCTATAAAATAAGTAAAGAAGAGACGAGAGTACCAATCTAATAATTGTCATTTTTATATTTTAAAACGGAGAAAAGGAAAGAAAGAGGGGAAAAGAATAGGAAAATGTAAGAGAAAGAAAAGGTGAGTAGGAATTAGGGTAAAGATGAGTGTGATGATAAAAAAAAAGTAGTGAAAGGTAACCCGAATAAATCGGGCTTGATTTTCTGAGATAACACTGAAGATGAAACAGTAGATATTCTGTGCTCATTGCAAATAACATTTCACCATGTTAAAGTACATATTTTAGAGTTATAAAATTTTACCATGTTAAAGTCCATATTTTAGAGTTATCTTTCCAACAAGTACGAATAACCTTAAATGCAAGAGCAATAAAAATATCAAATAACCTCAACTTTGAGGTAGTATCCAGGAAATCAGCAGACATGGATCCAAGAAAACCATTTTGAATTGACAATGGGATACAACAATTAAATATCTTTGAGCAAACAGATTTCCAAAAGTTAAAAACATTAGGGCAATTAAATATTAAGTGGAGCAATGTGCCATTAGAGGAAAGGCATGACCAACAAAGAGGTGAAGTGGAAGGATTGATTTTATGAATAAAAACAGGTGAACAAACCACTCTATTGTATAAGAAAAATAGGGATTGGGTGATATTGGTAGTTTTAGAGGTAGTAAAAATGTTATGCCATAATTGATCCCATTGCTGAGTTGGGAAGGACATCGAGAGGTCATTTTTTCATGCTGTTTTCAATTGAGGATTTTAGTCAATCGGAGATAGGAGCAGATAACAGTTCATATATGAAAGAAGCTTTAGGATTAGAATCAGAAGAGATATTGTACAAGGTGGTCCGGGGAGAGAACAGAGTGGAGTCAACTGGAAAGGTTTGTCTAATAAAAACTCTTGAAGTATCTGTGATAGTTGGGAGTATTGAGGAAAGCAAGAAGAGGGTAGATCATATTGTTCTTGTAACATAGTGAAGGGTATAACAGAATTTTGAGATACCCGTTGATGAACATACAGGATATCCTTTTCTTTCCAATGCTTAAAGTAGGATGATTTATGGCGAAACTTAATGAATTTATTGTACCAGATAGAGGAGGCAAGAAAAGCTTGATAAAAGTTAGAGCCAAAAGTAAACAGTGAATGTAATAGATGCTGGGAATATTTTAAGATAGGATATTTTGAAATAAAGGTACAGTTGAACATATAACTAATATCAGCAAAAGAAAATTAATTTAGTAGTGAGTGCTCAAAATGAATCCAGCTGGGTATAGGGGATTCTTTATATTGTTTATCTAAAGCATAAGTTTGTCTAATAAGAAAAGCTGTATGGCTAGGGAGAAATACAGCACTAAACATTCGCCGTCTCAACAATGTTCTGGCACATAGGGAATTCTTGGAAGAAGATGCAGTAGTGCTGTCTCTAGATGCCTCCATGGCGTTTGATTCTATAGAATGGCCGTACCTATTCGAAGTCTTGGCGAAGATGGGATTTGGTCCGAAATTTTTAGGATGGGTTAAATTACTATACACGGATATACAGGGCCAAGTGAGAGTTAATAACTATACCTCACGGACATTCACACTGTGGAGGGGAACCCGACAGGGCTGTCCTCTGTCTCCACTGTTATTCTCTTTGATGCTGGAACCGTTGGCCGCCTGGATCCGTCGGGATGGTATGGTGAGGGGCTTGAAATGGGTGGAGGGTCAGGAAGATCGCATTTCCCTTTATACAGATGATATTCTACTATACCTAGCCTCCCCATATAAATCCATACATGGCGTCTGTAACATCTTTACGAACTTTGGTAAATACTCTGGTTATCAAATAAACTGGAGTAAATCATTACTGTTTATGCTCCGGGTGCCGGTCCCAATCTCCCACAGAACTGCATGATTGAGGTAATAGTGGAGGGCTTTCGATACCTGGGAATATTTGCCACATCTGACCCAACCCTTTTTTATGATCGCAACTTAGCCCCCCCCACTAGCCCAGCTAAAAACAGATGTTAAACATTGGAGGTCCCTGCCCCTGTCTTTGGTAGGTCGCGCTGCCCTATTTAAGATGCTGGCTCTTCCCCGCTTTCTACATATATTCTCCAAAATTGCCCACATAAAATCCAGGACACGTATTTCTCAGCAGTTGAGAGCGAAGTCCGTACACTGCTCTGGGACGGCAGGGCCCCCCGAATCGCTACCAAAAAATTGCCGAAAGGATGGTATGATGGGGGGATAGCCCTCTCAGACCTTAGACTCTACTACTGGGCCTCACAACTGGTGGTGGTAAAACCAGTGGATCTATCGATCTCCCAGCGATCCTGCCTATATGTTAGACAGATATCAGGCTGTAAGATCTGGTTACCTGGGAGCGTTATACTCCAAAATGAAGCGAGGGCGATATTTTGGGCCTCTATCTCATACTGTAGTGATCTGACATCAGGTAAACTCACGACTGGGGTGGTCGAATGTCCTCACAAAAGCAACACCACCATGGTATGCCCAGAGGTTGGGTTCTCTCTGCCATCAACCCGGCTTCGATAAGTGGGACACCATTGGGATTTCTGTGGTTGGAGACCTGATCAAAAGAGGGTTGATCCTCAGTTTTAAGGAGCTCCAGGACCAGTATAAGATGGTGCAGGGGGAACTGTTTAGATACATGCAAGTTCGTCACACGCACACCACAGCCCTGCCAGACTCCAAAGAGGTACCAGAGTCGTCACTGCTGGACGATCGGCTGCTAGATGGGCCACTACTCTCTAAAGCCATCTTATTGACCTATATAAAAATTATGTAACAACCTGCCTGACACACTACACAAACTTAGAGAGCAGTGGGAGGGAGACTTGGGACCACTCGAAGACCAGGACTGGCAGGCAGCCCTGATGTCCCCTAAAGAAGCTGCCATCACCCTCCGCTTTCGATTGATACAATTCAGAATTCTCCATAGATCATATTTAACAGGTGTGACATTGGCAAAAATAGGGAACAGAGCTGATGCACTTTGTCTCAGGGGCTGCAGTCAAACAGCTACCTTCTATCATACGATCTGGGAGTGCCCGGAGCTCCTACGACTATGGGAGGGGGCCACGATCCATATCCAAACTGCCTTGGGGAAAGTACTGACACTCACACCAGGGTTGGGCCTGCTTAATATATGGGTGGCAACAGACTTCACAGAGGTGGAACAGCAACTAGCCACACTCGGATACACCCTTGTCAAAAGAGAAATAGCTAAGGGGTGGGGGACGGCAAGTTTACCATCTATCCTGATATGGGCAAAATAACTTGATAAATGTATGATTGCAGAAAAGGAAGTATTTATCACTCGGGGTGCCCAAAGAAGTGGGATAGAAAATGGAGCAAATGGAACGTGTATCGTGGGAATATCTGTATCTCCCCGACGGTGAAACTTGAAATGAGACGAAATGGAGATCGAGAAGAAGATATTGTGCAAAAATGACTTTCTTCCCCTTGATATTGGGATGATGTAGTAAGTGATTGTTGAGAATACTGATTATTAATATATGCATAACTACAAATGAAACGAATAAAAAGAAGTTAAAAAAAAAAGAAAAGCTGTATGATTTAACTTAAAATTAGGAAATTGTACGCCCCCCTCATTTTTTTGTTTAATTAATTTGGATAATTCAAAACGAGTGGGCTTGTTATTCCAGAGAACTTTGGTACAGAGAGAGTTAATTTTGTTAAAATAGTAATTAGCAATTTTAAAAGATAACATAGAAAGCAAAAAAAGAATAAGAGGTACAATCATCATTTTAACCGTATCCAATCCACCCCACCAGGCTAAGTGGAGAGGAGACCAGGAAGAAATCAAGTTTTTTATCTTAAATTTTCGTGCATTAAAATTGTGAACAAGAGTTTGAGGGATGGTAGGTGAAAACCAGACACCTAGGTATTTAATCTTAGATGGACACCACATAAATTTGGTATCAGAGAACATAAATTGGTAACCTAAGGAGTTTAAAGGTTCAATTGTTAGCCAGATATTTTAGAATATAAATTAATCTCCTGCAAAAAGGGAGATAGGGAAGTTAAAGAATTCGAGAGGAAAATAAGAATATCGGCTGCATAGGCAGATAATGTGGTTACATAGTAATTATGTTGAAACCCTGATATCAAGGGATTAAAATGAATGCATTCAGGAAAAGGTTCAAGACTAAGAATAAATAAAAGAGGAAAGAGGGTGCAACCTTGTCTTGTTCCTCTGTGTAAGTTAAAATAAGGGGATAAAAGTCCATTGACAGAGACACAGGCAGGTGGTTCTGAATATAATAGCTTGATAAACTAAAAGAATTTAGGGCCAAAACCGAACCAATGAAGAGTTTTGAACATAAATTGCCAATTTATACGGTCAAATGCTTTCTCAGCATCAAGAGATAATGCAGCGAGTGGATCAGGATACCCTCTCCCTAATGTAAGAATATTAGAAAACATCCTGGCTTTATCTGAGGTAAGCCTCCCCTTAATAAAACCAGATTGGTCAGTCTTAATGAGAAGAGGTATAATATTATCCAATCTAGAGGCAAGGATTTTTGAAAATATTTTGCAGTCATAGGTAATTAAAAAGATTGGGCGATAATTTAGACACAAAGTATGATCTTTACCAGGTTTGGGAATAATTACAATGAGCGCATCTAAAAAGGAGCCCTCAGGTTTGGATTTCAATAGGAAAGAGGTGAAAAGCTCAAGTAAATGTGGTGCAAAAATAGATGAGAAAGAAGAAATTAGTTCAACGGAGAATCCATCAGGACCAGGGGCCTTTGCTTTCTTCAGAGATTTGATGGCATCAAGAATCTCCTGAAGGGTTATATCTTTTTCAAGGATATCCATAGCCTCCGATGTGGAAGGAGGAGAAGGCAGATCATTGAAAAAGATTGGATATGGTGTTCAGAGGGATGTGTATCCTCGCGTATAGTAAATTATAATAGGATTGAAAAGCATTAACAATGTCTGAATCAGAGTTTACTAACTTATTAGTAAAGCCATTATGAATAGGTCCAATAGTTTTTTCTTCTGATTTAACTTTTAAGTAATTAGCTAACATTTTACCAGCTTTATTCTGACCCCCATGAAATTTGGATTTTATTTTAAGGAGGATGTTACAAGCATCAATAGTAGCCACCTTGTTTACAGTGGATTTAGCTTTAATAAGTTCCTGAAGGTGGGAGGGAGATTTTGAAGTAAAATAAGCATGTTCGAGAGTCTTAATATGTTTGAGGGCGGAAAGATATTGGGAGCTCCACAACTTCTTTCTTTTGCCAATATAAGCAATGGTAAAGGCTCTAAAAGAAACTTTGAAAGCACCCCAGTTGTTGTGGATGGAAGTATCACTAGGATTATTAAATTAAAAAAAATATTTTATAAAAGAAGTAGCTTCTATAGGGAAGTTTTGATCATATAGTAAAGAGTTGTTGAGTCTCTATCGAGCATGCTTGGGAGTGAAAAAGTGTAAATCAAATGAGGAGAGAACAGGGGCGTGATCAGAGATAAAAATGGAGCCAATCTCGGAGAAATGAATGGAAGGGAGTAAAGATTTTGAGACCAGAATATAATCAATTTGAGGCATGGTGTGATGAACATTTGATTAAAATGTAAACTCATATGTATCAGGATTACTAGTTTTCCATACATCATAGAGGTAATGACAGATTGAAATGCTTTAGGCGATTTATCTGGTTTGAATTTACATTTAGAGTCCCTGTCAGTAAAAGGGTCTAGCCAATCATTAAAATTGCCAGCAACAAAAATGTCAGGATTAGTAATAGAGAATCATCTTTGTTTAATATTATGCCAAAAATCCGAACCAGACTTAACCGGCCCATAAATATTGAAAAAAGTGATCTGGTTATAATGGATAGCAGCATTACGTATTACCCATCGTCCACTCGTATCACATTCAGTTGATATAATTCAAATTTTTAAGGATTTGTGACATAAAATGGCACTACCACTCTTTCGGTTAACAGCAGTAGAAAAAATCAACCAGACTCACCCACTGACGTTTAAGCTTAAGTGATTCAACATCATTACACTGAGTTTCCTGTAAAAGAGCAATTTCACAATTAAGTTTCAATAAATGCGAAAGTACCTTTTGATGTTTAACAGGATGACCCAGACCCCGGACGTTCCATGAAACAACATTAAACATGTTGATGAACATAGACAGGGGTACAGGAACAATGATGACGAACTGCAAAAACAACAATGGGAACAAAAAGACACCATTTGTTAAAAATTGAGTGTCTAAAAATTGAGTAACATGGAGGCCCTACCAGAAATATAAATAAGAAAATTAAGTAGAGACTCATGCAATTATGGAAACAAGAAAAAGAAAAGAAAAAAGAAAGTAAGGAAAGGACAATAGAATAGAAAGAAAGAGGGAATAAAAGAAGAGTAAAAAAGAAAAGGAAACAAATGTCAGCACCCAGAAGCAAGAAAAACAATGGAGAGTAAAGAGCAAAAAATAGTAATAGAGAAAAATTCATGCCATATGTGCCATGTTGATGAACATAATTAAAGAGTAAAACAAGAAACCATGCAATATTATCAATTTGCCAATTTAAGGACATTGCGTATTGGTGTCCAAAGGTAGCTTAGTGATGGTTTGCAAAAACAGTTTTAGTTTAGTCGGATCTTCAAACGAACGAGAGACAACTTCATAAGTAATTTTGCAGAGACAGGGCTGTAGTATGCCATATCAGATGTTCAGAGATCTCAGTTGATGACGAAGAGCTAGGAACTCTTTACGTCTAGTATTGGTTGCATTGGAAATATCCTGAGAAATGTAAATGTTATGACCAGACCATACAAGGCAATGTTTTTCTCTGGCAGTTTATAAGACATGCATCAGATTGGTAAATTACAAAAAGAGCATTATAATACCACGAGGTCCGTAGATTGAGGTTGAGGACGACCTAAGCGATGTGCTTATTGAATATTTAGAGGAGATGCAGAGTGTGAATTGAGAAGATCAGGTAAAAATGTATATGAGAAGGAAATAAGATCAGGGCCTTCAATATTCTCTGTTAGACCATAGAGGTGAAGATTGTCCCTTATATCACGATTTTCAAGATCTTCAGTGTGAAGCTTGAGCTTTTGAACTTCTTGTTCCAGCATGGGTATTTTAGAGGCCATGTCCTGAAGGTGGCTCACGTGCTGTTCCATTTCGAGCCACTTGCTTTCCATAGTGATCCAACGATCTCCAATTTGGTGCAGTTTTTTATTGGTAGTGTTCACGAATGGTTTAAGGGCACGTAGTTCTTATAGGATTGTATCCAAGACCGGATTAGGAGATGACTGGATCGGAGCTGGGGGATCATTTTTAACTCTTTTAGGGTTAGTGCCAGAGGAAGATGCTTTAGCAAGATTAAGGGAGTCGCTGGCCATTTTAATGATGTGCACCGATCGATGAGGGTGTTTTTTAGAGGTAGCCCATATACTAGATAATTGTTGAAAGAAAGACTCAATATATTTGAGCGAGGTTGCACACACTGTGGTGAGTAGAAGGACGATTATTTACATGTGACAGGCATACGACTACATAGGAGAACGTGGAGCGTAGAATTTATAGTAGTTCACAATGGCTTGCAAAGCATGCAAGGAAACAGGGAACAAAAGAACTCCAGAGGAACTGCCCCACGGTTTATGGAACCACGTTCACATCCTTCCAGGTTCAAACTCATAAAAAAGGTAGTTGCATCAAATCTTCAATGGTATCAAGTTCAACAGATCTGAATCAAAATATATGATAAGGGCAATAGGCTAAATGCATCTTAGGAATAAAGCACTACAGATCATTTGAAGAAGTCCCTGAAAGAGAAGGGCATATCGTATAGCATGCAGAAAATTGAGAAGGGTTCAGGCCTCCCAATGTTGGAATATAATTGGTTAGAGATGCAAAGGTAGTTGTTTGATGAAGGAAGGCAAGCTCACCCAAATCATTGTGGGAACGAGGAGCAATGATACGAGTGACGCGCCAATAAAATGGCAGCCGCTTGCGTGTGAAGGAGAACGTCGTTGGGACTGAAACAGGAGAAGGATGAGTCTTTAGAAGCTCCTGCCAGTCCACAAGTGTGTAGAAACAGTACGGAGCATGAGACCAACTTAGAGAGTGCTGGGTATGATCTCGAGGTGACCGAAAATCAGTTTATTAGCTTTGTGGGGAGATGGAGCTTATCGGTCAAGCCACGCCTCTGTATTATGTTCTTCTACCTCTCTTATCATAAAGCCACTAACCCAGTTCTTCCCTCTATACACGTTTTATTTTTTTTGTCTCACTTTCCATTTGCTGTCTCCAGAGCCTCTCTCATTCTTACATGTGCATCTCTACAGTTTTCTTTTCCTTTCTCTATGTCTCTCACTATTCACAGGAGAAGGCACTGGAGTGGATCATCTCCTTCCTCGCTGGAAGGACACAGAGAGTCCGCCTACCACCGTTCAGTTCTGCAGCCACGGAAGTCATCTGCGGCGTCCCCCAGGGCTCCTCGCTCAGCCCCACCCTCTTCAACGTCTACATGAGCCCCCTTGCGGCCATCGCACGCCAACACAACCTCAACATCATCTCCTACGCCGACGACACCCAGCTGATCCTCTCCCTGACCAACGACCCCGCCGCCAGAACCAACCTCCACGAAGGGATGAAAGACGTAGCCGAGTGGATGACGACCAGCCGCCTGAAACTGAACTCAGACAAGACGGAAGTCCTCATCCTGGGCTCCTCGCCCTCCGCCTGGGACGACTCCTGGTGGCCCCCCGCCCTGGGCACCGCACTGAAACCGACAGACCACGCACGCAACCTGGGCTTCATCCTGGACTCCTCCCTCTCCATGACCAGACAAGTCAACGCCGTCTCCGCGTCCTGTTTCAACATCCTGCGCATGCTACGGAAGATCTTCCGGTGGATCCCCACCGAGACCAGGAAGACGGTCACCCAGGCACTCGTCACCAGCCGACTGGACTACGGCAACGCCCTCTACGCTGGAACCACCGCCAAGCTCCAGAAGAGACTCCAGCGGATCCAGAACGCCTCAGCCAGACTCATCCTCGACATCCCCCGACGCAGCCACATCTCCGGACATCTGAGAGACCTGCACTGGCTCCCCGTCAACAAGAGAATCACCTTCCATCTCCTCACCCACGCACACAAAGCCCTACACGACCAAGGCCCGAGCTACCTCAACAACCGCCTCAACTTCTACGCTCCCAAACGCCACCTCCGATCGACCAACCACGCCCTCGCCGCCGTCCCCCGCATCCGAAGAGCAACAACTGGAGGAAGGGCCTTCTCCTACCTGGCCGCCAAGACCTGGAACACCCTCCCGACCGACCTTCGTCTGACCCAAGACCACCTCTCCTTCAGGAAGAAGCTCAAGACCTGGCTGTTCGAGCAGTAGCGGCACCCCACCCCCCCCAAGCGCCTTGAGACCCTCCGGGTGAGTAGTGCGCTGTATAAATGCCTTGATTGATTGATTGATTATTCATGCGGTAGGAGCGGCGAGTGAAGGAAAATTTCATCGGGACTGTAACAGGAGAATGACGAGATATTAAAAGCTCTTGTCAGTCCACAAATGCATAGCAACAATGTAGAACATGAGACCAGCTTAGAGAGCGCTGGGCATGGTCTTGAGGTGGCCTAAAATCAGTTCAATAGCTCCGTGAGGAGACGGAGCTTATTGGTCCGCCGCCATCTTGCCCCTGCGTGCAAGCCACGCCCCCTTGGAATAGACACTAACGTGGAACTCCAAGAGTTAAAGGGGCTGTTAGTAATAAATTAAAGGCAACTCTGTAACTCTGGGGGTGAGAACTTTCTTGATGTGGGTCCGGGGAATTTGTAAAACAAGTTATCATTATTGGTAAGCTACACTCACAAAAAAACAGATTGTCGTTTCAAAAAGTATGTTCTGAAGGTGAAATGTTGATTTAATCACATTCAGTACTGATACACATAAGCACTTTAGTGTAGATGATTCAGGCCTTTTCGGCAGCTGGATGCTTTTATTTTGGATTTTCAATTTCAAAATGCGTAGAGAGAACACCTGCTTATCAGAAAATCTGGAATACAGAGAACAGCACAGCAACAACCAAAACAACCTACAGAACTAACCAATAAAAGAATGTCTAAATGCACCTTGAACGCTTAGAATGAGGTGGATTAGCCTGTGAAAGAGATTATGTTATGGCTGAAAGATAAATTATTATGTAGCTGGAGGAGTGCCTATGTGGAGTTGTAAAGTGAACCTTAGTCTTGAATACAAAATGAAAGCTAGTCACTGCTTTGAGTACCGACTATTCTAAGAATATTAGCCAATGGATTAGTTATAATGTGCTTTTAATTGCCATTTAGATATTTTGGTTTGATTTTATTTGAAAATGAAAAGCAGAAAGCAATAATAAGTATTTTTCTTTATGCACTTGTCACCAGGTAAGTATAAAGGATGCCAGTAAATACTTACATGACTGGAGACAAACAAATTGGATAAAATTAAACTCCAAAACAATTTGTGGATCCTAAAAGACACATCGTTTAACATTTTATTTTTACCTACTTTTGATCATTATCACTTTTTCAGCCTGTGTCGGGAGAGCACAATTTGAGGAACACAAGGACAGAAGACCAGAACCCTTCAGAACCATTCTTAAGGAACAGCCTCCTGATGGACCTTCATCTCGAGCTCATTCACGTGCAGCATGGAGTGTCCGTCAAACTCCTCAACCTCATACATGGTAAGACTGCCTAATGACTGCACACATTAATCATGTATTGTTTTTGGCAACTTGTTCCTAAACACATTTGCAGGTATGAAGAGAAGTACCAATGGTAGCATTGCTCGTGACCTTCACTTTTCCATGATTAGACCGAGGTGACCGTCAAGAAGACAGTTCAGGCAAGATGGCTCCTGAGTGAGAGGTCGGATTAGCCTCACCTTGTGTACCTCACTCCTGTGTGCAGCATGTGAGAGGGGGAAGGAGAAGGAGTGGACGAAAGGAAAAAAAAAAGGATGTGGAAAAGATGGACTGATTAAGAGGAGAGAAAACGAAAACGACGATGTAGTAAGGATTATGACCGGCAAACGAGCGACCTGTTAAACTGTTTGTATCACATTGAAATTTTGCTCACCTACGTCCTTGAGTCTGTTTTTTGAACCTGAGTCTAATGTAATTGCCCGCCCATACGTCTGTCTTGCATCGGCTCCTTTTGAAATTTGCCAATTACTGCCTGCTCTCATCGCATTTCATCTACGTCTACGTCTAGCCTCTACTAGCGTATATCAGCTATCTTTATTTCGCTTACTGCTTATCGCCTGTAAATGTCCGGGATTCCAGGAGTTCGGCGAATACGTTATAGAAACGGCAGGTTTTGACGGTAAGACGGTATGCGCTGAGTGAGACATTAAAAAAAGACATTAAAGGGCAACATAGTGGGACTACGGGATAATAATCACAGAGCAAGTACGTACTGGTTCGGTGATAAACTCCCATTGTGCGGTGGCTTGTGAGAGCGTCTGTGTGGGATTTTCCTTCGAAATCCATCAAATCTGCAGCTCTTGGTATCTATCACCCGATCTCCCGATATTGATCGTGGCCGCATTTTTGTCAGTGACGTTATGTTCACGCTGTTGCCAGTTAGCCGGTCTCTTCCTCGTGGGCGTCATCAGCAGACTTGGAGCGCCCGTATTTATTTCTGTGTCGGCTGTATATTACGCGCTACGCACGCACGTACGCACACCGGTGAATTTCCTGGTTTTGAAGTTGTATTCCGTTGCCAAGGCAACTCCTCGGCCTCTAAGTGATTTAGAGTGCCTCTGAATGCCCTGAATGCTCTCGACAAGCCTAAGGATTGGGAGAAAGGTAACGAGGGAGAGAGCTGGTTTGAGACAGCAACCAGGAGCTGAATCTTATGACCTTGTTGAACTCTCCTTTGACTCTACGGCTATAACAAATAGTCTAAATTTACGTTGTCTGAACTCTGGTATACGTAAAACAAGTAAAAAGGGAGGAAATAAAAAGAGAAAGAAAAAGAAAGTCCGGCTATACTGGGCAATTGAACAGATTAAAGCGAGAGAAGGGACAAAGAAGGCAACGGGGACTGTGGAAGTACCAATAAGTCGTGCCAGTCAGGTACAGGTACAGGTACAGAATAGCAGATCTATTCAGATACAGATCAAGATACAGATAAAGACACGAATAGTACGAGATATGGCAACGGCAGCAGCAGAAGATGACCCAAACGCTTTGATGCAACATGAACATGAACATGAACCTACAGAATCCGCTGAGAAACATGAGAAATATATCCCTGTAGCGGTTAATCAATTGACGGGCAGTGAGCAAAATCCACAAAAGAAATTAAGAGCGGCAGATATACAATTTTCTGCAAATACTAAAAAAAATCTGAATAACATGGAAGATGTTCATAATGTACATGAAGCACAGAATGTACATGATGTAGGGAATTCTGTGATTATTCAACAGATGCCAATTTCACCAATATCGCAAAAAATTAATGGGCGGCTAAAGGGACCCGAAACAAGAGGGTCTAAGGCTAAAGAGAATATTGTAGAAAGGAATACAAGACTCAAGGTTCAAGAAACTCAAGAGCGAAATAAAAGGAAAGAGAAAAGTAAAGAAAAGGAAAAGGAAAAGAATTTACCAAAAGAAAAAGAAAATGAAAATGGAAAGGTAAAGGCGAAAATAAAACAAAAAGAATTCACGGATGAGAAAAGGCAAGAGGCTATTTCCGACACGGAATTGTCAGTTAAGAAAGCACAACGACTTCAAACAATCAAAAACCTAAAAGCTGCTGCTAAAATTACTGGGCAACCGATAATCACCCAACCTAGAATATCTACTATCTTTAGCCCTCTACCAAAGGACGGTTTCAGTAAATCTGGAGATTACGAGATACATGACAAAAATTCTAGTGGTCTAAATAGCGATATGAACAGGGTTAGAGATGAATTCCCGGAATGTGCTGATACTACGGATCTTGGACCTTTAAATCCCGAGAAAGATATTGATCAACATTCTGCCTCTGGCAGATTTATCTCTGCACCTACCCAGCAAAAAGAAAGGATAAAGAGTACATCTATCGAACACAAAACAAGAATAAGGCACCAAGTACCAAACAATAGCTACAAGGATCAGTCAACAAGATTAACATTACAGGTACTTGCCTCTGATCATGCCTCTGGTGAGAATCAAAAACTGTCAGCTAATAAAGCAACTACTGAGGAAGATTCGGACTCCAATATATATGAAACTGGATTGTCTACATCAAGCGAACCTAGTGCTACTACAGATTCTAGTAATTTGAGCTCTGGACAAGTTGACGATGATTTAAACTCCCCTGATTCTCGAAAATCTGGCAAAGACAACTTAGGTACAACCCCTAGGAAAAGACTAGGGAAAAAAAGATCTAAACATCAAAGACATAACAAAGCAATTCACACTGAAATCAATGATCCCGCCATTGGAACTGACATGGTCAAAAGTAAGATAGACTCTACATGGGAAAATCCCCTCTTACAGAGTAAGGATAAAATGATGAAACAACAATGTTCCGACTTGGAAGAGATAAAAGGGGGGAACTCCAATTTGAAAAACTCTGGTTCAACAGTGGAACCATCGCTCGGCGAAATGATGCCATCGAAAAATTACAAGGTGCAATTAAGAAAGTCGGTAATACATGCACTGAGATCTCAGACAGACTGGTTTCTGTAGAAACACGTACAGAAAACCTGGAAACCGATGTTATCGATCTCCGCAAAAAAGAAAAAGAACATGACGGGATTATAAAAGACCTTATGTTTAAAATCGAGGATCATGAAAATAGATCGAGAAGAAACAATCTGCGGTTTCTCGGAATTCCCGAAGGATCCGAAGGAAACGACGCAAGAGGTTTCATGATCATACTTCTTAAATCCACCTTCCCGGAACTTGAAGGCTGGGATTGGGACAAGGAAATACAGAGAGCTCATCGATTCCCTTTGATGTTATCCAAATATTCTCAGAAACCTCAACAATACCCTAGAGCAATACTAATTAACTTTGGGAACTTCCTTCTTCGTGAATCCATCTATAAATTAGCCAGACCAACATCTCAAAGGGAATATAAAGGATTTAAATTCTTTGTTCGACCAGATTTCGCACACTCCACCATAGAGAGACGGTGGAAGATGCGACAGTTATTTACACCCTTTGAAAAAATGGGTGCAACTGTTTACCTTCAAAACCCAGCGAGACTAAAAATAATCTATAAAGGCACTACGAGAAGCTTTATAAGTGATATCCAAGCACAAGAATATCTAAAGGAAATATCTGAGCCCGAACTAAGATATTCTGATAATCCATCAAGCGGGGAAAAAAAAAAAAAAAAAAAAAATAAGCTGACAGTAATTGACACTTGTGTTAAAAAGTACTTTATTCTGATTCTGACAGAAATTGACACTTGTGTTAAATAGTACTTTATTCTGATTGTTTGAAATATTGGAGTGAAAATGTGTAGGGGGTCTGCTACCGTAACTATCTATGAATCCATATTACAATAGAACAAACTTAGTTAACCCATAGATAGATCTATTACATTTGTTATCACTCGCTTTTCCATGGGACACAGGAGTGGGCCACTTGGGGGCTGAATCGGGAGAATCACTCAGACGCCCGCACTTGGGTACATAGGCACCTAGGATGCCTCACTTGTTGGCTGGGAGGGAGGGGGTGGTGGGTTGCGGAGAAAGAGGAAGAGAGAGGGGGGAATAAGGATTCATCTAAAGGGAAGGAGAGCATGAATCAATGCTATTACAAACTATATAGCTATCATTTAGAGATTATTAAAAAAGAAAAATCCAGTAAGTCTGAATGTGTCGGGAGAACAAAAAACTATAATGGCTAGACTCAACATATTATCAATGAATGTCTGCGGTCTTAATGATCTAAAGAAAATACAGAAAGTCTCAGAAGGGCTTAAAGCTACTGGGGCTGCTATTGTTTGTCTTCAAGAGACACATATCGCGGGGGCTCAACATTATCTATTAAAAACACTCGGATATCGAATCATCGCCGCCACAACACGGGACACGTACTAAAGGAGTCACAATCTTAGCGAAGGGCGGGGGAGTGCAATTCCCTCGAACTGTTGCAGATACATTTGGACGATTTATAATAGCCGAATGCCATATTAATAATGGGGAAGAAAAACTAACTATATGCACAATATATGGTAGTAATAGTGACGATCCAGAGGTATTGATCCAGATTTCGAATGAGTTAACACATTGGCCTCTACCCATGATTATTTGTGGAGATCTAAACATTCATTTAGCTAATGGATGGCTTTCGGATCAAAGATTTATCTATCAGGGTAGGAAACGTAAAGTTTTTAATGCTTTAAAAGAAATGTGCCTGCTTCATGGTTTAATTGATGGGTGGTCCACTAAATATCCTACAGATCATGGATATACTTTTTTCTCATTCCCTCATTCAAAACAAGTACGTCTTGATTATATGCTTATATCCAATTCTCTGAGATCAAATTATCATATCGACAGATTAGCTAGAGTTCTGTCGGACCATAATCCTCTAATGCTCAGCCTCATGATTACTCCAACGAGATCCAAAAATAATTTATGGACATTTGAAAGAGCATTACTCTATAACGATGCATACTGTCAACAAATGTATACTTGGATTCTGGCTTTTCTTGAAGATAATGTTGGATCCACGTCAATCGACGTAGTATGGGACACCTTGAAGGCTTGTGTCAGAGGTGAAACTTTGAAATTCTCCTTAAGAAATAATAAAAGGGAAAAACAAAACATGGCACTATTAGAGCAAGACCTACGAAGAGCTGAAGAGGATTTAACTAAAGCAATACAGGAAGGCAGGGCGATAGATAATGCGATGGGTAAAGTGACAATAGCCAAAAATCATATCTCCGAAATATTTGTTGGAAAAGCTATTGTTCGGGCCAATGCCAATATGAAAAAAGTATACGAGTTTAACGAAACAGTGGGGCATCAGCTAGCGGTTAGAACTCGAGAAGAAACTTCATCTGCTTTAATTAAAGAAATTAGAGATCCAGATATGGGCCTAAGATCTGAACCCGCGGAAATAAGAATGGCTTTTCAGAAGTTCTATAGGGAATTATACCACAAAGATGATAACGATAGCAGGGACCCCAAAACTTATTTAGATCTGTCAACTTCTAATTGCTTGCAATTAGATGACCAGGAACTCCTTGATAGTCCAATTTCTTGGGAAGAAATATTAATGGCAATAACTGGCCTATCTAAGAGAAAAGCTTCGGGCACGGATGGAATCCCTACTGAATTTTATGCTAAATTTGCCCCTCAACTAAAAAATATTCTAACACTACTTTTTCAACATATTTTTCAGGGAGGGAACCCACCGAAATCTTGGTCAAACGCTAAAATTATTGTCTTTCCGAAGAAAAACAAAGACGTTAAAGAAATGGGCTCTTATCGCCCGATTACTTTGATTAATGGGGACTCAAAAATTTACTCTAAAATTTTAGCAACCCGATTGGCACCCATTATTCATAAAATTGTCTCGGAAGAACAACATGGCTTTATTCCTGGGAGATCCACAACCGATCACATACAAAGAGTCATCTCTCTCTTTGACTACACTGAAGTGGCAGGTGATCCTATGTCGCTTATACTGCTGGATGCAGAAAAAGCATTTGACAGGGTATCCTGGAAATTTTTATGGGCAGCAATGGCGAAATGCGGGATTGGAGCAAAATATATACTGGCAATTAAACAACTCTATATAAACCCCACTGCCCGAGTCTTGATCAATGGTATATTGTCTGACAGCTTCTCCATTCATGGGGGTACAAGACAGGGATGCCCTTGTTCCCCCCTCTTGTTTGCCATCTATATTGATGTATTTATACAAAGATTAAAATTTAAAACTTCAATACCTCCCATTAAAATACGAGATCTAGAAATAAAATGCTTGGGCTATGCAGATGACATAGCTATTGTTACAAGCAATCCCATCGAAGCGATGAAACACATAGAGCTAGAAGCATTGGATTTCGGTCAAATCTCTGGATATAAATTGAATTCCAGCAAAACCCAGATAGTAGTAAACAATAAAATCACTATGAATGATATGAGGATTGTTGATAAAGCAACATATCTCGGGGTAAGCATTAGTGCTAAAATTGAACGCATTGTGGAAGATAATGTTCAGCCCCTAATAATTCAAACTAAAAAAGAATTAGCTCGGCTACACAATTTACATTTAACTATTGGTGGAAGATCTAATGTGGTCAAAATGTTATTTTTTCCTAAATTTTTATATTTTTTTAGAACCATCTGTCTTGAATTTTCCCCACTAATTTTTAAAAACATTGATTCTATGTTTTCACATTTTATTTGGGGATATAATAAATCACGTAGAGCACTTAGATGGATCACTTTACCTAGAGAACGTGGGGGATGGTCATTACCAAACTTCAAACTATACTATTGGACCACTGTACTAAAATACAGCAATAGTCTCCTAATGGAGAACCCAACGGGTCACTCTACACCCACCCCGCAAGAACTTATTTTGGGTGAAGACAGTATTGGTTGTTTGTGGCGCCATATGAACGATGACTACTTCAAAAAGGTAAAATTTAAAACTATTTCTAGCATTTTCAAAGTATGGCGTAATATAAAAAAACTAATTGGTCTAGGTCGATATTCATATTATACCCCCGTATTTCAGAACGCTGATCTCCCAGAAATATTTCATGACATACATATACAAAGATGGGCTGAATTAGGTGTTAAACGACTAGGTTGTTTTCTTTCTGATAGGGGAATAAAATCATTCAATGAAATAAAAATTGAGTTCCATCTGACAAATCAGGATTTTTTTAAATTTCTCCAGGTTAGAGATTTTTTAAGTAGGAAAATGGGTGGCCCTATTAAATTTCATCGGTGTGATATTATAGAAAAATTGAGATTAGTTAAGACCCCTAGAATTGGAGAGCTATATGCAGGATTAAATGCTCTATTACCCGATGATATGAACAAACATTTGACGACATGGCAGGTCAGACTGGGGGGTATATCTCAAATCCCTTGCATGGCCTATGATATGTCATTAACTCATTTAATGTCTATGAAACTTCAGGCTCAATTTTTCAAAACATTTTTTTCACTTTATTACACTCCTGAAAAACTTGCAAAATGGGGGACGGGGAGTGGAACGTTTTGTCCAAGATGTGCTCTTCCCGCAGCTGATATAATGCATATGTTTGCTTCGTGCCCTGTTTTAACTAAAGTTCTATTGGAAATCTCTGACTTTCTATCAAGGATTTTACATAGTAAGATCAACATTGCAAATGCAGAGGTATTGTTGGGGGTTTCCAACAACGGTCGTTCTAGCGAGCAACAGGGGCTGATATTTGTTGGTATGGCCATCTTCAGGATGTGTGTCGCCTCAGCCTGGATAGATCCAATACCCCTATCATTCTCTGAATGGAGAGCTCGGCTATTGGCGACTTGCAATCTGGAGGTTGCCATTTATAAAAATAAAGGGAGGGATAAGAGGAAGAGGGGCATGAAGATACGGGCACCATTGATTGCCTGGACGCAAGAAAACTGATAGCGGAAAATGGTTATTGATATGTCATATATTGCAAAATTCTGTTTGCCTTTCATATTTTTTTTTTTTCTTTTTTCTTTTCTTTCATGTATAAATAAGCTCTCTGTTGTTCAAATACAAGAGCTACTTGTTCCCCGAGTGAGGGTGAGGGGGGGGGGGGGTGTTAATGTGCTGTTTTAAAAAGAAATAAAAAAAAAAAAGAAGACAGTTCAGGAGAATTAAGCAAAAGAAAACATATCCACTAGTGTAAACAGTAGAGCAGATAGGGAATACAATTACGTTCATGGATGGGTTTTTTTTTTACATCAGAGTTCATTTGGATCACAAACCTTTTTTGACTCATGCTATTTCATGGCCTAGGTGGTAACTTTAGGGAGTGTTTGGTGCAAACACCTTTTACCTTTGGTGGTGACGTGCTCTGTTGTTTTTGTACTGCTGGTCTTTGTGCTTTAGTGTCGTTTTTTGTTGTCAAATTTTACTTGTGTTAATGTGTTTTTCGGCCAGCTAATTGTGTTATGTTCTCTTGATAGCTACATTTCCAGCCAAAAGCAGCAGATGCTTTTAACATTATTGTTACCAATATTTACCATAGTGTAAAATAGCGCTTCTCCAGCTCTTCACTATTTAAGACATCAGTCAACCTAACGTTGTGGTGGAGGCCGTGTTTTAAGTTAACACTTGCAGTGCCCACATTATGTGATAGGCCCATGGTGATTCTTGGCTCTGGAAGAGCCAAAAAGCCATCAGTAGAAAGTATAATTCACAAATAAGGTTTAGAAACAGTCCATGTGGTGAAATAACTCTTTAAGGTTGGTTATGAAGAAACCATTGTTGAGAGCCAAAGTGTCAGGTGTGGCGACCACTTATAGAACAAAGCTTTTCTCTGGTTCCCAAATATTCTGCTTTTCACCATTTCCTATGGAGCAACACTCTCCAGTCAAGGTTTCTGCTAACTCAGAGCCTCAGTTAACTATCCAGCGCTTTTCTATAGACGTTTCTATAAAACATATGACTTTTCATATGGTGTTCCTTTTCCAGCCCAGTTTTCCAAAACAGGCTCTTAATATCAGGATTCTCGTTACAACAAACAAATGATGGACGGAATGCTGACAATGCAGACATTCTCCCCCAGTCAAGAGATCTGGGTTAAATCCATCGTTCTTTTGCCCACTACGCCACCCCAGTTTAGACATGGCCATATGCAAATCAGTCTTGACCCTGTGCCTCATGGGAACAGTCCAGCCCGAACTGCCAAGCCATGTCTTCCCTGGACCGGAATCAAGCATCCTAGGACCGGTTTCTGGCTATCAGCCGTCATCAGCCAGGATAGCTTGACTCCAGTGGCGTAGTGAGCACGGGTCCCACGTCTGGGAATACCCATCCCACTTAGGGCGAAAAGCGTTACAACAAACAAATGATGGACGGAATGCTGACAATGCAGACATTCTCCCCCAGTCAAGAGATCTGGGTTAAATCCATCGTTCTTTTGCCCACTACGCCACCCCAGTTTAGACATGGCCATATGCAAATCAGTCTTGACCCTGTGCCTCATGGGAACAGTCCAGCCCAAACTGCCAAGCCATGTCTTCCCTGGACCGGAATCAAGCATCCTAGGACCGGTTTCTGGCTATCAGCCGTCATCAGCCAGGATAGCTTGACTCCAGTGGCGTAGTGAAGAGGGGTGAAACCCCGAAACCGGTCCTAGGATGCTTGTTTCCAGTCCAGGGAGGACCTGGCTTGGCAGTTAGGGCTGGACTGTTCCCATGAGGCACAGGGTCCAGACTGATTTGCATATGGCTGGGTTCAAACTGGAATGGCATGGTGAGCAAAAAAACGATGGATTTAGGCCCAGATCTCTGTACTGGGGTGAATGTATGACATTGTTCTGCATTCTGTCCATCAATTGTTGTTTTTGCATTTGTCACCCCGAGTGGGACGGGTATGCTCAGACGTGAGTCCCGTGCTCTCCATGCCACTGGAATCAAGCTATCCTGGCTGAAGAGGGGTGAAACCCCGAAACCGGTCCTAGGATGCTTGTTTCCAGTCCAGGGAGGACCTGGCTTGGCAGTTCGGGCTGGACTGTTCCCATGAGGCACAGGGTCAAGACTGATTTGCATATGGCTGGGTTCAAACTGGAATGGCATGGTGAGCAAAAAAACGATGGATTTAGGCCCAGATCTCTGTACTGGGGTGAATGTATGACATTGTTCTGCATTCTGTCCATCAATTGTTGTTTTTGCATTTGTCACCCCGAGTGGGACGGGTATGCTCAGACGTGAGTCCCGTGCTCTCCATGCCACTGGAATCAAGCTATCCTGGCTGAAGAGGGGTGAAACCCCGAAACCGGTCCTAGGATGCTTGTTTCCAGTCCAGGGAGGACCTGGCTTGGCAGTTCGGGCTGGACTGTTCCCATGAGGCACAGGGTCAAGACTGATTTGCATATGGCTGGGTTCAAACTGGAATGGCATGGTGAGCAAAAAAACGATGGATTTAGGCCCAGATCTCTGTACTGGGGTGAATGTATGACATTGTTCTGCATTCTGTCCATCAATTGTTGTTTTTGCATTTGTCACCCCGAGTGGGACGGGTATGCTCAGACGTGAGTCCCGTGCTCTCCATGCCACTGGAATCAAGCTATCCTGGCTGAAGAGGGGTGAAACCCCGAAACCGGTCCTAGGATGCTTGTTTCCAGTCCAGGGAGGACCTGGCTTGGCAGTTCGGGCTGGACTGTTCCCATGAGGCACAGGGTCAAGACTGATTTGCATATGGCTGGGTTCAAACTGGAATGGCATGGTGAGCAAAAAAACGATGGATTTAGGCCCAGATCTCTGTACTGGGGTGAATGTATGACATTGTTCTGCATTCTGTCCATCAATTGTTATTTTTGCTTAATATCAGGATTCTGGCACATCAAAGTGTGTAATTGGCAACCACAATAATCACCCTGACCAGCATAGGCACATATTGGATAGTAGGGTCACCCCATACAGGATGGTCCCCCAACACTAGTTTAGAGTCCCAGATTGTTTGGTTTATTTGGGATTGCCAGTCAGCATTTGGGGTCTGGGGTTGGTGTACACACTGACAAGTAAAAGCACCGCACAGTGCAGGCAGTAGATCCTGGATACCTTTGTCTCCATGGCCTGTAGGTAGGCAGATGAAACTCAAAATGTGGATAAAAACATGCTTTCTAGGCTTAAGAACACCCCTGGTTTGAAGCACACCACCTACCTCAACCAGAGGTTTATGAGCTCCATATAGGTTGGTGCCTATCAGGTTGCAGGGTCCAGTAGGGTGTCAATACGTAGGTAATGGCACCCACATAGACAGATGCATGCCCTCCCTGTACACGGGCCACTTAGGATGAATTGTAGTGTAATCTCAAACTGTTGCAAGTCATATGTTTGGAATTTGGGTGAGTAGGGGTGAGTTAGTTACAAAAATAATAACAGCTGTATTAGCATTTTAATTCGATATGCTCAATACATTTTACAATTACCTGGAGGGGGGAATAACTGGTGACCCCAGAGAACTGTGATTTCTTTAATTTGTCAACCATCTGATGAAGGTTCTAAAGAGAAATCAATGTCTTGGCCAATGACCTGGCAAATAGACACACTAAACTGGTAGGAAAAGTGGTTCATCCTGATTAGTGTAACTTCATGTAGCTTTAGGTCTAATATGTCTAAGAGGCTCTTGCTTCAGATGTTCCATAACATCCTGATGACAGCAAGCACGTGTGGGTGAAATTGTATATATTGAATATTTGAGGATCTTGCCCCTGAATGCCCCCTGACTGCAGAAAAGCATTCAACTTCTTGGAGTGGAATCATATGTCGTCCATCTTGGATAAAATGAAGGTGGGACTAAAATTCTTAAGCTAGGTGATTCTTATCCTCAGGGTACATATCACAAGTGAAGGTTCCTTGCTGAAACGAAGAAGGGGTGTCCTATTTCCCAACTCCTGTTTGCCCTGCCCTAATAGAAACATTGGGAAAGGTGGCACTGATAAGTGAAAACATTCACTAAACATTTACATATACAAATCGCAGAATATTCCTTTTAAGATCAAGCCAGACCTTTTTGACATAATGAAAGTAAGTTGAGTTGGCTACTACTGAATGATAAATTCCCCAGGGTGGACATAATGACTCTAGGTAGCTTTACATATGAAGAGGGTCTTCACCTCCCTAATCTCTAGTTCCCAGTTCTATTTAAAAATATGTGGTTGCACATTGCAGGTATGGAAGCCTCCAAACGGAAAGTAATATAGAGGCAATGTTAACACCCAACACCAAATCCATGACTATAACCAAAGTGTAGGTGAGTCATTTTGTGACTGTTGTACGCGTTCCTCTCTGGGTGAGTGGGGATGTTTATAACCCAGAAACTGCAAAGATTACCAAAGAAAAGAGAATTTAGTCTACATCCTGATGTTAGAGGAATGTCTATCAGCGACTGTCAAATATCAGATTTAACATATCATTTGTAAATCACGTGTTAACTGTTAAGTCTCTTAGCACTAAAATAACATGCTTATTGTTAACCAGCTCAATGGTACTCATTTAAGTGAGCTCAGTAGGATGAAAGGCTGAGTGGACCTGCTGGGATTCAAACATGTGACCATGAATCAAACACAGATTCCTAGAGTGGATGCATTAGTACATGCACCCACTCAAACCCCCAACTTATTGATAGAATACAGTAGTGGTAACACACCCAGGAGAATAGGAATACCAAGTTATTGGCCAAAAAGTCCAGAGCGACCTTTGGACAGATCTCCATCCATGAGGCATTATAGAAGGCTACAATGTTGAGGGGGCACTGAAATCCCCACTCTCATGAATGTGAAATTCAAAGTGAACACTGTCAGACATCTTTTTGTCGGAGTTTCCAAATTGCAGAACTAATGGTTTAGGGAGGCTTCGGCATTGACATTTAGCCTGATCATCAGGTGAGGAAGAGGAAAAGGTTGTCCTGTTAGCACCAGGATGTTTATCGATGAAGGAGGCCCCTTTATGAGAGGAGAAGCTGTTGCTGAATGTTAAGTGTGGCTAAGAGTCTTTGTTCAGCGTTGTGGGTGTCAATCTTGTATGAAAGAGAAGGTGCTGCTCACAGGCTTCATGTTGAGTGTTGTACGTCAGGTACGTCTAGAGGAGTGAGCTGCATATGGTAAGAAGCAAGCTTACGTAAGGGACATCTAGATTCACAAGGAAAATAAATTTAAGGATTGGAGCAGCGTTTTTACCACCTGAAGTCAACTAAGGAAGTACGAATAGAGCCAGTTACAACAGCTGTGGCAAAATAAGATGCTAGTCTGAATAACGGTTTTTCCAGAGGGTACCAGAAGCAAGGCAGGCCTCTTGAGAGTCTTACACAATCTGTGTAGCTTGTAACAGAGATTGATTGGTCAATCAATCTATTGTTTCAGTATCATCAGCAGGGAAGAGGACAATTCCTGAAGCCCAAAGGACATCATTCACTCAAATAAAGAGAAGAGTATATGCTGGAAGTAAGGCTTCTAGTTTTGTAGGAATTAAAACAAAGTGAATTTTGTAACCTTTACTTTGCAGTGGCAGAGAGACAGTTCTTGAAGTTCTTTAGAATAAGAGTGACATCACTGCACATACAGCCATTAAGCTGTGCATTGTCCGCCGAGAGGGGAGCAACACATATATATATATATATATATATATATATATGAGACTAAAGGTACAGAGCAAAAGGCCGGAAGTGAGACTGCTTGGGAGTAGTCAGACAGAAATGAAAAAAGCCATCTAGCAGCCAGGCTGTGAAAAATCTACGATGTCTTTAATGAAAACAAGATTCTCTCTGCATAATAATTGGAGAATCGTCATTTCCATTAGTTAGACAAATTTCTTACTCTGGAAGAGAAAAAATCAAACTCAATAACTTTACCCAATAGGGAGGTTATCCATTGCAGAGGGATAATCTTAGCCTCCGTGTCTTTAATCAAAGACAGATTTTCTGCCCACCAGGCTGTGAAAAATCTACATTTTATGGCATGACACGGAGGCTAATATCATGCAAGTTCAAAGTGCATTTTGCACATTATCAATTGAGCTTGTAACAGGTCTAAAATAACTACCTAAGGGGATGAGCACCAATTATAGTGATGTTTACCCCTGCTTCTTTCATTACTTCCTTCACCCATCTTGCTTAGGTGGGTGAAGAAACTGCTCTATGAGGAGATCTATGGGATGCTAGCATTTGTTCTCTATCCCTCTTAACCTCTCAGTCCTCTATTCATACTCCATCAGGCACTTTACCGTGCATAGTCTTTCATTCTGTGTAATGATGGGGTAGAAACCCGTCTCTTTAAGTAAAAGCAAACCCCTTTCGTGTTGGTAGGCCCTGCTGGCGATGTCTAAGGCTTTCATGTCTGAGGTCCTCCTGAACAATACTAGGCATAGTAAGACAGTGAGTTTATAAGAGATACGTTTTAAAGATCGTCCAGTGTTCTCATCCCAGCTCACTATCACTTGGAGGACATCTCTAACATCCGATAGGGCAGGGTACTTCGCAGAAGGTGGATTTTATGCACACATACTTCGTATTATCTTTTTAGTTAGTTGGCTTTGACCCACAGAGAATCCGTCTACAAGGCAATAGCCTGCTGCAATGACTGATCTGTAAGCATTAACTGTTCTATAGGACAGTCCTGATGCAATTACTTCTGATAAGTAGTTGACTACATGTACTAAATAAGTTGAAACAGGATTGTAATTCTGTCAAACACCAACAAACCCATTTCTCCGAAGCCAGTCTATATGCCTTTCTTGTGCCGGATGTCCATGACTCTGATATGAGTTTGAAATCATCTGCTGAAAGCCCTGGGATCTGCCACTGTCTCCTGAAATCCTCCAGGCCATCAGTGTTGGAAGGCCCTGCTCAATGAGAGGGTGTGATTCTCCTTGAGGACCTGTAATTATTTCCTTGAAAGTTGGAATTAAGATTGGTAGATCTATACTAATTTCCATTGGGATTGGGAACCATGCCTGAGACCTCCAAAGGGGTGGTATTACTACCGTGATTTCCTTGCTCCTGCAAACCTGTAATAGTAGTCTTGGTAGCATGACAAATGAAGGAAAAGCATAGGGTGCTAGTCCTCTCCACTTTTGAAGGAAGGCATCCACTCACAAGGCCTGAGGGTCCGGCCTCCAGCTGAAGAATTTCGGTAGTTGAGTGTTCAGTCTGTCTGCAAAGAGATCCACCCCGAAAGGTCCCCATATCGATTGGACACTGAGGAAGATTTCTTTGTCTAGCCTCCAATTGCTGGAGTCCCTGAATTTCCTGCAGAACCAATCTACAACTCCGTTGCTCAAGCCCGGGATATGTTTGTTTAGTGAAATACCCTTGTTCAGGCAGTAAGACCAAAAGCTCTTAGCTAGGTCTGTAAGGCTCTTGGAGCCGGGTCCCCCCATTTTGTTGACGTATTTGACTGCAGATATGTTGCCCATGCGCAGTATGACAGAGCACTTCATTAAGTCCTTGGTAAAGCAGCAAATTGCAAATGAACCTGCCAGTAGTTCCAGGCAGTTGATATGTAACTCCTTCTCTTGTTCTGTACATTGTCCCCCTGTTGATGAGTTGCCACATCTCGCACCCCATCCTTCTAAGCTCGCACCTGACTCTATTACTGTCTCTGGTTCTTCCCCAAAGATGGCTCTGCCATTCCATGCTTCTGCATTCCTCAACCACCAGAGTAGGTCTTCCCTTGAATCCGAGTCCAGCGATAGAGTTTGGGAGTAAGATTTTTTTGATCTCAACGTTTTGGGTTTGAGTCTCCGGAGAGCTCGGTAATACAAGGGGCCTGTGTATATAGCTTGGATCATTGAGGATAGGAGGCCTAGGATCCTTGCTAGGCTTCTCAAGTGCAATTAGTTTTTCCTTAATATTTGCCTTAATTCTTTGCGAACTTTACTTAATTTTTTTCCTGGTAGTTTCAATTCTGCTCACATTGTTTTTATGATAAAGCCCAGGAATTGCGTTTCCTGACTTGGAATCATGGATTACTTTTTCTTGTTTATGACAAACCCCAAGTGTTATAATAGGTTTATGGTAACATTTGTGTGATGTGACACTACTTCCCTGGATTGGGCCATTATTAGGATATCGTCTAAGTACAAAATTAGTCTTATTACTCTTGTTCTGAGCCATCCTGCTACTGGATGTAGAACCTTGGTGAAGCACCAGGGGGCTGATAAAGTCCGAAGGGGAGGCTGCAGAACTGCCAGCGTGTAGCTCCCGGTAAAATGGAGGAATTTTCGGAGTGGTGGCCAGATTAGAATAGTGAGATATGCGTCTTTTAGGTCTAGTCGAGTTAGCCAATCCCCTTTTTCAGCACGTAACTGAGGAGGTGTATTCCTTCCATTTTGAAGTGGTGGTAAACCACCCATTCATTCAGCTCTTTCATGTTTATGACTGGTTTCATATTTTTGTCTTTCTTCTCCACTAGGAAGATATTGCTGATGAAACCTAACTCTGTTCCCTCTCGAATTGCCCCTTTGGTGTGTAAGTCTTTTACCTCATGTGATACTAGGATTGAATCTTCCTTTGAGAAGATCATCCCTCGAGGTATTTTTCTTTGTATTAGTGTATTTATAAATTCTATCTTGTACCCCTTGACTGTGTCCAGGACCCAGGTATCCTGACTCACTAGATTCCAGTTCCCACAGAATTGGGCTAGTCTGCCTCACACATAGTTTTATCTGTTGAAAAAGCTCTGTGTGTTGAAAAAGCTCTTTGTATCCACTCGACTGTGAAGCCTCTTTCATTAAATCAACCCTCTGGTAGCCTGGCACAGAGCAGTTAGGCTTAACTTAGAGGCAATGTGTAAATATGCAGCACTTCAAACAGTTCATGTGAAAACGCAACACAAGAAGAATCCCGCATAAAATTAGAAAAATAGAGTGCATTTTAATAAATAAATAAATCAAGACCAAAACGACAACCAGCCAATTAGTAGAACCAGAGATATGCATTTTTAAAGATTTATGGGAAAATAGCACTAAAAAGCACAAAGTGCCAACTGTGGTAATCTGGTCATGCTGGACCGGGACTACAGCAGGAGGAGGAAGCACATTGCCTGGCATGCCAGCACACAATTTGCCCAGTTGAATTGTGCTAAATGCAGTGCATGATAAAACTCACTTCATTTGAAAGTCTTTATTATTCACCACTGTTGGTGCAGCCAGTGCTGTGAATCTCCAGTCATGTGTTTCAGGATTTTTATCCTTCAGTATAGAGTAACAAGTGACATTTAGGGGTTCTGGCAGTGCTGCTCACAGTCTTCTCAGGTTTAGCACCACTTCCAGAGCGCAGGTGCATCCCAGAGCTCATCAGCCCAAAAACTCAGCAAGAAGCCAATCACAAAAGAAGGAGGGAGCGCTTGGCATACCAGCACACAATTTACCCAAATGCATTGTGGTAAATGCTGTGCATGGCAACACTCACTTCAGTTGAAAGTCTTTAGTATTCGACATTGCTGGTGCAGCCAGTGCTGTGTATCTCTAGACACATGTTTCAAGATTGTTGTACTTCTTTAGTAGAGAATAATAAGTGATATTTGGGGATGGTGGCAGTGCTGCCCAGTCTTCTCAGGTTTAGTCTCACTCCCAGAGCACAAGTACTTCTCAGAGGTTGTCAGCCCCATACCTAAGCAGGGAGCCAGTCAGAAAAAGAGTAGGGAGCACACTGCCTGGCATACCAGCACACAGGTCACCCAGATGTATTGTGGTAAATGCAGTGCATAACACTCTCTTCAGTTGAAAGTCTTCAGTATGCACCATTGTTGGTGCAGCCTGTGCTGTGTATCTCTAGACACATGTTTCAGAATTGTTGTCCTTCTTCAGTAGAGAGGAACAAGTGAAATTTGGGGGTGCTGGCAATGCTACTCACAGTTTTCTCAGGTTTAGTACCAATCCCAAAGTGCAGGTGAATCTCAGGACAAAGTCACAAGTTCAGGCTGACCATGATAGAGTGTTGGCCGGCTACAAAGACCCAGGTAGGCCTACTGAACAAGAGTACCTTAAAACCTGGTTGCGAAGAGATGTGAAGTCCCATGTTGAGGGTGCGTTGCATATCAGAGGTGATGTGAGATCTGGGCAAGGAGCTGCGTTACTCAGAAGCAGTTTGCAGGAGATGCAAAATGTGAGGCGATGACCTTGCATGGAAATGTTTATCACAGTGGCGGTTCTGACAGGCTGCATTGTGTGAGGCAATCTCCTTGTGCGGAGATGCGTTGTGCAATAGTGGTTTTGATTGGCTGCTGTAGGTGATGTGAAGTCCTTGCATTGGGGATGTCCGTGCAGCAAAGGTGATGCATCAGTTCCAAGGGCGATGGGTCAAGCAGCAGAGGCAGTACACCAATTCTGCGGGAGATGCTCAGCGGAGGAGATGCTTCAGTTCTGCTGGTTTTGCAGATGGGCTGGCTGAGCATCCCACATCCAAAGGTCCAGGAATGGGGTAGCACCACTTGGGAAGGTAGGACTCAGATGGCATAGTCTAGGTTCAGGGTTCAAGGCGGTTGGAAGCCTGTTATGTCCCTGAGATTTTTGATCATGAAACAAGCCAACTAGCCCTTGCAGTCACTCTGGGGTCCTGGGTTAGATATGCAGGTCCAGTCCTTCTCACCCAGGCAGGAAGTCAGTGGGGCAGCAGGTCCGCAGGGCAGGGCGGCAGTCCTCCAGAGCAGCAGTCCAGCTGAATACCAGTCCTTCCAGCAGCACCTGGCAGAGTCCACAGGTCCAAGAGTGTAGATTTGGGGTCTGAGGTCCAATATGTATACCTGGTGACCACTTTGAAGTGGAGGCAGCTTTTATGGGTTTCCTCCTACCTGGGTTGTCAGGCATCCCCTTTCTCTCCATCATAGCCCCAGCTTATTTGGGGTCCCAAAGGACCAGAGTCAATCCCTTTGTCAGAATGCTCAGGCAGAGCCTTTGTGATGTGCAAGTGTGGTAGGTGACAGCTCCTCGCCCTCATTAATTTCCCTGCCAACACCTATCTTCCCCTTGTCTCACTGTCTGTCAGCAATAAACAAAGACTAGCTGCCGGCTACATCTAGTCATGTGACCCAAGCTCAGACTGACAGCCCCAAATGGTTAGGACACAAATATTCCAACTTTCTAAAAGTGATATTTTCAGAATTATGATTAAAAATCTGACTTTACCATTAAAGAGAGCTTTTAATTAGAATTCTTTGGATACCAAACTTGAGCAGTCCACCCTCTACCAATTGGAAGTTACAGCTTATTAAATATGTTAAGATAACTCCAAGGTCATCCTATGGGAGAGGTAGGCCTTACAGTAGTGAAAAATGTATTTAAGAGTTTTACACTTCCAGGACATGTAAAACTTAAAAGTACATGTCCAGCTTTTTGAATACATTCCACCATGCCCTCTGGCTGTTCAGGGCCTAACCTAGGGGTGACTTATCTGTAGTAGAAAGGAAGGTTTGAGCCTGGTAAATAGTTTATTTTGGCCGGTTGAAATGGCAGTTTAAAACTGTACAGACAGACTGCAATGGCAGGCCTGAGATATGTTTAAAGGGCTGTTTGAGTGAGTGGCACAATCAGTGCTGCAGACCCTTTAGTACCATTTCATTTACAGGCCCTAAGCACATGTAGTACCACTTTACTAGGGACTTACATTAACCATTTAACCGCGGTGTAAAATCCGCCGCGGTGCAGGTGTTTCCGTGCGCGGTCGGGGCCGCGTCAGCCAACGGACGTGCGCAGCACTACGGAGTTAGTGCTCGCTACGGCTGTTGGCCGACGCACGCAGCGAACAGGTTAAATAAATATGCCAGATTGTAAGCCAATTCTACCATGTTTTAAGGAGAGAGCACAAGCACTCTAGCACTGGTGAGCAGTGGTAAAGTGAGCAGAGTTCTAAAGCCTGCAAAAACGAAGCCATCAAAATAGGAGGATTAAAGACAAAACATTAGCGGAGAACCACACCACGGATGCCAGGTCTTACATCGTCCCTGCATTTTTAAGAGAGGTCAGTATATTGAGTGGTTTATTGTTTTATATATCCTGCTGATAAGTCATCGAGGATAAGATCAGAAGTCACTAGGTTTTAGTGAGCAAAACCAAAGGGGATGATGGACGGAGTGTTGAACATTGCAAGCACTCACCCCCAGTCAACTGATCTGGGTTTAATCCATCATCATTCTTTAGCTCACTCCGCTACCCCAGTTCAGACATGGCCATATGCAAATCAGTCTGACCCTGTGCCTCATGGGAACAGTCCAGCCCGAACTGCCAAGCAAAAGGTTTTAGTGAGCATCAATGATGAAGTTGTAGATGTGAGTGAGTTCTGCGTTATTGGTGAGAACAGCACAAAAGTCTGACTGCAGGTTACCAAGTAGGATATTGAAGGAATGTAGCCAGCGAGTCACTAAGTAAAAGTTGTTCAAGAATTTTGGGAATTAAGGATTTTTGGGAGACCAGAAGATAGTATGAAGAAGACGGATCTCTTGTGACTAAATATATTAGTACCACAGCAGATTAATGCATTGGGACTATTTCCCAGTGAGAAATCAAAGACTCAGCACATGGGAGTATGAGGGGGGGGGTGCTGTAAGAGGAATTTGTATTGTTGACAATTTAAGTGCAGGTACCTGCTGAATCCAGAATGGGAATGAACTTAGTCTGAGAGGTTGGCTAGAGAGATGGAAAGGAAGTCTTCTGGGTGGGGAGTATACAGGAGGCTATGCAGTCAGCGACTGGCTGGTGAGGCCCTGCTGTCTATAATTTTAGGTAGAAATGATTAGGCCAGTCATTGGTTGTAAGTGTGCACAAGATGAAAGTGGTGCAAGATGGGGATAACAAGGATTGTAAAGTGTGTAATAGGTGTTTTGACTGTGGGAAGAAAAGAGGGATGAGGTTTTTGTAGTAGCCAACTTTGTCTTTATTGAGGTTGGCTGTGACCAATTAATTTTTTTTAAACATTTCTATTTATTGAACATGAGCAAATTGACAGTTCAGATTACATTTAGGAGGAATTAGATCAAAGTTACATTGATAATCAGTCTTGACAGTTGTATATAGGTATTTCATCTGGGTATACAGCTTTCATGGTGAGAGTGGATCATCAGTTTGGGGAACATTTGGGGGGTTACAGATATTTCCCCAGTAAGCATTCCATTTCTTCCATAGGGAGGACCACTTTTTGGGGCATCCCCGCGCTATGTATTCTGTTTTTTCCCTGAACATGCACCAGTCCATGTCTGCTTTCCAAGCCTCTATTTTGGGCGCTTGCACAGCTCCCCACAGCTGTGCAATGTTTCGTTTTGCCACCATTAGGCCCAGGGTGGCCCATAGCTTGTCATTGCTGTTAAGATCAGTTGGTTCTCATACATTCAGAAGGCACCTTTTAGCTTCAGGGTTGACAAATATTGTAAGCACTTCACTCAGAACCTCACGTATCTTGCGCCAGTACTGCTGAATGTACTCACATTCCCATAATATATGCATGAAAGTGCCCACATGACCACATTGCCTTCTGCACTCTCCCCCCTCTCCTTTTCCCATTCGAGCCAGACTTGGCCCTATGATGTATACTCTATGCAGTATTTTGAGTTGGACGAGATGCAATCTAGCAGAGATTGCCACTTCCCTTGGGGAGGCTACCGCCTCCTGCCACACCTCGTCATCGAGCTCTAGGCCGTCTCTCTCCCACTTCTCCCTTGTGTGCCTGAGGTGGTCTAAATTATTGTTGATCAATTTCTTGTAAGTCAGGGATATAGCCTTCTTTGGTAGGTAACCGTCGAGTATCCTGTCTTCTAGTGGCGAGGATTCAGGGGGGTAGGAACCTTTCTGCAGGTGTGTCACTAGCGCGTGTCGAACGTGCAGGTATCTAAAGTACTCTGTGTCAGGTATTTTGTATTCTTGTTGCAACAAGGCAAATGTTATCATATCATCCTTGTGAGAAAGTGCCATCTTTCTTGCATGGTATGCCCCCACTTTTTGCTGAATTGCTAATGTACTTTGACTGAGTGTGCCCTGGGCTCCTGCCAATCAGGTACCCAGGGCCTATGTTCCTTCCCTAAAACTGCGTTGAAGCCTAAACCTAATTGGCATCTCTGGCCACATGTCAGCCCCTGGTAAATGGTACACTAGGTACCCAGGGCCTTGTGACTAGAGAAGACCCCTAAGGGCTGCAGCACTTATTGTGCCACCCTTAGAGGCCCTGTACCCTGACACACACACAAACTGCCCTGGCAGGCTGAGTGTCTGGGTGCAGAACAAAACAGAGAGTCGACATGGCACACATCCCTGTGTGCCATGCCCACAACACACACTTCCCTGGCATACATCAGCCACCCCTCTAGCTGGGTGGCCTATGCCAGTGATGTGGGCATAGGTGCATGAGCCCTGTGCCCCTAGAGCACCCAGGTCCATTCCTGGGCACTGTAAGGGCAGTGCTGCCATTAAGAGTATATGGTGCCGGGAGGTCGTCAACACGAACTCCACAGCACCATGATGGCAACACTGAAGACTGAGAAGTTTGGTATCAAACTTCTCAGCACATTAAACCCACACTGATGCCAGTGTGGGATTTAATGTACAATGCACAACAGAGGGCACCTTAGAGATGCCCCCTGAACTTGGCTGCCTTGGCTGCCACACAGCAGACATGTTGCCGTCCGCTCTACCTGGGCCTGCAACAATGCACATCCTGGGCGAGGTGCTAGGTCTCTTCCCCCAGGATGGGCAGGGAAAGCTTCAAAGACATGCCGCCTTTTGTGAGCTTCTCCAGGCCACTTGCTATACTCAGCAACTGGCCCCTACCGGTTCTGACCCCCACTCTGGCGGGAAGACTGGCCGGAAACTCCAAGGAAGGAAAGGGGGTGTGCCAGCCTCTGCCAACCCCACCCCTCAGGTGGGGGAGGCGAGGTGAAGCACATCTCCGGGCTCTCGCCTTCTTGAAGATGGGAAGCCCTGCCCAATCACGACTAGGCTACTGCCCCCCTCCCACAGGAGAGTAGCAGGATAGGTGGTGTACTGGCCCCAGGGAATGGACCTTTTGGTCCCTGCTCTTTACCTACCTATAACGCCCCTACATTCAGTATTTAGGGGCACCCTGAACCTTCCTTCCTCAGATCAGATTCCGAAACAGCAAAGAAGATCAAGAAACAAGAAGACCTGCCGTGCAGCTGCTAACAGGAGGAAGACACCAACTGCTTTGGCTCCAGCCCTACTGGCCTGTCGACCCTCGAACCTGCTAAACCCCGGCATCTCCAGTGGCCAGCAACCTCACAAACCCCGGAGGACCTGGCTACCTTGTGACTCTAAGCAACTGGGACTCCCATGAGCAGTGGTACTGCTCAATGCAAGTAACTGACCCCTGTCAACAGCCAGGAACCGCAAACCCTGCACACTCTGCACCTGCCAAGCCAGGCCTGTGCCGGAGTGAACAAAGACCACGAGGATGTCCCCCCGGCGACTGTGACCCTGAATCCAGCACCCAAGGACCCACCTTGATGCTCCTGATGACGCCTGCAGCCTCAGAACCAGGGACCCCTCCAACCGCGACCAGCAGAGGGTAAGATTTCCCGACACCAAAAGGCACCCCTGCACCCGGCGCCCTGCGGCCCCCTGTGCCCAACTCCTGAGTGTCTACCTATCCTCCAACTACCCAACTTACCTCTCGAAGTGGTGGTCGCACCTGAAGAATCTTCGTCCCTGAGCTTGCAGCCTTAGTTTGTTCTTGAGCTTCTCCATTGCAATCCATTGAGCGCCCGACGGCTCAAAAGCACCCTGCACTCAGCCGCCCGAGTGCCCTTGGCAGTGCAACCTCTACCCTAACCTACTTCCCCATTAGCCCTGAGCAAGTGACCAGGAGCCCAGCACCCACAGCCGCGTGGCCTGCTAGCAAGCAGCCACCAACCAAGGGCCCACTGCCTCCCGTAGGATAACATTGGGTCTAACTCACTATGCACCCAGCTGCCCCTGTGCCGCTGAGGGTGTAACAACTGTACTTACCTGACCCTGGGAGACCCCTGAGTCTATGCCCAGAACCTTAACTCTACCAGTTGAGTATTTACCCAAAAGCCGATAACTCACTTTTCTTCCATAGGGTAACATTGACTGGTTTCACTTGGAAATTCTTTTAAGTGTGGAGTTTCTAAACTTTCAAATATTCACCTAAAATCAACCGAGTAACGAAAACTAAAATACTCACCTGCTATCAGGAGAGATCCCAGTGCTGGATCTTGGTGCCCAGCACTGACCCTGAAAAGTAATTACAACCATACTTACCGCTAACCCCATTTTCTTCCATAGGAAACCATTGACTGTTTTTCTGTGAAATTTCTTCTGTGTCGATTTTTTGCAAACTACAAATATTCTTTTAAAAATCGTACCAACTGTGAAAACGTAATTGCTTACCTGTTTTAGATGTCCCAGTGCTGAACCTAGGAGCCCAGCACTGGATTGCAAAAGTAACGAGAACCTACTTGACCTGTAATTTGAATTTCCTTCCATAGGATAACATTGCCTGGTTATTACAAATATTTGTTAAAAATCGCCTGTATGACAAAAACTCATTCTTTCAACTGTTTACAGGAGATGCCCCAGTGCTGGATCAAGGAACCAACACTGAGTTAGAAAAAGTAACAATAACCCCACTTACCTGCTAAGTGAATTTCCTTCCATAGGATAACATTGGTGATTCTATGTGAAAAAGATTCCAAGTGTCAACTTTTAAAATACAAAAATATTGCTTAAAAATCACAATTGTTTACAGGAAATGTCCCAGGAAAGTAATCCTTAAAGTAACTAATTGCATTTAACTAGAAATTCTCATTGAGCTCAATGTATTATTGTGTTTGAAATTGTGTTGCCTATTGCAACCACTGTAACTGTTATATTCAAAAGTCTATTCCCTTTTGAAAAGTATTTATCTAAAGTATCTCATCCTGAGAAAGTATATTTTGATACCCATTGTTGGTTCTAAAATAAAACAACTATATATTTTTATACCAAAACCACTGGCCTAGATTTCAGTTCTTGTGTGTGTGAGACCATTTGCTGACTGAGTGTGTACAACAAATGCTTTACACTGTCCTCTGATACTGCCTTACTGCTTGACCAAGCTACCACTTTAGAGAGTAAGGTTATATCTAACTTTAGCCTCTGCCAAACCTCTGGGGACTGTGGACTCTGTGCACACTGTACCTATTTGGGAACAGTATATACAGAGCCACTTTCTTACAGTCCTTTACCCAAAGGTCCCCTATTTTTGAGATCCCAATTAGGTCCCATTTGTCGAACCCTTTCGAGTTCCTCAGGTTACCCAGCTGTTCGGTATCCCACAAAGGGAGTCGCTAACGTAAGTTTCTGCTCCCACCCCAGGCTTCTGTTCGCAGCGTGCCAAATCTGGACTGAGTGTTTAGTCGGCCCTGTTAAAGGGAATTGCTGGGGCCTAGAATATAGAGCCCTGTTGTAGTTTCCCCCTGGCAGTAGCAATCTATCCATGGCATATCCCGGGTCATCTTTGCAGCGATAACTGCAGTGATTGATGGCAGCTAGGTGGGCAGCCCAATAATATTTTTTGAGGTCTGGAAGTCCGATCTGTGACCAATTATTGCATATACTCTTTCATGGGCTCTGGTGCACAACATTTTCTCTGTCAGCTGTGGGAGGAGTTTATAATGGTTTTGAAGAATCGGATGGCAGTGGATATCAATAGTTGCACAAGGGAAGCCAGAGAGGTGAAGGTTCTGAGTAGCAAGTGTGTATGCTAGGCAGACAGCAATGCATTATTGAGGCAGTGGAAGGAGTTTGGGCTAAGTGGAGTGTGAACTGTAATTAGGTATGGTATGGTATCTTATGGAATGGCATGGCATGGTATGGTATGGTATGGTTAAGCTGGACGCTGTTTTCAGCTAGTAGCCATCAGGGATTACCAGAATAGACCTGCAGAGTCTTTCTTTAAGACCAGTAAGGCAGTCAAGAGATCTAATCCATCTGTTTCCTCTGGCAAGGTGTTTGAGCTGATGACGTGTGACAGAAAGGTTCTTTCGAGTAAGCCAAGAGAGGATTTTTGTAGAAAAAAATTTAAGCCTTATCAAATTTAATGTAATAGGTATAACAGAGGTAACCTATGGGACTTTTTTATTTGTATACATCCTTGGGACTACATATGAATTGTTTTTTTATTAGTTTTACAAAATGTTAATGTAATGTGGATAATTATAACCGGTATTTATTAAATGAATTTTTAACATTTTGTATATGTTGGTGGATAATTATAACCAGTATTTATTAAATGACTTTTAACCCTTTGTATTTGTTGGTGTTAAAAGCCAAAGGAAAAGTGGGCTAACTGATTAGATTTAAAGATGTTTTGTACTTTTATGATCTGTTTTACAAATGGATCGAATAAAGTTTCTTTGATTTGAGTTGCTTTGAGTAAGCTTTCCTTCTTGATGGCTGTAATATCAGCAAGTCACATCACTGAGTTGTATGCCCTTTGCACCCAATAAACTTTCACTGTTTTCCAGAAAGACGGGTGGTTCTCTCATTTCGCTCTAATGTAATGTCAATTAGCATTTGAGCAAAGAGACTGATCCTCTCACATTTTCTCAGTATCCTCTTTCCTCTCTTGTTGAGGCGACATCACACAATAAGGATATCAAATGCACCTTGCAATTTTTCCTAAACTTATGTTCTTTTGACCAACTCCTTATGGCTTTTGGAAACCGAGCTCTTGCTAAGCCCCCAACTGCCAGATGGTTAACTGAGGCAGCTTTGGTTGTATTCTCCAGGCATGTGCTCCTTAGAGATCCATGATAGTAGAAACCATCTGCTACCCTGCATGCATTGGTCTGTAATGATACCTAGTATGCTCACAAAGTTCTTTGCCTGGTCCTCAGCAGCCTAATGTGAACTTCTCCTCCCTTTATCCATTGTCATTTCTTTTTGAATCAGCCCAGAAGATGAGTACAGAGAGAATGAATATGTAAGTGATGTCTAAAATTATCTTAATGGTGACTCCTTTACTCTTAGTTCATATGCTCATTTCCATTATCAATGCCCTTCTGCCGACTCCTCTTTTGTCGGGCAAAAACACACCCATTGGCAAGCGTACAATTTTGCACAGGGAAGATGCAATGATGTACAGATGAATGCACAATATGGGTGCCCAAAACTAGATAGAGAACCGTTTCTGGTACTGCCAGTAGGTTGCAGGATACCCGTAAGCTACAGAGACAAGGTAAACTTTGACATTATGCTCCCAGAGAAGTACAAGTAACGAATCTCTTTTTTCTATAGCTGATCATGAATAGTTAGAGACCTTTTAACTACTTTTACTTCGCAATACTTGCATTGGGCATGGCGGTGCTTGATATCAATGTATCCTGGCCTGCTGTGCGAATTACTATAGCAAACATTTGGCTCAAAGACCCTAAACCAAAAAGGCCATGTGGTTGTCACATTCAGGCTTTTATTGGGAGACAATGTATAGAACATCTTAAACACTGTCTTTTCTATGATATCTGAAATATTGTCTTCTATCACTATTATTTGAGAAATACATTCAGGAGAACTTTTTGTTTGAAATGTTCTTTTGAAAGAGGAGCTTGATTGTGCCTGATAATATGTGTATGCACTTTAAATGATATAACATATACAGTCATGCTTTAATTTTCAGGTGGTGTTATAAAACAGACTTCATGTTCCTCGGCTTGCACAAAAGGTCCTAAAGCGTGTCTCCATTTTTTCACAGGTGAGTATAATTAAAAGATAAACATGTTATTTTGTATTTACAACCAAGAGGAATCTTCTATAACTTGCTAAATATTTGTATGATTTACAGAGGAATACATATTGAATAAAATCAATAAGAATAAAATATCGAAAGCCATTTTCCTGATGCAGAAAGCAGCACTTGGGATAAAAAAAGGACTCACCCATAGTTCGACTCAAATCAGTGAGGTAATATACATTATGACTGTACATATCTGACGAGTGTGGGATAAAGTAATGCATGTTTGCAAGATAGAACATGCTTTAGCAAAGCCATTAAGTCTGACTTTGGCAAGCTGGTGCGATGGTTGAATATTTTTGCTGGAAACATAGGACAATAAAATAAAAAGAAGAAATAAAATGGGTCACTCCATAACCATGACCTCCTTTTGCCAACCAAAAAGTTTACATTTAAAAATATTATACATCACATATAATGTTAACAGAACATTACAGGTGCTTCCTAGCTGGTATAGAAACCCTTTTCAGGTCTCGGTTACAGAGAGGGCAATCTTTTGTTCCTAATGTACATAGCATGGGCTTTGGGTCAGCCCCTTGCGTATGACTGAATTACTTTCTTGTCTATCTTAACTGTCTCTTCTCAGTTCAATGGCGTTACTGCCTATACCTGTGTTTGTCTCGCTCAAGAGCAGTTCAGTTTTACAGTTGTTTGATTAGATGAGTTGTATCCTTCCACTGCATACCTGAGGGAACTCTTTTTCTTTTTTTAGCATTCTCTAGGAGGGCCTGTGTTTACTGACTCTCTTTTTTTCTTTTTACATTCCCTCCCCTTTACTCTCCATGTGCTGTTTTCACACTCCTCCATACTTCCTGCCCTAATTCCCTTTTTAGTTTTATTTTCTTTTTTTTACAATCACTCAGCAGCAAGTGCCCAGTGCTGCTGGGCAACAAGCGTCTTTATTGGCTCTCCCCGTACTTTTTTTCACCCTTATCCCCCATGCTTCCTTCCCCCACACTCTATCCTACCCCGTGTTTTCACATTTGTGTTTGCTTTATTACTGTACATAAACACCGTTCTTTTCATGTTTTTTTTTTTTTTACAGTTTATTTTACAAACCTAACATGGCCACCCACCATGCTAGAAATTTAAATAAAAAATTATTGACATGTATCATGCATAAGTATGTCATGATGTTATGTTTTTTTTTCCAAAATATATTTTTATTAGTATTTCTTGTACATTGTCAAAACATTGCAATAGTAACGAATACCGACACCATACAGTAAGTCTGGCATCCAACTCCAGTGGGCGTTTAATATTGACAACAACCATAAACAACCAACTTTCCCTCCTCCCTCCACTCCCCAGACACCCATTGGCTTTGACCAGCATAACAGCAGAAATGAGCACCACAATATAGAGAACCGTACACTTGAACACATCACAGTCACCTTCTTCAAGATACCCCCTGGCTTTGGCTACCGCTGTCTTCCAATAAGTCTAAAGAGTAATATTGCATCCATCTGGCCCGCACCTTATAATATTTTCGGATGCAGCCCTTACTGGCATACGTTGCTTTTTCTGCCACCATTTACATATTCATGCCCCGTCGCCATTCCTGCATAGTCGGACAGCATCGTGCCCCCCAGTATCGGGCTACTTCCCTTTTAGCCACGATCAGACCCAGGCTGCAGAACAGGATCTAGGCCCACAGCAAATCAATATCATTAAGGATTCCTAGAAGGAAAAAAATGTAGGATCCAGTGGAATCGAAGTCTCAAGCACCTAATCCAGTTCTCCGGCATTGGCCACCCAGTAAGCTTCTATTTGGGGGCAGTTCTAGATTATATGGAAAAAGGAGCTGTCTTCTATTTGGCTCCTCAGGCAGTTCGGGGATTGCACCCTTCCCATGATATGCAGTTGGTGCCTTTTGTAGTACACTCTGTGGAGTATTTTTTATTGGACTAGTCGTAGTTGTGATTTAATTGCTACCTCCCTTGGATGCATTAAAGCTGCCTCCCAATCTATATCCTCCATATCACCAACCTCCTTAACCCATCTCTCCCACAGTTTGTGTAGGGTATCTGACATGTTATTGTTGAGGTATTTCTTAAGCAAGGGAAATAGCACCCCTCCCTGGCTCTTCGGTCAGCAGCCGTCCCTCTAATGGGGCGTATTCCGGGATACCTTCCACAGGGAGCCCCTCCGCCTGCCATGCATGCCTTATTTGTGCATATTTGAGATAGTGGGTTGTGCTCATCACATATACCCGTTGAAGGGATGAGAATGGCATAATATCTCCCTCGATGAGGACCCCCACCTTAGAGATCCTGATCCTGACCCAGGCCTCAAATCCTTGTAGTTTTTGTATCTCCGGAGGCCAAACACCCTTCCCACAATGGTGTTTCCCTTGTTGGCGAACCGTGCCAGCCAATAGCTTTTACTGCTCTATCCCAAGCCGCAAATTTAATCTGGGTGGCCGGGAGGAGACATCGAGTCTCAATGCCTCCATAGAGATATTGTAGGGAGGACACTTCTCCCCATTGTGCCTGTCACAACCTACCCTAGGTCGAGTGCTCTGGTGAGCAAATAGCCAATCATTAATATTGATGCGGTTGGCTGCCCGTTATTAGGCACAAAGGTCGGGCAGGGCGAGTCCACCATCATACTGGTTACGTTGGAGGGTTTGTAGGGCATTTCTGGGGTGTTTACCAAACAACAATAGGGTCTGTATGTCGCCCTCTATTTTAGCAAAGATCTCTGGGGAAATCCGGTAGTACATATTCTGCAATACATACAACAGTTTGAGTAGTGAGATCATTTTGAACATGACAGTTCTTCCCAAAAGTTGTGAGGGGTAGTCCATACCACCTCTCCATGTCAGACCGGCATTCTACCATGACCCTTCCAAAGTTTGCTCGGAGCAAAGTTACCTCCCTAGCGTCATGAATAAGCCTAGGTACTTAAACCCCTGTGTCGTATGTGTCAAGCAACAGGGGAGCGGAGACACCTCCGTCCCAGCTTGCGGGAGGTAGAGCACTGATTTGTCCCAGTTGATCCTATTGCAGGAATAATTCCCATAGTCTTCGAACAAGTGAAAGATCAAGGGGGAGGGACTCAGATGGGTCTGTGATATAAAGAAAAATGTAATCCGCATAGAGCGAAATATCTTCTTCTGGTAAGACTTCTCCCATGATTTTAAAAGTTGTGAATCGCTGGATGGCTGTGTACTGCACATGCCAGTGATTCTATAGTGAGGGTGAAAAGGAGGGGGGATAGAGAGCAACTCTTCCTCGTGCCTCTAGCACAGGGGACTTCAGAGGACAGCACTCCTTTTACTCTGACTGCCGCTGCCGTGGCATGGTATAGTAATTTGACCCATGTCTTGTATGGGGGCCAAACCCAAACTTGACTATGGTTTGTTCAAGGAAGGGCCAATGTATGGCGTTGAACGTCTTTTCTGCATCCAGCGCTAAAAGGATATGGGGGTCAGAGCAGGTATTAAGTTTGTTAGCCAATTGTGTGACCATCTAAGATTGTAGCGGGCATGAAGCCGGACTGGTCCCTATGAATCAATGGCGTGATCACCTGCAGTAACCTAGTGGGCAATAGTGCGGCCAAAATGTCAACTTTGGTGTTGAGTAACGATATTGGATGGCATGAGTCGTATCTCTTGGTAGGCTTGCCTTCTTTCTGCAATACCACTATGACTGCCCGCCCAAGATCTGAAGGGAGGGTGCCTTATTTACCTTCTTCTCAGAACATGTTTAAGAGATGAGATCCCAAGAGCCCTATCTAGCATTTATAGAATTCTGCTGGGGTTGCCATTGGACCCCGGGGTCTTATTAGAGTTAAGTTTTGCCATGGCACCCTGGACTTCCGCAACGTAATGTCGGATTCAAGTAGGGCACATGCCTCTGCATCTAATATGGGGTAGGGATGGCTGCCAAGTGCGTTTCAATTTGGGGCAAGTCCTGTAACGGCTGGGCTATATAAAAATCCTTGTAGTAGTGGGCAAAGGCTTTAGCTATGGCTTTGTCAGAGTCCGCACATTCTCCCCCTGGTCCGACTATCCAATGCATCCATCTGGATTATGCTTCCCTTTTCCCCAACCAGGCAAGGAGCCTCCCGGCTTTCTCGCAGGAATTATAAAGTCTGTGTAATGTAACTAACATTTGAGTCTTATCCTCATCTTGTGCCAGGGTTCATTATTTCTCCCTCAGAAGATCCAGTTTCCTAAGGTCTGGGGGGTCTGGTCTAGTTCTAGGTCCCCCTCAAGGTTTAGCAACTGACCCTCAAGCCGTTCCAGGGCGCCTACTGCCCTTTTCTTCTTCTGGGCTATCAAATTCTGGACTCTGTCCCTAAGGACCATCTTATATGCCTCCCATAGCACTAGCTTGGACGTGACTGAGTCTTCATTTTCCTTTAAAAAAACCTCTGAGTCCACCCTCTGCAACTTCCCAGTCCCTCAAATCCTATGCATTGAGTTTCCAGCCCCGTCCCCCTCCACGTCGACTACCCAGCTTCACTAGGAATGGGGAGTGGCCTGAAAGGCCTTGGGCCAGGTAGCCGCTTGGTTTATAGTACCCACCTCGCTGGCCGGAGCAAAGACATAGACAAGGTGGGAAAACAATCTATGGGTCCCAGAAAAGTAGGAGTATCGTCTATCACAGGGGTGTGCACACCTCTAGAGGTCTGAGAGGGCCAAAGAGGCAGCACAGTGTGCAAGCGGAGTTTGTTGGGCATCCTCACCCGTAGTCCCTGTCCTGTCTTGGTCAATAGCCATAATGTCATTAAGGTCTCCTCCCACAATGTGTATGAAGGAGCCTGCTTCCAGTAATATAGCCGCTAAAGTCTCCAGGGGCCTGCAGTCTAGGGGCCACTTATACACTTAGTTATGTGACTTCCGTATGCCCCAGGACCCTTTCACTCCCACATATCTACCTAATGGATCTATCCACTGTTTTGTCATACAAAAAGGTGTATTTTTTCTAACCAGGGTGGCCACTCCCCTAGACCCTGTGGTGTATCCTGCATGCACCAGCACCGTATAGGCCCCTATCCCCAGGAATTTGCATTTAGATGGGTCTTCTGTAAGAAGACTACATCTGGTTGTATTCGTTTGATATTTTGGGTCACCAGAACCCTCTTAACTTTGTCTTCCAGGCTGTTCACATTCCAGGATGAGATTGAGAGAACCTTGTAATCTCGTAGTGGCGCAACCATTGTGGTTCTGGATCTAGGGGCAGTGCGTGCCAAAGTTGAAATGGTCGCCAGCCTGCTGATATGTGATAAGTGCATTGGATGTATCCCGCTGCAAGGCCAGTCTTCAGCCGAGGTGGCTGTGTCTTCACTTTAAACGCTTAACAAACCGAGTTACAACTTGAACTAACTGTCCTTGTAAGCAGTGATTCTGTACTTGTGTTTGTAAAACTATTCACTGTGACTCGCTAAGTCATCCATCACAGGACAAGGAGAGTCATTCCCCAGGGCCCCAGTTCTGCTCATCAGCCCCACGACTATAGGACTGCTGTCAGTCCGGATGCTGTAACCTCTGAGGGGGGATCTCGGTATCGTGTTCCAGGTTTGAAATAGCAACCATCAATGGGTGGGTGGGGGGGGGGTCTCAGAATCTGTACCCTGGTCCTCTCCCATATAGCCATGTGTGTATCCCCCCTCTAGGACAACAGTTTTGCTCTTTTTTACCGCGCCCACTCTTCCCTCTTCTGAGTCTTAAGAGGAGTCCAGTCTCATCTCCTGACATCTGTAGCACCATGGCGTGCCTGCACTATTTTTCTGAGATCGGCGAGCTCTCCTCCAGAACAAAAGCCAGTCTTTGGGTTGGGCCCCCTCTCCTGCATTCGGGCATGAGCCCAGAGCTCATTCCTCGCCCCCCCCACCGCATGGAGTGCTCCTCCAGCCACTCCGATGCTGCTTCAAGTGTTTGAAAGAAATGTAATTTCCCCTGGAATAGGACCTTCAGTTTGGCTTGGAATAAAATGATGTATTGCAAATTAAGACTTCGCATCTTGGCATTGCTAGCATTGAATGTATGCCTCTGCCGCTGAACCTCACAAGTGTAATCTGGGAGGATCAGGATCTTGGAGATTTCATTGCACACTTCCTCAATCTTGTGTATTTCAGGAAGGTTCATGTCTCTATTTTGGAAGTTCAAGAAGCGCGCTATCATTGGCCTCGGAGGGGCCCCCAGTAGTGGCCTGCCCCCAATTCTATAATGAAGGAGGAGAATATTTCTTGAGGTAAACCACTTCAATAGGAACCATGGAGCATTCAAGCCCTTAACTCCTTCCGAAAACCCCACGAATCTGAGATTGTTGCATCGGTAGTGGTTTTTTTTTGTTGCTTATTTATATAGCGTGAACTCGACCCGAAGGTATTGGAGCGCTTTTCATAGCACCGTATTTACATTACACATTCAGGCACGGGGAGATTAAGTGATTTGCCCAGAATCACAGGATGTGGACGCGACCTCGAGGCTCGAACCCTGGTTTCCTGCACCAGAGGCGGCAGCGCAGCCGACGGACCACATCCTCTCCCTCTCTCTGCGTCTTCCTGTTGCCACTCCATGTCCCTGGCAGTGGCCTGGGCCTCTGCAACGTCTTTGCAAAGGTGCTGGACTGTATTTTCCGACTTGGAAATCCTGGTTTCTGCATACATGACCCTTCCAGCCACATTGCGGAGGTCTTGACGCAGGAGGGAGACCTCTGAGTGCACTTCAACCACCCTCCCTTCCAGGGCCTCACGGGAGGACTTGATAGCGAGGAGGAGGGCAGCGTTATCAGGCATCCTAGGAGGAGCAGGCTAGTACCCTCGTATAATGGTCCATTCTGCCCTGATGGGGGATCTTAGTCTTCCCATTTCCCAGTGTTACTCCCCTGACCCCTGACCCCTGACACCTGACCCAAGAAACTCTGCATGGTTCTTGCGGCCCTAGCGCAGCAGTTTGGGCCCCCCGTCTGAGGTAAGGTTAGGCCTCCGGCGTGACTCAGCAGGCATGGCAGATCTAGATGGAGTCACCAGGATTGTGGTATTGCCCCAGGTAGTCTTCTCTGCCACCCTGAGGGCTCAGTCCAATGAAAGGCGAGGGAGTCGGGCCATAAGGCCACACTGACCATGCCGCGGCCTGAACCATGTCTCAGTTTGCCAGCTGGTGTGGGGCGGGGCCAACGGTCATCAGAGGCTGCTGCTTGAGCTGGGCCCTGTCTCACCTCTGCTCCCATTGGGCACCTCCACTTCCTCAGTTTACCAGAGTAGGTCCACCGCACTATAATGAAGGGGCCCAGGATGAGGCGGCCTCAATGTTCAGGGTGCCAACCACTCCCTGCAGCGCTCTGGCTCCAGCGCATCGACCTGATTCTTCCCTCCAACGGATCTGGCTTCAATATGACATCAGAGTTGTTCTGGGGTGTTCAAGGCTCCCACTCCATAGGGGAGGAGAGGGGACCGAAGCACATATTGTCAGTCCTCTCTGCCCCTCCCAATCCGGCAGGTGAGGGGCCAAGACAGCCACCCATTGATTCAAGCAGCGGCTGGCCTTGAATCACCCCCTTCCTATGCCAGGCACTGCCAGTCTCGGTTGTCGCCGGTTACCTCTGGCACCTTCGCTCACTCCGGAGCAGATGCAGGAGAGGGGACTAGATAGCAAGAGGTTTGGGTGCCTAGAGGCTGCCCGCAGCCACCGTCATGATCCCGCTGGCGATATACCGCCCACGGGCGCGTTGTCACCCCTTGTCAGCAGTGTTCTATCATCACCCAGACCTGGACATACCAGGGCACAGGTGGCAGCTTCGGCACTCCTCCAAGTCTAACCTGGGACCTCCGGGCACGGAGTCACAGTGCCAAAAACTACCTCTGTGTGCCTGGCTCTGCAACAGGGCTTCCTCCTTCGTGTCTCGAGGTCAGCTGCGGTCCCAAGGAGCAATGGTAGCTCACTGCAGTGGAGGTACTGTGGCCTCACCAGCCAGCCCGCTGCTCAAGTCCACGGCCCCCACAACCTGGGCGCACAGTAAGGCTTAGAGCGAGGTCATAGTCGTGGGGCTGATTAGGAAGATGCAGGATTTAAATGTGGACCCCGCATGAAGCACACTCAAGGAGCTTCTGACTCTAGCGCTTTCTTGGCCATGCCCCTGTCATGATGTTCTGTTATGTTAAATTTCTTTTTAAAGGGCAAGTCTATCCAGAGATGTCTTTGCGCTGGCTCTACTAAGACCTATTGCAAAGAATTTCACTGGGACCCTATTAACCCTGTGTGATGGGGCGGGTGATATTCCCGAGTCACAAGAGTCATCTTGGAACTGGTGGTCAACAGACGCTTCTTTGCCTCCTTGTATCCCCTTACAGCAGCCGGATGCTCCCTACCAAAAGGACGAGTGGTTCTCGTATTCCCTGAAAGACTGGGCTCCGGAAAAGGAAGCAGGACGCGGTTCCTTTAACGCGGCTTTCCAGCAGGACGAAACCCCTCCCCTGAGCGACGTCACGTTCGTGGGGCATTCAAAGATAGGAGAATCCCGGAAGAGGACGGACGGCGTTTCCCTTGAGGAGAGAGGAGATTCGGAGTGGAGAAGAAAGGCGAAACCTGAGACCCGGAGGGAAGAAACAAACGAAGCGTACGGAGGGAGAAGTCCCGGAGAAACACCCGACGAGCCAGGAGGCCACCGACTCCTCGAGCCGCCCTGCCACGTTCCCGGGGGAGGAGCGTGGCTTGAACAGGTACTGGGCAGAGTAGCGGGTTGGGTGGGAAGAAGGAGCCACCCGTCCGTGTGAGAGCACTATCTCACATCAGCGTGACTCTCTCTTGTAAATATTGTACAGTCTTCTACCCTCCCCTTTTCACCGTGCACTTGAGCACGTTTTCTTACGGAGTTTGTATAAACACCAGAGCACTCGGTTTCCCTCACTCCCGGCCCCTTCAAATGCAGCATAGGACGACCGTCCTAATCCTTGGTTTTCTCTCTTTCTTTTTTCTCTCTCGTGTGGTTCGTTGGTCTTGGGTCCTGGACACCGTCGATATCCTGAGGACACGACAAGCTTAAGTCCAGACGATTGAATATGAACTGGTTCACTCTGGAATCCCCAAGACGGAGCAAAACGGACTCTTCTTCATTTGCTAGCAACAGACTAACAAGTCGTCAAAAGAATGTGTTGTCAAAAATAAAGCCCTCATTACAATACTCTAGCCTGGTTTCTGACTCTGTCACTGCTACCCCGCCACAACTGGTGTCAGAAGTGGGATTGTCATCTCGGTCCGTCTGTACAAACGAGATGGACGCCCTTATCCAACATCTCATAAAGGGGCAAGAGAAGCTGGAATGGGCGGTACAGAGACAAATGACGTCGGCCCAAGCAGACCGAGATCTATTCCAGAACACAATCACTGCCCACATGGAAAGTTTACAGAAGACCGGCCCGGTCCCGACCGTCTCTGTACCCCTGGAGAACAGACCCCGCCCCGTTCCCAACCCTTCGGGGATAGCTTTGCAGAAGTACGCCCAAGGGGAAGACCCGATGTGTTCCTGATGAACTTTGAGAGAGCCGCAAGAGCTTTGGGTTGGCCGGAAGATAAATGGCCCTTTTTTCTGGCTCCCCTGTTGACGGGTGAGGCACAGTTTGCATACCAGGTGGCCAACCCATCGGGAAATGCTCCATATCAGACCATCAAAGAGGTCATCCTAGATCACCTCGGTCTCGACGAAGAGGCCTACCGGCTCCGGTTCCGGAGGGAACGAGGTACCCCAGGGGAGAACCCCAAAACCTTGTACTTCCGGCTTAAGATGGCCGTCGACAAATGGCTAAAACCGGCCACAAGCACCAAAGAGGAGGTGATGACGAAGATTTATTTGGAACAGTTCATGGAGGCCTTATCATATGCCTCCCAGAGATGGTTGAAACAACACCCTGGACTGTCCCTTGAACAAGCCGTCGAAATGGCCGCAAACTATGCTAGGGCGCAGCCCAAGACCTCGGGATGGGAAATTGACAAGGTGTCAAAAGGACTGACCCCCCTCAAAGCCGAAAAAAAACAGAAGCCAGTGCCTGAACCACCCAGAGTCAGACCGATGAGGATGGATGTGCCTCCTGCCCGGGGGCCCCAGTGCTTCGAATGTGGAGAGTGGGGCCACATCACCCGCCTATGCCCTAGGAAACAACCGACCGAAGAACCGATGGAGGTTGGCTATCTGCCCAAGACGGTCCTGTATTCAGCCGAAAGGGGGACCTCATTTTATGTGAGTGTAAGGATGAACGGCAGAACAGTAAAAGCCCTGTTAGACTCGGGATGCAGGCAGTCGGTAGTACAGAGACGGCTGGTCCTCCCTAACCAATATGTTCAGGGGGCGGTCGATCACATTCGCTGCGTACACGGGGATGTTAGGCCCTACCCCCTTGCGCAGGTTACCATGAGACCCGTAGACAAAAAGCCCTGTACAGTGAAGGTAGGGGAGGTAGAATCCCTGCCCGAGGATATTATACTGGGGGTGGACAATCCCGGGTTTATGTCTTTGTTCAAACGATTTATATCCACTCCAAATTGGACAGGCACTGAGTCAGTAGCTGCCCTCCTTTCTCCTGAACCTTGGGTCCTGGACCGCAGTTTTCGCTTCGCACAGGCCAATGACACCACCCTGTTTAACGCCTGGGAGATTGCCCACGTGTCCCAAAGTCAGGAGTCCATAAAGTACCCAAGGTTTCTCATTAAAAACGACCTACTGTATCAGGAGGGGGAAGAGGGAGGGAACCCTCAGTTGTTGGTCCCTGTGTCCTTCCGAGAACAGGTGCTCTTCTTTGCACATACCCACCTCACAGACGGACACAGTGGAAAAGAGAAAACCACCGACAGTATCTTACGATATTTCTATTGGCCGGGGATTTACAAAGACGTCCACAATTATTGCCTAAAGTGTGAGGTATGTCAAAGAAAAAACGTACACCGATCCCCTGCAGCTCCACTACAACCCCTACCCACCGTCGGACCTCCATTTGAGAGAGTGGGTATGGATTTAATAGGACCACTACCGAAATCCTCGAGGGGCCACTTATACGCACTGGTGATAGTTGATTATGCGACGAGGTTCATTGAAGCATTCCCTTTGAGGACACCGACGACTGCTCACATCGCCGAAAAATTAGTCAAGTTATTCTCCAGGGTCGGTTTTCCAAAAGAGGTTTTAACCGACCAGGGCACCCCGTTTACGTCCAAACTGATGAAAGAAGTGTGCAAAACACTGGACATACGACACCTGCGGACCTCAGTCTATCATCCCCAAACGGACGGTCTTGTAGAGAGATACAACCAGACCTTAAAAACCACCTTGAGGAAAATGCTCACCGCAGAGGGTCCCGAATGGGATCGTCTTCTGCCTTTGGCCTTGTATGTCCTGAGGGCCCAGAAACAGAGCAGCCTGGGCTGTTCGGCCTTCGAACTGCTGTACGGACGACACCCAAGGTCCTTACTGGAGATGACCAAAGACGCCTGGGAAACTGAAGGAGAACAAGAGCAGAAGTCACTGCTCGAGTACACCCATCAACTCCGGTCCAAACTGGGGAGATTACGGAATCTAGCTTATTCTTATCTCGAACAACAAAGAAGGAAACAGAAGAGATATTACGACAGGGGGACAAAGCTCCGAAGATTGAAAGTTGGGGATTCTACCCACTAGCTCCAGCAAAACCAAGAACGAATGGATGGGTCCCTACAAAGTTGTAGATACGGTTGGAGACACCACATACAGGCTACAGCTGTCTGCAACGAAGACCCAAACGTATCACATAAACCTGCTGAAGAAGTGGATAGGTCCTCCTCCAAAAGGGACGAATCTCCTCATACCCACCGTTCCCAAAGAGCGCTCTACGATAAACAATTTGGTTGTGAATGACGAGCTCTCTGACCAGATGAAAAGAAACCTGAGGGAGACATTACTCTCGTTTTCAGACATCTTCTCTGATCTGCCCGGGAAAACGACGTTGGTCGAGCACAATATCGAGACCCATCCCGGAAAAATGGTAAAGCAAAAACCATACAGAATTCCGGCGGCTCGACGAGAGGCCATAAAAAAGGAAGTACGAGACATGCTGGAGCTCGGGGTCATTCGACCCTCAAAAAGTGATTGGGCATCACCTATAGTAATGGTCCCTAAACCGGATGGATCAAGACTATTTTGTATGGACTTCCGAGCCCTAAATGCCATCTCCACGTTCGACGCCTACCCTATACCTCGGGTGGACGAGTTGATAGAAAAGCTCGGAGATGCTGTTTATATCACCACACTAGATCTCACAAAGGGGTATTGGCAGGTGCCCCTCAGAGAAGAAGACAGAAAAAAAACGGCGTTTATAACAGACGAAGGGTTATTTGAATTTACTGTTCTTCCCTTTGGTCTCCACGGGGCACCTGCTACATTCCAGCGCCTCATGAACACCGTTCTACAACCGTTTCCGTCGTTCAGTTTGGCGTATCTGGATGACATAGTCGTATACAGCAACAACTGGGAAGAGCACCTGAAACACCTGAAGACAATCCTCACCGCCCTACAGCAGGCTGGGTTGCACATAAATGCCAAGAAGTCCCGAGCGGCGTTCCACAGGGTGAAATACCTGGGTTTTGTGTTAGGGGACGGTACCATCACCCCCCAAGTAGAGGAAATAAGGGCCATTGAGGGAACTCCTTTTCCACAATCCAAAAGAGACCTGCAAGCATTTTTAGGACTCATAGGCTACTATCGCAGGTTTATCCCCAGATTTTCCGAACTGGCCGCCCCTCTTATTGATCTCCTTCGAAAAGATGTGAGACCCCGTGACCTGCTACATCCTGCTCCTGAAGCGTTGAGGGCATTCTCAGAATTGAAACACATAATCACCACTCAGCCTGTCCTGTTATCCCCCAATTTCTCCAAGACCTTTATCCTCGCCACTGACGCCTCCAATGTGGGTATAGGAGCAGTTTTATCTCAGGAAGGGGAGGACGGTTTAGAACACCCAGTGCTCTTTGTTAGCCGAAAACTCTTCCCAAGGGAGTGTAAATACCCTACAGTAGAGCGGGAATGCCTAGCCATAAAATGGGCCGTTGATTAACTGCAATATTATTTGGAAGGAAAACCGTTCGTCCTGTACACAGACCATGTCCCTCTGAAATGGATGTATCAAAACAGGAGCCAGAATCTCCGAATACTACGCTGGTTCTTGTCTTTGCAACCATATGCCTTTTCTGTACGCCATAGGAAGGAAAAAGACAATGGGAATGTGGACTTTTTGTCCAGAGTCTTCCCTCTCCCCGAGCGGGAGAAGCCAGGGGGGGAGGAGTGTGACGGGGCGGGTGATATTCCCGAGTCACAAGAGTCATCTTGGAACTGGTGGTCAACAGACGCTTCTTTGCACCCTTGTATCCCCTTACAGCAGCCGGATGCTCCCTACCAAAAGGACGAGTGGTTCTCGTATTCCCTGCAAGACTGGGCTCCGGAAAAGGAAGCAGGACGCGGTTCCTTTAACGCGGCTTTCCAGCAGGACGAAACCCCTCCCCTGAGCGACGTCACGTTTGTGGGGCATTCAAAGATAGGAGAATCCCGGAAGAGGACGGACGGCGTTTCCCTTGAGGAAAGAGGAGAACCGGAGTGGAGAAGAAAGGCGAAACCTGAGACCCGGAGGGAAGAAACGAACAACGCGTACGGAGGGAGAAGTACCGGAGAAACACCCGACGAGCCAGGAGGCCACCGACTCCTCGAGCCGCCCTGCCACGTTCCCGGGGGAGGAGCGTGGCTTGAACAGGTACGGGGCAGAGTAGCGGGTTGGGTGGGAAGAAGGAGCCAGCCGTCCGTGTGAGAGCACTATCCCACATCAGCGTGACTCTCTCTTGTAAATATTGTACAGTCTTCTACCCTCCCCTTTTCACCGAGCACTTGAGCACGTTTTCTTACGGAGTTTGTATAAACACCAGAGCACTCGGTTTCCCTCACTCCCGGCCCCTTCAAATGCAGCATAGGACGACCGTCCTAATCCTTGGTTTTCTCTCTTTCTTTTTTCTCTCTCGTGTGGTTCGTTGGTCTTGGGTCCTGGACACCGTCGATATCCTGAGGACACGACAAGCTTAAGTCCAGACGATTGAATTTGAACTGGTTCACTCTGGAATCCCCAAGACGGAGCAAAACGGACTCTTCTTCATTTGCTAGCAACAGACTGACAAGTCGTCAAAAGAATGTGTTGTCAAAAATAAAGCCCTCATTACAATACTCTAGCCTGGTTTCCGACTCTGTCACTGCTACCCCGCCACACCTTGTTTTAGAGCTTTCCTAAAAGAGAGCAGATTATTCATGGATTTAAGGGACAGGGGTAAGGTATTCCAAGTTTTGAATGCACAAATCACAACATTTCTTCTACGCCACGAGGGACATCTGAATTTTAACACTATAGCATTTTTGGCCACTGAGGACTGTAGTGCCCTTGGTGGTAGATACCATTTGAATTTATTTTTCAAATAGTCAGGTCCTACACCATACAGAACATTGAAAGTGATGCAAAGGGCCTTGAAAACAATTCTCTATCTGACTGGCAGTCAGTACAACTGTATTAATGCCATAGAAGCCAATTAGAAAGCCAATTGCAATTTGTTCAAATATTGCTGTTGCATGCTTGTATAGAGGCCATTACAGTAGTCAGTTTTCGAAAGAACCATGGATGTGATAACTGTTTTCTGTTATTCTGAAGAAATGTAGGGAAGAATCTTTTTTATGATCCTGAGGGTGTAAAAGGAGGAGGATGTGACCGCATTAACCTGAGCACCAGATATTAGTTTGTCATCTACTAACACTCCAAGGTTGCGGGCTTTACTGACCAAAGTCGGAAGGATACCAAGCTCCTCAGGGTACCATGAAGGGGACCAAAAGAGGCTTGGTTTCGAAACAAAATGACCTTGGATTTCCCAGAGTTTAGCTGCAGGCTGTTGTTGGCCATCCAGTCGCTGACTGCACGCATGCAGTCGTGAAATCTGGTGCCCGTGTCCTGCTCACTCCTAGTCAGGGAAACCACGATCTGGGTATTTTCGGCATATGATGCGAGCGAGCATACAAAAGATCTGACAAGATCAGCCAGGTTTGTGACATAAACATTAAAGGAAGTGGGGCTTAACAAGGAGCCTTGAGAGACTCCACAGGGCAGTGAAAATGGTTCAGATGTGAATTCATTAAGAGCCACCAATTGTTCTTGACCAAGAAGAAATGATCTTAGGAGGGATAGAGCTGCTGCCATGATTCTGATGTTGTGGAGATGGCCAAACAGCAGCCCGTTGTTGACCGTTTCGAAAGCTGTCGATAAATCAAGTAAAATAAGGGCCACTCTCCCACCCTGATCAAAGCAACTCTGATCTCCTCAGTTGCCATGATCACGGCCATCTTGGTACTGTGACCACTTCTGAATCCATACTGGGTGGGGTCCAGAAGATTGTTACCATGTATAAAAGTTGCTGATTGTAGGTTCATGGTTTTCTCCACAATCTTAGCTGGTAGTGGCAGACAGGATATCTGGTGGTAATTATTCGGGTCAGTTGAGTTGAGAGTAAGCTTCTTTATCAGTGGAAGCACTGACACTATCTTCCATTGGGTCGGAAAATAACCAGTCTTGAACATCTGGTTAAAAATTACTGTGAGATTGGCTACTGGGATTTCCGGTGCTAATTTGACCACCATTGGTGCACAAGGATCCTGTGGGGCGCCTGACTTAATGGATTTGATAAGCAGTGTGACCTGCTCAATTGTAACGGCCGTGAATTAAAAAAAAGTATTAGTTTTCATACTAGTAGAGAGGGAGGCCATTGCCTTCATGGAAAGGGTCTTGATGGAAGAGAATCGATCATAAACCTCTTCCACTTTGTTTTGAACGAAGCTGGCACGAGAGTCACAAAATGATTGGCTATTAGATGCTAGATTGTTGCTGGGGATGGAGGTTAATTTATTTATGACTTGAAAGAGTTCTTTCACCAAATCTTTAGAGGCTTCCATTTTTTTGCAGGAAATAAGAGGATTTATCACTTTCTAGAAGATTTTTACACTCAGCCATATATTGCTTGTATTTTTCTTTCTCAGACAGGACATAATCCTTTCTGCATTTGTGTTCCTGCCTTCTGCAATGCTGTTTTTGAGTTCTAAAATTGTCAGTGAACCAAGGGGGGCGGGGGGGGGGGGCGATGCTTTGTCTCTTGGAGTACCACCGTTTTCACAGCTGAGCACAGCCAAGCTGAGTAATTAGCTACATAGGTATCTATCTCATCTGTCATCGCAGGCTGAGATTAGGTCAAGATCTGAATAAATTGGTCTAGTTGTATCTTATGCCAGGGGCATGTGGTTCGTGCATTAAGGGGGATAGCACCTGGTTGTGTTCATTGTAACAGATTTAAGTCAAACATTACTGCGTGGTGCTCAGACCACTTTAGTGGTAGAGTACTAATGTCCTTTAAAAAGGGATTATTTGCACAAATCCCATAGAGACAGAGGCCTGCAGAGTGAGTTGGACCTACTACTAACTGAGTAAGACCTACTCTGGACGTCATATCAATTAATACTTTAGCATCTTTATCTGTTCAGTCTTATAGATAGTAGTTAAAGTGTCCTAGTAAAGTAAAATCATTGGCAAGTATACATAATTCCACAATGGTACTCATAGCCTGAGTAAAGGTGTTTCTAGGGCCAGGCAGTAGATATAGTAATAACCCATTAAAGGATTGAGAGTTAGAGATTTTGATACTGAAGGAGAGTGCTTAGCAATAAGAGAGGGCTACTAGTTGAAAATAATTGAATTTATGCTCCAGGTTTAAAAAGTTGATGCATTATATTTGAAATTAAAGGAATGGGTGTCCAAAACTTTTTAACCAACACGTGTGACACAACTCAGAAATCAATTACAATATGTCAGGCCCAATGCATAATTATTTGTATTTTGATTAATAAGTCTATACATATAAATAAAATGAACCAACAGTTACACCACAAAGGGATGGGTTAGAAAAAAGAGAAATAAGACAAAAAACAATATCAGAATAAGACAAAAAGCTGTATACATTTGTGAGTTACACCAGAATGAAATTTGTAATGAGAAAGGGCAATACAATTTAATACAGAACAAAACTCACACACTATGCTCTTGGTGGAAAAGGATTACAGAGAATACATTAAACAAAAAGCTAAACTCAGATATTTAAGTGTGCAACTCATATTGTGCAAGTCAGATGCAGTTTACATATATGCAATAAATAGATTTTTTGAAGCCTGTTATGACAAGGCTCCCTTAATGAGGTATCATACTTCACCACTTTTGTAGCATGAATATCCTAACCAGGTATTATTTATACTTTGGAGTTTCGCTTTTTATAAATTGTTTCTCTTTTATCATGATTCATGAGATTAATTTACTTCCACACCAATGTTTACAAATTATACATTTAATTGTATATCTCTGGCCACTGTGTAATTTATCACCTTGTGGCATTTGAGAAACATGATCGCTACAGTTGACTATCAAGATGGTCAGTTGTCCCTAAGTTTTGCAAAGTACCTTGTATGTTCCATATATGGATGTAACACACAATACAGAACTGTAGGTGTCTCTATTGGTGAACATGATAAAAAAAACTATTGGGTTTCACTTTAATCATTTTGCTACTGGCAAACATAATGATGATGATATAATTAACCGTGTTTGTTCTTTACATGAATGTGATACGATACTGTCCTGTAGGTGTCTCTATGAGTGAACATGGCCATAATGCTGCTGGATGTCACTTTAATCATTGCACTTCTTCCAGAAATAATGATGACAATAACATTAATGTCAGCTCTATTATTTACATAGCTTTATGATCAATGATTTGCTTCTATAATTTTTAAGTTCTTGACATTTACATTAGGTGTTTTGAATTCACGAAACATGGTTCTTCAAAAAAAGTTCAAACAATTAGGTATGATACTTTATTTATTTTGATATGCACATATTGCAAGATAAGATGCTAATATTTGCTCTACAATTTTTCAAATTAACTGCACATTTAGGACCTTGAAAATATGCGTTGTACACTTTAATATTAGAGTCTAGTCTTTTGTTATATTTATTCTCTGTAATCCCCTTTCACTAAGAGTGTACTATTGAATTGTATTGTATTGCAGCATTTATATAATGCTTACTACCTGCTGAAGCGCTTGTGTGTGTTTTTGTTTTGTTTTAAATCTTTATTGCTCTCTCATAACTAATTTCATTGTGGTGTAACTCACAAAAGTATATTGCTTGTTGTCTTGTTCTAAAATTAGTCTTTATCTTATTTCTCTTCTTTGTAGCACCCGATGTGGTGGTACTGTTAATTTGCTGTATTTACACATATAAACTTATTAGTCAAGGTGAAATTAATTATGTGTTGGCCCTTAAGAAACAAGAAAGTGTTGGTTTCTTAGTCGCAAAACATGTGATGGCAAAACGTTTTGGATATCCATTCTTTTAATTTTGAATAAAGTAATCTACTTTTAAACCTGAAGAATAATATGGTATAACTCATATGTATGCATGTATCATGACGCATGGAAACCGTCCTGGAATGTGTTTTCATATGTTTGCATGCTGGTGGCAACAAGCTTGGCAAAACTTATAATTCGGCTATTTAAATCTGAGACTTGTTGGCTTTGCTAATGATTGAACATCACAGGAAAAGAAGATTCTTGTTTATGAAAGGAAGAGGTATTACTGGCTTCAAATTATTTTAACCCGAAAACGAAAAGTGGAACAAGGTCTCTGAAGAATCCTATACCTTGGAGCTCCCGCATGACCGACAGCAACACCTCAACTAGTACCTCCCCAGATCCATCTCCAGTTTCAAAGCCTGGCCCACCTCCTGCGCAGACCCCATGGCCCCTCTCCAGACTACCAAGACCACCAGAACCTGACCACAAGCGAGCTGGTACATAGAAGTGCTCAAACTCACCAAGCACCACTGCAAGCAGATAGGACAAAAATGCAGACAAAGCCAGGACAACACAGACAAGATCAATTATAGATCATCCACCAGACCATGTCACTAACAAATGCTCTGCCCCTACTGAGCAAAATGGCATCTTCGAGCCCCAGCTGAACTCCTCCACCCTGACATCCACCATACAGGTTTCTTCCAACCATCACCAATCTGCCTGCTAGCCTTCGTGGGGAAATTCATGGAGAAGTTCTTGAAATAACTGCTAGATGCCAACCCAATGACAACACTTTCCTCAGCACCACCCCATCTGGTTTCAGACCCAACCACATTTGGAAAAGGACAAGGGGTCCCCTGCAAAAAAGATAAGCCTTAGCAGGGAAATACAATGTATATAAAGAGTGACGGTTGCACCAGGCTAAGTGCGAAGATAAAATTACACAAAACGTGGCAACTTCAGAGATACAAAAAAAAATTTCTCAATACAATAATGTAACTTAAACCATTGAAGATTTATATTTTTATTTTAATATTTCATTTTTATTTTTGTGGTTTCATGACCAACTTGATATTCATGATAGATATTCAATTCACTAGCAAAGACTACATATATAAGACAATCATTTTGATACAAACAACAAATACATAAAACAATCAAATATTAGCAATTGGATATATTGCTAAAATGTGCAAGAGTGATTCCGTTGATTGATAATTCACTCAATGACAATGGATCAATCAATGAATATACAATTTTATAACAAGATAAAAACACTGAACAAGTTCACAGAAATATGAAATCTTCAGATTATTCTGTGTCAGTGATTGCTATAGTATAATTAGTTGTCAATTCGATTCGCAGCTATAATTGATCAAGATGCCATCTGGCGGTCAGAATTAATCCGATGATACTATATTGAGACAGCCCTTGATGGCCATTATTCGAAACACTAGGATGGCCCCTACTCTTATCCTCTAAAATTTATGCCCAATGTGTCGGTAGTAAATATTCAAAAGTTTGATAGTTTACAAATGTCGAAAGTGGGATGTTTCTCTCTTACACATCCCTGACATTAATCATCGTATAGGTATCTTCTCTCATGGAAATGATCAGTATAGATATAAATGATACCGGAGATCGATATCCTGAACTTCAAAGGGCATTCACGGGTGCGACCAAATAAGGCAAAGATGCGACGTGGCTGATTTCTCTATATCGCCCTACCACAGCACTAAAATTTCCCTAATTTCAGCCATAAACAGCAGCCGACTGATAATGGACATAGAAAACACTGCTGCCCTCATCCTTGTGGATATATCTGCCGCTTTCGATACCATGTCCTACCCCATCTCATTAAGTGCCTAAACGATGTCGTCATTCAGGGACCAGCACTCTGCTCGATCTTCTCTTTTCTCACAGGCCAGCCCTAGTTGGTCAACCAGAATTCCTTCACCTCAGCTGCTGCCAAACTCATCTGCGGAGTACCACAAGGATCCTCACTCAGTCCCACGTTGTTCAATGCCTATGTGGCCCTACTTACCAGCATCATTCACACCCACAGAATCCACATTGTATCCTACGCAGACTACACCCAGCTTATCCTCTCCCTCTCTCAAAAAATATCAATCACTCGAACCAAAAGCTGCGCTTGCATATCCAAAGTCACTCGATGAAGGAAAAAAAACTGCCTCAAGCTTAACAAAGACAATACGGAAGTAGTCAGCATCAGTAAAGACACCTCGCTAAGGTACTCCACCTGGTGGCCTGCTGAACTAGGGCCTATACCCAACCGCCCATGCAAAGAACTTTGGTATAATAGTCAACAATCAGCTCGCTATAACAGGCAAAGTGAACGCAGTCTCTGCCTCCTGTTTCCATATACTCAAGATGCTCAAAGAGATTATCAAGTGACTTCTCTTCAACATCCATAGAACCATCACCCATTCACCCATCACCAGCATGTCAGAATACAGCAACATATTGTACGTAGGAAACAATGTGTAACAGACCAGAATCTCCAGACCATACAGAATTTAGCTGCCAGACTTACACTTGAACATCCCCTTCACAACTACATCACCCTGCACCTCAAAGACCTTTACTGGCTCCCTATCCACATACGGGCACTCTTCAAACTCCTTATGCACATATGCAAAGTCTTGCACAACATTTGCCCTACTGACCTCAACAATCTCATTAACTTCCACATACATTCTCGACACATTCGCTCATCAGAGCCACCTCCTGAGCTCTTGAAATTCAAAAGAAACTGAAGATATGGCTTTTCACCTAGTCTCTGTCCTGGTTCAGCCCACACCACTCTTGCTTTTCAGCTCCAGGATACCCTTCAGGGTGAGTCCTGCACTCTGCAAATACCCTTAGCATAACAGACGTCGACATTAAAAAAAGATAAAGAATGGAAGGAAGTAATCATTGGCAAAATAACGTATTGACTCCCCCCAGCCTGGCACTGAACTGCATTTCTTTTTAGGCAGATGTGCAACAGCAAAAAACCTTCACTCAGACTGGAACAGAGCCAGTGGCTAAAGTTGGCTGATCCATCGGCCCATGCTTAGGCTTATGTGTGCACAAGCGAAATATGAATGAGCGCTATAAACAAATGGATGGGTTGAAGAGGGTTTATCCAAAGGACATCCCCCTTTTCTCTCACTCTATATGTTAATATAGATATATCTATAGATCTATATGTATATTCACTGAAAAAACACAGATTTCAGGGACGTTATAGTTAGACATTTCACTTTTACAAAGCCAGAGAAATTCGCCTGTTATAGTTAGTTGAGCTAACTATAACTCATGCCCCTGCAATGCACTGCAGATGACCTCACATATTACGTCACTCATGACATGGTCAGTGAGATCACTGGTGACATCACTGAAGGGAGAGAAGAGCAGAAAGAGGCAAAAGAATTGCTTAAAGAAGCAACAGAGGTGTAGAAAGAAGCAAGAGAAGTGAATAAAGAGGCAAGTGAGGGGCAGAAAGAAGCAAGAGCTGTGCAGAAAAAGGTAGAAGAGGTGCACAAAGGGGCAAGAGAGGTACAGAAGGAGGCAGGCGGGTTGCAGAAAGAAGGAAGAGAAGTACAGAACAAAGCAACAGAGGTGCTGAAAGAGGCGCGAAGGGTGCAGAAAGAGGCAACAGAGGGACAGAAAGAGGCAAAAGAGGTGCAGAAACAGGCAGGAAAGGTACACAAAGAGGGAACAGGGGTGCAAGAAGAGGCAAGAGATGTGCAGAAAGAGGGAAGAGGGGTGCAAAAAGAGCCAAGAGGGTTGCAGAAAGAAGCAAGTGAGGTGCAGAAAGAGGCAACAGAGGTGCAGAAAGACTCATCATCATCATATCTTTATTCGGTCATTTGTAGAAAAACCATCAAAGTATACAAGAAGTAAAACATAAATATATCTACATTTAAAATAGTATTAAACCATTACAATCGCAAATACAAATGACATCTCGAATCAATTTAAGAAGATAAGTACATATAACATCAATCTGATTATGCTTAGGAAGGGGCGCGATACAGTCACCAAGCATATAAGATATAACCATGTGAATCAACTTGGGATATAAAATACATATATATCATGAGAGAGTAGAATAAAAGAAGTTTAAAAATGGTATCATAACTAACAAAGACATTTTTTGCGAATCAGCCAGAAGGATAACAAAAAACGACTAAGGGAAAAGACAATTGGTCCAGAAGTGTCTGTTTTTAAACTTCTAAATGCGACCTGGTACTTCCTAATACTCATGTTAAGGCAAATGGGTCTAATCCATCTCCTGCATACCTGCCTCTACTTGGGGCAGACAAATAATATATGTTCTTCATTTTCGTCAGCTACGCAGCATGCCAGACAGGTGTCTATAACTAGGCCCCTCTCCTCTTTCCCTGGGAATTTCAATAACAGATTACCATACCTAAACCTGATGTACAGGCTTTTGGCAAGAGAGTGCGAGATCAGCTCAAGAAACGGTTCAAATAGAGAGCAGGATTTTATGATTAAAAATTTGTTGTTAGCTGTCCGCTAGTTGGATTATTCATGTAGTGCTCCCCCACCACCTTCCAGTAAATAGCATTAAGGGACAGAATGTCACGTCTGGTGGCCCGTTCTGGGTTCTCCCATAAGCCCATTAGGTTCAATAGCTTGCACCATTTAGCGATATGCTTGAACCAAGGAAGTTGTTTTGCCCCATTAAGCGCCAGGGCCTCCCGTAGAGAGTTACGATATTCAATTAATTGGGGAGTAGTCCATAGACGCAACCAATAGGTTAGGGGTTTAAGGGTGGCCAGATCACCAATTCATTTTAGCCCAAGGTCACAGAAAAGTGGAATGAGTGGTGTTGTGACAGGTAGTGCGATCAAAGCCCTTGCAAAGTTATTCCCACAAATCGTTGCTCCATCAGTTGTATTTACAGATGCCTCTTCAGTAGCTATAATTGAGACATCCCCAATTATTGGTTCAATATAACGATTGACATCCTGGGGCTCAAGGGTTGGGGCACAGATAGCATTCAGAGTAGCCATGGGCAACTCATTTGTGTGTAAGTTAAATGTAAGCCCACTCGCTATGTGCGGACTACCAATAGTAAGTTTCACAGGTGAGCCACTGTCCACCTCTCTCATGTCAGAAGTCCCCACAGCTTCCGCACTGGTGTAAGAATGAACTTTGGGAGAACTACCCCTAACCAGGGCTGTATATTCAGAGGGTCCTCTACCCACTAAATTCAGTGCAGACAGTCAATCATTCTCATCTAAGGGATTGAACACATCAAACTGGTTGTTAACTGGGATGGCAAATCTGGCCTGCCTCTACCCCTCCATTAAAAGTTCCCTGAATGGTGCATGTGTCATACGGTGATGTTTATAAAAGTAACCGAGAGGTAAAATGCTGATCCCTGTTCGTGCCATCGACCAATTACCCACCCTTTCTAAGATAGCATGAACTAGGTCGGGTGATCCGAAAGAAATTACTACGCAATCACCTTCTCTAGTCTTGTTCGAGTTCCCTACCCACCCAACACGTCTCACCATTTTGAATTTTGAATGGATCGGGTTACCTATCCTTGTCCTCCTATTTAGCTCGAATAAGGATTTATTTTTCAGACTGGACCAGTGTTCCAGCGCTCCTGAAGGCAATTTAGGAACGTTGGCCAACACTATTGTGTACGGAGTTGCCTCAGGAGGCAGATGGAGCACATCGTTACCTTTCATGTCACTCCCTTGTTTATTGTAGAAACCGTTAAACCTTTGGGACTGTATTTCCTCAATGCATGCATGATTGGGCTTATTATAGGAGGTTGTTATTTGAGTATTAGGGCACAGTTCATGTGTATTTGGGATATAAGCTAGCTCTGTGGCTCTCATTAGGGATGTCCTCTTACAATTAGAAACTTCGCTATTAGAAGGAGCAGGATTATGAACTGGTAAGGAGCCCATTCCAGAGTTAGTGGATTCACCATTGCGACTACAGTTAGTCCCAGAGTACTGAGCAGGTTTAGCACTGGACGCTCTGACCGGGGGAGGCTGAGGGGGGTGAAAATTTATGGGGCATGGCTGCTTCTGCGAGTCTAAGGAAGCAGCACTTACAAGTTTATCAATAGCCTTTTCCAGTTTAGACAGCTTTTGCATCAGTGGGATACGTTACCCAATTTAAACCAGAACTCTTCGCTATCAATAGATAATAAAGAGGGTAAAAGTGGTGGAGCCAAGGCAGAGTTATCCATTGTAACACTAGAAGTGTTCTCAGCATCCTCGGCAACCTCTCTCGTCGCGCCTCTACGCCCTCTTTTAGATGATGGAAAGATTTGTTTGCCAGGACCCGGCCCTTTCTGTTTCTTGGGCTGGGGTAAGGCGCTGCCCCCTTGGGAATCTTTAATTATTTGGCTTCTAGTATGCACTTTAGATCTAACAACTGTTTCATTTACCACTGGGGCAGTGCATAGCACTGGATGGGCGGAATGACTGTTGCCAAGGATATAGGTGATCTAGCAGAGGAGCCGGGGTCAGGGTGGGCATCCGGGTTAATACAACTAGAGGCATCAACTTGTAAAGGGGGGGCTGGGGCTCAAGAGAAAGTCTACGCTCGGTGAGAGCGATTTCTTGAATAAGGACTGACTCAGCCCTCGATAGAAAGGCATCCAAAGTGCCTGCCATCCCCTGTCCCACCAACAATTTCCTTTTAGCTAGTTCCTTCTGCGCCATAGTCCCAAAACAAAGCTTGGCACTCGGAAGTAGAATAGAAAAATAGTACAAATATCCTGTACCTTGTTTCCCAGTCCTTGTCTTCCAGTCTCAAGTCCCAGTCAGGGTACAAATTCCCAAAACAAAGGTCAGTACAACATGAAAACGGCTTCTGCCAAAGCCAAATAACGTGGCCCGGCCCAGCCCTCTTCAGCCTCTGACGGCCTCAGACGGGCCCGCCCTTGGTCCGGGCTTCGTCCGGGCTGCGTCCTGCGCGCGTCTTGTGCCGCGGGTGGAGAGGCAGTGCTATATGCGCGATGGTCATGCCTCCCCCTCACTCGCGGTAGCTGGACCTGAAAGATGGCACTCTGGGAGTTGAAGTCCTCCTCCAGAGTGTTAACAGCGGCAGTGCGGTGAATTAACCCTGAGACCTTGTCCCACCAGGGTGCTACAGCCAGCAGGGAAGGAGATGCAGCCAAGCAGGTAAACAGGCGAGACCTCAGCTACAGCGGGTAAACAGTACCAAAGGGAAAGACTCAAGAGAGGAGCGGAAACAAGCAAGAAAAGTACAGAAAGAGGCGAGGGAATTGCTGAAAGAAGCAACAGAGGTATGGAAAGAAGCAAGAGAAGTACAGAAAGAGGCAACAGAAGGGCAGAAAGACGCAAGAGAAGTGCAGAAACAAGCAAGAAAAGTGCAGAAAGAGGCAATAGAATTGCTGAAAGAAGAAACAGAGGTATAGAAAGAAGCAAGAAAAGTGCAGAAAGAAGCAAGTGAGGTGCAGAAAGAAGCATGTGCAGTGCAGAAAGAACCAACAGAGGTGCAAAAAGAGGCAAGAGAGGTGCAGAAAGAGGTAGGAGAGGTGCAGAAAGAGGCAAGACGGGTACAGAAAGAGGCAGGAGGGATACAGAAAGAAGGAAGAGAAGTGCAGAAAGAGGCAAGAGAATTGCTGAAAGAAGCAACAGGGGTGTGGAAAGAAGCAAGAGAAGTGCAGAAAGAGGTGAGTGAGGTGCAGAAAGAAGCAAGAGCAGTGCAGAAAGAACCAACAAAGGTGCAAAAAGAGGCAAGAGGGTGCAGACAAAGATAGGAGAGGTGTACAAAGAGGCAAGACCGGTACAGAAAGAGGCAGGGGGGTGCAGAAAGAAGGAAGACAAATGCAGAGAGAAGCAGCAGAGGTGCTGAAATAGGCGCAACGGGTGCAGAAAAAGCAAGAGAAGTGCAGACAGAAGCAACAGAGGTACAGAAAGAGGCAAGAGAGGTGCAGAAAGAGGCAAGAGAGGTGCAGAAACAGGCAGGAAAGGTGCAGGAATAGAAAAGAGGGGTACAAAAAGAGGCAAGAGGGGTGCAGAAAGAAGCAAGAGAAGTGCAGAAAGTGGCAAGAGAATTGCTGAAAGAAGCAACAGAGGTGTGGAAAGAAGCAAGAGAAGTGCAGAGAGAGGAAAGTGAGGTGCAGAAAGAGGATAGAGAGGTGCAGAAAATGGCAAGAGAACAGCAGAAAGAGGCAAGAGGGATGCAAAAAAGGGAAGAAGGGTGCAGAAAGAAGCAAGAGAGGTACAGAAAGACACAAGAGAGGTACAGAAAGAGACAACAGGGGTGCAGAAAGAAACAAAAGAGGTGCAGAAATAGAAGTTTGTGCACCATTTGTACCAATTTAACACCCACATTTAGCAATAAGTAACACGTGACCCTTCCAGCTTTGCAAAGGGCCTTCCACCACGCTGTAACACTTGATGCTGCATTTATGGGAACATTTGAGCTGTTTGAGCTAGAAACAAGAGAGTTTCTCTTGGGTGTATCAGACCACCTAAACTACAACCATATCAAGTTCACTCCGACCATACAGACCAATTCTACTAAGGGTCTAAAATACCCACAACAATAGCCGCATATATCTCAAAGACAAAGAACCAAATAGAATAACAATTAATATTGTGATTTATTGATAACAATTTGTCCACATATCAGTGATTGTGCACTCAAATTCATATAAACAATCAAAAAGAAAAGCATAAACAATGTCTAAAAACATAAAAGTTAGAGAGCAAAGATACAATGTGAAATCTATACATTCATCACAGAATGGTATAATTCCAGTATACATTCATATATATATATATATGTAGCACAGGTCTATTTTTGGTACAGTAGATCCAAGTGTGAGACAATTTCTGGATTTTAGACCAATTCTGGGTAATGCAGGCGTCGACGCGTTTCGGTGGTAAATTCTAATTAATATCCACCTTCTTCAGGACAAAGATAAAAGCTCTCCAATATTTTTGAGCAATTTAAAAACCTATTAAAACAATGAAAAAGAATAAAAAAGAAACCTCATTTAAAATCATAAAGGTGATTTATCATTATTATAACCACAATACTAATAATGGTTCCACTACTATGGATCATCCACAAACATTGTCATATGCATTGTCTAGTTTTTAACAAAAAAAGAGAAATTATTTTTAATTCACAGCAGTATGTCTCATGTGTTACTATATAGAGACTGGGATCCCTCTACTATCATACATTTATCGGGCAAAGAGCCCCAAATAGTGTTTGTCAATGAGTGCATGCGGCTACCGGTGACCAATTCACCGAATCTCGAGTTCATGTCAATCCCAGTCATACAGGTATCATACATACTACTTATGGTTCAGGTACCCGGACCCAAAGGTCACAAAAGGTGCTCAAGGGTTAACCAGTCGAACCATAATGTCCATTCATCCCCTAATTTTCTTGTAATATGTAAAACAGCAATAATGCATACATACCCCTATTGCGGGTGCAGTCCAGTCTGAAGAACAGATATAAATGTTATCTGTTGCATGAAAAGATGTAGTTCTCAAAGAGTCCCAGTTTATTCAGATGTGGGATCTAATGGGAAATATGTGTATATATATAGAGAAAGACTCTTAGATATAGCCCTAATCTCAACACAGTTTGTTATCAGATGTAATCGTTTGATTTTACCTGCTTACCTTGATAATTATAGGTTACTGCGGAAAATGGGGGATTTTGCCCAATAGAATCCGGTACATGCGTGCATCAAGATACTGCATCGATATTGCACGTTTTCCACTTTCAAACATTGGCTCCTGATTGGGAAGTTAATTCCAAATGTACACCTATAAGATTAATTATACACCTATAAGATTAATTAAGCCATCGTAAGGTCTATGAGTAAAAAATATAAGTAACCACTCTCCTACGGATCTTATTTAGGTTCGATTTCGTGAACTGAATATCCAGTTCTATAAAGGCAATCGTAACGGTTTTATGTTAACCTCTTAGTCAAAGCATCTCAGATAGAGATAGTAACGTTTTTCTTACATTCACAGGGATATGTGTGAACATACATTACACGATATATTTCTCTAGACCGAATTACAATACGGGGACTATATTTGCCTAAATGAATAAAGAGAAAGACGTTCCCCCAAGCTACTTATCCTATTGTTACCTTCGTAAATAGGTGGTGTCTGCGCGACGTGGCGGCGTCCTACGATCCTTTTTGGATATCCTGCCGTCTTCACGTATTTCTCCTCCCCGGGTCGGTAACCGATGGATTGGTGTGTTTTAATGGTCACTTTTATACGTAAGGTACTATGATTGAATTGTCTACACCTGTAGTCCTACGTCAAAAATACGCGACTTCTCATGTTCTAATTAGGTCGACCCGCTTTCTTTAAAGCGTCGACGTTGTTTATTTTGTGATTAAAGGGGCCCTCTTTTCTTAAGGCGGCAACCGCAGAGTCTATTGCTTTGATGGTGGGGTCCACCTTTTGTTTAACGTAAGATGAATAATAAAGTTTTGTGCTCCACTCGTTATCTGAGTGAGACATTAACCACAGAGTATATTTGTATGAAGAGGCAGTCCACCTATTGTGAACGTAAGGTAATTAATAAAGTATTGTGAGACACGGAGTGTATTTGTGTGAACAAGCGAACCGCCTGTTATCAACGTTAGATGATTAATAAAGTATGGTATTAGACTCAGTATTCGAATGGTAGTATCGATGTCTAAATACATTTAGTTTCTTATTTATATATAGTTTAAAGGTGTTTACAGCGGCAGAATCTATTACCGTGAGGGTGGTGTCCACCTATTCTCAACGTTGAGTAACTGATAGAATTTTTATACTCAACTCATAAATTGAATAATGGTACCGATATCTAAATTCATTTAATTTATATTATATATTTTAGCGGAATTGGTAACGGCCCTACTACTTACACTACTCCGTGGATAGAATCTAGTTTATTGAGGCGGTTTTCACATATTAGCACTTATCTATAAGCGCGCTATTTATACGGTAGACATACTAGAAATAAGGGAGCCTCTTGAGTCCATCGATGGCCGGTACATTGATGAAAACTCATCGGGCAAACCTCGGATCATAGTTATATGTACCATAAATTTCAGTTCAGAGCAGTAATTGTAATCTAGACAGGTCCACTAATCTATAAGTCTCATCCAGTCTTCCTTTGTGTTCAGCCCTGTTCTGATAGTGTCTAAGATTGAAATATACCATTGTTCCCGTTTTTTTCTTTTTAGGGTTAGGTCCCCCAATCTTTTATTCCCCTCTATTTTTTCTATAATGAACCAACTAAAATCCATTTCAGTATGTCCCTCTTTCACAAAATGGTTCACCAAGGGGGCAGTTTCTTTCTTGTTTTTTATGGCAGACTTATGCTCTCCTAGTCTGATGCGTAATTCGCGAGATGTCTCACCAACATATCCCAAATTACAGGGACATTAGAGTAAGTAAACCAGATTCTTGCTCCTGCAGTTATTCAAGGATTTGGAGGTGAGGGTATGTTTATTGTAGACCACTTCCTTGCCCTGTAGGCACTGACCACACATATTGCAACTGTTGCATTTGTAATTACCAATTGCTAAAGTGCCTGTTAGAGTACGTTGGTGGATGGAGGAGGTTTCTCTATAGGTGTGGACTAACTCCCTCCTAATGTTGTTGTTACGTCTAAAGGCGAACAAGGGTCTATCAAGTTTAATTGCTGTTTGGTCATTCAAAATACTCCAACTTGAGTTAATGATATTTTTTATCCTGTTGCTCGAACTGGAGTATTGGCTCACAAATACCAATTTTTTTATATCCTTAGTTATTGAGTTCTTTTTGTTATTCTTTCCTTCTAGCATACTGTCACGATCGTAAAATCGTGCTCGTTTAAGGGAATGTGTAATCAATTTTTTGGGGTACCCTCTGTTTTTTAATTTCTTACTTAGGACCTCCGAATGTTTATAAAAATCATCTAAGGATGAACAGTTCCTCCGAAGACGGAGGAACTGTCCGAAGGGGATGTTATCTTTCTGGGCCTTTGGATGAAAACTTGAGTAATGCAATAGTGTGTTCTTATCTGTGGGTTTAGTGAATAATTTGACTGCTAATATTCCCTCAATTTCTTTAATTCGCAAGTCCAGGAAGGTAACACTCATGTTACTATATTCTGAGGTGAATCTCAGATTAGGGTCACCCAGGTTTAGCCACATAAGGAATTCTTCCAAGGTATCTGTGGGTCCCTCCCAGATAAAAAAGATGTCATCAATAAATCTGCTCCACTTAACGATGTTCTCAAAAAATGGAGCAGATTCATTGAAAATGTGGGTCTCCTCAAATTTTCCCACATATAGGCAAGCCATGCTTGTGCCCTTCGTTTGAAGGTAAAGATCATCCTTGAACAAAAACAGATTGTGTTTAAGTACTAATTCGGTACAGGCCAGAATGAAATCGGCTTGGGCCCCTCTACATTCAACTGGACCCAGGATGCTGCTGATGACATTTAAGGTAGCATCCTGGGGTATGTTTGTGTAGAGGGCCTCAATGTCTAAGGTGACCAAAAGTTGTGTTTGGTTGTTAAATTTAAAACCTTCAATAGTGGTGATCATATGGGCAGAGTCTTTAATGTAGGATTTCTGTTTTGGGACTAGCGGTCTTAAAAAGCTGTCCACATATTTGCTTAATGGTTCCAAAAGTGAGTTAATACAACTCACAATTGGTCTGAGTGGTGGGTTTTGAACATCCTTATGGATTTTTGGTAATCCATATATGGCTGGGATCACCAGTTTATCATTGTACATAAAGCAATATTCCTTATCGGAAATCCATCCATTTTCTTTGGCTCTGGTAAGGAGTGTGCTCACCGTACCTTTTAGCTCATTCCATTTATTCATTGGGACTCTACTGTAGTGATCTTGAACATTAAGAAGATTCATCACTCTACCTTCATAGTCAGAGGTGTCAAAAATGACAACCCCACCGCCCTTATCGGCGGGTTTAATTGTGATGCTCAAATCGTTTTTCAGGTTTAGAATAACGTTCCTCTGTTCTCTACTTACATTGTGTGTGGTGGGAGGTTGGGATCTACACATTTCTTGTATTTTCATTTCTACCACTTGTTCAAAAATCTCTACTTTTTTGTCCACTTGATTAATGTGTGGAGTAAAGGTGGATTTTGGTTTGAGGCCTGAGATGTTAATATCTTCCCTATATTCTTTATCCTCAAAGAACCTAGTTAGTCTGATTTTGCGGAAGAAAGACTTAAGGTCTTTTTCTAAATTAAATTTATTCACTTGGGTTGATGGAGCAAAACTGAAGCCCTTAGCTAAGATCTCCAGTTCCATTTTGGTCATGATACGTTTGGACAGATTGATAATCGGAAAATTTTCATTACTTATCTCCAGTATTTGCGATTCCTTGTCTCCAGGAATTCCTCTTGAGGTTGATGCCTCACATATTGTCCTCTCCCATATCCCCGATTGGTTCTTTGTCCTCTCCTCGAGCGCTGGTCTAAAAAAGAGGAAGAGGATGGTTGGGCAGTGAAGCCCAAAGTAGGGACAATATTAGTCATTTGTGCATTTCCGCCATACTCGGTTCTTTGGTGATTTGCACCTTGATTATTTCTACCAATTTCATCATCCGAACCGGAACCAGATGATTCTGAGAATGTAACCCGATTTCTACTGCCCCTTTGATAAACTTGTTTTTGTTGGTATGGTTTCTCCCACATTCCCTCATTTCTCTGTTGGTAATAATCCTTTTGTAAGTAGGGATAATTAACCTCGACATTGTATTTCTCAATGTCCCTCCTTAATTTTTTGGTCTTTTTATTTGTTAGGTAGTCATTAAATCCATTAATTTCTGTATCTAATTCTTCTAATTTTTTCTTAGCCTCATCTAATGCCGAGTTGTTCTGAAGTTCTGTTAGTAACTGTTCTATTTCCTGTTTTTCTAAAATAATTACTTCTTGTGCTGTCTCAATAATGAGAAGTAGCCAATCTCTGCTACATCTATTAGCAATATGTGACCATGTTTCTAAAAATTGTTGTAGTTTAGGTGGTCTGATACACCCAAGAGAAACTCTCTTTTTTACATACTTGTGGTACCCTGTCTCTTGGGCAGTGGGGTCCCTCCCATGTTTTTTACACATGAGCTAGAAACAAGGCTTTTTTTTTTGTTCAAATCTGCAGATCAGGCAGCAGATGATGGAATATTTGGCAAATACGGAAAATGGTTAATTATGTGAAAATTGGTGCAGCCGAACAGTCACATAATTCCAGTGGCCCTGCTCATACCTCCGACTAGGTTCTGAAGTGCTCCTCAGTGGTTCCTTCTTTTTTTGTGTCTCATTGAGTTTATACTTTAACTTCTATGGAAACGAGGAAGACTAAACCTGAGGTTACCACTCCACAACACAGACTACAATACCACATAATTACTCTCCAAAACCCATAATCCCACTCCACATAATTCCCATACACTAAATACCACATACTTTCTATTCACAAAATTTCAGTGCACAACATACCACATAATTCCACTACACACAACGTACATCCACTCTACACCAAAAAACATTAGTAAAAATATTTTACATTTACAATGCAAATAGCTCTAACTCTCAAAAATGCGAGACCTATTACATTACAAATGCTTCTTTAACTTCATCCCCTAACCAGTACTGTACAACGAGGAACGTTTGCAGAGTGGTGGAGAAAGGGGGGACGTGGCCTCCGAAGACCTCTTAGCAATCCCACTGTGTGGGACTTAGTGGCGGTAATAGGAGAAGTAGTTGGCCCCCAAGGACAACCTTGGGGGCCAACTACCCCTCCTATTGGCTCTGGTAAGTCCCACACAGCAGGATTGCTAAATTGTAATAGCAGGCCACCCCCCCTTTCCCCACCACTCTGCAAACACACTCCCTAGTGCGCTCTTGGATGAGGATTAAAGTCCCCTTTGCTGCTGGGGGTCCTTAGGGGCCAACTAGCCTACCTGATACTTCCAGTATGTCCCAGATAGTGGGATTGCTGATTGGTGGACACAAGCCATGCCCCCTTTGTCCACCACTCTGAAAACGCGCCTCCTGGCACGCTCTTAGTTGGGGGATGAAGTCCCCTTGCCTCCTGAGGGTCCCTGGGAAAAAACTAGCCCACCAGGTACCTCCAGTAAGCCCCACACAGCTGGATTGTAGAGAGTGGTCCAAGGCCACGCCCCCTTTTTACACCATTCTGCAAACGCGCCTCCTGACGCACTGCTGCTCAGGGGAAAAAGTCCACTTGTGTCCTGAGGTCCTCAGGACACAAGAGGACCTCCTCGCCCCACCATCAGTGCGCCAAGGGGTGCGTTTGCAGAGTGGTGCAGGGAGGGGGCGGGTCCTCCCGCGAGACACCGGCTTTTTACAAATTTGCTTTTTGGAAGGGGAGCTGTGTGGCCCCCCTTCCCTTTATTATTATATTTTTCCTTTTTTTTAAAAATGGGACGGGGGCCCCCCTTCCATTGCTGATTTCAGCCCGGAGACCCCATACCCCGGGGCATGGCCACATATATATATATTTTTAAATTAATTTTAAGGAGGGGGCCGCATGGCCCCCCTCCTGAGGCCAGGTTTAGCCCCGTGGACCCCATCACCCGGGCCCAACCTTATTTATTTATTTTAAAAAAAATACAAAAGGGAGGGGGGCCGCATGGACCCCCTTCCCTGGGCCACTTTTGGCACCGGGGACCCCATCCCCCCAGGCTTGACCTCTTTGATGGGGACCGCGGGGGGAGCCCCAATGCCCCCACGGTCCCAGCCGGCTCCTCGCCTCATTGCTTTTGGACAAGGGGAGCTGCTGACATGTAGCTCCCCATGCCCAAAAGCAATTCTGATTTGCTTTGTTGAAGCGAGAGCAGGTTTCCTGCACTTGCTTCAGCGAAGCAAAGCAGTGTTTGCTATGGCAAAGCGGGAGCCGTGCTCCCGCCCTGCCATAGCAAACAGCAATGTCTCGGAGTGGGCACCCCTGGACATTGCAGGAGCCGGCCCTGGGGGGTGGCAGTCCCCAGGGCCATGAAGGGCTCCAGGGGTGGGCGCAAGGCCCCCCTCCCAACTAATTTAAGCCCCAGGGAGATGGTGGTCCCCGGGGCTGTGTGAGGGGGCTTGAGCCCCCCACACATTTATTTTATATCAAGCCCCGGGGAGGTGGTGGTCCCCGGGGCTGCGGGGTGTGGCGTGCCGCCCGTGTTTAATTATTAAAGCCCTGGGGAGGTGGCAGCCCCCGGGGCTGGGTGGGGGGAGTCACAACCCTTCCCACGCCTTTTCATTTTAATAAAGTCCCGGGGAGGTGGCGGTCTTCGGAGCTGCAGGGGTTCCCCGCGGGCTCCCGCACTATATTATTGTGATTGCTACCGGGACCTGGCCTACCTGGGGGCTTAATTAAACAAAGAGCAGGAGACTGCTCTTTGTTTTTTAAAATTTTCGGACGGATTCGCGCACCCAGCGCTAATTAGACCAATTTTGTTTTTACAAAAAATGCTTTTTTGGCCCTGGGGGTCCCCGTGGGACCCCCTGAATAGGCCTAGGGGGTCAGGGTGTTTCTACCATGCCCCTCTTTTCTTGTTTTTTACCTTTTTTTTGTTTTCTTATGACTCTGTACCGAGTCACAAGATGGCTGCCAACACATTCTGGTTTGGAGTGTTGGCAGCCAATCAGAATGAAGCTCGTGCTCGGGATGAGTCGCGAATCCTCTGTGCTCAAATATCGATATTTTTCTTTTTTGAATTTCTCAGCAACTACTGAACAGATTTACACCATTTTTTTAAAAAGCACACTTTCTAGACCAAGACCTACCTTTCTGCCAAATTTGGTGTAATTCCGTTCAGCAGTTCGGGCTGTAGCTTTGTCTAAAGTTTCCTATGTTAATTAAGATGGAGAAAACACGTTTTGGGACCCTCCTTTTTTCTCGTCCCCGGCTCGATGAATCACCCCTAAACTTTCAAGACAGGAGCTGACCTGAGGTGCTCATTAGTTTTGAAAATTTTGCGCATATTCATCAAATGGCACCAAGGATACTGGCAAAAGAAAAAACACTTTAAATAGAAACAAGGTCCTACCTATAACTACCTACTGCTGACCGCCAGTAGGCAATAGATCTATATACATATATGTATTTATGATTATTTTTTTATTACATGAGGCTGCTGAGACCAATAAAGCTGTTTCTAGGCCACACCTAAAACGACAGATTTACATGTCTGTGAGGAAATGTGAAAACCTTTATACTCAAACGCCTCTGGGAAATGTTTGCGTTATATATAACTGCATAACTAAAAAAAAATGTCTGTTTATCACTTACCGGGAACCATATTAAGACACAGAGTTCTAACTCATTTTTGCTTCTTTTATGCCTTCACTTAATGCCGCAGTCAAGGCACATTTGTACATGCAATACTGTATTTAAAAATTCAATATACTCAATTTACAGGTTGTAGATACTCTTCATGTACAGATAATGCATAATTAAAACTGCTGTTTTGCTTGTGCTTTCCTATGTCCGTACACTAGGAAGTGCTAGCTCTAATTCACAAAGCTGAAACTGAAGAAAGGGCAGTGTACACATCATGTATCAAGCATCAGCCACCAGGGAGCGTCGAGAAAAACGCAGTGCCATCTCCTCCTATATTGCTGTCCAGAACGGATTGTTCCATGTTATTTAAGCCTGCTCCGTTTTCATCAGATGTGAAGGTAATCCATTCATGTTAAAATCTTACATACATTGTACACATGTTCTTTCAAATGAGATCGAGTTTCCTTGGGGTTGAAGGTGGTGCTGTCTGTAGCCTCTTAACCGTAGCTGTATTGTGCATGAAAATATTGCTCCGATCGTAATATTCAACGGAAGGTGCTTTGCCCTCCAGGCTCCATCTTAAAATGTGCACTCCGGCTGCAGTTAGGTAGTGTGAATGAAACACGCGAGACAAGACTAATCTATTCTGTTATATATGATGTTTCATTCTGGTGTCGATAATTCTATTTAAACGAACTATGGGCCAGATACACTAACCCTGGGCGCAAAAAGTGGTCGCAATTTGCATTATTAGTTTACCGCCCTTTTTAGGTTGGTTAGCAAAATAAGGAATCTACATGGTAGCAGTCCGAATTGGTTGGTGGCAAATTAGGACCCACTCCAATTGGCCAAAATCACAGGGATAGTGGCATGCAAAGTCATCAGGCCACTCACTGTCCCTGTCATTTCTTTTAGAAAATTAACACGTTTTTTCCAAAGTGGCGCAATTTTCTTAAATGAAAAAGGGATTTTTTTTTAAAAAAAAGTGTTTTTATAAAGTTTAATTGAGAATTGTCCCCATGAACGTTATACCCCAATTTACAAAGTCAAGGGGGCCTAAAAGGGGGAGGGGGGGCAATTTGCTTTTGCAAATTAGTTACGAACTCAACTTTTAAGTCTATAACTTTTCAGTGGTTTTGTAACCGGGATTTCAGTTGCAAACCATTTCTACATGAGGTACCGAATCACAATTTCAAAGGGACTCCCACAACCAGGGCCGTACTGGCCGTAGGGGGCACTGGACAATCCCCCGTTGGGCTCCTGGGAGCCGTTTTTGTTACAGGGCCTTTTTTTCGCAGCATAGCTTCAAAATCGGCCCTATTACAAAATCGGCCGAAAACCGGCCCTTGCAAAGAGCTGGGCGCACCCTCAACCCCCCGGGGGGTCCGGCCGAGAACTTTTCCAGGGCCGGTTTTGGTTCCCAGTCCGGCCCTGCCCATAACACATCTCTTCCAAATTGTGATTTGATATCCAGTTGCAAACACAAGTCCTAAAATGGATTTGGTACAGTACAAAAAATATTTTGCAGTCAGAAGAACAAAATCTGAGTGTTTGCGCTGCAAAAAAAAGTTTTGCAAATCTGACCCTATATTTTCTATGAAAACGGCAAGCACTACCAAGCAGAACAAAAGTACATAACAACCAAGAGCACAAAAACAAAAATAAACAGCAGTACCGCTGTTGGCAATGTTGTACTGTAAAATAACTGCTCTGTCATTGCACTCCTTTATAGACAATGTCCATATCGGAAAGAGACTATTAGTTATAGATTCCTTACCTTAGAATTACCCCCAGGCATCAGACTGGATCCGTAGAATATTTTTCTTAGAAGTACCCCTGTGCGTCGGTAGGTGGCGTCAGTCGATGCCACGTCCGTCGTCGGCATTGTGGTTGCCGAGATGACGTCACAGTGTCTATTAGATGCCGCCCCTGCGCGCTAACCTCAGTTCTTTCATTTTCTGCGCCTACCAGCGCAGATCCGGAGAGAGCTTGCCCCTTAGTCGCTTTTTGACTAACCTTTTTCTGACTTTTTGTCGAAGTCTTTTAAGTCTTCCGACTCCTGGGGCACGAGGGATGTCCAGCCGTCGGCCCGGTTTCAAGCCTTGTGACTCCTGTTACAAGTTGATGTCGGTCACCGATCCTCACCCCGTGTGTCTTTGGTGCCTGGAGTGCGACCACGACCCGAAGTCGTGCTCCGACTACCGGGCCCTGAACCCAAAGTTTTTGCAGGAGTGGTCCCAAAAGCTTTAGGAGGCCAGGTAGTCCGCTCCGTGCCACTCGAGGTCGAGGGGAAGGTCGAGGAACAGGTTGCGGAGCAACCACCATTTATCATCAAAGTCTTCACACTCCTCAGGTAAGTCGAAGCACAAGAAGAAGGCGAAGAAGCACCATCGCAATTTGCCTTCTCCCCTTCCGTCGGCCGACGCGACGCTGGACCCAGAGTGTGTTCGCTCTCCGGCTCCTTCCTCAGCGCCCGTTGGGACGGCTCCGCGCTTCCCTCCCTTCCCCGGAGCTGGAACATCGCCTGCCCTGCTTCGTCAGTTTTATGAAGCGCTACACAGCATCTTTGGGCAGTCAGATTCCGCTGGCGCACCTTCGGGCCCCACGGACTCGGCTGGGGTTGCTAGGCCTTCGATGCCTGTGGCTCCAGCCCCTGTGCCACAGGGCTCCCATGGAGCCAGGCCTGGATCCAGATCGGCGCCGTTTGACCTCACAATATCTTCCCGGCACCGATTCCAGTGATGACGCCCGACACTGGTTGTGCCCCAACCGGCGCCGACCCCAGCCTCACCTCCGATATGGACCCGGCGCCGGTACCGGTACTTTTGTCCCACTGTTCATACCTGGTGTTCTCTACTGCCCTGAGTGGCAGCCAGAGGAGGGTGAGGAGGACTGGAAGGGATCTGTTGACCCTCTAGCAGACCAACTTGAGGAACCGGACTGGCAAGAGGAGTTGGGTGATGCCAGTGGTTTGGATACCTCCCCAGACCTTGGTATGCTTTCTCTCCCTACCGTGGCTACAGAGGAGGAAGCTTCCTATGCTGTGGTGTTGCGTAGGGCTGCTGAGGCCTTGGGCCTCGCGCTTCCTATGGTGGCTGTCAGGGCTAACCTCCTGACTAAGGTGCTTCAGCCGGCAGCAGCCTCTTCGGAGCCCCTGCTGCCTTCTAACGAGGACCTCACGGACATCCTTCTGGGCACTTGCTCAAAGCCCAGCACAGGGGGCCCTGTGGACAGGATGATTGCCCAACGCCACCTCCCGGCCCCAGGAGACCCACTTTTCCTCTCCCACCACCCTACCCTGGGGAGCTTGGTGGTCCAAGCCTCATCCTCAAAGGACGCATTGTAGGAAGGTGGATATCTGACTATGGTTACCCCCAACTTTTTGCCTAGTGTCTAGCTGGTTTTTCGACTTAGTTGGCCTGAGATCCTGCCATTCAGGGTCTCAGGCTGTCTGCTCTCTCTTTAAAATGGACTCCATGTACCCTAGGTACATAACCAATTGGTAAGGATCACCTTATTGGACCCTGTACAGTGTACCCTAGGTACCCAGGGCATAGGTGTAACCTAGGCCTCCCAGGGGCTGCAGCATGTATTATGCCACCCCTGGTCTGGCCTTCCAATCAGACACAACTGGCTGATCACTCAGCTGGGGCAAGGTCGTGTAATCACCCCTTGCTTAGATATAGTATGCCTATATCTACCCTTATATATAGACACATGTGTACCTATCAGTCACTCCTATGGCAGGCCTTAACAATCCTGGAGGCAGAGTGCTTGGTAACATGTGAGATGGTGCTCTAGCATGAGCTGAGCCTGTCTGCAGCTTTCGGAACCATGTCCTTATAGCTGTTCTATGATATAGCCTACCATATACTCTTAAAGTGCCTTATAATCTTAAACGGTTATGGTAACTATGGTTTGGCTTTATCAAAACATGTCGTGTAAGGTGTCTAACACTTTGGAATAATACCCCCATACCATTTCTGGTGATGAGGATATTATTCCCCCCTTCTAGAGGGAGAGACATGTTAAAATCCTACTTTGCTGTTTAACTCTAACCAAAGCCTCAGCATCACAAAATGGATGCTGCTGCCACAGACACAAGTCTGACCTCCTGCTGCTGGGAGTGATCCCGGCAAGGGAGGCTTGGACAATAGGTTTCCTGCTTGGGGAGGTGCTAGCACCTCCCCAGACAGACTTTAGTGTATTGGGGCAGGGAGGGCTGAAAGGAATGAGACATGCCTGGGGCACACAAGGTGTCCCATGCATAGTCCAGTTCAAACCGGTGCTGGGGCACTCCAGCCCCAGTCCTGGCGCGAAACTGGACAAAGGGAAGGGGGTGTAACCACCCCCCTCCCAGGTCCCACCCATAAGGCGTGACCTAGCAGGTAACCCAGCCCCCCAGATTAGTATAAGAGTGGTAGCTGGGCCCCAGGAGATTAGATTATCCTGAACCTGCAACTTGAACAGAAACTCTGGACCTTCGACATTCGACGAAAGAAGAAGACTGAAGAATCTCCCTTGTGGCCAAGGAGTGGCTACCCTGTGCAAACAGGCACCATCAAGAAACTACCCTTTGCTTTGCTGAAGTTCTATGAGGGACCGACTGCAGAGCCCGACCAGAGCCTTGACTTCCAGACTTCTCCGACCCTGATCCACATCCACAGCCGAGCTGAGATCCGTGGAGGCGACAAGAGACGTGGGACCGGCTACCTGGGAAAAGTGGCGAGTATCTTCCAGCGCAGCTTCTGAGGCACCCTCGAAGTTGTGCACCGGGGATTGAGAAGCCCCAACCCCAAGCACCATCTGCACCGAAGATCAGCCCCCCACACTCCACGAGTCCTGCTTGGGGCCCTTCTGCATTTTCCTGCTTGCCGCGCCTGTCCGGTTGCTTGCCCGTTGGCTAGTGGCCTTTGTGACGACGCACCCTGAAATCTTCACTGCTGGTTTGGCTCCTCCAGACTGGCTCCCGCTTCCTTGCAAAAGAGAAGCACCCCAGACCTTCCTGGTCTGCACCAGAAGCAAGTCCTCCATTCTTCCTGGGTTCCGCTTGCCAAGGCTTGGTGAGTCCTAGTTCGACTTCGACGCCGCCGACAGCAAGAGCCTTCGTGGGACAGCTCGCCTCCTGGTCCTGGTCGTCCTCGACATCTCCTGGTCCCCGTGGCTGCAGCGACAAGCTTCACCTTCACCTGCAATCTTCACGACATCGCCTGGTTCCTTCCTGGTTCCACGTGGTCACTGGCTAGTGACCTTGACTCTGTCCCTTCTGCTTGCAGGTATCCTCTCTTCTTGATCCCAGCCTTGGAATCCACCGGACACTCTTCACTGACTGCCTGTCAGCAACTTTCCTTCAGGCATCCATAGAAGTCCACGACGAAATCCGACGCAAGTTCACACCTATGCACCCGCAGCCCGTGGGCTAGGTAACTTGGGTACTTCGGTGCTCACAAGGGTAGTGACTAGCCTAGGGTCTAGTTTCCGAGTCTCGACTCTCTAGCTACTTCAGAAGTGTCCTTAAACTGTTAATTTCTAACTGCTAGTTATTCTATCGACTTTTACGCATTACGCGTGAGTGTTTCCACTCTGCACCTGAATCCCGTGGGCCTCCCACTTCCTAACTGTTGCTAGTGTAGTGTAGCCCCAGCGATTCCCTAGGCCTAGGCCTATCCTATTTCCGTGACAGTGGTCCTTATACCACTTCTTTAGTATATGGTTTGCGTGGCCCCTAGGGCCTAACTGTATTACTTACCTGTGTGACTTAATGTATGCTTAAATAAGACTGTGTTGTACTTACCTCGAATCTCATAAAGAGTGCTGAGGGTTTGACTAGAATAAATACACTTTATTTTATAGATATATCTGTTGTGGTGTCCTTTCATTTGGTATTCAAGGGATTATATATGGTATCACAGCTGGCTTCACATGCCATTCAGAGTTTAGCCTAAGACTGCTCTTGTCCATGCTACCACTAGGATAGCTGGTCTATAAGGTTGACTTTACAACCAATCACCATAAGGGTTGTTTGGACTGATATAAGGTGTACACTAGAGCTAGTGACGTCATACATCAGGCCAACTTCTCACACGCATTACCTACTGCTCCTCCTTATAGGGAATCCAAGAAGATGGACCATCTTGGGAAGAAGATGTTTTCTGCTGCCAGCTTAGGACAGTGGTCATTGAACACTGCATGTCTCTTGGGCTGTCCGGTGTGGGCTGGATACCGCCAACTCGCTGGGTAGAACGGTTTCCACGTCGGTAGCCCTTAGGCGCTATGCCTTGCTGAGAACGTCTGGCTTCTCGGGGGATGTCCAATCTACCCTTTTGGACATGCCCTTTGATGACCGTCGCCTCTTTGGTAAGAAGGCGCACAGCGCCCTCGAGTGTTTCAAGGACTCTAGGGCTGCAGCCAGATCCTTTGGCCTTGCAGCAACTTCTTGGGCCATGCAGTTTGCCTTTCGCCCCTTTCGTGGCAACGGAAGGGGTGCCCCACCATGTTCCACCCAGAGCCACAGGGCGGTGCAAGCTATCCAGCCTCTGCGTAGCTGGGGATGTGGGACCCAGCATCGTGGGTCTGGGGGCCAGCGGGCGGGGCAGTCCACCAATGCCCCCCCCTGCAGCAGCCTCCAAACCTTCCTAATACGACCTTTCAGGGCCATCAGTTGCCGGTGGGGGCAGCAGGATTTGCCATAACCTCCCCCACTGGCACAACATAACGTTGGACAGGTGGGTTTTGCAAATAGTCCGAAGGGGTTACTCCCTCCCCATTGAGACTACCCCTCCCTCCATTCCACCTATTTTCCATCGCATGTCAGAGGATCATTTGGCCCTTCTCCGTCGGAAAGTTATGGCTCTCTTGGCCTAGGGAGCTATCAAACGCGTCCCTGTGCCAGAAGTAGGTTGTGGCTGCTACTCCCACTACTTCCTGGTACCCAAGAAGGACAAAGGCCTGCGTCATATCTTAGACCTCAGGGACTTTAACCGCTTCCTCCGGAGAGAGAAATTCAAGATGTTAACCTTGGCTCAGGCCTTGTCTGCCCTATACCCTGGAGACTGGATAGTAGCGCTAGACTCTTACTTTCACATACCCGTCTTGCCTGCCCGTCTTGCCTGCCCACCGGCGTTACCTACGGTTCACGATAGGCCGCAAGCACTTTTAGTTAACCGTGCTCCCCTTTAGTCTGGGATATTCGGGCTAGGATACCGATGTTTCAGCCTCTATTCTGGATTTCGGTGAAAATGACCCTGAGGCTGCTGGGCCTCATGGCCTAATGCATCCTGCTGTAGGGTCATGCCAGATGGCATATGCGGGCTCTGCAGTGGGACCTGATGTTCCAGTGGGTGCAGCATCAGGGGAATGTTTCCAATGTCCAGATCTCGGAGGGGACTGCAAGTTAGTTGCAGTGGTGGATCATGAACCAGGATTGGGTCAACGGCAGATCCCTCTTCCTTCCCCAACCAGGGTTCACAGTAGTGATAGATGCATCCCTCCTGGGATGGGCAAGCCACATGGGAAAGGCGGAGATCAGGTGTCTCTGGTCTCCGGTGGAGTCCAGGCTCCACATCAACCTTCTGGAGCTCTGGGCAATTCGTCTTGCACTGAATGCATTCCTTCATTCTGTCAAAGGAAGAGTAGTGCAGGTATTCACGGACAACAGCACCGCCATGTGGCACTGCAACAAGCAGGGCGGGGTGGGGTTGTGGACCCTATGTCAAGAGGCTCTTCGCCTTTGGACATAGCTGTAACATCAGGTCATGACCCTGGTGGTTCAACACCTGGCAGGTTCTCTGAACGCCAGGGCAGACGAACTCAGCTGCCGGTGCATGATGGATCACAAATGGAGTCTTCACTCGGAGGTGGTGAAAGGTGTCTTTCAGGAGTGGGGAGAGCCTTGGTTAGATCTATTTGCCACCAAAGAGAACACGCAATGCCAGCAGTTCTGCGCGTTGGAGTTTCCAAGGCGGCACTCGCTCTGCGACGCCTTTTATCGCGAGTGGAATTGTGGCCTCCTGTATGCCTTTCCGCCTGTACCACTTCTGCCCAGAGTGCTGAAGAAGATCAAACGCGACCGGGCCTAAGTCATTCTTGTGGTTCCGGACTGGGCACGAAGAGTCTGGTACCTTGGGCTCTTCAGCATGGCCATCAATCCTCCGATCCGACTGCCTCTTTGGGAGGATCTTCTGTTGCAGCAGAAGGGGACGGTCCTCCACCCGAACCTTTCCAGCCTCCCCCTCCTTGCATGGAGATTGAGCGGCAACAGTTGACAGCTTTTGACCTTCCTCCTGAGGTCTGTAATGTCATCTTGGCAACCAGGCGTCCCTCCACTAAAACGGTATACACCTGTAGATGGAACAAATTTGTGGCATGGTGTACAGCAAAGGCTGTGGATCCCCTTTTTGCCCCTCTTCCAGAGGTTCTCCTCTTCATTCTTTCTTTGGCCCAGCAGGGCGCTGCTCTGGACACTCTTAAAGGCTATCTTTCGGCCATTTCGTCCTTTCTACGCCTTCCTGCTCAGCCTTCTCTTTTCAAGTACCCTATTGTTAACAGGTTTCTGAAGGGCATTACTCATCTTTTTCCTCCTTCTCCTTTCATAATGCCCCAGTGGGACTTGAATCTTGTCCTCACTTATCTTTTGTTTGCTCTCTTTGAGCCACTACATAATTGTCCTGTTCGTCTCCTTGCTTTGAAGACTGCTTTCTGGCTTGCCATCACCTCTGCTCGCAGGGTGAGTGAGCTTCAGGCCTTATTTTCCAAACCTCCTTTTCTTGCGGTTCATCCGGACAAAGTAGTCCTCCGTACTTGGCCTTCTTTTCTGCCCAAAGTGGTTACCTCTTTCCACATAGGTCAGACCATCACATTGGCTACCTTCTTCCCGCACCCTTCCAAAGAGGAGAGACTCCACCATCTGGACCCAAAACGTGCGCTGTCTTTCTACCTTGACCGCACAAAAGATTTCCGGGTGGACAATCAACTCTTCGTGGGTTATGTGGGTGCCAAGAAAGGTCGGGCAGTGCACAAACAAAAGAATCTTAGCAACTGCAACAGCGAAAATGCCATTTACCTAATCATATCCCCCTGTAACCTCTTCTATGTGGGAATGACAACGAGGAAGATTAAAATGAGAATCAATGAGCATTGGAGCACCATCAAATGCAAAAGGAATAAAACCAAACTGACACGTCACTACCTCGAAAAAGGCCAAGAGTAGGGGATCTGGAATGGGTCATCTTAGAGAAAATGAACCCAAGCATCCCTAACATACAAACAAGACTTCTCACATGGGAACAATGCTGGGTTTATCCCCTCAAATCATGGGAAACAGGCCTTAACGATGACATCCCATGGTTACAAATTGGTTAAACCGATCGAACTGTATCACAAATACATCTTTCACGAATCTGCACACAACAGATGGCTTGTGTACGGCACTTCCCTACATAATAGGAGGCAATGTTCAACCAAAACATCTAAGAGATCTTTCAAATCTGCATGGATATGTATTCACATGCACTGACTCTAAAACATCTTTTTTCCATTGGCCATACATGCTTGAGAACCACTGGGGACATCCGTCATGTCTATGATCCCACTATAGCCTATATAGTTATTAGCCTTTAATTGTCAGCCGCCCTTGAGACTTGCCAATAAGGATCTCAAATGTTAGGCTTCTAACTTTGCGCAATTTTTGACTTAATGTTCCTGTAGCACCCCATACTAGATGTATTTCACTCAGCATCAAGACCCTTTGAGTCTTCGCTGTTTTCCCCGAACTTTCATAATCTATTACAGCTGACCTGGGACTCAGGCTCTTGTTCCTTCTTTGCCGTGCAAAGTATAGCGCGCATGCGCACATCGGCACTTAGTTGAACACTCTGAAAAATTCCGTTGCGCATGAGCGCTCCCAACCACGCTCTGATCTTCAGAGGCGTCTCTGTCTTTAGGCTACGCGTCAACCGCAATCAAACACCTGACCACAGGACGCGATAACTAGGCAGCCTATTTATGACAGCGGCTGCCGAACGACACGTTGTGCACCGTCCAGGCAATATTTCAGACACCGGATACGGAATGGCCATTAAATTAACACAGCCTGTGCGTATTTCTCACTCAATTAACCAGTGATTACCACAGCTGGACACCTATATAAAACAAACGCTCACTCCACTACCAGTGGGGAATAGGCATGGACGGTTTGTAGGTGTACTACGAGGGATGTACCTTGAGGCAGTAAGGGTGTGGTTGCGGTGTATGCTTGGAAAACGAAGTTGCTCAAACCCTAGAACTCGTTTTCAGAGTCTTTGTATAGATGTGTGTGCAAGCTACAATGCGTGACCCTCAATGTATATTATTCCCGCGCCGGGACACTCCTCGGAGTAGCTGTACGCGTTATAAGAGTATATAACATAACATAACATATTTTACTTTTTCACTAAAAATCTCTCCCTTACTCTGTTTCCAGAGTGTGACTACAGAGGTTCCTCGTTCCCTCCTTCCCAAGGGACACCTCAACCCCTAAACTGGGGTAAGATTGTGAGCTGGACTCACAGTTTTCGTTTTCATGTGCACCACGTTTGCAGTGACACGTGTGTTCACATCTGCATGTATACTAATGTTTATCTGCATAGCGCCTGTCTGATTCTTCGCCTTTTTTGACACTTTCTTAACCTTTATTTTACAGGTTTCAAGTTCTTTTAAGTAGAGTTTGACATAGGTTGGCCTGCCTGTGGATTTATTGTAGTCGTTAGAGACTAGATAGGAGCCTTTACATCTCATCCTGATGAATGCCACGGACCCTCCTAGGGAAGAGGTGTGGTGCCGCAGCCAGGGCGACTGATGCTGTAATCTGGGGCTCACGGTTCGATCCCCGCCACTGGCGGCAGGTCAGCGCAGCACCATGTGACTCTGGGCAATAGCTTGCATAATGTTCCGGACGGCCCCCAGGGCCGGGATGCCTTCGGGTAGCTGTTAGCGCTTTACAAATACTGGATTTATTTTACACATGAGCAGAAATATGTTGATGACATTGATGTTGATGGGGTACTAAACCCTCAGGCCCCTACACCCTCGTTTTTAATATTAAGCAAACGCCTTACTAATAAATCTCTTTTGGAGTTTACATTAATTTTTAGAATCACTCACTTCTCTCATGGGCCTCCCTGTCTCCAGGTGAAGGCCCGAGCTCTATCAAATGCAGTTTTTAGAGAGCAAGAACTGCCGATGATGAAGAATGACACCTGGTGGGGTGTGAGACCAGTTCTTCAAATTTTCTGCTATGCCCAGCACTGCACAGGAGAAGGTGTAGTGCGCCTTTCTCCAACTTAGAATAAGACACCAGTTCAGGGTAGCTTCTTTTTGTGTGAACTTGTTGTATTTGGAGGCCAGCTCACCCTGAATAGCCCGTAGCCTCTTGTTCCCTCCCCTAGCAATCACTAGGGTTTATTGTGTGTATGTACAGTGCACAAACGATGGGTTGTCCTATGCATCAAGATCTGCTACTCTTTAACTAAAAGGGAACCTCCAGTAGGACTGTGCGCCCACTCTACCAGGGTGACGGCGGCAACTACTACTTGGGACGTGGTGTTCCCCTACTTGGCATCTGCCAGGCAGCCACATGGGCATCTTAGCACACGTTTACATAGCATTTGTGCCTGCACAGTCAAGCCCGGAGAGACAGCTTTTTCAGCTGTTCTGTTCTCCAGGACCTCCTGGTGTGAACTTAGTGCACAGACCCATCTCCGGGGTTAGTATTGCTGGGATATCTATTCTAAGGTAAGGAATCTATAACTAATAGTGTCTTTCAGATGAACAAGTTACTTACCTTCGGTAACAATGTATCTGTAAGAGACATATATTAGTTATAGATTCCTTACCGCCCCACCCATCCTCCCCGTTCTGAGAACTGATTTCTAGGGATAGGGACTCCCTTGCAGGGCCATAGTTTTGTGCTCCATGGTCAGTGGCTTGCATTGCGTTGCGCATCTGGCGTGGAAAGTCGTGTCAGAACTGACATCAGTGCGCAGGGGCGGCGTCTAAGTAGACACTGCATCGTCATCCCTTGTGACCACGATGTCAAATACTGATGTGGAATCGACCTACGTCACCTAACGACGCGCAGGGGTACTGCTTAGAAGTAAATTTTTCCGGATCCAGTCTGTCGCCTGGGGGTAATTCTAAGGTAAGTAATCTATAACTAATATATGTCTCTTACAGATACATTGTTACCGAAGGTAAGTAACTAGTTCCTCCTGCTGTAGCTTTTTTTATTGACAATTGTTTATTCGTGTTATGCATTACCATTTTGTATCAAACAGCAAATGAGAGCAAAAGTAAAAGTGTAGGAGCAAATCTGTACCCCAAAATGTACTTCATTCAGTTTTCCCATGGTTTACTGGATCGGAGAGGCTGTTAAACCTCAATTTCGTGAGGCAAAGTGTTTCCGTGACTGATAGAGACATCTTGTCACAGATTCCTTATCTTTGATTTCTTTCCAGGCGCCAGATTGGATCCAGAATTTGTTAACAGCAGTACCTCTGTGCACCTGTAAAGGGCGCTGAGCGACTTCGTAGCGACATCGTCCTCCAGATGTGACGTTAATGGAGTCCGTATAAGCCCTCCCCTCACTCGTTGATGCCAGTTTCTTTTTTTCCGTTCTTACTACGCTGATTTGGTAGTGGTTCAGCCTACTTAGACATTTTTGTCAATGGAACAGTGTGCCTTCTACCTTTGTCTTTAGGTTTCAAACCTGTGGGTCCTGTGGACGACAAGTGTCGGCCACTGACCCTCACTCTATTTGTATGTGGTGCTTGGGGGAGTGCGACACTTGTTGTCAACTTCGACCGAAGGCACTGCAGGAACATCGGATGAAGCTCCTAGTGGCATGGCTGTCGCAGCCTTCCAAGACTTCCTTTCAGCCTTGGTCTCCTTCTTGGGTCCATTTGTGGGCCCGCTCCAGGAGCCATTCCCGTGGACGTCGCTCTCCATCGATAAGGCTAGGCTCAGGAGGTCGAAGTCACGGCATCTCCTGAGTTTACCACCTGAAGCCTCTTACCCTTCCTCCTCCCACTCTTCGCTGGAGGAGTGGATAGGAGGGTTCACCCCACGCTTCCCTACCTTTCCTGGAGCCGGGACAACTATCAGCCATGACAATATTATAATTCTCTTCATGCTTTTTTTGGGTCTTCACCTTCCCCTGGAGCGCCTTTGCGCCACAAGGAAATGCGAAGTGCCTTGACTGTGTCCATGCTGGTGGGTTCGCCATGACTTCAGTAAGCCCTTCTAAGTCCATTATCTAATCCGTTTTGGTGCTGGTGCATGGCCCTTTGGGGTTCCCACCTTTGGCGCCAGTATCCAATTTGCCAACGCCCGGCGGTGCCGATTGACGCCTCACCGCTTTCCTTTCCCGATGCCGATTCGGCACTGCTCGGCGTTGGGTGCAATGCCAATGGTGCCGCCTAGCTCAGGCACCATCCCTCTGCTCTCTGTGGAGCCCCCTCCTGGTTTTTCTTCTGAGATACATGGTTCTGGAGGTGATGGGGAAGAGTTTGTGTTTCTGCACCTTATGTCTGACACTGCCCAGCCTCCCTTGCAGGAAGATTGGCTGACTAAGCTGGTTGAAACAAGTGGCTTAGAGTCCTCTCCAGACTCTGGCCTCTTTTTCCCCCTCTAGCCTGGCCTCTGAGGCAAGCACCACCTTGGCTGACATGCTGAGTTGAGTTTCTGTGGTTTCGGATATGACACTTTCTTCTGTGGAAATGACTACTAATATAAGTATATATAATATCTATACTAAGATAAGGAATCTGCGGCTAGATGTCTCTATCAGATGAATAAGTTACTCACCTTTGGTAATGCCTTATCTGGTAAAGACAGGATCTAGCCGCAGATTCCTTAACAACCCACCCATCCTCCCCGCTCTGTGAACTGCTTATCTTGTTTCCCATAGGATGCCTTTCTTGGCATTCTGATCCCTTTCTTTAGGCCTTCGTTAATGTTTGACATAAAGATGTCTATTTTTTGGCACACTGTTTCCATAGGCAGTTTCTATAGTGGCTCCACATTTTTGGATCAAATAATAGTAGCAAAAGAAACTGGTCTCCGGGGAGGGCTTATATAGACTCTGTCGACATCACATCAACGTTGCTACGGAGTCGTTCAATGCCCTCTACCAACGTGCAGAGGTACTGCGTAAAAAAAAATCCAAATCCAGTCTGGCGCATGGGCAGAATTCTGAGATAAGAAACCTGCAGCTAGATCCTGTCTCTACTAGATAAGGCTTTACCGAAGGTTAGTACCTTTTTCATTCGGGCACCTCTCTAAACCTCAATTAGCAGATTAAAAACAGTTCATTAAGTAATGGAGTTCACTTAATCAATGAGTTCTAGAACAATGAAAAATTAAAGGGTTTTATTATAACAATTCAAAACAAGCGGTAAAGAGTCATCGCCACATAGGCTCTCAGATGCAATATATGGAGTATGTAAGATCGGAAATTATTTTAAGTCCCAAATGAGCAGCAAAATCAGACAGAATTGAAAGTGCAGCATCCCTACTAGAATAGGAAAGTCTTCTAAAGTATGACTCCCCCCCTCGCCCCCCCCCGAATCAAGGGTTCTTACACACAATTCTTGCATAGGAAACTAGTAATTTTGCAAAATCATAATGGAGTGAGCAAAAGTATTAATTCTTTAGCAAAGCAGAACACAAGAATAATCTACATCATTGCCGTAACATATAAGCACCATCCCAATTCATAAAAAAAATCCAACACCCTCTATGCTAATGTAATCTGGAGATGTTTGAACAAATCTGAAACTTTAAACAATAAGAATTTCGGTCAGCGAATAAACCCAGTGAAGAAGCAAATGAGACAAATCTGTGTTGCAACCTTATATCTTCACCATAGGAAGTTTATTGTAAGCAAAACAATACATCAATGAAAATAAACAAATATATCCTCAGTTTGACTGCGTTTTGCAGAGCCTCTGGGGAGAGGATGTACTGGGGGTCAGGGTGAACAGGAGTGAGTGACAGGGATGGTATCCACTTTGTCTAAAATAGCATTTAACAGAAAAATGTGGCATACCTAGAACACATTAATAAACACACTTTTACACATCATTAGAGTTTTAATTCAATTGCAATAATGTTACTTGAACTGTATATGTTAAATCAAGTGTGGAAAGGCATATTATTTGTTGTTATTAATGCACAAAATATAAATCCTTAATACTATTCCAAAAATCTCCCCGATTATTTTATAATCACAAAAACAATATATAAAACTTTATTAATCAGGAATTCATTCAGTGTACATTACTTTCTGCTTCTTTCTGGAACTCTCATCCACCATCTTTAACTGGTTATAGACACGATCCTTGATATTCTCCATCTTGTAATCGTCAGACCATTCCCTCTTTGATGGTCTCTTCTCACAACTCTTCTCCCACAACTTTTAATCAGAAATCCAGAAAATGTTAACAAGTGAAACTGAATTGCACAAACCATTATGATTATTATAGTGGTTAATATAATATGTAAGGTACCCCCACTCAAATTACTGATCCACTCACCAACCTTCATGAAACCTTTCCTTGTCTCACTAACACAGGAACCTATAGCTTCCCATAAGCCATCATATTCAGAAGATTGAAGTTCACGACAGATGTTAGTCAGGTTTTTGTTAATAATCAGACTGTTATCAGGAATAAAAGTTCAGCACCTATTAAAGTTTATTGCTATGCAAACACCGCCTTTCTTTGCAAGAAGGATCTCTAATGCTAAGCTTTTCTGCATCACCATAGCTCTAAAAGCAATTGCTTCTGAACTAATCTGAGTTAGCGCTTCAGCTGAGCTTAAGGCAAGTCTGTCCTCTAATGTAGATAAAAGCCTAATTTTCATCCATTGGCACACTGTTAGGAGGAATGATAACACTCAGTATAAGTAGAACTACCTGTACAAATCCTTGTTTCACTCTCGTCTAAACCACCTGCATCTTTTGTTCCACTCATATGAAAAACTCTAGGAAACACTGAAGTAAGATAACGAGGTCCAACTCAATTACACAGCAAAATTAAATTGGCAGTCTTACCACACACAATAAGTTCCTCTCAGAATTGGCTCTCCACCAGTCAAATAATCACAGCTTACAACATAACTTATTTCACTTACTCTCTCCCACATATTCATCCTTTCCGTATTTAAGAGGTTCATAACACACTATACAAATTTCACTTGTCCTCTCTTGCTCCATTATGAATCTAGGGTATAGGTTTGACAATCAAAATTCTTCTTCTTCATTAATTTGTTTTTATTTTATTGCATTTCATCTTACCAATCTCTCACAATCTTTGCTCTCATTGCATTCCTTAATAAATGTATGCTCTTCTTTACTCAAACTACACACATAACCCTGTTTAATAGTTTTAGTTTCATGCTTAAGTTGTGCAGTCACTTTCAGAAATTTACCATACTTAATACCATTATTAGATTCTCCATTCTCCAAGAGAGAAATTCTCCAGTGGCATGTTGAAATCCGATAAATAAGACAAACCTAAATATTATTAAATATACTAACAAACATTGTGCAAGATAATCCATAGGAAATAGGAAGCTGTGTATATGTGACACCCACACCTGCAGAAGAGGGGAGGAAAGTACAAATAATGCCATTTCTAGCCATCAAAATTTCAGATAGTCCAGCATCATATTAGTATACATATTACCTTGAAATCCACTAACTAAACTTTCCTAAGTGTCAGTGTGTTATGTTTCCCTTCATCATGTACTGTAGTTAATTCAACTCTTGTGGAGATACATCCTACCGGAGATAGTAGCACAACAACAGGTAACTAAGACTATTAATGTTATTAATACAATTAAGCCAATAATTTCACAGCATTTGCTGTACTCCAGTTTCCATTGAGACTAAAACAAAAGGATTGTGAGGCTCAACATTTAAAAGTTAGAAAAAAAATGTCTTTCAGACAATAAAAGGTTTTTTCTTTTATTCTTATTTCTTCGAAAACAAAACTTGAAAATGCTCCTTTTCTTAAAGTTCTTTTTAATTCATGCTCTCAGTAAATCTCACAGTAAATGTTCTCTTCATTCGTTCACTTAAATAGGAATGTTCACTTTTACTTCACAGTCTTTTGAAACTTTTCAAGGCGGTTCTTCTTCCTCTTGATTAATTTCCAAAGTCACATTCAAAAATGTATTGGCAACAATTTATTGGGCTATACATGTCTTACTCTGATTCTTCTTCTGAGATTGTAGCTAAATACACCCATTTGGGTGATGCATACTTTCTATATGGTGTTCTCTTTCTTGCTGGTCTTTTAGCCACGCTATTTGATTAATCTAGTTCCATCACCTCTGAACTTTCATTGTTTGGCTTTAGTCTCTCTTAGTTCACTGGTTGACAGTGCTTTCTTTTTCTGGCTCTTTTTAATTCCCCTTTGTTCTTTCTTCTTCACCTGCTTCTTCATTCACTGATGGATTAAACCCTGATCATTCCTGACTGCACGATTCACTGTGAACTCTTTTCTTCCTCTGAAGATTCTCGTGATTCGGATTTTCAATTAAAGTCTCTTTGTTTGGATCAGAGACTACTTCTTCTTGCTGCCACTCATGCCTTTGACTGACATTGCACCAGCTCTTCACTCTGATCCCCACTTTGAAACTGGACCGCAGCACCACTGGTAGAAGTCCCAGGATCTTAACTAGAACTTTCACTTTCTCTGATCTAGACTTTTATGACTTCATTTTCCACACCAGTTTCAAAATTCCCCCCATCTCGATCCACGCTGCAAACTTTAGCTTGACCTTAAGAATCAGTAGTTGTTTTTATCACTTCTTCATCTGCCACCTTCACTCTTTTCATGTGAGTGGTGTAGTTTCACTGCGGAATTCCTGCACATTTCACTACAGTGTTTGTCATCAGTATCACCTGTTAGGCTCTGCAGCAGCGCTCATCCAAGCAGTTCTTTCTCACATGTTTTCTGATCACTATCCTGTCTCGAGGCTTCAATCCATGACATAATATTTCCTTTGTTGCTTCTGCTGCAACACTTACCTGATGGGAGACAGATTTCACCTTATTAACCATACCTTTTCAGTAATCTAGCACAATGTCATCAGCTAATGAAACTAGCGCAGCTGAGAGAGTATAAGCCAATCTCACTGCCCATGATCACTTCATGGGGTGATAGACCAGTCTTTTTGTCTGGGGTAAATCTGATGCTCATCAAAGCAAGAGGAAGAACGTCCAGGCACTTCAAACTAGTAGAAGCACTTGCTTAGGCCAGTTTGTTTTTAAGTGTTCCATTCATCCTCTCAACCATCAGGAAGATTGAGGACAATAACCTACAGAGGAAGCTCTGATCAATTTGGAAGTCAGTACAAATTGTCTGCAAAATGTTATTTTTGAAATGTGAGCCACGATCTGTCTCAATAGAAGTTGATAAGTCGAAACATGGAATTAACTCTCTAAACAAAAGTTTAGCAATTGTAAGGCTATCTGAACTCTGGGTTGGGTATGCCTCAATACATTTAGAAAACCCTCAACGACTAAGATTTATTTCAAGCCATTACAAACTGGCATCTCCACAAAGTCTTCTCAGAGTCTTGTAAACGGGCCTTCTGATTTGCCAATATAACTCATTACAGTAGTCCTTTTCCCTGATTATTTTTGTGGTATCCAAACACATGGAACATAAACTTTCAGCAACATTCTTAAAATCTATATTTTCACAATATTTTCTAAATGTTCAGAGCATTCTGAATGAGACTGTCCATGAAAAGATAATGTATTTGTTTTCAGAAGTCATCTACAAACCCTATGTATTTTACTTGTAACCTAGTTTTTCCCATTTCCTTTTTTCATCCTTTGTAGCTTCCTCTCGAAGGTTACTCAACTCAATTAGAAAAGTTTGAATTGAACTCAATAAGTTAATAAACAGTTATCATTTTCTGCTTTTTGTACAGTGTTTGTTCTTGATTCATCATTCTCAGTTCCCTGTGCCACTGATTCATCTTCAAGTGTACACTATCTGGCTACTTGATCATCATAATTATTTCCAAGAGTAACAAGATCTTTTCCAGTCCTCTGGGCAACACACTTGACTACAACCAACAAATATTGACTCTCCTAATGTGGAGGAATGGAAATTAACACTTGGCATAAGTCAATGACGGTATACTAGTGACTGCATCTCATGGAATTTGGAACAAAATCACTGCTGGATACCACCAAACAACATGGAATGACAATTATATTCTTTTTTCTCAGGTCCTGCACAATATGCCCTTGCCCACTTGGTTTCTTTATTCCCATTACAGGAGAGTTGCAAGGGCTGCCAAGCACTGCCACAAAGGATTCCCTGCTCAAGCCTTTTCTCAATAACTGGTTTTAATCCTTCTTCTGAAAGTTTGTGCTGTTTTTTTCTGGGGAAAACTGCATCAGGTGTGACCCTAATTCTAACTGGTTCCACACCTTTTATCAGTCCTATCTCTGTACCAGAGAAATCCCACACCTCTTCTTTGACAGCATGTTTAAATCTAGAGGCAAATCATCTTTTGGTAAAGCTGGCAACAATTAAACCCTTAAATCTTGGGATATGATTTTAAACACTGAATCCTTATCTTGTGTTCAATATCAACACCATATGGTGCGCAGTAAACCACACACTAAATTTGCAAAGGATGTCCCTGCCCAACAGTTACAGGACTTTAAACGCACAAAATGAACTGATGTTTATTCTCCATTTGTCCTATTTTAACTGGGACATCTCCTGTAACCTGGTTATCAGTCTGTTAATTACTGTTCTCTACACTTGGGCTTCTCTACCCAAGAGGGTAGATTACGGACTTCCACAGAACAACCTGTAAAACTGGTAGCCCCTGTGCCAACTAAAAATGAAACAGGGTGGCCTTCGACTTCATCATCAATGTATGAGCCATTTTGGTCTACTTCTAGGTCTGCTCCAATAAGCAATCCGCCTCACCTCTAAAGCACCATTATTGTGAAATTTCTCTGATGACAACTGAGAAGAATCATTACTCAGAATCAGTGGATACTGTTGGTACCCTGGGCTGTATGGCATTTTGTTTTTTGATGTTTTGTTGCATCACTGGGACTGAATGCATCATCCTGCAAAACTGTTTCTGATCATGCATACTCAATACAGAAGTCAGTTGAAGTGGGCTCATGGACAATGCATTGTTCGTCTTCAACATTTACATTTGTTCAAGGATATGTCTTTTGAGGAAGATGAAAACCATTGCCACAATTCTGACACAATCACCAGCGTCTTCATGCTTACCTGCTGTGCCCCTGTGGTTCTTGGGGAAGCCTTTCCTGTTGGCCTCTGCTTCTCCCTCCCGCTGTCGCCGGACAACGCGACCGCCGTGTGGGGGGAGAGCGTTGGGACTACACTACCCAGGATCCTTTGCATCCCGGAAGCGCCGCATTTTCGCGCCCGAAGGTGCTACAAAACTGACTCCATCCTCGGCAGAGCGGGGGTCGTTGCCACGATTCTGACACAATCACCAGCGTCTTCGTGCTTATCTGCTGTGCCCCTGTGGTTCTTGGGGCAGCCTTTCCTGTTGGCCTCTGCTTCTCCCTCCCGCTGTCGCCGGACAACGCGACCGCCGTGTGGGGGGAGAGCGTTGGGACTACACTACCCAGGATCCTTTGCACCCCGGAAGCGCCGCATTTTCACGCCCGAAGGTGCTACAAAACTGACTCCGTCCTCGGCAGAGCGGGGGTCGTTGCCACGATTCTGACACAATCACCAGCGTCTTCGTGCTTACCTGCTGTGCCCCTGTGGTTCTTGGGGCAGCCTTTCCTGTTGGCCTCTGCTTCTCCCTCCCGCTGTCGCCGGACAACGCGACCGCCGTGTGGGGGGAGAGCGTTGGGACTACACTACCCAGGATCCTTTGCACCACGGAAGCGCCGCATTTTCGCGCCCGAAGGCGCTACAAAACTGACTCCGTCCTCGGCAGAGCGGGGGTCGTTGCCACGATTCTGACACAATCACCAGCGTCTTCATGCTTACCTGCTGTGCCCCTGTGGTTCTTGGGGCAGCCTTTCCTGTTGGCCTCCGCTTCTCCCTCCCGCTGTCGCCGGACAACGTGACCGCCGTGTGGGGGGAGAGCGTTGGGACTACACTACTCAGGATCCTTTGCACCCCGGAAGCGCCGCATTTTCGCGCCCGAAGGCGCTACAAAACTGACTCCGTCCCCCGCGTCGCGGGGCGCGCGCGGGCGGCGCCGGGCTAAGCCCGGGCAAAGGGCGGGCCGTCTGTGGCCGTCAGGGGCCAAAGGAGGCTGGGCTGGGCCACGGATTTTGGCTCGTATCATTCGGATCTTGGATTGCTAGTAAGACACTATTTTTGAATATTGGTGTACTTTCGTTTTTTGCTTTCTGGGCCTATTGCCTTCATTGTTTTCTATACTATCTAGACAAGTTATTGTTGTCCAATTCACTTCGCAGTTAGTACCAGCTGGCCATATTATGTCTAAGCTAAGGTCTCCTAAAACAGCGGCTATTAATGACACAAGGACAATGGATAACTATCTTGTTAAGGTAGTTAGTAATATTAATAAGGATAGGAGACTATCACTTAGCAGGTTGAGTCCAGAAACGTCACCCACAAGGTTGAGTACGCCCACCACTCCGTCGCTCCTCCCAGACTGTGGCTGTGCTAACTCTAACAATGTAGACTCAAATAATGATGTATCCACCATAGTGACCTTAGAAGAGCGGGAAACTTTAACTGACTTTATTCCTAGCCAGAGCCCGACATCCTCTTTAAGGGTCACACCAACTCAATCTCCTGTTCGGAGAACGGTGCGTGCATGCAGGAAGGCTCCGGTCAAGAGCGCGGTGGGTCGAAAGTCCAAAAAGCCAGGTCTAACCTCACTCAGCAGGGGGGACATCTTAGAGCCTATAAACAATGCTGAGGGAAGTACCCTTCATCCAGCCCACATTTAACTTCTGGCAACCATTCTGGAGTCTAAACTAGAGGCTCTGATTAGCCCATTGGTGGCAAAGTTAGAATTAGTTGCCCAAGAGGTTACCAGACTGAAAGGTCTCCTTGATTCTCATTTGACCCGGTCTTCTTCCCTGACGAGCCCTCAACCCGGTCCATCGGGTTCCATAAGCCATAGCTCATCGGAATCCGTAGTATACGCCTCAGCTAATACCAGGGCTAGCGACTCGGGGGTTATCATTCAGGCCTCTCCAGCTGTAAATGCACTGATCACTCCACCATCTAACCAACCACCAGTGGGTACTGCACTTGCACTAGCACCAACTTCACTACAACCACAAATAGTACAAAAGAGTAATCAGAATAATTTAGCAGAGGGAGACACTGCCGGGAGTAGTAAATCCAGGAGAAAAAATGTTGTCAACCTCCCACCGCAGTGTGTTCCATACATTGTGGTTTTAACTAATGTCCCAGAGGTTGACTCTTGCATGACTGACTCTAGGCTAGAAACCCATGTTGCCCTAAAAAATAAAACACTTGCTTGGCTGGATAGGAATTGTGGTTTTCCGCTAGCCTTCTCAAATGATATAATATCCACCCGTAGAGTCAGTTGGATTGGTTATGGAAGAAAAAATACAAGAGGGGATTGCATCATTGTAAATTTTAAACACCCACAACATGTTGCTACTGTCCTCCTCAGAGCTGCCTCTTTATCTACCCAGGAAAATTCTGTACGTGTTAGACCCCTTGGATATTTTTATAGCCATCTGGCCAACACCCAATATCGATCACCTCAGCAGCAAAGGCATCTTGGAAATGGGCCAGTAAGGGGAACGGCTGGTTGCTTTTCCAACACGCCTTTGAACGCACCTGTGCACTACAACAGTGGGGATCTTTATGGTTATCAGTCAGCTAATAGGCAGTTGGACAATATTCTTCCCCTTTATAATCGTTACACTGCTTTATCATCACTGGAGGAAAATGATTGACTACCCGACGCCTCGAGGAATCCTATTCAGTTACCAGCATCGTCCCTTAAAATTGCCACCTGGAACATTGCCGGCATAAAGAATAAAATTGGGAATCCCGAATGGCTATTGACATTAAAAGCTTTTGATATCATTGCCCTACAAGAGACCTGGGATCAGACAAATAGCTTTTCCTTGGATGGCTATAGCCATTTTTGCATCCCAGCTACTAGCAGTGTGGCAGGACGATCTAAGTTGGGCTCGCTAAGTTTATTTAAACTGTACATAAAAGGCACATTAACTCAGTGTTCATCTGGTTCTGATAACTGTTTGATTGTTGAACTTTTTTCCCAAGGTAAGGCGAAGATCCTTTTTGTTAATTTTTATAATTCACACGCAAATGATTGTACCAGTCAAAATTTTGAAGTACTGGACAAATTTCTGTCAGTCTACAGTACCAACGTAAATACTTTTGAATTAATATTATTAGGGGATTTTAACATACACCCATGTACCCTACCATGCATTAGCCAGGATGATGAAGGTCCCCCCCTCTCCTCTTCAGTTCATTTGGAACATACTAGGCGTGGTGAGCATCTTGAAACTTTTCTTGCAAGATGGAATTTATATGAATCAGGCTGCGGGGATGGGAAAAATAGATCCCCTACGTTTAAAGGAAAAGACATGGGTACCATTATAGATTATATTTTTATGAAAAGAAGTGGAGGTGGCACCAGGTATGAAGTCACAGTCACGTGAGAACGGATAGGTTCACTGTGGTACTTTATTCTCCTTCATGTAACATGTAAAAACAGCCAACGCGTTTCGTTCCGTTTAAAGGAACTTCATCAGGGCTGTAACCAATACAGAACAAACATATAAATGACAACATAAATATGAATATAAACATTTGATAATGCCAAACATACTAATTATATCACACATGGCACTAAACGAATAAAACACCATGTATTATGTACATAAACATATATAATATCACATAATACATGTAAACTTAACTCATAAATCACACAACATAGATGATTGTATCAATACACAATTAAAAAGAGGAATAAGTTACAAAAGTACATGCTATGTACAATCATATATGAGCATTATATCTTATGAATTTCAGGGAGAGCAAATAGGAAAAAGATCATGAGGCAGGGAAAACAGTAAAGAAAATGGTGACGGGAGAAAAAAAGAAAAAAGGAACAAACATCTGTCCATAACAAAATACCAGTTGCTATTAACATGAGTACAATGAACATTCCCCAAATGCGGTACATACAACCCTGTATGGGAAAATGGGCTAATATATAGTTTCTCAAACCGCGTATATCTATAAATTAAATAGTATATATATATATAGGTCAAAAATCTCACCAGAAAGTAATTCTGAAATAAGCGTTCCGTGTGAGTTTTTACTGTAAATACCCAAAGAGAGTAAAAACCGAAGTAGATTAAGTCAATCTAAAATAAGATAAAATAAAAATGAAAATGAATGGTGGTGAGAGGCCAAAATCTGACCACAAAAAAGGTATCACATATAAAACATATATGCACTGAGTATATACAATACATAGTTTCACGTGAGAACAAAAAAGGAAAAGGAGAAATAGTACGTAATTTCCTAGTTAGTTTAATACAACAAAAGGCATATATGTATATATCTGATCTCACCGAAAGTGTAATTCCAAAAGCGCCCTTATATGCAAAATTTCTCTGTATGGTATCCAAAACAGTGAGCATCAAAAGTTGATGAGGTCAAATCTAAAATAAAGGTTAATGATACCCATTATATTGAGACCAAGTAGGTTTATAAAAATCAACAATTATTATTAAAAACGAAGAAACACAGACCAGACTCCATATATTGGAGACCGAATATATATCAAAAAACGGGGGTTCCTGACCTAGAAATGTCGGCAAACCCTATCATTACAAGCACGATTAGTGTCTGTATTAACTCCATTACGAGTAAGTATAGAAAATGTTTTTCTCCAAAAGTTACTGTTTATCTAAGTTAAAAGGACAAATTAACATGTCTATAGTTGAGCTCGCAAAAAAAGAGATAAGTGTTGATGATAGTAACAGATATCGAAGGTGCCTTAAGTCTGATAGACCAGTAAAGACAAAGAGGCCACGAACGAAAATAGTCAGAAAGAATTACCTCATCAATATTATCACAACGATAAAAGCGCCGAACGAATAAACAAAATACCGGTTCCTAACATTGTATAGAAATAATATACCATGTGCAAGTATGTAAGGTGACATAAATCTTTGTCAAAAGCCTCCAAATTAAAACGAAACGAATTGAAAACTTTCAAATTGAATTATAAGAGTCATTAGATAACACGAGGGTCTACGAAGTGTGCCGGTCATGTAAGATGTCCATAGATACTACCCAACAGGTTCATAAGATTAAGAAATACGATAACATGATAGTTAAGATTATAACAAGAGGCATAGAAGCCACTCACAAGGGTTCACTTACTTATTGGCGGCGTTACGATTGACGCCTCACGATCAAAGATTAGGCACCCACAGTCCAAGGAGGAAGCAACCGGATATGCATCCCAAGCCGGTATTTATGCAAATTTAGTAGCTCAAAGTACCGTATCACGTGTGACGTGGATGGGATAATCAAAGGGGGGGGGGTTTAGGACTAAATTGGATGGCGTGTGACGTCAGAGGATAGATAAAAAGCTAATGGGAGTATATAGACACGTTAGCCGCCATCTTTGAATATGTCGAAAAACATGTTGTGGGGATTCAAATTAAAGTAAACATCTCTAAAAAATAGTCCTAATCGTCTCTCAGGTATCAGAGCCAATAGATAAATCCCCCATTTGAAAACTTACGGAGTGCATTGAAAATTTTGTCACAATGTGTAGTATATTGGGTCACAAACCTGATTCCAGCACTACTTCCTTGTGAATCGCTCCTACGTTTAGGTCTATTGCAAAGAGTAGTGTCCCTATTACTTGCAAGAATCCTTGTTTCAGCTCTAGCGACATTTCGAATGTTGTAACCTCGTTTGAGGAATCTATGTTTGGTCTCAGTAATATTAGCTTGAAAAGTATCTGGCTCACTGCAAATCCTCCTTACGCGAGTCAATTCGCCAAAGGGAATGTTTTCAATGACGGAGCTCGCGTGTGCACTTGTAGCGTGCAGGAGAGAATTGCATGACGTTGCTTTGCGGTATAGTTTACTTTGCACAATCCCATCCCTGACATAAAAGGTTATGTCTAGGAAGTTGATCGTCTCTCTATGATGGACCATAGTGAGTTTCACATTGAACTGATTGTTATTTAAATAATGATGGTATTGTTCTAGTTGTTCCATTGATCCTGACCAGAGGCAGATTACATCGTCGATGTACCTTCCCCAGTACACCACATATTGGGTCCATGGGGAGGCACATCTGGCCCAGGCATGCTCCCTCTCATACCACCCCATAAAAAGGCAGGCATAAGAGGGAGCAAACCTGGAGCCCATCGCTGTCCCCTTAATCTGCTGAAACCAGCTGTCATTGAAAAGGAAGAAGTTGTTCAAAAGTATTAGATCAATCATACTGACAATCATTTCATTTTGTGCGTATAGTTCTGCCCCCTCCTTATTAAGAAAGGACTGTACAGCCATGACACCATACTTTCTGTCTATACATGTGTACAAACTCTCAACATCAAAGGTAACAAACATAAGTTCATCTGACCTTTCATAATTCTGCATTTTCATTAGAATATCCTTACTATCTTTGATGTATGACGGTAGGCTCACAACATGTTTCTGCAACTTTAAATCTACATACTCTGACATTTTCTCTGTCGGTGAGCCCACCCCAGAGATAATAGGTCTTCCAGGGGGGAATTGCCCCCCCTTGTGTACTTTTGGCAGGATGTAGATACAAGGGTAAGAGGGGCCATCAACCCGTAAACATCTATATTCATCCTCAGTGATTAGGCAGGTATCTCTCCATTCACATAACATTGAATTAATTTTGGATGTAACATTGGGAATGGGATTTACACTTATCTTTTTGTAATTGTTTGTATCACTGAGCTGCCGTTCAATTTCATTTAAGTAATCGCAACGATTCATTAACACAATGTTGCCGCATTTGTCGGCCTCACGAATGACAATCTCTGGATCTTCCCTGAGGCGTTGTAATGCCAATCGTTCACGAGAAGTGAGATTCATTTTAGTGTGATTATTGTGTTTACTTGAAGTCTCTAGTTTATATATATCCTCCGTTACCTGTTTATGGAAAATATCAATATTGGGATGATAGCCATTGGCAGGAACAAACTTAGATTTAGGACGCATGAGACTGTTGGTAGGTATTTCCTGTGTAATGTCCAATTCCCTGAGTAGATTTGCCATATCCGAGCCTTCCTCATCCGAAATGGAGAGAAGGCATTGGATATTGCGTACATCTGCGATGGTATGCATTCCTTCTTGCCCATTAGTTATAGGTCTTGTTTGTCTAGGGATTTGCTCGGAAAAGTAATCCCTAAGTTTAAGCAACCGTGTGAATTTAAAAAGGTCAACATGTATGTTTGCAAAATCCCCACTCTGAGTTGGACAGAAGTTAAGACCTTTACACAAAAGTTTAGTTTCTTCTACATCCAATACTTTATTAGAGAGGTTTACAATTCTTAGGTCAGAGATATTATCATCCATATTACAGTGTGCAGTGTCACCTCTAATAATATCATGTTGGTCACTGGGGGTCGGATTTGTTAGATTCTCTTGGGTTTGGCCGTAACCTCCGTTTTCTCTATTGGTGGTTTGTTGGCCCCTTTTCCTTTTGTTACCTCCCCTCCTGGTTTTAGTTGTTCTTTTTTCTGCTGGATGCGACTCGAAATGCGTAACTTTGCTAATTCTTTTTGAAAAGAGGAGGCCCCCTCCCCTAAAGGGATCTCCTGATTGGTATTGGAGGATGTAGTACTGTTTGTGGAAGAAACTGAAAGGTTGCTTACAGATTGACCATCATCGACATCCTCCCTTTCTTCCCTGTTTCTTTTTTTGTCATCAGACCCTGACAGGTGATCAAATTTCTTGGCAAAGGTGTAAATCCGCCCTTCTTTGTAGTCACGGTCATCCCTTTTAATCTTGCTTAATTTTTTGTCCTTAATATATGCCTGGTAATTGTCCATCACCTGTTTAAGTATACAAAAATTCTTTTCTACAAGCTCTTTTTCTCCCACTTCACTAATCTCCTTTTCTATTTTTTCAATTTCCTCCTGCAATTTCTCTCCTTTTTCGATCGAGTGTCTAATTAGAATCGGAGGGCGGAGGCTAAATGGATATGTCGCTTACGGGCTACACAACTTGGACACAACACTGATAGTGAGATGCACTATTTTTTATGATTTGACTGGTTCGGAGTTTTTTTGGGCTCAAATACTCCTTTTCCTTGCATTTCCAATCACTTACTTTAATCCCTCTTGGATTTGGAATGATATTGGGTCAATAATGTTTTTCCCCTTGATGAATGAGAGACAACCTGCTTTTTAGAAACGGATGATGTAATACTGATCATCTGTCATTTACCAGGTGGCTATCAACTCATATACGTATGAGAAGATTTCTTCCGGGTTTTATTGAATATATAGAAATAATTTCTTATCTAGCAATAATTTGATCATACGAATGATTTTACATGATACGATATACATACATAGGTATTTTTGAGTTTTGATTCCTGTTAGCAAAACATATTACCGTTTACATCTTATCATAACGGGCCAAGGCCCTTATTGTAATTGTTTCTCTTTACTTTTAAAAATTACATTTCGCAATGATACTATTTTTTTGGAACGAATATATTCTTCTCAATTTGAAGGGCTTTTCTGTCCACACAAATATGACGCTGGAGACATTTCTCACGATGTTTAAATCGACATATCAGTCTGACCCAATTGGTTAACCTTTCTTTTTACTTTCTTATGAATTACATATGTTTTATTGTGATTAGCTCCTTTTAAATTATAATCACCAATGAGATTATCATAAATGCGTGCCGTACTCTTTTGCCGAATTTTGCCGAGTATATTAACTATAAGATGAAACGTTTCCGTTTCTTTAAATAAAAGTGCACAATTTTATATAAGTTTTCAAATGGGGGATTTATCTATTGGCTCTGATACCTGAGAGACGATTAGGACTATTTTTTAGAGATGTTTACTTTAATTTGAATCCCCACAACATGTTTTTCGACATATTCAAAGATGGCGGCTAACGTGTCTATATACTCCCATTAGCTTTTTATCTATCCTCTGACGTCACACGCCATCCAATTTAGTCCTAAAACCCCCCCCCTTTGATTATCCCATCGACGTCACACGTGATACGGTACTTTGAGCTACTAAATTTGCATAAATACCGGCTTGGGCTGCATATCCGGTTGCTTCCTCCTTGGACTGTGGGTGCCTAATCTTTGATCGTGAGGCGTCAATCGTAACACCGCCAATAAGTAAGTGAACCCTTGTGAGTGGCTTCTATGCCTCTTGTTATAATCTTAACTATCATGTTATCGTATTTCTTAATCTTATGAACCTGTTGGGTAGTATCTATGGACATCTTACATGACCGGCACACTTCGTAGACCCTCGTGTTATCTAATGACTCTTATAATTCAATTTGAAAGTTTTCAATTCGTTTCGTTTTAATTTGGAGGCTTTTGACAAAGATTTATGTCACCTTACATACTTGCACATGGTATATTATTTCTATACAATGTTAGGAACCGGTATTTTGTTTATTCGTTCGGCGCTTTTATCGTTGTGATAATATTGATGAGGTAATTCTTTCTGACTATTTTCGTTCGTGGCCTCTTTGTCTTTACTGGTCTATCAGACTTAAGGCACCTTCGATATCTGTTACTATCATCAACACTTATCTCTTTTTTTGCGAGCTCAACTATAGACATGTTAATTTGTCCTTTTAACTTAGATAAACAGTAACTTTTGGAGAAAAACATTTTCTATACTTACTCGTAATGGAGTTAATACAGACACTAATTGTGCTTGTAATGATAGGGTTTGCCGACATTTCTAGGTCAGGAACCCCCGTTTTTTGATATATATTCGGTCTCCAATATATGGAGTCTGGTCTGTGTTTCTTCGTTTTTAATAATAATTGTTGATTTTTATAAACCTACTTGGTCTCAATATAATGGGTATCATTAACCTTTATTTTAGATTTGACCTCATCAACTTTTGATGCTCACTGTTTTGGATACCATACAGAGAAATTTCGCATATAAGGGCTCTTTTGGAATTACACTTTCGGTGAGATCAGATATATACATATATGCCTTTTGTTGTATTAAACTAACTAGGAAATTACGTACTATTTCTCCTTTTCCTTTTTTGTTCTCACGTGAAACTATGTATTGTATATACTCAGTGCATATATGTTTTATATGTGATACCTTTTTTGTGGTCAGATTTTGGCCTCTCACCACCATTCATTTTCATTTTTATTTTATCTTATTTTAGATTGACTTAATCTACTTCGGTTTTTACTCTCTTTGGGTATTTACAGTAAAAACTCACACGGAACGCTTATTTCAGAATTACTTTCTGGTGAGATTTTTGACCTATATATATATATACTATTTAATTTATAGATATACGCGGTTTGAGAAACTATATATTAGCCCATTTTCCCATACAGGGTTGTATGTACCGCATTTGGGGAATGTTCATTGTACTCATGTTAATAGCAACTGGTATTTTGTTATGGACAGATGTTTGTTCCTTTTTTCTTTTTTTCTCCCGTCACCATTTTCTTTACTGTTTTCCCTGCCTCATGATCTTTTTCCTATTTGCTCTCCCTGAAATTCATAAGATATAATGCTCATATATGATTGTACATAGCATGTACTTTTGTAACTTATTCCTCTTTTTTTTTTTTTTTTTTTTTTAAAGACCTTTATTTAAACTTTACGGTACACAGCAGAGAGCCTACAACCCTGCGGGCCGGCCGTATTCCTCTTTTTAATTGTGTATTGATACAATCATCTATGTTGTGTGATTTATGAGTTAAGTTTACATGCATTATGTGATATTATATATGTTTATGTACATAATACATGGTGTTTTATTCGTTTAGTGCCATGTGTGATATAATTAGTATGTTTGGCATTATCAAATGTTTATATTCATATTTATGTTGTCATTTATATGTTTGTTCTGTATTGGTTACAGCCCTGATGAAGTTCCTTTAAACGGAACGAAACGCGTTGGCTGTTTTTACATGTTACATGAAGGAGAATAAAGTACCACAGTGAACCTATCCGTTCTCACGTGACTGTGACTTCATACCTGGTGCCACCTCCACTTCTTTTCATTTACCTTCTCTGGTTTTCCAGTGGGATCCAAACACAGCAGGTCTCGGAGTTGTTTGGCACAGGAAACATACTAATATGGGACTTTGATATTGATGTGCGCACTATCAGTCGGCTGTGTAACTTTTGTTTTCCAGATTATATTTTTATGACTTCTTTTTTGTTAAATAATGTGATTAATTATTATACAGAGGTATCAGTTTTTAGTGATCATAATCCTGTTTTATTAGAATTGACGCTTGCAGATGTAATTTCTCTAAAATCAGTAAAAGTTAGAGGGGGAGTAAATCTCACGGTAAAAGATCAGAACCGTTGGCTGAAATGGACAAAAATAGTCCCTGAAACCTTTCTCCAAGAGGTTTTGTCCAAAGTTGAGGATGAAGTTGCAATATGTTTATCAAATAGAACACAGAGCAATGAGGTCATAGTGGCTTTTGATTATATCTGCATAGAAATCAACCGTAGCCTCCAGAATAAATCCCGTCAGAAGTTGCTAGTGGGCAAAAGATGGTTCGACAAGAAATGTTCAAAAGCACACGGAGTCCTACTAAAAGCCCTGAAAGCCACTCCCAAAATCCGTGCGGATATAGTGAGTGCAAGGACTGTGTACAAAAAAACTATTTTAGAAAGAAAGAGGGACCTGAAAGACAATACTGTAGCCCAACTTCTTGAACCAGAAACTCTAAAAAAAATAGTGGTCTATTCTGGAAAATAATAAATCAGCCACTTTTTTCTGATGATTCAAACACCCCCCTAAAGGCAAATATTTCTGATGAGGGCTGGATTAAACATTTTAGTCAGATATATACAGAATCTAGCAGTGCTGTTACCTCCGCTGCCTTCACAGAAGCGGAGGCAGTGGAATTCTGCACTGCTAAGGCCACCGTCACTTTTGTTGCAGCTGAAGTGGAACGGGCAATTGATCTGACCCTGAAAAATAAAGCTCCGGGCCCTGATGGGGTACCAGGGGACGTTTTTAAATGTGCACCTAAGTTTTGGTCTAAAGTTCTTTGTAATGTTTTTCATGTTCTCACAACTGACAAAATCTCGGATTCGTGGAAAAAATCTATCATTATACCGGTCTTTAAAAAGGGTAACAGGCAAGACCCATCCTGTTACAGACCCATTTCATTGATTGATTCATCGGTGAAAATACTGGGCCGGGTCATTTTAACAAAACTGAATGATTGGCTAATTGAGAAAGGGGTCCTATCAAACGTTCAGTACGGTTTTAGACCTAAAAGGAGTACAATAGATCAAGGCCTTAACTTGCACTTACTGGTAGAAAAATATACGAGGGCCAAGGAGGGGTCCATGTACCTGGGGTTCATGGACCTCTCGTCAGCCTTTGACCTCGTAAATCGTTCCAAACTTTGGAAAATTCTGCTTGAAATAGGATTGGACAGGGCCCTTGTTAGTCTTTTAGCAGACCTCCATTCCGATCTAATAGCTGCGGTTAGAGTTACCTCGGATGGGCGTTGCACAAGTCACTTTAAGTCAGAAAGGGGTGTTAGGCAGGGGTGCATTTTGGCACCCCTCCTATTTACTGTTTACATAAATGCACTGGAGCCTTCCCTAAAAGTAGCAACCCTTGACGTTCCACGTATAGGAGAACTTGGAATCCCAGTTATCCTATACGCGGACGACGCTGTCTTGCTTTCACGTACTGGTGTCGGTCTTCAACGTTTACTGGACGCTTTTGAGGACTTTATGGGTTCTTTGGACCTAAAGATTAATGTCAAAAAGTCTCAAATTATGATAATGGGCAAGGGCAAAAAAAATAAGTCCTTAAAAACATTTACCTGTGGGAAACAAGAGCTTTTCAGAGTAGCCACCTTTCCCTATCTGGGGATAACTTTTGATGAGAGAGGAACCTGGGGTCCCCAGATAAAAAATAGAAATATTGCCCTTGCTAGATCCTCTTCTGCTCTCCAGAGTTTTATAAAAAAACTGGGAGCTAGGCCAATAGTTACTCTGCTTAAAATTTATAAAGCTAAATGTCTGGCTGTTGCTACATATGGAAGTGCTATTTGGGGTAATTGTTCCACGGAAAGTATACAGATTACTGAGAACAAATTTTTAAGATCTGTTCTTTCTGTACCACAGTCGACTTCAACATATATTGTTCACTCTGAACTTGGCATAGGATATATCTCAGATCTGATTAAAGTGGCCCCTGTTCTGGCTTGGCTCAAGATCTGGCTGAATCAAGAAATCCCGCTCTACCATATTATTTTAAAAGACTGTTTGCAGCTAGACAGAGTAAACAAAATACCGTGGCTAGCTTACATTAAAAACTGTCTTTTTAAGTTAGGGAGACCAGATCTTTTTCTTTCCCCGGCCACGATAACTTTGAAAGACATTGTTCTGATTAAAGGCATGATGGGAGAATTGCTAAGTCTGGATAGGGAACAAGTAGAACTTGAGAAACCAACGGTGAGGACTAGCATTATTTTGAGCACTCATGTCGGCCCTGAACCATACTTAACCACTGTAAACCTGCCTTACCATCTTTTCCTTTTAACTCGTTTTCGGTTGAATTTGATCCATTTATCCCTTGGCCATTTTCCAACTTGGTGTACCCCCGAAAACGCATTGCCATGTAAGTGTGACAATTTTTCGATCCAGAACACACTGCACTTTTTGATGTTCTGTGATCACTTCCCGGCTCTAAGAAGGAAATATTTGATCCCGATCCTTAAGGAGGCAGGGTTTATACAGGTTAAGCCAGCTCTCTTGTGTCTCCAGCTATTACAGACCCCCAGGATCATGTCTCATGTCGCTAGTTTTCTTGTGGGGGCTATTAGGGTCAAGAAAAGGATGTTGTCCAATAATCTCACGAACATGGTTTTATAAATGGACACATTTTATATTGCCCATCTGTAATGGTTACTCCATGAATTGAATTTATACTGATTTTATATGCAAGTGATGTGAATAGTTTGTTTTATTTAACTGACCTCTTTTTAATACATTTTAATGACTGAGTTTTATAGAAAGTACATACTTTTGTATTCTTTTTGTGTAAATAGAAAAAGCATGTAAATATATTATGATTTTATTCTGTATTAATTACGAATTGATGATTGTGTGTAATTGTATTGTTCCTTTGTCTTTTTATGATATTGATTTATCGAAATAAAGTATTATGACTGACTGACATTTAAACAAAGTGCAACTTTGAATATTTATTCAAGATGAATTTGAATATGCACTAAGGATTACTGAGTGATGGCGCAAATTGAAAATACACAAAGGATTATATGATGAGGCAAATCAAAACTTGCAATTAGGATTAATAAGCAATGGGCGAATCAGATATGACAAGCACACAAATGGTGATGGAAGAATGCTTGCAAAAAATCGTACCACTTATGTGTTTGAAGTAACGCCTTAAGTGGCCAAGGGTATTCCCAGACGTGGGTCCCTTGCTCACTGTGCCACTGGAACCAAGCTACACCCTACTGAAGAGCCCCGATCAGGACGAAACCAGCCTTGAGTTGCTTGTGTTCCAGTGTTGGGAGGACCTGGCCTGGCAGTTTGAGCTAGACTGTTCCTATTGGGACAAGGTCGACTGATTTGCATATGGTTGAGTCCAAACTGAGGTGGCATGGTGGGCAAAAGAATGAAGGGCTGGAATGGTACCCCGAACAATTGCCAGCGGTTGGACTTATTGAAAGTATCCTCCCATCATAATTTGTGTGTTTGCTGCAAATCAGAAATGCCCTGAGTCACTGGTGAAATCCAATCACGCATGCTGATGATAATTCTTGAAATATAGTAAGCATTCTTGGCACGATGGTGCCTTCCTCTGACTCCGTAATGCTTGCACTGACATAATGGTGATAGTTAGTGTATGTATGTATAGATTTCTGTGGTATCTGTATACTAACATAGCCAAAAAAAAAGGCAGTCAAGCACTTTACAGGGTTCATGAAATATTGTAGGACTGCTTAAACCGGCATAATGGTGTTGATTCTTTGTATATTTGGGTATTCTTAGTACAGTGGTGACCTTCCATGATTTAATGTTTTCAGAGAAAATAATATTAGTTATTGGGTTTTTGTAACATTATCACTACTGCTGACTTATCCCTTGCCATGTAACATAGGTGTAATCTTTCTACATTCGTCCATGCACTTCTTCGCCCAACCATGCACTCATTTGTTCATGGAGAATTCATCCAAGCCCTCAGGCACTCACTTGTTTATCTATCCATGCACTCACTCATCCAAACTTTGACTCATACTCACATTCACACTTTTGTTTATCCACACAGGCACACACAACTACGCCAATTAATGGAGAAACTTTCATGAATAAAACAGTTATACTGAAATGGGAATAGCCTTCTGCCAAATTAAGTTGGTTGAAGAGCACATAATTTGACCACTGTAGGGCAGTACCCCTTTTTGCCCTTATTTGTGTGGTCACTCCCATTAAACTTTATTGCTGGTTTTTAGACTATGTGCACTGGAACAATTCTGTCCATTTCCCAATGCATGTGTTCTAACCCCGAAGCATGTGCAAATTGGCAACCCTCCTGATTGGCATATTTAATTTACCTATAAATCCCTAGTAATGATAGAAAAGTGTACCCAGGACCTATAGGTTTAATGCAACTAGTGCACTGCAACACATGCAGCGCCACCACCAACGTGACAGTGCAGAGCATGTCTTCAGGCCTGCCCCTGCATCCTGGGTATGCAGTTTCAAAACTGCCAATTCGACTTGTCCAAAAAAACATTTTGCTGGGCCTAAACTTTCTTTTTAATACTTATGTCACTTTTAAGTTAGGCCCTAAATGCCCACAGGGCAGAGTGCATGGTATTTAACAAGTACAACATGTATTGTTTATGTTTTGCATGTCTTGGCTGTGAAAACCCTCCAAAGTCATTGTTCTCTGTGGCAAGGCTGGCTCTCTTGTAGGAAAGCCCTGGGTTACATTATAACACCTTATAATGCTTAACTTCAGTTTGGGAGTAGCCACAGAAATAATTCAAGGACCCATTTTAATAGTAATTTAAAATCCAATTTAATGGCCAATTCAGATTGTATATTACTATTTTAAAATGGACACTTTTAGACTGTTGTAATTGTTCTATCTGGGCTAAATGTGCCTTTTTGCCAGTGCTCACTGTCACCCAGGAGCCGATTGGCTCCTTGATAATGTGTGAAGCGGCTTCCAGACACTGAAACAAAGGAAGAGATGTTAGCCTTCCCCTGACAGAATGAGCACCAGGGATGGCCCCAGGAACTTAACTCCAAGGAATGACTACTCTGGCACATGCAGATGTAGCTCACACCTGCGCCTGCCCCCTATATTGCCCTGCTAGCCAACCAAGCACCGAACCCAAGCGGAGAGGAGCTGCATCCAGAACTGGTTTGGAGTGACCACAGGGGAGAGCTTGCCCATTATCATAGTTACACCTCTGGGTGGACACAGGGAGCTCTGTACCGGGGAAGAACATTTCAGCCATGTTTGTTTTAGGTAGCGATGGGCACTTTGGAGCTCCACCCACAGGCTAGCAGAGGGACCATTGCCAGCACCCTCTTCAGAACACCTCTAGACTTGTGGAAGACAGAATTAGAACAGCACCTGCTATTGTGACCTGAGAGGAGATCTGCTCCCACTTGTACACACTGAAAAGTGGACTTCAAGAGTCAGTTGGCTGACCTCTTGTTAAGCTTCAGGAACACAACAAGAAGCCCACTTTCATGAGAGAGCCTAGCTGATCAGTTACAATTGGACCTTCCCTGGAGCTTGATGGTTACTTCTGGAGTGAGTTCTGACTCTAATCGGTGTTCCTAATGTTTTGAGGCCCTTAGAGTCAGATTGTACTTTTCCTACCTAGCCCTAAAAGCTTGGCCTTGGAAACCTTTTTAAGGATTTTTGCCTGGAGAGCCAACAGAAGACTGGGGTAAACCTGACAAGTCAGTATTACAAAGGTGTGCTGCCACGGAGCCAAAGATTCCGGTTGCTCCCGCTCTGAGCTTTTCTGCAGCAACAAATCTGATTCAGTGGGATGTTGCCGGGAAGGTATCTGGCTTTGTGGAACTCTGTTCAGCTACAGCTTGCTGGCCCACTGGAAGAATCCGAGCTCCAAAAAAATGACTCAGTCCAAAGGTAAAAATCTTCTCCAGGCAAAGACATCAAAGGTATACGGCTATTGAGGTACAATCCTTGGCGGAGCATTTTGAATTTCTCCTTCTCTGAGCTTTCCTGCCAAATGTCAACGGCTTTACTAGAACTTCGTCTGATGGCTGTCTGGTCTCATGGAACCCATCTCGGCCACAGCCTACTACCTTTGCCCAGCTGAGGATTTTTGTCTTTCATTTCAGAGACTAAGGGGCCGATTACGATGTTCGGAAAGGCTCCAAATGGGATTCGGATTCTCCGAATCTGATTCGGAACCTATGTTTCTGACCCAATTGGAGACATTTCGAGCAACCAATTACGATGCAGGGAAACCGTCAGGGCTGTCCGAATTGGTTTCGAATGGCATTCGAACAGCCCGAGTCATTCAGAGCTGAATTGTACAGCTCTATGGACACGGATTCCGACAGAGTGATTACGATGGCCGATTCGGCCAGCCATTCCGAATCGGTTTGCCTGACATGAAACAGCTGTTGGAATTGGACTTTGGGGGCTCATAGAAGGCCCCCCTTCCCCCGAGGCTTCCGGTTGGGGCCCATGGGGGTACCAATTGACCCCTCTTTCCAACCATGCACAGTGTGGCTGGCACCATGGGGTGCATGGCACAGGGTGCAAGGTTTTCCCCAACCACCCCTTTTTTCAATGGGAGCCTGTGTTCTCGTTCGGAACACAAGCACCCATTGAAGTCAATGCGAGTCTGACCGAACGATGTAGGGAAGCATCATAATCGGTCGGTCGGACTCGCAGAACCCAATTTGGTCGAAGAAGAATCCGAAACTGATTCGGACAGAAGAGTTTTCGAACGACATCGTAATCGGCCCCTAAGTCAGAAGGTAAAACTTCCAACTGGGACTAATCTGGTCTCTTTTTCCTATCCATGCTCTATCACGGTTAGCTGTAAACCTTACCCTGTACCGGTCAAGTGTAACCAGATGACTGTGGTTGGCGCTTAATGCTTTTTGGGGCTATTTTGATCTAAAATATTAAATTCATGTCTCTGGTTCTCTTTATTACATTTTAGCGGTTTTGGTCTCTTTTTGTTCATTAAAATATACTCTATTTAAAAAAATATATACTCAAGTTTTATAAATTGGAGTGGATTGTTATTCTGTTTTCGACTTTTTAACTGTTTTGGTACTTTTAAATGCTTTACACATTTTCTTAGGTTAAGCCTGTCTGCTCTGTGCCATAGTTACCAGGGGCTGAGGTTAGGTTTAAATTAAAAAAACCTTTATTGGACCTAACAAGAATAGTGATATTATTGCTTGTGGTGGATTACCATCCACCCCAACTAGTAATCCACTTATTCACAACCACGCACAAGCCATTGCATGAAGAAACCTTACAGTAAGTGTTGAATAACAGAAGAAACCTTGTTTAATTTTCTCATTCATTAATTGTGGAATACATTGTATGATGGGATCATCACATAAGTTATCATGAAAACTGAGGGGTTCTTTCTGTGAACAATTGTTTCCTGCTTTCTTTTGGGACTGTTTCATTAAAGTTGGATTGTTGGAATGTTATATATGTGTTGGTAGTTTGTCACATCAGTCACTTTTACTATTAAATTAGGTTGAAAATCACCTGTAAATATAAACATTTTAAAAATATAAAGTAATTGTTCTTATTGTTTCCATTTTAAAAGGTGTCCTGGTACTGTTTATTTGGTCGACAAGTAACAGGTGAAGCAAAAGCAAGGCTGAATGATAATCACCTTCCATGTACTGGGGAAGAGGTAAGCCACAAATGAAAACTTTGATGTTTTTGTTTTATTTGGAGGACTTTAGGCCGATTGTGCTAACATATTTTGAGGTTGAAAACACTGAGGTTCGTAAAATCAGAGAGCTTTTTATGACAAAATATGTTTTTCTCAAGTATGAAGCACATATAAGGAGTCTGTAAAAATGATCCGACTCCTAAAATAGGTTTCCAAATGGTTACAGATTGGCAGTTTAGAAGTTTTTTTTGTAGGCGTCACTCCCAAGCTGCAAACTGGTATCATATGAAACATATTCCAAACGGAATTTCAGACGCAAAACATTGAAAAATTACTGACACTCAAGTTGGGGCATCAACCTATTCGCAAAGGGAAGGGGTACCTTTTTTCACCCCTTCTCCATTGTGAATGGGAGTAAAAATATCAGGGGAGGAGGCAGTGGTCTACAGGACCACTACCAGCTCTCATTGAACCTTTAAGGAAATAGGACTGATATAAACAGTTTATTTATTTAAAGTCAGTCACAGACCTGGTAGTCTGCTGACAAGCGCAGGCCACCAACCCTGTAATTTTGAAAGATTTGATTGACTCACAATGTGTAACTTACCTAAAGAATGTTAAGTAAGTTGGACTGTGTCCCACTCCGATTCAGAATTTTGTGAACTTACCTATTAGTACATAGATCAGTTCTCAAAATCACATAGTGATCTCAACAAGACTGGTTGCAAATTACAACCACTTTTGAGACCAGTATCTTCATGGATCTGGCCCCTTATTTTCTCAAATATTAGTTTTTTGCTAGCATCTTCACAAGTAAAGTAATGCAAACACTTAAAAAAAAAGTATTACAATTTGAGAGAAAAACAATTAAAGGATACAAAACTCAGTTCAGCAAGTACTAATTTAAGACTAATGTTTGTGCCAAAAAGGAAAATTATAAGAGTTGAATTAAATGTGATTGCAAAAAATGATAAGCAAACAAAGGCCTGTGTTGGACGTTCGTTATTGAGAGGAGTGTTTATTTCTCTATCTTTGTCTTCATTTATCTATTTCACTATCTCTTTTCTATGTCAACATTTTTTCTACTTTATTTGCCCCTTTTTTTCCATTTAACCACATTATCTTTTGCATACTCATTCTTCTAACCTTTTAACTTTTTTCTCTATCTCTTTCTCCTTGTAACCTCATTTTTTTTCTACCTCTTTATCGCAGCATACGACAATCTCATGCTTTCTCCACTGCTTATGCCTAACTTTCTCCATTTTGTTTCTCTCTCTAATTGTTTCTAATACTTTGTTTCTCTTTCTCCACATCTTTCTCGTAGTACCCCTTTCTTTGTTGTGTCACTGCATGCCTTTCTCCTAGCCTTTCTACCACCTGTGCCACATTCTAGATGTTCCTCCCTCTTTCACTCGACCTCGTAAATCTCCATCTCCTATTTCTCTCACTAACTTGCTCATCTTCAATTCTACCTTTTCTGCATCTTCACTTTCTGCCATTTATTTTTCTTTGCTTTCTAGACCTCATTGTTTCTCTGTGCCTCTTCCTATGGATACCTCTATCTCCCAATCTATTATAGCTTGTCTCATACCATTTGTCCCTTTACCTCATTGCTGCTAAATATTCTATATATTTCTCAATTTTCATCCACTCTGCCACTACTGACAGAGATCTGCCATATGCAGATCAGTCTTGGTCCTGTTCCAATAGGAGCAGTTCAACCCAAGCCACTAAGCAGGGTCCCCTCTGAACGAGGAAATTAGCACCCCCAGACTGATTTTATCCTATTAGGCCTCGTCAATGAGGTATAGCTGGAGTCCGGTGGCACAGCGATGATGGAGCCCACATCTAAGCATACCTGTTGTGCGTAAGGTGTCACTCTGAGCACAACACAGGGGATGGACTTTTCTTGTGAAAATATGGTTGGTATTAATTTGCATAAGGCGGTCAAAATTTCTACACTCAAATTTACCTGGTTAATACATTAGGACTACCCAATAATCCCCCAAGGAGACTGGGTAAAGAACTAAAGTAATAAAGCGTACGTTAAGTAGATTATAAAAATATATTCATACAATATAGAAGATAATTCAATACAATATATACAGTGAATGATTTTGAAGGGTCATAAAAGTACAATGCCACCTAACATTCACAGGATATTAATCACAATTTATTGAATAGTGATCATTGGTAACTGGTAAATCCCCCCAACCAATGCTTGTCTCTTAAACCAGAATCCATGTCCATTCAAATTATGGTTGTGTAAATACTGGTATTTTCATATATATGTGTGTTCATCGTATGTATTGTATTGAATCATCTATATTGTGTAAATATATCTTTGATAATCTAAATAGACAATGCCTTATTATACTGATTCAGTTGCTAGAATTATTTCAAGATTGTTAGTGGTTTGATTCATTTGATACCCACCACATAGATTGATTTATAAAGTTTAAAAATTTCAATGTCAATTACTCTTTCAGGAGATCCTTGTTTCATGAATCCAAATTTACCTGATCCCTCCTATATATTCTTTCTTGCCATTTCTTGCTTGCTGCTTGAATGGAGCTTGCTTAAACAAGTAAGGGCCTCATTACGATGTTGAGTGGTCATCTCGAGGATCGTCTCGGTCAGGGGACCTACTGATACCCGGTCGGCAGTCCCGACCGACTAATTAGGATGCGACCTAATACTGTTCGGTCACACTCCTATACTTTATAATGGGAGCATTCATTCCGGCCGTAATGCATACTCCCTGTACCCCGTGGCAGGCCCCTCAAGGAGCCTGCCACAGGGTGCAGAGATCAACAGTGGCCCCCAACCGGAGGCCATGCACCAAAGGGGCCCTGCTGGGGGCCTGAAAAGTCGAGTTCTGACAGTCTTTCTGTGTCAGAAAGGCCGGCACAGAAAGGCTGTGTACATCCGACATTGTAATCCCTCCGGTGGAAAGAGCCGCCCGAGGGATTACTGGCCACATTCCGACTGGCGGACAGGCTCTCTGAGCCTGTCAAAAGCCAGTCAGAATGACTGTTCACATTCCTTTCCAACTGACTCCAACATAATGGCTCGGTCGGAAAAGAATCCGACCGGCATATTACAATGCAGTCAGAACAGCTCCTACGGATGGTCGGAGCCGTTTCTGACCGCATCGTAATTAGGCTCTAAGAATCATTTTCAAAATAAATTATCTCACAAATTCAGTTTTTTGCTAACAACACCTTTAATCATTGAATTATATTTGTTGGTAATTATTTTGGTAGAGACTGTTTTTTCTAGTACATTTTGTTTTCCCTTACCAATTCACTATGGTGGGTAATCACTTCCTGCCTCTTGTCTGCTTCTTTTTCATCTCAAACTCACATCACAGAGCATATAAGAAGCTGGTGTCAGGTGTTCATTGGATTTCAGCTCTTTCTGTTTAGTCAGTAGTTTGCTGACTCTGGGTGACTCTGGTGCATTCCTGTCTCCTGCTTTTTCTGTTCAAACCCAAGTTTGAGTTTCCAGTCCTTGTTTTTTTTTATTTCCACCTTGAACAGTTCTGTGTAGGATGGTGGCAGACAAAATCAATAGGCCCTTTTTTCATCAAAAAATACCAGGATGCTGTTATCCAGAGCAGCCCATAAAACCCTTGTGGCCACATTCTAATCCATTGTTTTTCAACCACTATGCCACTCCAAACCGAGACAAGCTGTATGCAAGTCAGCCTTGGTTCTGCTCGAGTAGGAACAGTCCAGCCCAAACTGCTAGCCAGGTCCCTTCTGAATGGGAACACAAGCAACCCCAGGCTGGTTTCAGCCTGCTCAGCCCTCGTCAGTATATCATGAATCCTGTGGCAGAGTGAGAACAGGAGGCATGTCTGTGCATACCCGTTGCCCTTAAGGTGGTGTCCATAACAAAATGTAATGGATGGACTGTTCCCAGGAAGAACATGGTTAGTACTGATTTGCAGAAGGCAGGCCTCTGTCTAGAATGGCACAATGGGCAACAAACACTGGGTTGGAATGGTACCAGAGCGATTGCCAGTGGTTTAGACTATTTACAAGCATTCCTCTCATCACCTTTTGTGTATTCAGTTTGAGGGGGCATCTGTTAATTTAGCCCTTTTCCTGCTTTCTTGCCCTACTGGGTTTGCAGCGATCAGCCTCACCATAACCTCGCCCAAACGCCTCAACAATGACAGAGGATGTTTAATGCAGGCAAACTATTATCAACTTAGTTTACCTTCTGCTCCCCTATTTCCACTGCTTATAGGAGAGAATTACTGGTTTCCAGCTTTTCATTTGACTCCAATCCTATAAACTCAGCAGTGATACATGAGTGGAGCCTGAGGACAGAAGACTTGAGTCCACCGGTGAATGAAGCTGGCGAAAGGGAGCACTCTGAGGCTGTTAAGAGGTGCAGCTTCTGAGTACTATTTTCACAATGAGCAGTTTGAAGCTGTACAGAGGTGATGACCCTGTTGATGAACGTCGCAAGGAGCACTCTGTGACTGCATGGAAGTGCAGGCCTGGATCATGATCCCGCTGCCTTCCAGTGCCAATGAGAGATAGTAAACACCCTAGAACAGTGGTTCTCAATCTGTGTTCCGAGACCTCTGGTGGTCCAGGACACGTATTTAGGGGTCCGCTACTGCTTAGAAAATTTAATTATTTTAACAGATTAATTAAGTGTATATAAATAAAGCAGCAAAGTGTAAAAGTGAAAATGTTTAGCAATCTATAAATGTTAAGGAATTTCAAATTGTGGGATAAAAATGTAATTGATAGGTGCGTCAAACAGAATATAGTATGTGCGATGGGTGACCTCAATTGGATTTAGAAAAACTCCACCCTTCCCAAGTGTTGATCATTGACGACTGTGACGGAGTGCACCTTCCTTTTTTCATGTGGACTTTCATATTAATATCTCTCAACAGCAGATACTGGGAGATGTTGCACTCATTCTGACACATATGAGTAATGGAATTTAAGTGCTTGACCTAGGTCGGCTGTTGGTTGCTTTTGGACATTTCTTAAAACCATGTTTAAATTTCAAAACTTGCAAAATAAAACCTACAGCATTCTTTGTTGAGATCATGGTTCAATGAAATTGTAGGAGCTGAGTGAAAACTGAGTAGTTCTTTACCCTATGTTTTTCCACTGATGAGCACAGATGCTCATGCCAAGGAAAAGGATAAATGTAGCCACTCGCCTTTGTAGTTGGAACACCTGCATGTCATGGAATACATGTGATGAATTAAAGCATGATACATTTTTTTTTAACTAGATACGTTCATCTTGCAATGACATGAATTGGGATTGTTGTTAATTATTGTTAATGTTGCTTTTGTAGTGAGCTTGCACCAAACTGCCGGAAATATTCCTCCTTGGTGCAATCAAAAAGCTGTCTGCATCTATAGAAGGTCATCAACTGGGGAGCCTGTAAAGATGAAGCAGTTAGTGATGATAGCAGAGTAATAATAACACACTGCCAGACTCTGCAAATGTAGAGGAAAATCATATCATTATAGGTCAGAGATAAACTAACCTTGTAAGTTACAAAGACCCAAATTCTAAAAAAAACCTCACATATTCAGTTTGTCGTACCTCTGTTGATTTTAGGGTTGCTTCAGATAGGTGGGAAGCGCAAAACCTGGCAAGGTTTGTCTCTTCCATGTTGTGACCTCCACTGGCTCAGGAAGAAATGTTCCCTTGGCGCTGCGGTAATTCACTGTCTTGGTGGCTGTTGTCTGGGACCATGCTCAGTCTGTTCCTTTGCATCTCTGTAACACCGTGCATGATTACATCCAGACCTGAAAATTTGGATTGGATTTGTTTCTTTTTGGTGTGATTTGAGTGATCTTTGTTTCCCAAGCAAAATACACACCTATCACTTCCTAGTCATGAGGAGGTTTCTTCCTGTCTGTTTACTATAAAAGAAGACTTGAGCAGAGCTCTGATGCATCACAACTTTTCTCCTGTGTTGGTTGCTTGCTCATATTTTCTCTTAGGTTCCATACTCCTTCCTACGTTACAGCTTCTCCACCTCATCCTCTTAGCTTGTCTAAGAAGCTTCCTACCTGCCGGATGGGCGCAGTTTGTGTTTTCTCTGCACATTCATTTTTTTCCCTTCCAGGCCTTTGTTTTGTTTGTGGGGGTAACCTCAGATTTCTTAAACCTGGAGCCTGCAGTTGCTACCAGAAGTTACATGCCCTACCGCTACTCCATGAATTCCATCAAGTTGTCACCCAGAATACCTCCCTTTACCAACAATTTATTTTCTAGGTCCCACCTATTGTACATAGGTCCAGTGCCAAACTTTCCTAAAGGTAGTTATTCACTCTTTTTTTTATACAATGTGAACATACAGTTCAAATAAAACTGCTTTAGGTATACATATGATCATGTCCTAAGTTAGGGATTGGGAGGATGAGTTCTTCAGTATGGGCACTGTCGACTACAACACCGTTGACGTCTGCACTGTCAACGATAATACCATTGATGAGAGAAGTCTTGCCATCGACTCCCCAGTTCATCTTCACGTCGTCGTCATCGACGGGAGCGTCAATGAAAATAAAGATGACCAAAATAACAGACAGCCTTAACACCCCAACTGACCTCTCCAAGTAAGATTCCACCTTTACTTCCTAGCCAGTTGTTGGACATTGAGAGACTGATGATGACGGACCATTTGGAGATGCGCACAGGCCTTCAGAGCTGAGAGTGAAATATCAGGAGGAAGACTCTGATGTTGAGGATGATGAAGAACAGTATTACCAATCATATAATGTCCCTCCTAGGTGACATTATGAGCCTTATGAGTATTGTCCACATCCCCAACCCAGGCAAGATGAAAGGCAGATGCTTAAATCTCAAGTGCAGGCTTTTCAGGCTATGCTCCAGGATTATAAGAGGAGATTTCCAGACCCTCCAGAAGAACAACCTGTGGCAACCTGCCTTTCCTGCCATGCCAAGATATATTCCTTCACCAGTGATGGAGAGAATATCACCTGTGTCTAATATTGCACCACCTCCAAGGGAGGACCACTCGCCCTCCGATGATAAGAGGGAAGTAGGAGAGATCCCTGATCTTCAACAACCTGGATATGAATTAGATAATATTTCGTCCCTTCTCTGTCCCCTCCTCCACCTCATCCAGTAGATTCTCCCCCAGAGGACTTGAGGGGTTTCCATAAATTGAAGGACTGAGCTTCAGCACGATTTCATCTGCCAAACTCTGTCAAGCAGTCGGACTGCTTTCTCCATGATTTTAAAGAACAAGCCAGAAAGTCGGGGAGAGCCATTCCCATTATGCTGTATCTGGCATGAGGGGAAACAAATCATGAAGAACCCAGCAACGGAAGCGCCAGTACCACCACGCCTTGATAAAAAAATACAAGGCCACTGATGATTCCCTAGCGTGCCTTACCAGTCATGCCAAGCCTGACTTTATCATCTCGCAAGCAGCACATAGATGCTTCAAGAACCCTCCCACAACTATCTCAGCACCACTAGACAAAGAGGGTAGATGTCTGGACAATATAGGGAAAAAATTCTCCCTCATATCTGCCATCACGGTACGAGCAGTCAACTTATTAGCAATCCTGGGGCACTACAATCGCCAAATGTGGTCAGATGTCAGCAGTCTGTCGACCTGATTCCTGAAGACAAAAACTCGAAGGCAAGGAAACTACTACAGGAGGGTGAACGCACCTCCTCAGAGATTGATTGCACTCTCTACATAGCCTCATCAGGCTTTCATCAGTTGGCTACAGCGGCTGTTCTCCAATGCCAAGGATGGCTCAAGGCTACATCTTTTAGATTGGAAGTCCAATCAAATATTTTTGACATGGCCTGTGATGGTGAGACACAATTTGGGAAACATGTCTGAGATGCCTTGTTAGCAATAAAAACAGACACGGACACAGCCAGATCTCTCTGCACTCTTCAGTACAAGTGTCAGAATGAGCAGAAATACCGCGACTCAGGCTTGGTATGTTACTTAAAGTTTAATGGGGAATTGTATTTTTAGGAGTACAAAGCGAACCAAAGTAACAATAGTGAGGGTGAGTCTTTTGCTCCTTCCTCCAGGGGGATTTCTTCTCCCTCTTTGAAGCACGTTGTCTTGTCTCACTCGTCCGGGTAGAGGTTGGCCAGCGGTGTCACCAGAACAAAAAAAAGAAAGGACACCTATTAGGGCGTTTGGCGGTAATGCCGCTGAGGGAAAGGGTGTGAGGGATATCACCGGTCTCTCTAAGATTGTGGGTCGTGTAGGGAGGGCTTCCGCCACCTAAGGAGGGTTTAGGGAGTTGGGAGTGCGCAGATACTAGGACTCCCCACCTGGAAGCCCCACTCCTCCCTCGGCTCTTGGCTCTACCCGCCTCCCGGTACCCAGCAAACACTGCCATACCTGCTCAAGCCACGTTCCTCCGGGACCGTGGCAGGACGCTTCACGGGGACGATGGCCTCCAGGCTTCTCTGCAGCGGGTTCCTCCGAGATCCTCGATGCCACGGGATCCCTCGATTCTTCTTCTTGGCTCCGTCCGTCGTCTCTCCCGGCTCCTTCCTCCTTCCCGGTTACGCCGCCGTCTTCATTGGTCGCTGGGCTTTTTGCAGCCGATGACGCGGTGCGGTTCCACCCCCAGGGGCGGGGCCAGGAGTCGTCCGTCTCTTCCTGAAAGGGCCAGAACCCGGAAGAGGGAGAGTCGGATGATACGGTCCAAGCGGTGTTTGGGTCCGGTGACTGCAAGTGGGAAACAGCGGTGAGTGGGTCAGGTGGAGGCAAAACCGGCATTCCAGAACCCGGCCTCTGACAACAAGAAACTGCCCTTTCAGGGTGCCAGAGGGAGAGGTTTCTCAACTTTTAGAGGAGGCTATCAGTGACCTCAGCACTATCAGCCTCAGTCCTAATACAGACCTACGCACTATCAAACCGACTGCCAACTGCCTTCAGCAGCCCACAACAAGTAGGGCACACGCCGTAAGCAACCCCTCCAGGGTCATGATACAGCCCGCAAACAATAATCGGGACCAGGTATCGGCAACATCCTCTCCTTCCAACCAGGTCGGCAGGATAATATCCAACTGCCTCCCCCAATGGAAGAAGATAACAGCAGATAGATGGGTGTTGGACTTAGTAACCTACGGGCATACTCTAGAGTTTTTACAGAGACCACCTACCAACCCTCCAAAAGGAACACACTCACCTCGCCTTTACTTACTGATGAAAGAGGCTCTAATAATGCTGGCCTCTGGCCAAAGGAGCTATATAAAGGATTCCTTGCTCTCAGAAGGACATGGGATTCTACTCCTGTTTTTCCCTCATTCGAAAGAAATCAGTGGAGTGTAGATCCACCAGGGACTTCAGGAAGCTGAAGAAATTTCTGCGCAAACAATCTTTCCATATGATTACTGTGTCCAACATTCTCCACCTTCTAAACAGCAGACTATATGTCCTCCCTAGATTTACAAGATGCACATATATTTATCTTTTTTTAAACCATTAAAGTTGCTTATGATAGAACCTTTATTTTTAAAATGATTTTTAGTTGTTTGTGCTTTTTTTGGAGGGGAAAACAAAACATGCAAAAAATGTATCTTCAACAATGGGAAAAAACTGTATTAAAATATGTTGGCATTTCTAGTGAAGAAGCAGTTGATTCGTCCATTCTCTTACATCGAGCTTAGCAATCCCCTGTTTCAAAGCAAGGATCACTCTGTTCCTGCTCCTCTAGCAGGACATCTTATTGCAACGTCTCTCCAGGAGCCATGGCACATTGCATTTGTGAAGATGATGTAATCACCTGTGCAGCATCCCTTCTCCTTTTTGCTGCATTGAACTGCTGTTAATGGCAAGCATTAAGGTGCTGGTGCATTCAGGATCTTCTGAAGCTATGGTTTCCGAAGCCACCTCTGTTTGGCTTCTTGTGGATGTCACGTATTTCGAAGATGCATTTTTTCACCTGGTTGAATGGTGTGCATGTCACAGGGCCTTCCATGTAATCCTTATTTTGCACAACAATGCAATACTTGAGACCTCATCCTTTATGGAACAGATACAGTTACAAGTGTTGTTTACCATTTTACAGATGAGATTACATATCACATATCACATTCCCCTTACCATTATAGTCACTCACTCATCCAACAACAGTTAATATGACAGTTTTTTAAAATTGAAAATAAGGTTAATCAAATATTTGCGTACTATACCGCCCCTAATCTCAACTGAAGCAGCCTGTTACGTTTCTCATTGCATATGAACAAGAACTGAGATACATAACAGATGTTTCATTACCTACTTAGTGTTAAAGACCGTACTTGTTCTGATATGTTTCATACAACTCAAATTCCATTTTATTAACAGATTCCCGCAACCGAAGATAACCTTTTAGAAGTGAAAGGCTTAAAAGCTAATGAAAAATATGTGTTCGCAGTTGCTGCATATTCGGCGGATGGAAATCTTATAGGCAATGCTGTTGGGAAGTCAACAAAACCAATTCTTGCATATCCGCCTCTGTCAACACTTGTTAGCTTGGCTTACTTGGTTCAGGTAAAGACCTTTTTAAAACTAAAGTCAATTATTAATTGCCTAAAGTTTGCTATCAATGTCATTTATAAGTTGCGGAAACAGTATGCATTGTAAGTGTTGTATGTTTTGTATTTCTTCAATACAAACGTGAACTGCATTATATCATTTCTAATAATGTAAAAAATATTTACCAACGTAAGTTATTACTATGATTTTTTTAATCAAAATATATTTAGATTGTTATTGAGCATGAATGGGTGAGCATAAATAGATTGTTCCTAGTGAAGCTACATAAATGATATTCACAAGTATGAATAAAGTCTTGGATTATCTCCACAGGCCATATAGTCAAGAACCACTGTAAAGACCCTTTGAGTGACATCAAGTAACAATAACATAAATGAGGCAATTCAATAAATAACCTTCTTGTTTGGATTGGAAACTACTTGTTTCTTTCATCCTTGCAGCTGCAATATAAAGACAAATTGTAATGGAACAAGGAGAAATCAATTTTGTAGTCCTCTCCTTCATTGACTCTTGGGTAAAAGACTGTCCTAAATTTCACCTGTACCCAGGTATCCAATTCAATTATTTCTTTAATGAATTTAAATAAATATTGTTCTCCACTGAGCATGTTTAGCCTGCTTCTTTCTGTGCACTGGATCATCTGCTACAGAATAGTTTAAAAATATGTATAGATTTGAAGTAAGCTTCCTATCCATTAGACTTCATTTGGTTTACTGCAACACTTCTATTGACAGTTCAATAACTGTTCTATAAGCCAGTGTAAAGAAGTACTGTCAATTATTAATCTTGGCCCAGATGAAAAGATGCTCCAGATGCATTTTGGAAAATGGTTTGCCTTGTGAATTGAGCAGAGATACCAATCTGTAATTGTTGGGATCTTTTATACACCTATTTCCTGACTGGTTGTAGTAGCCTGTCTTTCAAAAGGAAAGCAATGTTTCCATTTAAATAGATAGATCAAATAATAGGGCAACTGCCCAGTCATCTTGCCGAGCTTTAGAACCTCAAGCTTTTTTTTATTATAGCTAGGCGCATGTAAGGTTTTAGCATCTAGGACTAAGTGTTCTACTGTTAATATTATTATCTCTTGTTCCAGGAGGGGGGGGGGGGGACTTGAATCTCAGCAGCCTCAGAGACTACCTTCAAATAGAAAGACAGCACTGATTTAAAAAAAAAAAAATTTAGTACTGGCTTTTATCCAAACAGACAGAACAGTATTAGCAAGCTAAACACTTCGAAATTTTAAACAAAGACGATTTTACCAAGTTATTAGTTGTCTACATTTGTTTAACCTTTGAGGAAACCTGCGGATGAACTATGGGTTATCTGTTGAATTATCGACACTATCTCTCATTTTAATTCTGTTTGGCACTAATGCACTTTGACAGACTTCATTGTCTAAATAAAGTATTTTTGAATCTGAATCTTGTTCCAGGAGTGTCAAATGAGATTTAAATTGAGAATCGAATGATAAGCCTTGGAGACAAGCTCGATGTGCTTTATCTACAATGAAAAACCAGATTGACGTTCCCAAGCCCAGTTTCTATTTCCAGAGCTTGGACTTACTAAGACCAGAACTTCCTTGTGTCATTGTCTACTATGTATAATTGCGCACAATTTCTTTCAAATTGCCAATTTCATTGCTCTACCGCAGGTACAGAAACCTGTTGTATCACTTAGAATTTCAAGCAAGAATATTGTATATACCTTTCAATAGTCAGGAACCTTTTGGAGGACAGGTTGATGAGGCACTCCAAACCATCAAAGCACAGAAACCTCCTGGGGCCTTTTTTAGACTCTCGCAGACGATCTGTCACTTTACTTAATGGGGGCAGAGACCATGGCCTCGACCCACTCTGGAAGAGGTCTGCCCAACCTATTTAGATATCCTTAGTGAGTCTCTGTGCTATGAAAGGGGCTGCTGAACTTCCAAACTCTAAATTTGTCTTTTATTTCCTTACAAGTAGACTGTCATGTAGGAAACAACTCTATAACACATGGGGTAATGGTTTAAATTAACATTTTCATTATTAACAATCCTACAGGATGTATTGCTCCTCACAACTTAAGCAGTAACACCATCATCTAAAACCTTCTGGAAAACCTCAGAAGAGCCAGCCAAAACAAGAGGTGCCTCTTACTTTAGAAGAGGCAATGAGGCGAGTTAACTCAGTCTATGCATTCAGTCCTTCACAAATGATACATGTTGATGGAGTTGTCAATTATTATTGATGAGCATGGTAATAAATTACAAGCTGATGGGTGTTGCAGACATACCTATCTGGATACCCAGTGGCCCCCTCAATTGTCTCCAAAAAAGAAAATGCCACCAGAATCCGCACAACTACCAGGGGATGTCCTCCGAAGGGCCAATTAGGGAGCGATTAAAAAATTACCCAATGCTAAAAGCGGAAAAGGATTTAATTTGTGAGTTCTCCTTGTGAAGGTAAAAACAGGCAAATAGAGACCAATTCTTAACATCAGGAACCTGAACAACTACTTATGAGAGTAAAGTTTCAATGTAGCCCCAATTCAGCTTGACTCCAGACGCTGGATATTTGGGATTATCTGACAACCATAGATCTTTAAGATGAAGGTACCTATTTCCATATTCCCATGCATCCAAAGCATAGACGGGATCTCCAATTTATGGTCAAGAATCAGCATTACCAATGTGTGGTACTCCAATCTGACTTAAAATCACACATTTTCTCAAAGTGCACTATCTTAGTTCTTGCTCATTGTTAATGTTTAGGGAACCACATATATCATTCTCCAATGATTTGCTCATCAGCTCACCTTCTTATTAAAGAACTACAGCAGCCTCATGAAAAAACCCTCGAGTTTTGGAAAAACTTGGTCTTAGCCTGAACATCATCCCTTACACCAATACATCCAATGTATTCTTGTGGTCTCCGAGCACAACAACATAGGGCTTCATTGCACCTTCTTTTTTTAAATTTAGCAATATGAAGAAATCACAGTGAACAAAGCAAAATTAAATGCATGAAGTGAATATTTGATCAGGTATGAAATGCATGCCATCAGTGTGGTATGGAAGAGATCAGAGGAATAGAAGAAGCATGGTAGTTATGGATCACATGACATTGTTGTCCTCAATGTACGTCAGTAGGAAGAGGAGTAAAAAAAAGGTATTGAACAAGGTTTTACCAAGGAAAAGGCCATGTATGTGGTCATTAGTATCTACCCCTCTGCCATTACTTATAGATGTTTTGAGGAATAGTCTGTGTCATATTTCCCCAAAATCCATTTGAAGCAACATTGTTTATTCATATGATACTGTCTTTCTTAATGGAGTTCTAAAATATACAGCTGGTTAGTTTTATGTTCAGATGATGGGTAACCCACCATTGGTGTGCAATTAGTGTGCAATTTGTAATCATTCCTATAGTACAGCCTAATATAAGAAATCGTGCTACCGTACATGAGTGACTCCCATCATGATCAATATTAGATTGAATGTGAAATGATATCCAACAAGAACTGCACTTTTGTTTCCCAGACTATATTTAATTCTAGACAGGTGGCAACGGTATTTACCTTGTCAGCAACAATTATCCAACATCTTGAACATTGCCTGGCTGAGTCAGAGTTTTTTTTGCCACTTGAGAATTTGGCGAGGGTGTCTTAAAAATCAAATACTAGTTTATGTTGGCGGAGTCTATGTTGAGAGAAATCTGATAATTGAAAAACCTTCTTATATGACTTGCAGAAGAGATCTGGAGTAATTGACATACTTAGCATATTCTACCACTTCCCGGCCCACAGTACATGCTGATCTTCGGTGTTACTAAAGAATGATTGGTAATATCCTGGGTTGTGGGGTTTTATCTAGGATCGAACAGATCGCGGATGTTTCTAGTTGGATTTTGTCTGAATTATTTTGGAGGAATTTGTAAATATTTAAAAACCTAGTGATGTGGGATCTCAGACTCCTGGCACTGGGCGTGACTCATAAACTTCATTATATAGTATGTGAAGAAGTACTATAGTAGCTATACTCTTGCACTACAAAATGCTATTCACAAGCTTAAGGGCGAAGACCTCCACCTCTGCTTTCTTTTCTCGGCGGAGATCTCCACAAAGGTGGTGAATATATCTGCACATGTTAGTGTAAGTTTCAGTAGTAAATGTGGGATGGACTAAGGAAGCGATCGGAAAATATATATGTTATTGACAAAAACCAAAATAATTATTGATTAACTAATTTATTATTTTAACATTTAAAAATAAGCTTGATTAAAAATAATTGAAATGTTTTGACTTTTATTAAAAAAATAAAACATAATAAATTAAACACAACACAAAACAAAATGTACAAACTATTAAATAAAAATAAATCTGTCAGTGAAGGTGGTTATTTTTCAAATTGTTAAAAGTATGTATAAATGAAATTAATATATTTAAAACAATGTATTTAAAACACATTTAATTTTATGAGGTATTATACTGTAACATTTTATAGTTTTAGGTTAAAAATAGCCTCTTTAAAATAATTTACTTTTATATTATACATTAAAATATTTTAATATTGAAAACAAAATAATCGACTTTAGTAAATTTACCTATACTATCCCATAGGTTGATCTCTGCCACTGTGGAGGAAATCTCCAACAACATGTGCAAAGTTACTAGTACAATTTACTTTACATTTGTAAATATATGTTGTAGGAGACTCCACCCCCTGGTTTAAGGTGATGGAGTAATTCTACACTCACAAATAATGAGCCGCAAAAACGTGTAGAGTTACACCTAGGCATAGTAGTAAGTATACATGTGAGTAAATATGTTCATGCATATTTACCTTGGATAATAGGGCCCTTAGGATCTGGAATTATTTAAGAACAGCTTCATTATACAGTTTGTTAAGCAACTGAAGTTCTGAACTTAACCAAGACAAATTCCTGCCTATTTTGAAGATCTGGGGCTATTAAGGGTTATTGCAATTATATAAATGGCAGTGAAAGAGCAATATTGTGTATTGTTAATTCAGATCATGCCTTGCGTTGCATAGAACTACGAGTCCATTGAATTTGACATGCTTGGTGAAATCATGGATGAATCTATCTAAAGAAAAATAATTGGTAAGAGGGACTGCTAAAGTAGATATTCATAAAGGAAAGCTTATATGGGCTTTCATTTTGTATTAATTTGGCTAGACGTTGGCTTGGAATGCCCAGTTATGTACCTGAAAATTGGGGAGCACCCATCCTGCTTTTCCTACTGGTAATTGTAGATAGTACAGTGTATGCAGTGGTTTCCTATGCATCCAGGTAAAATATGAGATGTCTGTATTAACCCTCCGAAAGAACAAGCATTGGCAAAGCCAATAGGTTACGCCTATGCAAGATTTATTTGCTTTGTCAATGTTTTTTAACATGTTACACAGCAGCACAGGCTGCTGTGCAACATGGCCTGAAGTAAAAAAAAAACTGCTATGACACAGTCAATGGTAGCAGTGTTGTAGCGCTTTTCTAAAACTTTAAGCCATGTCGGCTGTAAAACATGTTAAAAACAATATATAAGAATTTAGCTTTCAGGGGCAGCAGGCTACCGCTTGTCCCATCTGTGCACTGAGCATTAAATCACACCAGGGCTGGAATGCATGCATTTCAAATTAAAAGCTGCAGAAAACAGCAGTTAATTGTGAAAGGGCACACAGTACAGACATTGCTCACATAATTGTATGAATGGGAGGGTCGGCGGGGTGTTGACGGGAGGGAGGGATTTTGTTTCACATCTCGAGATTTCGCAAGCACAGAGCAAGAACTTTGCTGGCAAAACCTAAATAAACAAGCATTAAAAATGCAATAGGTCTCGCCCTTCATCAAGTTAAAGCCATTTGCTTTGCTATATAGTACCATTAGCAAAGCAAATGGCTTTCACTTAATCAAAGGCGAGACCTGTTGCATTTTCAATGCTTGTCTATTTAGGATTTTTTTCCATTGAAGGAGAACATAAACTTTAAGGCGTGCAGCATGCCCACCTGCCAAGAGCGTGTACGCATTCGACATTCTTCTAATGGGTGTATGTTTGCCAAACTGCACCCCCTTCCTGTGACACCTTTTACGAGTAAGTAATGTTTTTTTGCCTTTCTCATCCTGAAATTCCAGATGCATCCAACACAGCTCATATTTTTATAGCGTCTCTAATGGCAATTCTGTCATTAGGCGTTGTAGAAGTTTGACGATTCTGTTGCCGAATTCAGTAGGACTTCATTAAGTGACCTACTAATGTTGGATCTGCCTGATCACTGTAGGTTTCAGCAGTGAGGGTTTCGCCTCTGCCATCTTGCATGTATGCCTTTTGTCGTGTCCCCACAAAGACGAAGGACACAGGTAAGGGTTATCTCTCTTCTTTATTTCATTCCTACACAGCTCTGCTTGTGCCCACGTCTACCCACGCTCCCTCGTCCCCTCTACTGCCCTTTCCCCCACCCCTTGACCGGATGTGGTGTCCAGTTACCCTCGAGTCCACGTTGTCCACTGCAGGGTCCTAGTGCCCTGTCCCAGGTCACTACATCTCCCCCCTGTGTCACAAAGAATGATGAGATAGTGACAATACACAGATGTGTGGGTAGGTGATAGATGCAGGTCTGTCATGGCATAGTTCGGTATGCTCCCCATGACTACATTTCCTCTATTAGTCTCTTTGGGCACCGGCATGTTCTTCGCGGGCCGGCCTCCGTCCGTTGCTCTGACTCTAGCCCCTCTCTATTTCTTGTTTCCTCCCTGTCATGCTCCTGCTTTCCTTGTTCTGCTGTCTCTGTGTCATCTTCCTTTAATCCTTTGAAGTGGGAGCTATTTCTTGTTATTCTCTGATGCTCTGACTCTGCCGTGATCATTGGGCCCTTCACTCTTGTTACTGTTAGCGGGTCTTTGGAGAACATGCTGTTGGATTTTCTTTGTTGCCGTTGACGCACAACTACCGTGTCTCCTTCCTCTGTTCGACGGGATGGCGTGTCGCTTGGCGTCTGCATATCTTTTCATTTTTTCTTTCGCCTCTCCGTCCCTATCTGCAATGCTGCTGTGATGGGTGGCACTGTTGCTTCTATCTGCGCTAGCCTCGTCGGACTCGTTCTTCCCAGTACTAGTTCTGCTGGGCACCTTCCTGTGGAGCTGTGGGGTGTGTTTCTGTAATCACATAGTACTTGGCACAGTGCTTGACTAAGTGATATCTGTGCTAGCTTTGCCCTTTGAAGTGCCTTTTCGATGTTCCCCATGAACTTCTCCACCATTCCACCATTCCATTCGCTTGAGGCCATAGCGGTGTTAGTTTCCTGTGGTTTATCCCTAGATTGACCATGAATCGGTGGAACTCTTCTCCTGAGAATGGAGGGTCATTGTCTGTTTTTAGTGTTTCTGGTGAGCCCCATGCTGCAAAGATGTCATCCAATATCGGTAGTGTTGCTGTGGCTGATGTTGATGAGACCTGGCGTACTATCGGGAACCGTGAGTATTCGTCGATGACCACAAGCAGGTAGTTGCCTGTGTCTAGGGGCCCAAAGAAATCAGCTGCTAATGTTGTCCATACCGCTCTTGGAAGATCCGACATTTGTAGTGGCTCATGCTTAGCCGGTGGTCCTATCACTTGACAGAGGTGGCATGTCGCTATAGTCTCTTCTACCGTGCGATCCAGGCCGGGGAACCATACTTTCTCTCTTAGTAGTTTCTTGGTGGCTACCACGCCTCGGTGTGACTCATGAGCCAGATTGACCAGTTGTCTCCAGAGTGAGTTTGGTATCACGATTCTCGTCCCTCTCATCATGATCCCTGTGTCTGTTTCGGACAGTTCCTCATGGATCTTCTTGAGAGCCAGCACTTCTTCTTTGCATACTCCTGTTCCCCAGGTGCAGTTGTTGTTGACGTTCTTCCATCTCTGCTTTCTTGTTATGTCCATTGCTGTTTGCAGTGTGGCATCGCCCTTGCTCTCCTTTGCTAGCTCTAGTAGTGTTATCGGCGCTGGGGTGTTTTGTTTCAGTATGAAGTTGAGGTATTTTTCCGCCATTGATGTCGTCTCGTGGACCTGCGGCAAGGGGTGTCTCGACATGTAGTCTGCCGGATTGTGTTCTTTCCCTGGCTTGTGCACAATCTTGAAATCATAGTCCATCAGTCTTATGCCCCAGCGTTCAATCCGGGGTGGCATTTTCGCTGATGGGCTGCCATAGATCGTCACTAGCGCCTGATGATCAGTTATTATTGTAAATGATTTTCCATAAATAAACATGTGGTAGTGTTCACATGCCCATACCACTGCTAAGCTCTCCTTCTCTGGTTGCGAGTATGCTCTTTCAACGTCTGTTAAGCTGTTAAGCTTTTGCTTGCATACGCAACAATTTTCCTCTGTGAGTCTCTCCCTGGCAAGTGCTGCGCTCGAATTGCTCCCAGTCCTACTGGGCTGGCATCAACCGTCAGTTTGGTGCATAGTAGCGGGTCGAAGTAGGCCAGGTGTTCCACCGTCATCACTGCTTTTCTTATTTCCTCGAATGCCTTGTGACATTCCTGGGCCCAGATGAACTTCTGCCCTTGTCTGGTCAGTTCTCTTAGTGGTGTGCTCACTGTGGCGAAATCCTGTATGTACCGCGCACAGTAGCTAGTGAGGCCCAGGAATGATCTTACTTCCGCAACATCTGTCGGAGGAGTTGCGTTCTTCAGTGTTTCAACCTTGCTGGGATCTGGCCTCATCCCTTGTTTGGAGAAAATGTGTCCGAAGAACACTAGTTCCCCTCTCCCCAGCTCACATTTCTCTCCATTTAATGTTAGGCCTGCTTGCTCCAGTTTTGTGCACACTTGACGCAATGCTGCATCATGCTCTTTATCTGTTTTTACAAACAACCCTGCCATTGAGAGGAGATTTGCTCATATTACAAACTCACTATACAGGAAGAATTTCTACGTGCGCAAATTCACTTTGTGGAGGCAAAAGCACATCGTTTTTTCCAGCGTCGTTGGTTCCTTCAAAATGCGTGCTCTGAACTCCACCGATTGACAACCTTCAATGATGCGCAGTCTTATTGCTTGCTCATTGTCAAATTTGTCAAACTCGCAGTACGTGACCAATTTTCTTAGTCTCGTTGCAAAGTCATCTAGACTCTCTTCTCCTTGTTGGCATGCGGCGTTGAATGTGTACCTCTCGAAATAAACATTTCGTTGGGGGTCACATTTTTGAGTGAGACACTTTATCACTCCTTTGTAATCCGCCGGGGAATGTTAACAATAAATCCTCTATTTCATCTGCTGCAAGATTCAGAAGCAGGTGTAGTTGTTTGCTGTCCGGGACATCCGTGGCACTCATGTAGCGCTCAAATTTCCTGATTCATCTTTCCCACCGGATGCCCTTTTTCCTCTCTTTTTCAGTTTTCCTATTGATTCCAATGGCTGCCTGACATCAAAATGGCCGCCGCGCTGTTCTTTCTTCCTATTGGCCCGTTTTGCCTGACTTCAAAATGGCCACCGTAGTCTCGCGCTGTTTCTGTCTTCTCCCAGTGTGCCCAACCTTTCAAAATGGCCGCTGCGCTGTTCTTTGTTCCTATTGGCCTGTTTTGCCTGACTTAAAGATGGCCGCCACTCTCGCGAGAGTACCTTTGAATCACGCGCGCTTTCTCATTCAGTTCTGTTTCTGTATGCTCCGGGGCTGGCGCTTCGCGCTCTTCGCTTCACGGGTGGGGTGCTTAAATTATTTAATTTATTCTGTTGTTCTTAGCGCTCTTACCGCTTCACTTTTCCGCGGTCGGGGTGGGCTCCCGCGTTGCTTCACGCTTCACTGCTTCCCTCAGACCAGGGTGGGCTCCTGGCTTTTTTCGATCGGGAAATCGTCGCGATGATCGCTGATCGTCGCGATTCTTCTCCAGTCGTCCAGCGGACCAGGGTGGGCACCTGGTTCATCACGCCTGCTTCAGGTCAGGGAGGACAACGATTCAGCTTCCTTCTGTTTTTCTGTGCATCCCACCTTCGATCGCCAGTTGTCGTGTCCCCACAAAGACGAAGGACACAGGTAAGGGTTATCTCTCTTCTTTATTTCGTTCCTACGCAGCGCTGCTTGTGCCCACGTCTACCCACTCTCCCTCGTCCCCTCTATTGCCCTTTCCCCCACCCCTTGACCGGATGTGGTGTCCAGTTACCCTCGAGTCCACGTTGTCCACTGCAGGGTCCTTGTGCCCTGTCCCAGGTCACTACACCTTTCAGCATGACTTTTATGAGTGCCGCTCCGTTAGTCGAGGAAATAGCAGTATTAAGTTAACAAGCATTTGCAATGCAATCGGTCTCGCCTTTGGGGCCTTATAAGTATTTAGCCATGCAGCACATTTTTTGCAGCTGGTTTGCCAGAACCGGTTCCACTGGGAAGCAGGGAAGAAGACAAAATAACTGAGAGATCACAATGGGTCAATTCATACATCTACCTTTGAAAAAGACTTGAAATGAACTCACAGCAAAGTCAGGGTACTTTTAATGGGGACACGTTTGCCTTAGAAGGTATCCTCTTATAGTTGCACCTTTTTCATGTAGATATGCATTTTTGCATTGCAATATAATGTAAGTGATCCACTAGATACTCCCAACCATATAAATTGTGTTCCTTACATTCCGCTGCCCCACCTCCCCCCCCCAAACCAAAGAAATGATCAAACCTACTCCTGTTCTAGGGAGGAATTTAATTTCTGAATAATTACAAACTGAGTGTTTGCCAACGTATAGTTAGACCCACCCTGAAACACAAACAACCCTGCCACTGAGAGGAGATTTTCTCATATTACAAACTCACTATACAGGAAGAATTTCTACGTGGGCAAATTCACTTTGTGGAGGCAAAAGCACATAGTTGGTGGCACTTGTAATCAAGATTAAAACTAGCCCTTGGTAATATGCCAGTTGCCATTAAGTGTGCAAACAGCTTGGGTAATTTGGCCCAAATGATGATAGACTTGATTGAGTTGTCCATATTCTTGCAATTAGAAAGCATTGCATGTGTACTTTTGCCTACAATTAATAAAAGCTGTCACCGTTTCAGCGCGGGATAGCGTCATAACTACAAGGCTCCGATGAAGAAGCAGAATAGACGCCACCTGGAATCGTGCAATTTTTCTTTTAAAAAAACTGTCAGAATGTGGGTCGGATTTTTGGGTGCTTGTGGGCTATAATAATAATAATAATACTCAAGATACATTAGGCTAGATGCAGCACCTCTCAAAATACAACAGCAACAATGAAAGCCACTTTATATACAATGACGTGCCCAGGATGAGATTCCAAATTGGACACGAGCAGGGCCACTGGACAAATGTGACTGCCCACCCTAAACATGAACTTGCCACACATGCTATCATCTGCTGCATAGTTTCCCCATTTTAACAAAAACGTTTCTAACTCCAGTGAATCATAAGTTAGTAAAACAATGACACGCCAGTCACTTTAAAAATGTAAAACTGTTCCATTTTAGCTTCTAATTGCTGTAATTAATTAGCCGGTCTAAGAGGTGAATATGTTGACCACATACAGTGAGCATCCCCATTTAATGTACTGATGGAAAGGCTTTTGTCTGCAGAAATAAGCACAAACTATGAAATGTTAAATGAATTCAAACAGGTTAGGCAGATCTATTGTCTGCCTCGATTGTATTTCACAACCAACAAATACAAATTCTTATTCCCAATACAGAGTATACCCAAAACTGTATCAATTCCAACCAGGACTATGACTTTCAAAGAATCAGAAAGCTCTTGAGGTCTCATGTGCTCAATGCTAAAGTACATTCTAGTGAGTCGCCTATATATCCTATATTACATGTACTACACTGTTTTATAGAGCTGATTTTGATGGAAAGATGTGCATCATAACTTGTTTTTCCTTGCTGCACGATTTAGGGACCCTGGATATAAAGCACAACCCCTTGGACGTTGCAAAGGGTAAGACACATAACCCATCCATCTGTCCACCTGTCACTGGAGCGCCTGAACAGATCATGCAAGAAGCGATCTAGTTCAGGGAGCTCCTATATAAATGCCCGTAGATTATAGAAGCCATACGTGGAGAAGAGGTGGGGGGGGGGGGGGTGAAACAATGCACACTACAGAGGCTAGGGAGGAGAAAAGTGATATGGAGGAGAGGAGGAGGAGGAAACAAGTGGGTTGGACTTTGGAAGTTGAAAGGATTGCTGGGAGGTTGTAGGAGGGGAATAAGTTATTTAAATGGAATGGAAGGGAAGGCAGGTTATATGAGAAGAAGTAAAACTCGAGATACAGAAGATTAAGGGATGGGGCGGACAAGTGCTGAGAGAAAGGGGGCAAGAAACACTAAATGAGTGAACACCGCAATAGTCCACACTTTTAACTCGGGGACTTATAACTATTAGGTTTGTGCCAGGAGCATTGCAACTATGGCCGTTATGTGTTGCCCATTCAGCAGCTTTTCAAATTGACATCTTTTTTTTAACGTTACTGCTGGGAACCAAGCTTGACTCACGAGTGTGAAGATTGCTAGTAATTTTGCAAAGGTGACCACCAATGTAATCTAGGCTGATGTGGTCACTGTTCGAACACGGATGATGTTAACAGATCGGGATGATTTCCTTAAACATAACCAGCTCTCATCACTAAAGGATTAGAGACCCCTGATTTAAACATAATTGCAAAGCTAAAACACAACATTGAGAAGTGTGGTTAAAAACAACAGGCAAGGGAAAGGGAGTTGTAAATAAACTCGGAGTTCTGGAGCAGACACGGCCGATCGACAGGGCTGGGCAGCGGCGGGATAAACTGAAGACCAGGTAAGGTCAGTGTACTGGGCCTGGAGGGGCAGATAGGATTGAGCAGGAAGGGCCCAGAGTGTTTTTAATGAATTTACTTGGCTTTGGCGGAGTGGGGCTCTTACAAGAGAAAGTATAATGAGAGGCACCGACTTACCGTTATAGTGAGGGTGGGGGCACCCCTGTCTGTCCCTTTCCAGGCTTCTCTTTTGTCTGCCAACTTCGCAGGGTGAGAAAGAGAATAATATTCTGAGGGGGTGGGGAGAAGGCAACAGGAGTGGCACGCCATGAATGGGAACACAGAGAGAAATATTGCCTTTCAGCAGGAAATGGTATAGTCCAAAGCTCTGTTAGGGGCGTTAATGGATTGGGTGAGAATGCTGACATAGGAGCCCCTACAATCTACAAGGTTGTATTATTTATTAGGAGTCTTGGTGAAATTGTAGTTTTATCCCATTGTTGCACAGACTCCCTTCCACACGAAATTGCTATCAGTGCCACACCCTGCAGGGGCTGAGGGGACTTAATCTCTGTCATCACACATTCTGTTAAAACAATACTTTCAGTGTAAAAGTGGTCACATGATCTTCCTTTGTGCAGATGACAAGCCAGCTACCTGTTAATTATGTGGAGTGTCAAGTTTGGCGGCCTCCAGAGGCTACAAATTGTAATAAAAAGAGACCCACCTTGTTCCGTATGCGGATTGTGACCTCTGCAGTATCAGCTCTGCCGGTGGGCACGGGTATCCCGATGGTGCCTGTTGTCAAGCTGTCTTGGTGCTTATCCACGGCTCGGCCCTCTCACTCTCTGCCACCGGAGTCAGATGACAAGGCAGCTACAAGTGGGTGCGAGCTCCCGCCCCGTCTGAGCGACGCATGTGTCACTGGAATGCTTCTCTTCTAAGAACACTGCACTGAGGACAGGAAGAGAACAGCCTCGGTCTCTAAGCCGCGGAGCTCAAAATTACAGCGGATGAGCGAGAATTACAGTGACAGAAGAAAGGTCGGATTTTAAAGAACAACCCTGAACTGCATTTATGGAAACTCTGAAAACAAGTTTACACAAGCATTGGAAAAGAGAATAGATATTGGTAGGCAACTCACGCACGAGCCCGCGAGAGCCGCAACCTGCGCGAAGCCCCTCCTACCGACGACGCTGCCACCACGAGGACTGGCATGCCGTACTGACAGCAGGAAAGCCTAACGCGCCCACCTCTCGAACTCTATTCGAGGACAAACCGGCACCGCCTACCCTTAGCCCTCCTGTGCCTGAATGGGAAGGAGCGTGACAAAAGTACTTTAGAGAAGTTTAGTTATCCGTCGAAATATGCAGCCATATTGGAACTGCTAATTTTTCGTGGGAATATATCTAAACACGTGGAATCTTTGCATTTTAAAAATACAGGTTTTAAGTATTATAAAGTTTACATTTCTCTTTAATCTGAAGAAAAAATTGCTTACGCTAGCGTCTAAATTAAGTTTACGTTAAGTATACAAATGTCGCTTGATTTGTGCTATGCGGGTGAATACAAACTCTATTTATGTTGCCCGTTTTTCTCCTACAGTCACTATAACGATCAAGGCTGATCATCCTGGACCTTGTTGATCATGTTTATAACAATGCATTGAATAGTGGAAATCCAGTGTGGCGCACGGCTGCGCGTTCTCTCTGAAACTCAGCAGATGTTATATGCGCAGTACGTAAAGCGCGTGACTCTAAAACGGGCACGCGCAAGCCATGCAACGGGAGTCGGGGGGCGAGAGAGAAGGCAGGGACAGCGGGAGGGGTGGCACTCGAACAAAGTAGTCCTCAGAAAACACACAGTAAAGGGGCCAATAGCCATGGAAGGAGACATGACTGTCATAAGGCGGGACTAGCAGCCTCTAAACCACGACATTCGTGCTGCAACGCTAGGCGAGACCTAAAAAGTGGTCTTTCTTGTTGCTTTTCTCCCATGTCTTTTCTCTGGCTTAGCATGTACAAGCTGGGCCCATGCTAGTGTGCATGCCTTTAAAGGGTCACAGCAATCTGTTTTCTGACGTTATTTGATCGAAGCCAGCTAATAATGTTTGTAAAACGTGATTGCTGGTTGAAGCAAACTCGGTTTGATCATCTCAGAAACAATGAGGTCGGCAAGAGTCAAGACATGTAGAAAAACTGCTTTAACTGGGAAGAATCACAAAAGAATTCACATGAAGGTTTGGACGGCGTGTCTTGAATGTTGGAAAGTGGATCGCATTACACCTAGGGCTATGGGAACTGAGCTTGACTGTCTCGTAGCGGCGCTTTTGGCTGTTTTGGTAACACGCCTTTTGTTGATTTAGTCTAATCTCATGAATTTCTGAACATTGAAGCACCTTCATTTCCAAGGTCTCCTAGATCAGCGTTGTATGCTTACTAGAAAATGTATTCACCAGAATAACTATCTGGACGCAGATCTACCTGTGGAAAAGGAAAGCGAGTTGAGACTGTTTAAGTTGGCTTTTGACAACACTAAAAGGGCAGCAGTATAAATCGCCAATACCCTTAATAAACAATCACAGATGTATTAAACAAGGGTGGTAGCCACAGGCCTCTAGCTACTAACCTAATAGCTTATTACCTGTGGGAATTCTAGTATGGGTTCTGAAGTGTGAACCAAACACTGACCAGCTATGATGTGATCTAATTTTGCCCAGATTTGCACAATTGCCAACTGGTATGTCACAAAAGATAGGAAGCGACATATGGCAGAAGAACCCTCCCAAAACCAGAACAACACTTCCTGCTGTAAAATTTCTGTTATCTGAACACTGTGCCCTGGGTATTTTCAAGAGCATACCTTCAACTTCTCCCAGGTTTGGACCTAGATGGGAAACAAAAGCAAAGCACATGTGCCTAACCATAGTAACACAGCATGCATCGCGCTTGAGGCGTCTGTTGCTGCAATAGAAATGGGAAAGTAGGCATTTTAGCCAATGAGAGATCGCCTGCTACTATACAAAACGTCACAGAACTGTGGCAGCATTCATAACACCGTGATGAGCAGGAACACAAACAAGCGTCATACAAAAACAAGATGGTGGGAGCTGCTTTAGAATGCATAATGGGAATGCATTTTAATTTTGCATTCCAAAGGCTATATGCTGATCTCAAATGGGAGAGGATGTAGCGTAAAAGGGCAAGAGCGGTTATTTTGCTTTCTCTTCAGAACACCTGAGCAAGACTTCAAAATACCAGGACGCAACGTGAACACTCTTCAAAATAGGACTCTACACACTTTAGAATACCAAAATACAACATAAACAAAGCTCAACACTCATTTGCCAAGTAAAGGGGAATATTTATTGCAGCAAGTTCCCATAGATCAAATGGCAATAATGCATGCACATGTAAAATAAATGCATATAGTGAATGTATATACACAAGGATAAATGCATAGAAAGATAACTGAATAAGTAAGTAGAACTTAGAATACTTCACTGGCTGTCTGTTTAGCATCATCCTTGCCAGCACGACTTGGGAACCCGTTGGCAGTCTCAGTCAGGAGGGTCTCAACTGGACACAAAAGCCCTGGGCAGCTCGTCTGCTCCCAGGAGAGTTCTTGTCAAAACGCCAAGAGGTCTCCGTCTTTATACTCGTTACTAACATGGAGAGAGATTTCTAGAAGCTCCCCTTACCTCCATCTGCACTGTAGGTGCTGGCTACACTCTCTGTGTCGAGGTCACTCAATGGAGCTGGCCGGGTTCCGATGAGAGCTGAGGCAGAATACTTCACATTCTCATCCTTGGACACTGTACGCATCCCACACTGTCAGATCTAACAGCTTATCTCTCTCTCTCAGTGAAGTGAGAAACATAAACAATCTATGTGGGCCCCTAGACACAGGCAACTACCTGCTTGTGGTCATCGACGAATACTCACGGTTCCCGATAGTACGCCAGGTCTCATCAACATCAGACCGGATGATGTGAGAAGCTGCTTCTGACCAGTGAGAAGCAAGAAAATGAGTGTCCAGTAAAGCCTACAAATAATAAGTAATGGGTTTGTTGCAAGTCATTTTTAAAAGAGATATATATATATCTACACACACACAGTCTTTCTCTCTCTCTCTCTCTCTCTCTCTCCTCTCTCTCTCCTCTCCTCTCTCTCTCCTCTCTCTCCTCTCTCTCTCTCCTCTCTCTCTCTCCTCTCTCTCTCTCCTCTCTCTCTCTCCTCTCTCTCTCTCTCTCTTCCCTCTCTCTCTCTCTCTCTCTCTCTCTCACAAAACATTTCCCAAGCACTGTATAGGCAAAACTTAAAAATGACGGATGTATATGAGCAGAGCTTGAAAAATGTAGTGAACATATGGGAGGAATACCATTTGTATAAGGCTTATACAACCAATCATCGTTAACTTTCACATTTTATAAAAAGACAGGTGAAATCCTCAATTACGGGTTCATAGTTTAGGGCTCTGAGCTTACACTAGCTTGATGCTTCAAATTTCATAAATATGTAAGTCGAGGTACAGGGAAAGTTTCTGTGATATTTCCATGGTCAGAGGGAAGGATCTGAATCTTTTTCTTGTTAAGCTTAGATCATGACAGAGATGAAAATACAAGAGCCTGGTGTTTTTGAGGATTAGTAAAAAGTTAATGATAATAATTAAGACATCATCAGCATAAGGCAAGACTTTAGAGGTACCATTATATAGTATTATTGATGCTGTATTCGTGGCTTTTTCTAAGGCTAGTAGGAAAGACTTTGTTTAAAGGACATGAAGAAAAGGATTCAAGGGGAAGAACCGCTTCTGAGAGCAAAAGTAGCTGAGGATTGACCACTTTTGGTGAGTATTGCCCAAGGGGAATATTGCAGGGTTTGGATCTGTTTGATAAACTGAGCCAGGAAACCAATCCACCGCATTGTATCCCGCAGAAATATGCACTCAACTCAATAGGAGGCCTTTTCTGCATCTGTGGTGAACAGAGTCAATGGGAGTTGGATTGTTTGGGCCCAGATATTAGAGCGGTTACAAGGTTAGTGTGGAATGTGGCGTCTCCACCCAAGATAAATACAGGTGAGACAAGGGCTTCCATTACCATATGGAACTGGTTAGCTAGTAGTCTGACATATATTACACTATCCTTATTGAATAGTGATATTGGCTAGTAGGCATCTACTGCTAGCTTGAGCTTACCCTCATTCAAAAAGTTCATGATTCGAGGTAATTGCCAATAAGGGTGAATGTGGGTGCCCAGCATGAGATCTTAAATCACTTGAATTGTCAAAAGGAGAAGGCTGTTCTGTTTTTAGAGGTGACATAAAATTCACTTGGCAGAGTGTCTGTACCAGCTGCTTTAGCGAAAGGGGCAGCTGATATGACTGTTGATAGTTTGCCTAGACACCAATGGTTCCCTTGGGGGAAGCTTTAAAGCCTATGCTTCTTTGGCCTAACAAATGTACCTACATACATGTGCAAGAAAGCAATTGTTTTATTTGCTGTATAATATTTGGTCACTTATTAAAAGAAAACATTTGTTAGGTGCTCAAAAAAAAAAGCGCAGTGATAGTGAATAGTGATAGAGATGAACAATAGTGCTCTAGTGCGATTTACAGAGGCAAGAATCAACACTGTTGACTAGGTAGTAATTTCATTTTTTTTAAAGGATGCAACATTATAATACAGTTTGTAAACACTACAATGTATGTCAGTCAGCAGGTGAGGAGGCCTACGTTTCAACCCCTAGAAGTGTTTCCACAGGGTCCTTATCAGGACAATTTTGGTAGCAATCTTACATGTAAAGTAGCAAAGATAGTCAGGAATAGCCTTTCAAGAAAAGTCCCTCAAAATCAGACAACGTTGCAAATCTGTTTTACGGATCTAGAATGATTGGAAGGATTGTCATCACCTTCAAACTGCAAATACCATCTCGTATCAGTGTGATATACATGCCCTTATTGGCAGTGTGACTGAAGACACAGTCTGTGTAAAAAGTGGAGAACAACAGGCCCAGTAGAGATAAAGGAAGCATTTTCTAGTGCAAAGCATCACTTCCTCTCCATTTAAAAGTCAAAGTTATTTTTGTGGGTTAGCAGACACCCATATTCCAAATAGTTAAAGTAGTTATCCTCTAGCCTAAGGGACATAGGGAAGACTTTATCAGGCTTCCAGCAACCTAACGGAAACAGTAGAGATTTGTTCAAGTTAATTCAAAGTGTGGTATGTTTTCATAGTTGTTGAAAATAAATTTCAATCTGAGAAGAGACTTTCACCACACCCGCAGTATGTCATCTGCACAAAGCAAGACTCTTGTATGTAACAGTCTGATCTCTTGAGGACAGGCAAAGTTTGGCTCAAGGTACATAAACTTGAATTTTATTTGGCCTTTTTTGGGCAAGCATTAAGGCCTTTTATAATGAGGTAAGCTATTTTTATCTCTCTGGGAAAAAATAAGAAAATATGACTGGGTTGAAGACGAGTGTTTTTAAATCGTTCAGTTATTACTCTAGATTCTGGCTACTTTTCTGTGATCTCCCCCTCGCCACCCTCTATTGGGCTGTGCATAGCCTAATCCTCGCCCTGGATCTCATTACCAAACCTCCCTCCCCTGTGTCACTTCCTTCCCACCTCTGTATCTTCTCCCCAATAACTTGTGCCCAGTATCCTCCCTTCAATCCCTCTTAGCCTGCTTCTGAATGTTTTATCACATGTTCACATTGTATGTACAGAGCTCTAATTGACATACTTTATCAAAGTAACAAATGGCATGCCGACTAGCAGTTTTCATTTCACTTTGTCTTAAGTACCAAGGCCTGCAGACTACTAAGTAGTACAGTCAGTGTGCTGTTTATGAGAGGAATGACTGCAACTCTGGTGTCTTTTACTGGTGTTCCTCTTATCGACAGTCATAAAGTAGGTAAGTGGGTAACAACTCACACCTCCTACCAAGCACTGTTGCCAGGATAGCAAAGCAAGAGTGCAGTCTACAGTACACAGGGAGTGCTGCAGAACCCTTTCCTATAAGGCGCCCCCCATTCCAATATCTGCTTTTATTATTGTTGGTACTGTCCAGTCATTATTCTACCTTGTAAATCTATGAAAGAACCGGTGGTGGTAAAGAAATAGTTACCTGTAAATACAGGTCTCCAACAGTGACATTTTTCATACATTTACATACAACCCTACTTCCTCTCCCATTTTACAAGGTTCTACCATAGTATTTACTTTTGTCACTGTGTTTTCAAATCTTGAAGCTATGAAGCCTCTATAAGAGCCTTTTCAACCTACCACCTGGTTTTTGGGGTTCAGCTAAAGTGGTGGACGCAGAACTCTATAGCTTGAATTTGCTAAATATTTGTTAAATGTCACCAAAATTTAATATTACTATAGAGGAATTCCAAATTGATGATGGGAATAACTTAGGGATGTTAATTTATAATAGATACAAATGCTGGTATGTACCTTTTTCTTCTGAAGCAAGGTCTATAGCAGCCTCACAGCTATGTGGAGATATGCATTCTTAGGCCTTTCAGACTTTTCTCCTGACATATTGGCTAAGTTACTATACATGCCTTCTGATGGTTTGAAACTGTTTGGAGATAAAGTAGACAATACCTTATATAAACTGAGAGTCAAGAGAGATGGCTGACTTTTTCAGGTTGAAAATCTGCACCAAAGATGTTTATTATTGTGCTCCATGCAGAACATTGCCTACTGGTCCTCAGCAGAGGGAGAGATATGGGTGTGATAAATCTTTTCAAAGACAGCTACAGTAGACACAAGTGTGTAAGAGCTCATTTACATAGGAGAGCATTATACAAAAAAAGGCTCCCAGCAGATTACAAACATAAATGCACGAGTGAAGCCTGCATGAGGATGCAGTATACCAATGTGATGGTATATAACATTCTCACAAGAAAAAGAAGTGACCCATTTTCCATACCAGAGAATTTCCAATGTAGTGACCATTGGTTGATGTATATATGGCTTTCACAGTCATTTCAATGTGCTCATGCTTTGCCCATTTACTGATAAAGCAGCTAGTTCAGAAAAGATTTGAAACATTTCAGGCAGCAATGATTCTGGAATCCCCATGATGCCTATGGAGTGGATGATATGTAGATGTCCTTCCCCTCTACTGTGCAGATCTATGAAGGTTACTTGTACTTCCCTATATTTAGTCAAACTAAGGAGATCATTCATATTGGAACGGCCTCTAGCAACAAACAAGGCATCTGACAGAGTGATATTTCCAGGTTATGCTTTCTTCGATGTGGTAATGTATGTTTTTGTTGATACCAGCTAGTTTGGTACCAAGAACTTGTATATCAACAGTAGTGGGATCAGGATCATTTGGACTGTCTTTCTGGTCTTTTGTTGGGAGTATTAAATAAGGCTAAAGATGGTCTGCAAATATCCATTGTGAACAGTTACTTCATGTGATTGTCTGATTTATATGAGAAAATAGAAGAAACATTTTTTGGGGAGACTTCAGCTGTTTCTGAGTGTTTAAAGAACCTGGTGAATTAATATTCACGAGTTCCTTAAAAAACAGTGTAATAGGATTTTAACTGGTTTTGGCTTCATTGATGTGATGGCCGTGACATGAAGTATTTAACTCTGAAGATGTGTTCTTCTGGTGACATTTTCTACAACAATTATGGTGGGTTGATTCAGGCATTGTTAGCTGATTTGCCATTATGTGTACCTGAGTTTGTGACTAATTTTCACAAAATCATTGTTTGCATCTGACCGTTTCTAAAAACGTCCGGAAAATATCATTCATTACACATTCTACTGGAGGAAGCATAACTAAAATAACATTTTGAAAGGTTGTGTTACCAAAACAAAAATTTGGTAAGAGGATCACTTAGCCTGTTCTGCATTAGTTTGTGAAACCATACTTCCTAGATTTAGATATTGCTTTAGAGGCTTCCTTTGGAGGATTTGTGATTCAATACAGTGTGCTTCTTTGTGCTATTCTAGGTCACGCCACCTACAATAGAATAACTAAGGAATATTTCACACACAGGGAATGTACAAAGAGACTCAGAAGAAAAGGTTACATACTTTAAGTATTATTGTTTCTGAGGTATACTCTGTACCCCTTCTACACCCTTCCTAAAATAGTTTCTTGGACATTCTGTATAACTATGTGGTTGGAAATATGTAGAAACGGATGGTATTAGGCTAAGATTTCTACCATAGTGTTTTGGTGCATCACATCACTTGCACAATATCCTGTGATCTAACCGCCGCTCCTTAGTGTGTAGAAATCAAGCAAAAAAGCTTCAAACATAAATAGCAAGGAAGTGAGCATCAGTGCTAATGATACTCAATATATGTATCTTTGTATTCTCTACAATGCTATATGAACATTAAGCTATAAATCCACCTACATAGTCCTAGGTTTTTTTAAACAATTTCCTTAAAAAAGAAAGTGCTTGTATAGGTTTAGAAGAAACATACTGAGGAAATGCATTTTATGGTAGTCAATCAATTTACTTGCTGCATATTAATTTGCGAATCTCCAAAATATTGTAAGAATCATTGAATGTAAGGGAATCTGTTAATGTGTTCTTTACATTTATTTTAATTGCGCATTTTTGTTTTTTTGTAGATGGCCTATCAAAGGGGTAACTATAAAGTTGTCAAGAAAGCATTCTCAGTGTTGTGGGATTATTTTGTCTCAACCTCCATAAAAACATCCCTTGAAGATGCAGTTGACAATGCAAACAACATATTCAGTTTCTCTAATCAGAGGTACTTTGGAAACCTATTTTAACAAAACCCATTTGTTGAGTTTTTGGTATTACACTTCAAGAGGTAAAGCATGTGCAAAGTCTGTTGATCTTCCTTCACAAGTTTTCTTCTCTCGTGTTATTGAATTATAACACTAGTTTACAGTCTATGGAGGGTGAAAGGTAATAGCAAATAAATGGGTGAAGGGCTGAGGTGAAGGGATTTCATGTAGCTGTTTCATGAATATTCATTTTGCGGGTCATGGCTTTATGATTCTTTGCACATGACTGGGTGTATGGGGATGTAACCTTTCACTTGATCCTAAACTCACCAGAAGCCATTTGCCCCTGGCATACATGCTGCCTCTGGACCCATGGCAGTCAGAACACCATCATTATTCTTCCAAGAGGCATCAGGTATATAGATGAGTCCAAGTGACAAGGGCACTTTGTTTCCAGTCTTAGACCTCTTTTTATTTATTTTTGTATGTGTAGTTCTGGTACTTTTTAACTGTCTAATACACCTGATAACTATTGATCCTCAAAAGAAGTCCTAGAATAGATTACCTGGTGTCCAGAAGATAAGAGGTTTTATGGTAACTTCCACACAGGACTGAAGGATGCATCCAGAGGTCGCTGGAAGACTGATGTCTGCTTCTCTAGTCATACATGGGCAAAATACCTTGCACCAAGCCTTCATGTAAGCCAGGATAATATTGATGATAAGCTATCTAAATAAACTAAGTTAAAGTGCTTTATACTATGATATGTATGTAAATCGTAGGTCAACATTTTAGATCCTAGCAGCATTGATTCCACCTTTTTTCTTTGAGGATAAGAAACTATGCACCTTTGAGTTGACTAATAGTGTCACCTGTTACTTACAGAGCTACAAATTAGAAGCAGTATGCTGTAACAAGCACTTTTGTTTCTGATAATATGTCTCATTAAGGTTTGTTAAAAGGAACTGAAATAAGTGTTTCTTATCACTTGCATTTTGCATTGTTTATTTTCAAATCATTATTATATGCTCTCGAAAGTACTAACCCCTTAAAGTAGTTGACTGTGTGGCTATTACTAATGTTGAGAGAATTAAAAGTTATTGATGCCTTCTCTTTTGTACCTTCCAACGCCAGTCTTTTATCTGGATAATGTCAACCCTGGAACAAATGAAAATGCCCTTTCATCAGAAGTGAATCCTTTGCTTTACACATTATTTTCCTACCTGTTTTCTATAGGTCTCCCTGGGGATAAAATGGCAAGTCTCTACTTTGGAATTTACCATGAATTATCAGATTTTTAACAAACTGAACTTTTGGTTTCTTGAAATTAATAAAGCTTTGTCTTCACTCTACTCAAACTATAGATTTCTTCAGCTGGGGAACCTTACAAGTATGTTTTGTGTCCTCTGATGGGAAACCATTTAATAAAATCCTTCCCTCGAAAGTCCTGATTTCCCCAAAAGCCAAGAACTAAATAAAATAGGAGGCTAGCCAGACGTCCCTGTCACCAGCCATGACTTTTTAACCTATAAAAGCTGCCACAATTTGAGTAGAGGATAAACAGCGCCAACTTTCCATTATGGAGCACGTTTTCTCAATGTCCTCTGTTTTTTAAAGGGATTTTTGCAGCAGAGGTGTTGTGTACTGTTAAACCTAGTATTGTTTGCTGTCTAAAAGGAAGCTCATCATGTTTGCAAGCAACACTGGCCACACTAATTCCAGGTGTAGTAGAGTTAGTCCTAAAGGGTGAAAGCAGATCATTTGATGATCAGCTCTTCCTCATGGTCAGGAAGAACAGCTTGCTATTTATGGGTTCTGCATCTCGGTCAATGAAGCTTCAAGAGTCATCATAAAAAGCATTGCAGTAATGACTGGTTTGGCAGATTCCATTTTCCCTCATCTGGACAAATGGCTAGAAAAGATACCTTTCAGAGATTAATTGTTAAAGGAACTTTAAACAACCCTGGTGGATTAGAGCCACAACTTTGCTATCTTGCTGATGGATGAGTATTTGTTTGTGATGAATTTCACCTCACCTTCGGCTGCCTCCAACTTGGCAGAACTCCTCAACAATCTCTCCCAATACTTCAGCAACAAAATCACTGTCATTTACAGCAACTTCAAGCCGCAACCGGACCCGCTAGACCTCGTCAAAGCAAACCTGACGGACCTCGCTAAACTCCAACAGATCTTAACCAAAGAACCAATGCTAACCACTTTGCCCATCATTACCCCAGAAGAAACCAACGCTACCATGAAGTCCATATACTCAGGGGCTCCATAGGACCTGTGGCCCCACAATACCTTCTTCATAGGACTGCAAACCATCAGTGCCATACTCACACACATGTTGAATGCCTCCACTTCTTCTGCGACCTTCCCAGATTCTTGGAAACATGCAATTGTTCAAAAAACCTTCCGCTGACCCTTCAACGCTTGCCAAATACAGAACAGTCTCAGTGCCACCATTCCTGGCCAAGGTATTCTAGAAAATCATCAACAGACACCTCACCAAATACCTCAATGACCACAAACTCCTCGACACTACTCAGTCTGGTTTCAGAGCATACCACAGTATGGTATGGAAACTGCCCTCATCGTTGCTAAAGATGACATCTGGATGACTCTGCACTGAGGAGACAGAGTGGCGTTCATTCTCCTGGACCTCTCTGCAGCACCTGACTTGGTCTCCTGCCCCATCGTCATCCAGCGCATACATGTCATTGGAATCACCTAGTCAGTCAGCTTGGCACTGTATTTCTCGGACACTTGCAACCTCATCTGTGGAGTTCTTCAAGGATCTTCCCTGAACCCAACCCTCTTCAAGGCATACGTGATCCCTCTAGCCAGCATCATCTGCACACACATCAACATCCCCTCCAAAGCCGATAACAGACAACTCATTCTCTTATTCATGGACAAGATGTCCAGTACCTGGATCAAGGTCAAAACCTGAATGACTCAAATCACCCACTGGAGGAAGACTAACTGTCTAAAGCTGAACACTAACAATACCAACATTTTTATCTTTGGGAACAGCATGTCAGCGTGCGACTCCATCTGGTGGCCAACAGAGCTTGGCCCGACTCCCATCCCCCTACATCCACGTCAAGAACCTCAGGATCATGATCAACAGCAAACTTGGCATGACTGCCCAAGTCCAAACCGTCACTGCCTCATGCTTCCATAACCTGAAGTTGCTGAGGATATACTGGCCCAGCATACCTCAACAATCACATTGGTTTTCGCAAACCTTCCAGACACCTCTGCTCATCCGGACTCCTACGTGCACACATCCCATGCATACGGTAAACCAGATCCAGCGGTTGAGCCTTCTCCTACTTCTCTTCTAAAGCGTGGACCGACCTGTCACTACACTACTACTAAGAGCCTCGTCCTCACTTCTTGAACAACACAAGAAGCTGAAGACCTGGCATTTTGGGTAGTTCCACTAGGTCCTAGGTTTGTCTAGACTCTCTTCTGATCAGCGCCAGGATACCCTCCTGGGTGATAGTGCGCTCTAAAAGATAACATAACATGACATAACATACATAACAGATTTTTGGTGTTATGGCTGCGCCTCATATGCACTGTTTGGAAGTTCACTTTGACAAAGGCTTTCTCTCCTGCAGTCAGCGATACACTTTTGTGATACGGCATATGGGTCAGTGGGAAATAAAAGAATAGGAAGCATTATAATAAATAGATGACTTTTTAAATGGTACTAGGAAGCAATGACAGCGGGTTCTTGAAATGGAGTAATGTATTACTAGGATTGTGGATGTAATACTACAATTCAATATGGGAATATTGAAGCCTGATTGGTTGAGTAAGATAACTTTATTCTAATCAATGAAAAAATCAGTGCATAATAAGGGCCCTATTTAGAGTTTTGTGGACTGGATACTTCATCACTAACAGAGCTGCTCTCCCTTCCGCAATATTACAGTGGCACTTGTAATATGGCGCACAGGAGATCCATCACGTTTGTAACGGAGTAATTTGTCCGCCAAACTCTAAAACAGGCACAAAGTCCTTTCACTTGACAAGATTGTGGAGGCATGGTTAGACTGTTTTAGTCAAAAAAAGAAAGCAGCACGTAGAACAGTGCATAGTTACAAAATGTTATGGTCTACATGTTACCGTAATTCAGGAACTGGGTTTGCATATTTAACAGTAAACTCATAATTTACACTTCCTAAGCCTTTATTTTGTTTTTCTTTCTGCGCAGGATGTCCATGGATGCTGTGTCACATGCCTCTCCTGTTCTTCTGCAACTCTTTCTAAGGAGTATTTTTATTGCTAATGATGTCAGTGTAAAAGAAGGTGCACTCTTTTGTGACCGTCTGTGTACAAACGGGAGTCTATACAAGTGGCAAGTATGTGAATAGTTTCATGTCTATCCTACCTCATACTATTGTGATTGGAATTATGAATATGACATGGCTGTATGTACTGTAAAATCCTTTACTATGATGATGCTTTATAAAATTGGACGTTAACGTCTTAATCTAGAAGCTAAAACGAATTATTCTCAACATGGGAATACTGTTTTGGAAAAATATAAGTAAGTACTTGCCAAGCTTTTTCCCTATCTCCTTGCAGGCACAAGGATACCCAAACATCATTAGTGGTGAGAGTGCATTCAACCCATATGAACCGGTACAATAGTTACTCTAATGTTATTGAAAATAGGCCTCTTAACCTTCTTGACTCTTAAAGTAGATGTAGACTTGCACTCAAGGCTGCACTCAAAGGTGAGGGAGAGGGTTATGTTGGGGTACAATACAACACAATTAATATAGCTGCAATAAAAATGTGAATGTCCAAGCTGGGTTTTAGGTTGTATTAATATCAACGAAATCTATAAATATATTTAAAGTATAAAAAAAAATATTAAATGGTGAAAAGCACACAATGTGCAGTACACGTAAGAGACGATAATGCAACACAATACAAATAATAAAAACAGTATCAGGGACTATGAACAATTTATACTGTCGGCAATAACGAAATAATTGCTAAAACCTGGACGCTCCTGGAAATGGAAAAACGCCACAAAACACCAATGTAGTTTCTCTAACAATTAAGTGGGTTGAAACAAGGTTTTAAACCTCCATTTCTTAAGTTTGCGACACAGTCATGAACACATCACAGTAAAATGGAGCATTGCAATCCTCCAGGCCAAAACTGGGTTACTTTGTTACTGTTTGCAAAACTTTAATGTTCTTGATCCAGGTATTCAGAAACACAGATAAGAGGTTAAAAGAAGTGAAACACAGTTACAATTGAAATAAAATTCAACTGTGACCTCCAAGTGAAAGGAAAAATGTCTCAGGGATTAGCAAAATCAGGTACAGGTTCCTTGGGTTTAAGCCTGCCTCACAGTTTAGGATTAAACTTGGTGTCAACCCCTTACTTTCTAGAATACCCGGAGGCTCTGGGATACCAACTCCTATACTTAGCAGGGCCACCTTGTTGATAAAGTGGGGACGGCTGTAGTCTGGCACATGAACAATGATATGCATGCTCAGACAATGTCCAATGCTCACATTGGACATTACAGACCTTTTATGATCCACCTTCCACATATCCAACTGTGTAATGGACTTCTTCTTAAAGAGCAGGTCAAATGAAGAGCAAAACAACAGAGGGTAGTGCAGTGAAGGAGTGCTCTTGTCCGGCAGATTTGCCACTCAAGTTACCCACACTATTAACTAATATTTTGATGTAGCCTTCCTCACTTCTCTTTTGTGCCGTTCAGTGGTCCTTTAGGCACTGAGCACTTGTTCCTGGACACCTTGAGCTGGCTCGGGGCTCCTAGGTAAATAACATCAACAGGGGCAGGCCAGGAGAACCTGCAAGGTTTTAAGACTTGGTCGTAGCAAGGAGAAAATGGGCAGCACTATGCTCTATGATCTAGAAGTTTCCACAACAGCAGGGTCCATCTACATCTGAGTCCAGAAGGGTGTTCAATATATTAACCCCTTCGGTGCCACGCCCTTTCCCCCTCCTGTGCCGGGCGTTTCCTTAGTGGGCAGGTTTCATGACGAGATAGTCTCGTCATGGGCACAGCGCGACCGTGCTCCATGACGAGACTATCTCGTCATGGGCACAGAAGAGGTTAAAAGATAGCACCAGTTAATATTTCCATGTCCAGGCAGTTGGGCAGGAGCTTGTTGCCTGCCAGTCTCTGCATTCCTTAAAATCCAAAAGCTAACCTGGTTGGAGAAGAGTTTTCATTCTCAGAGGGGTTCTCCTAACAATATGCACTGTGGAGGCCACTGCATATGTGCATCTGTCCAGTTACACCTATAGGGACTTTCTCCATCTTTCATTGCCATTTTCAAATGTGTAAAGATGTTGTCTATCAGCTAATGGTAAGCTTAACTAAGGGTAACCCTAACTCCAGATGCATAACTAGCGATGGTGAACTTGCATACATTCTGATGTACACAATCACTATTGCAAAACATACGCACATAATAATTTCAAACCTTTCAAATTGACAAAAAATATAAACACAAAGGTGCTCCCATCTGTCTTAAGTCACTGGACTTCACAGATGGTGGCGTTTACACATCACCTCTGGGTGCAGCTACTGCACCCCAAAATCCATAGACGCAGTCACAAGCCTGGACCTGTGCAGAGGGGGTTTGGGCTGCTACAGTGTGACATTACTGTGTGGGGAGCCCACATGGAAGATCTCCCCATCTCAGAGCACACCAAGGTTCTGCAGTTTGAGGGGTTTCTTTTCTCAGGATCAGGGGAACCATTAACCATTGCCAAAACTAAAAAAAGAGGGGAAATAGCAGGACAAGTGGTCAGTAGCCTTTACCCTTATTATTCTGAACAAATCAACATGCAAAAAGGTAGAGAGTGGTGTTAGGAATAGGAGATACGAGTTATTTTCCTTTTAAGGCTTTACTTGAATGTTATAAATGAAAATCAAAATTTAAATCTGTATGCAAATAGTAAGTCTGATCAATAGTTAACTTGTGCCCACAAGCACTTACTTGATGGGACTAGGACTCTTTCAGTCCTGCTCAAGAGTAATGGTCCATTAAAAAAAAAAATCCTTTGTGGCCTTTCTCATTAGGACTGCCTCTCCTTCCATGCCTACCCAAACCAGCTTTTGATGGCATTCTACACTTGTGACATTGCTCGTGGTAACCTAACATTATCCAGTATTGGGGTATCTTTCATAGATTCACATGCCTGAATCATTCCCATCGTCGAGATGGAAGTCACACGGTAACATTCAAGCAGTATTTAAATAATACTATAGGCTAATACCATAATGGCCCTGAGCCATGTTTTACATAGCTTATCTATGTCCTTTAAAAAAAAGAAAAAAGACTAAATGTTGAATGCAGTCAATAAGCTGCTAGCATCCTCTAGCACTCCCCTAGCAGAGGCAGTTTCCTTCATATTTTCACCGCACGTCGCGTGTGGAGGGAGTCTCCCTGATTTCTACTCAGTTTCTTTCTGGAAGTTTCCTGATGGTTGATCTTTTCAACATGTCAGATAAGAAAGGCCTCTTCTGCCCATGTAAGACCTGTGGCAGGAAGTGAGTCCATGTGGATTATCCACATAAAGACTGATTTTACTGCCTCCATCCTTCTCCTGAGGTAAGACAATGCAAGATCTGTTGAACCTTTCCAGCTAAAATTCTGAGGGATCGAGAGGGGAGGCTGCTTTTGTGGCTCCAATCCAACAAACAACAAAAGTCTTCTGAAGAAGACAGTGATGGCTCATCCAGACTGCACAAAAGATCCAGGTCTCAAGATGATACCCATGGTGAGGGCGGGAAACACCTCAAACCCTCCCAGGAGAGCAAAGGCCATAGAAGGGAGAAACACCATAAAGTCTCCTCAGAGCCTACAACATCCGCCCCACCTCTCCAGTGAGAAAGGAAAGGGACGTCCTAGAGCTTCATCCACAGACTCTATAAGGAAAAAAGACAAAAAATCATTGTGGACGACGACAACTCCTGTACCACAGTCACGTCGTACGCTCCCACGTCGATGGCTATTTCAGGATCCATACCGTCGACGAGAATATCACCGTCGACATCTATCCCGTCAACGTCCTCATCGACAAAGACTTTGTCAATAAAGAAGGCGCTGTAGACAAGCGCCCCATCAACGACCATCCTGTCGAAGTGTACCCTGTTGGCGACCCTGTCGTCAGCGAGCCAACCAACGACACCATGGACGATGACATCGTTGACGGTGATACTAGCAACCGTCGACAACGAATATTCCCTCTTCAGGGTTGTTGGCACTGTCAATGCCACCGTCGACGACTGTCAATATTACCAGAGTAACCAAGACCTTTCTCCACCTGGATGTTTCATCCTTCACAAAGATCTCCCTGTTGCCTCACATGCACTTATTAGGCTTCCAACAGCCCGAAGATGAGGAGGGGAATGATGATTGGGTATATGGAGTGGAACATAGCCCGTCTGAGTTGCATGTGAAATGTCAGGACGAGGAGGACGATTATGAGGACGAGCAACAACAGCAATGTTACCAGCCATATCTGGTTCTTCCATGCCATTTTTAACCTTATGGCTATCCCCCTGAACCTCGTCCTAGGGAAATGGCGCATTTACCACCGTCTTTAATCCACTACCTTCAAGCCATATTGGGGGACTATAGGCAGAGATTTCCTCCACAGGGTATCCAGATTAAGCCACCGCCACATGAGCCACAGCTCCCAGCAACTCCAGCCTTATCCCGACCAGCAACACCTACGGTACTGCACCCTCCAAGACAGGCGCCTGAAGAAGAAAACCCCTCTTCTTCAGAGGACGAGAGAAAAGGAGAGATCCCAGAACCACATCCACTGGTGGATCCCTGGGATGACTACACCCTCTCCTCCGGCACATCACCCAGTGGACTCACCTCCAGAAGACATCGGGGGGGGGTTTCACAACTTGATGGAGAGAGCGTCCAACAGGTTCCATCTCCCCAAGGCTGTTAAGCATACAGATTGCTTTCTGTATGATTTTAAGGAGGAAGCCAGGAAATCTATTTGCATGATCCCTGGCAGCAGGGAGTAAAAATAATGAAAATGTCGGCCACAATAACACCAGTGCTCTCTCAAATAGACAAGAAATACATGGCCTGGTGGGTCACACTAAGCTGGATTCTGTCATTTCATAGGCGGCGCAGAGGAGATCAAAAAATCCGGCTATCCCAGTCTCGACTTCTCCAGACACATATCCTCATTAATCAAAAACACCGAAAATTCCTCAGGTTTACGGTAGCTGGTACCCACTCCCAATTCAAGGTTCTTTCCTTTCGGCCTCAAGCCCACACTCAGAATATTTACAAAATGCCTCACTCCCGTGGCCGGGGCCCTATGTTCTCAAGGGCACCAAGTATTCCCTTACTTGGACGATAGGCTACTGAAGGCACCAACTGCAGATCAAGTGACCATAACCACGGATGCTTGTCTCCAGCTATTCAACAGACTAGGGATGACAGTGCACATCAAAAAGTCTTCATTTCTTCCCAGTCAAATAACACCATTTCTTTGAGCCAGGTTGGACACGATCCAATGCAAGGCCTTCTTATAGAGCGAGCGACAGGCACATCTACAGCAGCTTGCTATTACTATCTCAAGAAGAAAGTCCATTTCAGTGAGAGGGTACAAATTGCTAGGTCTAGGTCTCTCGGTTCTCAGGTCACTTTTTGGCTGAAAATGTTTTAACTTCCAAGGTTTGGATTTAGGCTATCTGGGCATCTTTAACACCACTTCCAATGGTCCAGGACTGGAGGGGCACCACTTGGAGGGTCAGGACTCACTCAGGATGTGTACAGGTGCAAGATGGTGGAGCCTTTTCTGTCCCTGATGCTCCGATCAGGAGACCAGCCAACTAGCCCTTAGTTTTTCCCACCACAGAAGTTTCTGGAATTCCTTGTCTCCCTGCCTTGATTCCAGGATATATGGAGTCACAAAAGGCTATTTTGAAGTTTTGTGTATGCTGAGGCAGCGTTTCTGAAGTGTAAGTGGGGCTGTGCAAAGCTCCAACCCCCCCATCCTGCTAACAGCCAGTACCCCTATTGCGTGTCGGGCTGGGAGTAATACACGAAGGCCAACTTCCAACTACATCTAATCATGTTACCCAGGAACAGGCTGCAGCCACCAAATAGTTATGACAGGAACATGCCAACTTTCTAAAAGTATCATTTTCAGAGTTGTGACTTAATTCAACTTTACCACTAAAGAGGATTTTAGATTATAATTCCTTAGACAACAAACTTGATATTTCTCCCAGCTCCCAAACAAAAGTTATCACTTATTAAATGTAATAAAGTAACTCAACGTTATTGTATGGAAGAAGTGGGCCTCATGGTAGTGAAAAGCTAATTTGGGAGTTTTTCACTACCAGGGCATGTCAAACTTAAAAGAACATGTCCAACTTTTTAAATACAATGCACCCTGCCCTCTGGGCTACTTTAGGGGTGACTTATATGTAATTTAAAGGGAGTTTTTGGCCTGGTAGGGGGTTTATTTTTCCAAATCAAAATTGCAGTTTAAAACTACTAACAGGCTGCAATGGCAGTCCTGAAACCTGTTGTAAGGCGCTACATAAGTGGGTGACACCACAGATGCTGCATGCCTACTCGTAGCATTTAATTTACCGGCCCTGGGCATATGTTATACCACTTTACTATAGACTTATGAGTAAATTAAATAGGCTAATAGGTGTAAGGCTGTTTTACCATATTTTAGGGATTGAGCACAAGGTCTTTAGCAGTCGTTAGCTGTGATAAGGTGCACAGAGTCCTAAGGCCAACAAAAGCAAAGTCAGCAAGAAAGGAGGGGTTAAGACAAAATGTTTTAGGGAAGCCCACCCTAATACTGACAGGTCTAAAATACTCCATCTTTGGTGCCTCACCGAGTCCATCTAGTGTGTCTTCAGGCCCCAAGGATTTAAAGTGGCCACCAGGCGAGTTACCACCAACTGATCCATCTATGGCACTGGCTGTGCTACTCAATCTCAATTTGAGTCTGACCCCTTTCTTGGGCTCGGTGCCACCGACTCTGGCCCCCGGTGCAAAGTCTGGCATTGCAGCCGACCCTACAGACCTTCACATGATGATGATGAAGATGATGACAGTAATGATTACATTTATCCTTACAACGTTGCAAACCTCTTTGATGACCTTCAGGATGCTAGCGGCCTGGATAACTATTCAGACATTAGTCTCAACTCTTCATTCCCAGTCATGGCAAAAGAGGAGTCCACGTTCTTTGCTACACTAATTCGGGGAATGGTGAAGGTACTAGATCTCACTTTACCTATGGTGGAGGTAAAAGTGAACGTTGCCACTTAAGTCCTCAAACAATGACAATGTAGCCAAGATCCTCTCTTGCCTTTCAATGAGGACCTGCTAGAGGGTAACTGGGCAAAGCCTTTATCTTGTTCCCTGGTTACTTGGCAAGTGGCAGGCAACATGGCAGGTAAAGTGAATGGAGACATTTGCTTAGCTTGTGTTCTCCTCTAGCAGACTTGCCCTCTGGACTGTAAACATTTCTTATCTACTGAGGGAGATATTTGCATGTGCTGTGGGACAGAGTGGCAGACATCTTGCCAGTTGTCCGACATAATATACCACCAACCCTGCAGTGCCCAATTACGGATGGCCAAGAAGCAGCAAAATACTCCATCCTCATAACCAACTGTCTAGGTAGGGCAGTCGAGACCAGCGTGGTGCATCTTCGTGGGACCACTGCCTGCTCTGAAAAAACATTTTCGCTACCATTCCCAAAGGGTAAGAGGTCCCTTGGGGATCCCTTCCCATTTGCAAATGGGTTACCAATGCAAATGTTCTGCGACTACATTTTGGCCGCAAAACATACTGCTGCGATTGGTTCTGAGGAAGGGACGCCCTAAACACGCCCCTTCCTAATACTGTATCTGTTTGTATTCGCAATTCCAAATTGCAATTCGATAACATGTTACTGAATCGCAATTTGGAATTCAAGCATAGCAAAATGTGGGGATGCCTGAATGCCGCTCCTCAGCTATGTGGCAGTTACTACAGGAGGATTCAAACCACAACTGAGCTACCCACCCACATCTTGCACATGCAAAGCTTCCCTCATCCTGGGTAAACACTAGACCGCATAATATTGAGAGCAGTCACGTTAGGTTTACTTAACTAGTGATTTAAAGGTGAACCTAAGATTCGAAAACTGCTGGGAGCAAATCACAGAGCTGCCAGAAAAGACGGGAGAATACCGGCCACGTTGCACAGAGATGAAAGGCAAACACACTCACTCCTACCAAAATCTCTAATACCAGTGAAGGCACAAGAAGCTTGACAAGGTACTGACGCTGAGGTGAGCCGACACCGAGAGACGCCAAGAGAAGTTAAGGGAGAGGCGAGAGAGCAGGGCCAGTGCCGCTGCACCCGCTGACCTCTGAGGGGCAGGGACGCGCTAAGCCGGTACGTGCCAAGTTCCTGAAGGTCCTGGCCTGCTGCTAGAGCCCTTCCCCGCAGTCACGAGTGAGTGCTGAGCTACTGCCAGCCACCACCCCTCCCCTCGCAGTTACGATTGCAGGAGCCATAGTCGGCTCCCGTTGAGAGCGAGCCCCAGGCACTAGCGGAGGCGGCCCAGCCAGGCCCAGGTGCAGCCTGGTGTGCCCCACTCATTATCAAGTCTACGGGAAGGCGGAGGATAGCAGACAGTGAAGGGAGGGACAGGGACCCAAGATGGCTTAGAAGGCGGCAGCGACCGGCAGCATGAGGAGACTTTGACTCACCCACCTCATCCCACCCTGCCTCTGGTAAGGCCCACAAAATTTGGTAAGACCTGTGTCTCCCTGATCCAGAGCCTGAGTCTGGGCTGCTGGCTCCACTGGTCACATTCCCTGCTCTGCCACTCATCGGTCCCACTCGGTGTCTGTGTATCGAACCGAGCTGCCGGTAACCGGAAACCCCGGCCGAGGAACCACCCGAGTGTAGCACTAGAGCAGGGACCGGGGGGGGGGGGTAATTACATCATGCAGGCTGGAGTGAGGCAATTGGAGGGCAGGCTCACACAGCTCTCAGCCAGACTGAGCAACAGGATGCCCCTGGGGCAGGAGCAGGCAAGCGGCGTAGTCCAGTGGCAGACACAAGCGTGAGCCCCCGAGCCTTTGCAAGGGGGTGTCTGGAGAGTTCTGCCTGCCGCACTTTGGGCATGATACAGTAGAATTAGCAACACCAACTAGATCACTTTCACCAGTGGTAGGTGCCTACCCATGACCCACAGCCTACTGCTGGTCCCTCTGACCTGCCTGAACCAGGCGACGTCAGGTCGCGACCTATCAGCTAGGAGGCTAAGACTATCAATTCCGCAACTGGACTTCTCCATCAGCTAAGGCCACCTCTTGGGACTTAGAACCCCCTCAACAGCCTTTACGCACGCAGGCACTCGCCAAAAGGTGTCACTGCTGCATTGACAAAGAAAGGCACACGCCATGCTGCAGTAAGGCCAAAGTAGAAACCAAAATCTACACAGCAGGATACACCAGTACACACAGATATAAATAGAGACAGTAGCAGCTCATACAAACAACTCAAGATGTATGACCTGTGGAGTTGGGTACGAATCCGGAAGCCTACCCCCACAGAGAGCAGTGCAGAGCCTGACAACACAAGCCAGCATGACCAGGACCTCCAAGGCACAAAGAAAGACGCCTTCTTTACCAAAAGAGATCAAACTCCACACCCAGCCAAAGGCATGGGCATCATCTTTGGGACAGGCCCAGCTCCCGGATTCTTGGCAATAGAAACACCCCACCCAACCATCACACGATCAGCACCCAGCCGCTCCAAGGAAACAAGTCACTTTTGGGAAAAGAAAAGGACCCATACCTGCAACAACTTGGGAGAGCTTAGAGCTCCAATTATTGAGCCTTCTATAACACCACCCGACTCTATAGTCATCTCCCAAGTGACACCGGACAGCAATACAAGCCCACTCGACACTCCAAAAAACATTCCTGATGCTTCGGGCTCACAAAGAAAAGTTGCAAAGGCAGAGCCGAACCCAGACTCAAACACACATAAATGCATTGAGGGATTATGTATCATCTTTGACTCCCATTTCGAGCCAGAATTAAGCCACTCACTGCAGAATGTCACCCTCACTATTACCGTTTGAGCTCTCATGTGCGCAAGACAATCTGCTAAGGTTGGTCAGCACCTCCATGACGGCAGCCATAAATGCCCTAAAATGGCAATCAGAGAAACTTGAAATACATATGGAAACTCTTCAAGTAATGGCACTCACAATGGCTGACATAGCCAGGAAAGTAGATTAGATTGTTGAAGTCAGCAGCAGCGTGACCCCCCCCCCCCCTCCATCGGAGTGCCGGTGCCTGGAGATAGTGGACAAACTGGCATCGCTTCCACCGGTACTCACCTCGCTGGTAGAGGAGCTAAAACTCAAAATGAAAACCTGTCCAGGTCCCCAGAACCCGGCCAATGGCCCAAAGGAATTTATTGAACTAAGTTGGGATGCAGACCTCTCAACCAGCCAAACTTTCCAGCAGATAAAAGACGATGCAATCCTGCCACTACATTCTGTTTCAACAGCAATCAAACAGAGGATCCTGAGGTCAACAACTTGGGGGCGACTAGGACGCAGGGTGTCCCCCAAATAGCACCACCAATGACACTAAGAGAGAAGAAACGTCTCAAAAAACAATAGTCGACCAGCTCTTGAAGCAGCGCTGCTGTCAATGTCACCGTGACAGCAGAACGTAAAGACGGGCGCCTATTGGAACAGCTGCAAATGCCTCGGCTTGGATAGGTCACCTGACCTCTCAAAAGCAAAGTTAGTTACGACTAGACAGGAAGATCAACAGGCAAAACCAACCCGAGACGTGGTTTATATTACGCCCAATAGGCCGCCAAAATAGGAGGCCATCTCAAGAGTCAGTGGCCTCATATAATGAGGATTGCATCCTGATTACCTGGGCAGGCTCTCTCAACTGCGGTCAAGGCAGCCATTCAGCACCTGACTCATTTGGGCACACGGGAGTGATCAGTGCCTGTTGGACATAATTATATTCTGTCTGTAATTTAATCAGGGATTCCTTCTCTTTAATCTCCCAGCATAGCAGCCGGAGGTAGGCTTTTGGAACTTTCTTTTGCAACGGAGGCGACGGGCCCCGTTTGTTGACACAATGTCACTAAATTTATTTGTTTGACTCCTCAACGCCTGATGCTGTAGAACTCGTCGGAAGCACAATGTGCGCCTCCACTTTATATTTTTTACAAAGAAGACCTGCCAAGCGAGGCTTCTCAATTTGAGGAACACAAAAAGAACTATGGATGGACAGAATGCAGAACAATGTCATACATTCACCCCAGTACAGAGATCTGGGCCTAAATCCATCGTAATTTTGCTCACCATGCCATTCCAGTTTGGACCCAGCCATATGCAAATCAGTCTTGACCCTGTGCCCAATGGGAACAGTCCAACCCGAACTGCCAGGCCAGGTCCTCCCTGTCCTGGAAACAAGCATTCTAGGACCGGTTTCGGGGTTTCACCCCTCTTTAACCAGGATAGCTTGATTCCAGTGGCATGGAGAGCACAGGACTCACGTCTGAGCATACCGGTCCCACTCGGGTGACAAATGCAAAAAGAACTATGGATGGACAGAATGCAGAACAATGTCATACATTCACCCCAGTACAGAGATATGGGCCTAAATCCATCGTTTTTTTGCTCACCATGCCATTCCAGTTTGGACCCAGCCATATACAAATCAGTCTTGACCCTGTGCCCAGTGGGAACAGCCCAGCCCGAACTGCCAGGCCAGGTCTGCACTGGAAACAAGCATCCTAGGACTGGTTTCGGGGTTTCACCCCTCCTCAGCCAGGATAGCTTGATTCCAGTGGCATGGAGAGCACGGGACAATTTGAGGAACACGACATCACACAATTTGGTCCTTAGTCCTGATGAAGACTCTGTAGCCATGGTTACCAATTTCACACTTCGTTAAGGGGTCGAAACATCGACGTGTATGAAAATTAAACTTGAGATCCATCGATTAAGTTTTTATGTTTAAGCTAGGACGGTCGCACAATTATGTTGTATGTAAACAATTTTTGTTGATTCAGTTGTATTGTGATTTATGTGTATAATTGTTTGTATTTCACGTACAGTAATTTCACAGTGTTTTTCTGTGTAATAACCTCTGAATAGTCCTTTGTGTGTTTATATTTCATGCCTTTTATAATTTAATATATATGAATTATTCACATTTCAATATTTGGTAGTGGTTTGTTTCATATCTACTTGATGAGTTTGGAGAATCAATTTGGTTTCTTTTTCATTAAATGAGAATTCCCCGCCGTGGGTATTAAATAAGAAAGTTTTTTTGATAAACTACAACCTAGAATCCGCGCAATTTATATCAACAATGTCTGAGCCAGGAATAGTCCATCTACCCACTTATAACAACCAAACAACCATCACCTACATCATATTGAGCCAGCAATTGGGCAAAATCATGCTTAGTTATGATGTGCTCCTACGGAGTGAAAGTGACCACGCAGCACTTTTGCTCCGCCAAAAGCTCACATCAAGAACATGTGGTACAACAAACAATGGTCCTGAACCTATATTTCAATTGAATCAATCAAGGATTTTGATTTAACATATTATATAGTAAAACAATCAACATAAAAAGTGCAACAAACAACCATAATCTGGATCACCATATATTTATTTAAAGCAATTAGGTGAAAACCAGACAGTACATAATACAAATAGCAATTTGAGAAAGGTTGCTCCAGAGGGAGATGTGCAGTGAAACAGAGTGCTCAAGAGTGACGTGATGAAGAGAGATACTTCAACAGAAATATATAAAAGGTTCAATATGTCAAGGCAAAAAAAAGGGGGAACGGTTGTAAATCACCGTCCTTGGGTAACCTGGCCCAATTATATTCACACAAGATTGTTATATCAGTTCTCACTAGAAATCAATTCTAGGGTAGCACGTGAAAAAACCAGAGGGTCCAGGTTCGGTTAATTGGGCGTCGACGTTTCGATCCGACTTGTGGCCAAAAGGGCGTTTGGTTCCTCGGCCTGGCGGATCTTCATCAGGACTAAGCTGGGCAACCTGAAAAGGGGGACCAGAGGTCAGGTCGTTGCACTAGGATTGAAAACTAAAATCATCACACAATTAGTGTACATGACAGAGTAGTCTCACCCATCAATTATAAGTGAGAACAGGAGTCCATGGTTCCCTTTATGGATCCAATATGGGGGTATTCGTCTCCAACGTCATCTTAAAGGAAAATAATCATACTTGAAATAAATGTGCTAACCAAGACACATGAGTTAATTAATAAACACTAAAATTAGTGAGGTCAATACCTTCACACTTGGTTTCAATAAATGCACCCCGGTGAACCAAGGGAGATGATTGCGATTCCCAGTCACCTACATGGAGACAAAGGGATTCTAAAATCACGGTTACCAAATATCTCTCCTTATAGTAAAAAACGCCCAAAATAGCGCTCAATTATTGTTCATAACCAGCGTGAAACTATACGATGTCCACTCTACTTAATATGTGTTACTTCGCCGATGGGACCTTTTGCCGAGAGGTTGTTAACTTAAAATAGAGGCTGGCGTCTGTCATGTAAGAACTATCTGATCACAGACGTGGAGACGATTAGAGTGTATACGATGAATTATTCGGCCGTGAAAACATCAATAAGTAATTAAAGCGGCTAACTACAGGGTAGTGATGCTTGCGTAAGCGTTCTCGGAAGAATAATTCACGTTTTAAAATTGGACATGTCAATTATTAAATAATCGTCCACACGTTCAAGGTTAAGCTAAATATCTGTTTAAGCTTTGCAAAAAACTCCTAACAATGGTCGTACTTCAAAAGTACTCCGGAGATTAGTCTGACAATTGTGCCTAAAATGCGGCTGCCTCCAGGCTGGTAAAGCATACGTGACCGTTCTAGGAAGAATTATCTTGAAGTGAGGCATACTTCATACTAAAAATTGACGTATTTAGAAAGAAGGCGTACACCCGCTCAGGAATAAGCTAATTAACTATTTGAACTTCGAAATATTCAGCGGCCGCAAAAAGGGGTAATGCTCACTTACTATCAAGAGTCGTGTAATCGAATTGCTCCGGGGGTTAAGCAGACGCGTCTTCACTTTGCGGCCGTCTCCAGGCTTGTAACAATGCCTAATGGAGGTGGTCGACGCGTGGGCGTGTTAAATCAGTTACCGGTAACGTAATCTGTACACAGGGAGGGAAAGGGAGAAAAGACTCTACCCGGTGTAGGGAAAAAAGGGGGGATATTTTAAATAAAAAAGGCAAAAATGCCAATATTCACCAGGAAAAACTATAACAAGGATAATAATCAACAATGATGAATAATTACATTTAAAGAAAGACACTTTACATTTACAATACCTTATATACACATTGACAGATTGCATAGCGGAAAACACACACTCTAAAACCATTAGACAGAATTGACAATCATAGTGAACAAAGAGCATCTCATAACATTGTTAGAAAAAATTAATAACACCCAATACTATCACACACTAGATCCCTAGTGAGCTGTATAGTGGGAAGATATTGATCCACTGATTGTAGGCACATATAAAACTAAACGTTCCATAAAACCAACCAGATCCCTGGTATGGTCTAAAGGCTCGCGGTTTCAAGACCAACTTCATGTATTAGTGAGTACAGACACTTGTCTACTGATATCTTCAAATTCATTTAACCCCCGGGTGACAGTGTTCAAACAGTGTATCCATTTACACTCACGTTTGCTAAGCACAATACTAAAGTCACCTCCTCTAGGGTTGGGTTTGACCTTTTCTATGACCCACCGACGAAGGCTATCAGCTGTATGGTCAAACAAGGTAAAATGTTCAACTAATGGGGCACCTTGTGCCCTACAACGTATACGACTACAGTGCTGCAAAATTCGGCACTTCACTTGCTGGACTGTTTGCCCAACGTACATGAAACCACAGGGGCAGGTGATGGCATAAATGACGCCGCTAGTGTTACAGTTACTGTGTTCATTCAATGTGTACGTTCGATCATTGTTTACAAACTCTGTCATTTCCTTAGACATGGGACAGGCTTTACATGAACCGCACTTATGATGGCCCTTGACAGGTGGGATCCCCCAAAGGGTGGTCTGTCCAGGGGTCCTTGGTATATCTAATAGAGACTTGACCACAGAATCCCTAATATTTCTGTCTTTCTTAAATGCATATAGAGGGGTAGGTATGTTCCCCAATTCATCAGACACCAAATGCCAATGCTGAGTGATGGTCTTCTTTATAGCTTTGCTTTTCGTATTGAAAGTAGTTACACACACTAGACGTTCATCCTTGTCATCAGTTCTAGCCATAATACCCAGGTCCTTGATTGCTTTGGGGTACCCCGTTCCTTATAATGGTCACATCAGGACCATGCCATATTCTCAGCCCCCTTGGGAAGTCGAAAGGTGAGGAACAACATAGGCCGCTGAGGAGAATAAAAATGTGTGCAGACGACCATTAACAAATTCAATATTTAGAAATCCACTTGGACAGGCTTGCCGACAGCGACAAACAAGTTGGCCATTATAGGAACATGGGAAATGCTTTCACTAGAACTGGGCATGCTGCTCCAAGGAAAGACCCCAAGCACAAAACTAAGCACGGCAACCCATGCCCTCAGTCCAGATCCGGGGATCAAGCAAAGTACGCATCTCTTAAAATGAAAACAAAGGGCTCACAAAAAAAATCTGAAGCCTTCAAAAAGCAGCAGCAAACAGAGAGAACTCGGTCCCAGCAGAGTCATGGGTTGCGCTTGTGAAGTCACTTTACACTAGTGATCATAAAACCATCTGCCAAAATGGAAATGCCCCATAGAGCACATCAGAAAAAACGAGACCTAGGCCTCCCGTGGAACACGCAGGCCCACGCGAAGCAGCAGTGCACATTGCCTTAAAAAGGATCTGAAAAAATGGAGCCTCAGGCCCTAATACCCTGCTTGGCTCCCTCTTCAGGGAAGGCATATACTTCTGGGCTTCAAAGCTCACACTGTTGTATGCAGAATGCAGGATCCTGGAGTATGTTCCAGACTCATGGAGGGGCTCAATCCTGCAGCCAATTTTCAAGGAAGGGGCAAATACTAACCCAAAGAACTATCAGATGATTGTACTGTTGGATATTGGGGGAAAGGCCTATGCAATTACACTGCTGCAGGAACTTGCGGACTGGACATACACCAAATTTCTCCTTCCATTCTATCAGACCGGTTTAGACCAGGGGGTTCGACAGTCGATAACATCATAGGCCTGTCTTATTTAGCCCAAAGGTCAGCAGCCCGCTGCTCCCCCCCCCCCCTGAGTTTTCACCTGCTTCGACTTCGCAACATCCTCTGGTGGAAACTGGAGAGGTGGAACACCTGTCCGAAACTAGCCATCAGGTCGCTGTACTCCAGAACCTGGGTAAGGATCAAACTCACCAGGGAGTCCCCTGTGGAAAAAATTGCCACAGACTAAGGACTAAAGTAGGGGTCTGTCCTGGCACTGTCATTATTCAATCTGTACACCGCCGACCTGGGCCTGGCGCTCTGTGGGGCATCCCTCGTTACACCAAAAATCGGAAATAAAAAAATCCACCTGATGCAGTATGCTGATGACCTAGTTCCTTTAGACCACACAAAAATAGGCCTTCAAAATGCCCTTAATGCACTGTTGGAATATATCATCAAGAATGAGCTGATTGCCAACTCGAGCAAATCTAAAATTGTGATCTTCTGCAGCCACTCAAAAAAAGGCCCACAAAGTGGTGCCTGGGCACACTCAGCCTGGACTGTGCACAAAATTACAACTATCTAGGTGCTTGGCTGAGTGAAACTGGCCGTTCCTCGCTCCACCTACACAAAATGAGGCTGAAAGGAAAGATGGTCACACACGCCTTGTGTAAGCTGCATGCTACCCTTGATAGCCCAACAATAACGGCAATTCGAAGGGTACTACGGGCCGAACTGCTACTGTCTCTCAACTATGTGCAGCAGGCATTCCTGGGAATGCTTGCCAAAGACCTGGAAAAAATACAATGTGCAGCATACAAGAAATTATTCCATCTGCCCACTTGCACAAGAACACCTTGATCCGCCTTGAATTCATCCTCAACCAACAAAATCTAGAAGGGTTGGCCCTCTTAGCGAAATACTCCTCTGACAACTGCGGTCCCAGACAACTCCATGAAGGCACTTATAAAAAAACATGTTCGCAAAACTGAATAACCCCTAATCTGCCAAACCTATAAAAGCACAGGAATAACTGCAATTGGCTATTGAGAACTGGGATTCAAGTATAATTGACTACCGAGCCATCAAAACATCAACAAAAAATCATCTGTGTCTCTTGTCTCGCACTCTAGACATTGAATCTCTTCCAGCAAGTGACTTCCATAAAACCTTATGCCTACCACAAACACTCCAAACAACCAAGCCCCACCTCACGCAGGACATGGGGAGACAGACAGTAAACCAGATTTTAGCCGCAAGATTACACCCGCTTCCCTTAAAAGAATTTTATCCAACCTGGAAATCACTCACAGGCATCACGGAATACAGGCTAATCAACTATAAAAGGGAATGTTTGGCACACATATTACAATGCTGCCCGGCACTGTGCCAAGCATGCCAAATTCATCTCGGGCACATCTACCTCCAACAGGGCACTCGTACAGCAAAGGAAGCCATCTACCAGCTCTACATCTTGGACACAGTGAAGGACCTGGCCAATTTTGGTAGATTTCTACATCAAACTCGACTACTTCTGAAAGACAAAATGGCACATGCAGAGAGTGACTAACAGCCAGAGGAGCCCCATGATACAAGGAGCATCATCCCTAAAGGATCACACATTTCTTAGAGAACTCAATGACACTAAGGACACCATTGATTTAAAAGAAATATATTTTAATTGACCACTAAGAACTGTTCGGGCTCAAGCCATCGGGTCGAGCACTGGTCGCCTATACATCAAATTGTTGACATGATTTTAAAGAACATCACTGTTCTTAAAACCTGATTTAAAACTGGCCTACTACCCTGCGCTACACTTCCTTCAAAATTGTGATGATTTTAATTAATAACACAAATAAATGTATTCATTCATTCATTACTCATTCATGCCAAAATGCATATTGCTGGTCGCAAACGATCCGATTCTTTGCGACCAATAAAATGCATGGTACATATGACCCTAAGTCTTACTGAACCCTTCAGTTATATAAGTTGCTTAATTCTGGAGAGCCTGAAATGGGTGAAGCAAGCAATGAGGAAAATCCACAAAAAGAGAGTTAAAAGAATGCAGGTGGAAGTTGATAGGGACTGAAACTGCATACATTTTGCTAATATTGCTAATTAGTGGCATCAATTTCATTAGACGATAAAGATAAGTGCTCTCATCGACTTCCGAAAAGGTTTGCAAAGTTGGAGTAAATGAAAATCCCTAAATTGTGGACAGTACTTACAGAGGGGGGACATGGTCCTGTCTCTCAAGGCTAGTATACATCCAATCTGGAGTCTGCCTGGAGACCAAACCATAGATACCATATTTGTCTCAGTTGAGGTTAAGCCATTTGCGCCCTTCCACTTCCAGACAACGTTAGGAAATATCAAACAAATACCACCCAGCCAAATAAAGAGGTGGTTGTCCTCAATGTACGCATAGGACAGACTAAGAGAGTGGACAAGTATGGTCAGAAGATGAGTGCAGATGCTAAACAAATGGCCCCTGAGGCACATCACATTTAAGGGGTCAGGGGAAAAAAGAAGAGGGAGCAAGATGAACAGATTGAAAATCCCATAAAAATGTGGTGAACACCAGTACAATGGTAATTCGTGGCTAACCATAAAAATGTTGTAGTGCATTTGACCTCTTTTGAGTTGTGCAGAAAATGTGAAAACATGTCCTAATATTTGTCGTTTAGTACAGGGTGTGGGAAAAAAGGAGAAATAATGAAAGTAGAATATTTAACGAAAAAAGGCAATCGAAACATGATATAACATTTCACAACTTTTCAATCAGTACATATGCGCAATGTAAACTATGAGCAGGATTAGGAATACAGGTGAAAACAAAAATGTACATTAACAATTTATACACTTGCTTACATGTATAAATTATTGGCAAATTTGATAAATTATTCAAACATTTTTCATTTTTGACCATGCAAACAGATGCATTTCAAATCTCGTAATTTTTTTTTTAGAGTTTCTGCAAAATAGGGGTGTGTGAAATTTGCATAATTTTCCCCACTGAACTAATCGAAATGTGTGGAAAATTACATGAGGAGTGCATGCGGCATTTAGTTCTGTATTCATACCACCAAATGCAACAGCCACCAGCAGCTGCTTGCGCTCTCTTCATAGGCTGTTCCCATGCTTCAACAGATGAATTTTTGCCCAAAATGACTGTTTTACATAGAAGGCATAAAACAGTGCATTTTCGTTAATTTGTGTATCACAACAGTAGTGTGAAATTACTGAAGTATGCAAGATTACCCAGCATAACAAAAACTTCGCGCACCCCTACTGTACGCACAGCTAATGTGTGCTTAAAAAACATGCATTGATACCTGATAAAAATCATGAAAGAACTAATAGCTCTGCTTGTGTACCTAAGCCTGCGTGTACTCCTAAACTGGGTGAGTTACCTGCAACTAAACGAAACATGTCATGCTCACACTACTCCACAGTATCATGAGGCAACATGGTATAATTTTATAGTTGCAGAAAGTGCCTTGTTCATGTTTAAGCGCAGTCATGACTCGATAGACCACAACTAAGTCAGAGAGATGACGTCTGCTCTAACTGTTTGTAAGATTAATATTATGCCATTGCTCTGTCCTCTAATGTAAAATGCTTTATTTGATCTCCAGGTTAAAAGAATAAAAGAATGCGGGAAACTGCTTATTGCCCTTGATCTTTGCAACTGGTTGAACGATTTTAATCATGCTTTACAAGCTGTTGTTCAAATTTATGGCCTCCTTGTTCCCATAATATACCACAGGATTCCTTCAAAATCGGCAATGCAGGTAAAATGAGGAATTGAAAGGTTCCTGTAGAAAATGTTAATTGATTTGCCTTTCAGCTTTCATTTGCTATCTTTTAGCTGCAGACCATATTGTGCACCTGCAAACTTCTTAAATTAGGGTGATATTACTTTTTAAACAAGTCCTGCTGCAGCAATAATTGTTTCTGTTTCGTTTAAGTTTTTATTCTTTTGTACATTAGTTTGTTCACAATTTTCTACAGATCCGCTTATGTGAAACTTCAGTTGTTACACAAAGGGTCCTCGAACATTGCTTTATAACTTGTTCTTGTGCGTGAGCACAAAATGCGGGCTGGTGATGTGCGGTGTGTCCCCGTGTTATGCACAATTGTGCATCCATTCCAAAATGGCCACTTGTCTTTTCTTCCTTTTTTAGGTCTCGGCTGCGAAAGGCTGCGCTTGCGCAGTCTCGCTCCGAGATTTAATGAGTTGGAGTGACTTTGAGAAGAGGGGCTTGCACCCGCCCCTCTTCTATCCTGTTCTCCATTGGCTGGCCTCTTAAATGCTGGCCAGCCACTGGAGAAGAGGTCCAGTCACTCCGTTGAAGCCCCGTCTTTTTCGGATCGGGGGGCGTGTTTTTTGCGAGAAGTCTCAGGGAGGAGACAACAGCAAAACACGCCCCCAAATCCGAAAATGAGGCTCCCTTTCTCCGAGGCATTTTTGCTGTGCCTCGGAGAAAGGCGGTGGTGTGCTTGCCTTTTGCTCTGCCTTGTTTATGATTCCGCCGATTAATAGGTTTTCGTAGACAATGTAGGTTTTCGTAGACAATGTATTTCCCAATTCCAGCACTGGCAGTAAAATAATCTAATGATCTACTGTCAAACGCTTCCGCATGTTAAAAAAATAACGCTTTATTTTTAAGGAGACTCCTATCAGATTTGTATTCTTATTTGGAATTAGTATGTCAGCGGTGCCCCTGGGGCACGGAGATTCTTTTAGCTTCCCGGGGTTTTCAACCAGAGCACAGTCTAGCCCTCAAACGCCGGAACCACGCCGTCTTTCTGGTTACCCAGGGTGCCCCCCTCGCGCTCAGTGGCAGCGGTCGGAGGAAGATGGCGGCCGCTGGAAAGACGGAGGAGCTGCTTTTGTTATAGAGGCTGCAGAACACAGGAGAGGGACAGGTTGTGGCATCCGGCGGCGGGGGTGCAGGCACCAGCGGCCCGGTAAGCGGTCGAGGGGACCTGGGAGGCGGCAGTCTACCTCACAAGGCCTTCCAGCTCTCTCGCAACTCGCGAGAGTATCCGGCAAAGGGAGGCGGCCTGTAAGTGGGCCACAGGGACAAATCTTCGGCTAACTCGCCGATCTACGGTCGGGCTTTCCTTCAGATGTACCGACATCGGTCATAGATCGCATTATGTGAGGTCAGAATCCTAATCGCATAACAAAAGCTGCGGGGCGAAGGGTGTACGCAAGCTTTGCTGAGGAGATCTCTGAGCCGGTTGTGTGACAGGGCTGCCGAGGTGCGCTTTGCTGAGGCACACTTTGTTAACATTGCCTCATCATTTTCCTTTAGTTTTTGGTGTGTGTTTATTTATGAATTTTGGGATCAGTTTCTATTTTGTGCACGATAAATTGGTGAAGAGAATTTTGCATCTGATTAACATTCTACGTTCTTTATGAATGCAAGCACATATATCTCAACTTCCTGTTCTCATAGATACAGCTTCTATAAACAGATCTTTCATGGCCAAATCGGTTGAAAATGTACATGCAAAAAATGTTGTGAAGTAAACAAACGATCCTTTAATGGCGCTATTGAAGATAAAAAGTAACAAATAATTCCCCCTTTCTGAGGGGCTATGTTTTTTTTAAAGTCGATTTGTGATACTGACCATATATAAGTGAACATGTTTTAAAAGCATTTCAAGGTGTGCACAGTTTTGCGTGTTTTACTGAGAAATTATTAAATGTTTTGTATTGAATCTTAAAAAGGGGCTGCAGGTTTTTTATCGTCGTTGGCTGAACAGTATCACTTTTGTTTACTATTCTATTTTCCAGATTGATTCAAAATGAGGTCTAAGGTTGATTGTAAAATAGAAGCGAGAGTAGGTACCTCGTATCAGTTGTGCACTCACAATTGCTATGGTGCAGCCATTACGTATTTGGTACAACGTTCAGCATTCAGATGCTCCGATTTTGCGTATACCTGCTTTGCATCTTTGGCTATCATTTATGATCGAGAGAGATTTCCCATTTACTTCTTCTACTACTGCTTTCAGTTTACAACTGCTGGCTGCCCTTCTTGTCTTTGATTATTACCTGCAGACTGGGAGGGTGTTTCTTTTGGAAGGTGAAATGGTGATTTAGTGTGATGTGACTAATGGGTTCTCGTTCGGAATTATGTTATTCACGTATGGAGGGATGGATACACCCCCAGGATAAATCACAGAGCAAGTGGTAGGTGAAAATGTTAATAATTGAGAGAATGCATTTTCGAGGAGCACACTAGCACTGATGTATGCATGAGTGATTTATTACGAGAGGCATGTCTGTGCCAAGACCGGAACACAGAAGAGGCTCTGCACACGGGGGCAACAGGAAGGGTTGTGATTTCAATACAGCACCACCGTAGTAACAGGATGGGTTAGTCATGCGTAGGATCCCACAATCCAGTCAAGTGAGGACAGCCAGGATAACAACACAGGTCTTCTTAATCCTACAGGTGACATATCCACTAAACCCCATCATAGATTTTACAACCACCTGAAAGGGAAAAACTGTACACACTCAAGAACACTGCCTGAACACAAAATGAAGGCTGCTTGTATTTTCCTCTGCGGAACATGTTTTATTTAGTTTTTAGGTCTCGGCTAGCGAACAAGCATTTACAATGCAACGGTCTCGTCATTGTTAAAGTTAGAGCTATTGGCATTGCTCATGACATTTATTTTTGTTTATGTTTTTGTTTTTAAAACATGTAAAGAAACGGCATTGTTATTTACAATGTCAATAGCTTAATCAGTGTGTGTGTAGGTGGCTCTGTGTGTGGGTGCAAATGCAATAGGTCTCGCATTTGAGAGTGATTAAGCTATTGACATTGTAAATAACAATGCCGTTTCTTTAAATGTTTTAAAAACAAAAACATAAACAAAAATAATGTCATGAGCAATGCCAATAGCTCTAACTTTACCAATGCCGAGACCATTGCATTGTAAATGCTTGTTTCTGTTTTGCAGGCAGAGAAACACGTTGATCTTACTGCTTGGGAGCCCTTCTATGGATGGCAATCTGATTTTGATTTCATTTAATATTGATTTTCTGGTTTAATATTTAAGGCATTTTCCTACGTAGGAAAGCTTTGCAGCACTCCTTTGGATTTCCTGTTCATTACTCTGAAAACCTAAACTATGAAGGAGGGGGTTTCAGGCTGTTAATCTTTACAACTCCGTCAGTTGGAACATTGGCTTTAAAGTTGTGTTGCTGCTGCTAGAAATCAAGTTAGTCAAACTGGCCTCTTTGTACCATTGAGGACCCCGCCACAGTGTTATACAGCTTGACCACTGGTTGGCAGATTGTTTGTGTGTGCCATTACGAGGTTCCGGGGCTTAGGGAGGAGCCATATTCTGCAAACTAACCTGAGCCGATACTAAAGGAATATGATCTGGTACCGCCTAAGTCCCCTTTTCTTTAATACCCCAGACCGCCCTTGAATGAGGACTCCCTCCTCCTCAAAGGCAAGCATTTCAGTCCACACACTTTTACATTAGGGGGAGTAACCCCCCCGGCCGTATTTATTACATAATTAAAACATTGATATTATTTACATTATGTACAATTACGCAGAAAGTCCGGAGACCTTGATCGATACACAAGGTTACTTGTCTAACCTTAACATGTTCTAACACATAAATATTCCTATCCTAATCTGAACATGTATATACATTACTTTCTGCGTGTCCCCGCTAGATCCAACGGCAAGGTCAATGACTGGCAGCTCCAGATCCCGGTAAAACGACAAAGACTCCACTGGAGTAGCCTTAACTCCATAATGGGGGCTGCAATTCTGCATACTTGCGCCCTCATGCGCATGCGCGTGCGAAGGTGGCCACAGGCCTACTGGAGAGAGTGACTCCCCCGGCCCCCCCACCCCAACAGCCTACCGACCGGCTGTCACCGCCCCTGGAGTTGTAAGCGTTGCGTAGGGGGTCCAGCTTACCGGACAGATGTCTCCCCCGGACCCCCCTACGCCCTGAGACTTAACGCCATAAAGGGGCGCTGCAATTCTGCGCCCTTGTGCACATGCGGCAGCCTACTGGAAGAGTGACTCCCTGGCTCCCGCACCCTCTCAGCCTACCGACCGGCTGTAACTGCCCCTGGAATTCCATGTGAGACCCTCTGTCTTCCCCTCGGGCGTCCCCATTTGATAAAGGGTGATGCCCGCTATGAACCGATACTATGCTCACCAATCATGACCTTACCGCCACAGGCCAGTATAGTTGACCGACTATCTGGCCTCCCACTACTGCCTACTAGAAAGGTCATGCCTGCTGTGAGATAGGAGACGAGCCCGACTACCTACAAGAGACTTGGGGCATCATACGCCCCAATCCCCCCGCACAAAGTATTTTTTCTCCCTATCACTGCAATCATCGATTGCTGAGAGCCCATCCTCCTGTGGGGATGAGTCGCGCAGAAAGGCCAGGGTCACCCGTTTGAGATGGCCGGGTTTGTAAAATTGCTGCCCTATTAAGCATTGCCGAGTGTGGGTATGCCGGGGAGACCTATTCGCTGGGTCGCCGAGAACTGTTGAATGGCACCTGCGTGCTGAGTTTTAGTGAGCTGCTGCCTATTGGCAGATACCTGTTGAACCAACTGCCGAGGTGCTGCAGCTGTACGCGGCCGCCTGAGTTTAGGCATGTTGGTCAGACCTATCCCTTGGATCGTGAAAGGACAAGTGCCAAATGTACTGCCATATGGCAGATACCCGCTCAACCGGCCGCCGAGGTTTCATAGCTGCCCCGAGTTTGATCATGATGGCAAGCCATTTACCCTGATTCATCAGACACTGTTAGATACCTTCTGCTGATCAACAAATTCAGCTACAATAGTGTTTTAAGATGTGCCACTAAATCTTGCTACAGGTAGTATTTGAAGTTTTCGACACCTCAGGACCACCACGACAGAGTAGCAGGAGTAAAAGTAGGGCTTGAACATTTGTCACTAATCCTGTTAACAGCAGTATTTGAACCTTTGCCACCTCAGGACAACATGAGAGCATAGAAGGGTTAAAGCAGTGCTTGAACATTTGCCACTAATCCTGTTAACAGCAGTATTAGAGCCCTTGCCACCTCAGGACAACATGACAGCATAGCAAGAGTAAAACAGTATGTGAACGTTTACCACTACTTCCATTACAACAATAGTTGAACCTTTGCCACCTTAGGACAACCTGACAGTATGACAGGAGTCGAACCCTTGCTTCCTCCAGCGTGCTCTCCGCCCGTGGTGCCTCTGCCGGCCATGCCCATTCGGAATCCTCTGGTCCCACTCCCGCCAACATCTCGTCAACATTGGGATGGGTTCCTCCCAGTTGTTATTCGTAATTCATGCCATAAAATAAATAACAGACACATATGAGTCACAGTTCTTAGCATTTTGGTCAAACAGATAGCATCCACAGGCTAGCCCTATTGTTAGCATCAGGAACCCACCTACTGCACCCCAATGGTTAAGAGCTGCCCGCTACTGTGGCCATGCCATTCCCTTAGCCCCCCCCCCTTTTAGGGTTGCATAACCTTGTCGACGGGTCATTCCCACAAAATTGAAGGTGTGTGGTACACATGCCTACACTCAAATGTTTAAAGGCCCCTTGCCACATCCACACACACAGCCTCTCCCTCACACACAAATAGATTCACCAGTATTAGCCAAGAGCAAAATTGCTTAAGCCACGACTAGAAGGTGTTTGCTGCCGGAACAACCCCCCCGACACACTTTTACACAAAGATTCTTAGACTGGTCTAATTGGATGTGACTGACCGACTTATATAAATGACTGCGTGAATATAAGGCTAGCAGCACTAATTGGAATTACCATATATCGATACCTTTTGCCAAGTGATTGTTGTCAACACATGAATGTCTATTTTCTGATCATGCAGCCAGTCATAGACAATACTGCTGTTGTGTGAGTGGCTCAAATTTTCTTGCACCCGTACAGGATCTGTTATGTAAATGTTTTTCATTTCCTAAAAGTAAAGCTATTGTGTTTCCGGTCACACAATTACATAAGAACGCAAAATCAACCAAGCAAAATGGATGTGAGTACAAATTGCGAGTGACGTTCTGGGAATGAAAATGCCAATAAAAAACATCCTCTTGATCCCCTGCTTGTAGAAGTTATTTTTCTGAATAACTCCTAATGTATGTGCATATAGTCAAGCGCAATTAAAAGCGGGTTTATCCCCTTACCTTTAAATTCAAATTCAAGCACTCTCACATTTTGAGGATGTGAGAAATAATCAGCATATTTGATGACCTCAGACGTTGAGATATCACACAACCTACGAGGCTGTTGAAACACGAGAAATAACATTACTGAAATGGTAAGACTATCCAGATAAATGTAAAATAAATAAGATAACCGCAATACCACAACGCAGGTCACCTGGCTTACAGATGTACAGTGCAACCCTCTGAGGTGGCCAAATGTGGCCTCCCCCAACACACTTAGGGATCAGTAGGAGGCGCCTTTGCCTGTTAGAATGACCTCCCGAAGTTTCTGCAGCCCTCAAAATCTACTCACCACAGAGCCGAACATTAAAGGGGCACATTTAGGATTCGTGCTTATCCTTCCCTGAGTTAGATCTCGACGTGACCCACAAATGGGAGTCTATGGTTGTACCATTGCCTCTTGTTACCCATGCTGAGAGAAGCAGAAAGAGGGCTGCCTGAAGGCACATGTGGAACCCAGAGGCAGGAGCAGCTCGTACACATGGAATGGCTTTGTAATAAAAGATGACTCAAAACGGACTATTGTGCCATACCCAGGGATAAACTGAAGTGCATTATTGGTGCAACATGCAGTGGAAAAACAACACCCGGCCATTCATCCCAGGGTTCGGGCCGGCCTGATTTATGAACGTGGAAGTTCATTAAGTACAAATTGATCATCCATACCAGCACTTGTCCTTAACAAGAACTAGTCCGCTGGCAGCTAGGCTGACCCGACCTGCTAGTAATGATACCACTGCAAACACCAAGGCACAGCGAAAGCAGCAAGAAGTAAATGCGCGATGCTATAGATGCGGGGAAAGCTCAATTGTTTTCAAAGAAAATATTGTTACGCTGTTGACCCTTCGGCTTTGAACCGTTGACTGATTCGGACATACCCTATCAGCTAAAACGTCGCAGTCTAAATATTAAGTGGCTAGACATGCATTCTGAACACTAAATAGATGTGAGAGAAAACACTCAGAGAAACTTCACTCTCTGCACCGCAAAAGATTATTTGACTCCACTTGCAACTAAATAAATGCGCTTCATTAACCTGGGACATTTACGGTGTCTGCAGAGCTGGGAGTTGAAGGTAACTTTCATCTGGCAAACTGGGCGCATGATGCAGTGAAATAATATCTGTATGTACCTAGCTGCCAAGGCTTACAATTGCAATGTGTGAAAAGAAATAACATATATAATAAGTATTAATACCGTCTCCCCGTTTAATTTCTGCATGGAGCATCCCCATGACGCACAATCGTCACGCAAACTCTAATATAAATCACACAAACATGCACAGATGCCAGCATAGCAGGACGTATAACGCATTCGTGCGCAAAGCCAGTACATGTACAGGCCTTTATGCCTCTCCCAGTCATTAACCGTGAATTCGCAAACGTCGCTTTAAGTCGCGAACAGGTTTTGACACAAGACAAAAGGTTGCATGCTTGCAGGGGAATCAACCACCTCTAGGCAGAACTGCCTCCAACTGTCCTTCTGAATGCAAACCTTTGTATCAAATACTATTAAAACTGATGTTTGGAAACAATTTTTGTTTATTGGGAGAAAGGAGATGGCAGGTTGAACCTGCCACTGAGTGCCTGTTTCTCTCCGTACCTCTGAAGCCTCCCGCCACCTGCCAATTTCATTGTGAACAAGAGCACCGATCTTGGCGGGATTGGGAAAGATCGCAGAGATGAGCCGTGGACCTCAGCTGAGATGAGGCGTGCGCAGAGTCTACTGCAATCAGGGGACACTTACAAAGGCAACAAGGCTTAGCTTTTGAATGCTCCGAATACCGCTACTGCTACCTTTCCCCGAACAAAAAACCAACAGACGTACAGGAAGCCTTGCCCACAAATCAAGCAATACGTATACGACTTAGACCTCGCCACTTTTATGGTAGGGGGCACCGGATGATGTGTACCTTGAAAGTACCTGACCGTCTGTGCCATGCGACACCTGCCCTAACCCTAAATCTCCCCAGAAGTTTACCATGCGTCTCCAGGATTGTTAAAATATGAATCGTCTCATTACGAGCTTCCACAACGCTGTTCGCGCGGACTTCAAATCAGTCTGTATGCACGTTTCAGCCCTCCATACGTTGGCTGAAAAAGTCAATTTCCAGGCAAATTAAACCTAAGCCGGCAGGCATATGCATTTGATCTGTACGGCTCATCGTACAGCCTTCAGCTGCCAATGGAATAAATAGCACACAAGGCGCCGCCCATGGATTCTATTAATCAGTAAGTGGTCCTTTTCTGGTGCAGTGAGAACAAGCTTCTACGAACGTTATGATGCCTCTATGGAACAGAGACATGTCTAAGTGCGTGCCTTCCACGCGACCAGTAAATCACCTATTATTCCATAAAAGCGTGTTGTTCTTCGTATCTGAAAGAAACACGTTAGTTAGATTCCTCACCTTAGAATATCCCCAGGCGTCAGACTGGATCCGGAAGATTTTTCGTCAGCAATACCCCTTGCGCGTCGCTAGGCGTCGTCTGCGGCTCCGCGTCCGTCGTCGGCGTCGTGCGCCGGAATGACGTCGTCGGAGTACTTAGACGCCGCCATCGCGCGCTGACATCAGTTCTTCTTTTTTCCGCGCCAGTAAGCGCAGATCCAGGAGAGCTACCCCTTTAGTCAATTTTTGACTAACTTTTTTGATCCTTTTTGATCCTGTCTCGACTCCGGTGCCGGTAGGATGCCTGGTTTTAAAGCCTGCGCTGACTGTAGCCGCTTGATGTCGGTTACGGACCATCACCGCCGGTGCCTTTACTGCTTGGGCCTCGATCACGACGCGGAGTCGTGCTCGGACTGCAAGGCCCTGTCCTCGAAGGCTAGACGGGAGCGGTCCCGTAAGCTTCTCGAGATTCGCCACTCGGCCACCATCGGTCGTCGGGATCCAAGTCTTCGGGTAAGTCGAAGCATTCCAAGAAGTCCAAGAGGCGACACCGCTCTTCGGACTCCCCTCGCCGGTCGCGCGACTCGGCCGAGGGTCAGGGTGGTTCCACCCCCGCGGCTCCGGCGGAGCCGCAGGCGCCGCGCACGTCCCCATACCCTCCGGTCCCTGGGACTAACGCGACGCCGGCGGAAGTCAGTGCCTTCCTCTCGGCCATGAGGAACCTGGCTCCGCCGTCGGCGCCCGCTGGTGCGCCTTCGGGCCCCGCGGACCCGACTGGGCTGCCTTGCCTGCCGGTGGCTCCGGCCCCGGCGCCGTTGACGGCTCCGGCCTCGACGCCGCAAGCGCCCGAGGGACCCGTTCTCGAGTCCCCGCCGACGCCGGTCGACCTCGTCACGCCTAATCCGCCGGCGTCGACACCGGTACCACCCCCGACGCCGACGTCGACTCCGCTCGACGTCGAGCCCCAGTTCAGTCCCACTCCGGGCCCGGCGCCGGTACGGCGTCGATGGACGCCGCGATCGGCGCCGCTAGAGACACATTATGTCTACCACCCGGCTCCGTTACTTTCTCCTGTATACCAGGAATCGGATGATGGGGACAACTGGGAGGGATCCGAGGATCCTATGGCCGTTCAGGCTCAACTGTCCCAGGACTGGGCAGATGAACTGGGGGAGGCCAGTGGCCTGGATACCTCTCCAGACACTGGATTTGTCTCTCCTCCGACTGTGGCTTCGGAGGAGGGCGCTGCTTTCTCTGTGGTGCTGCGCAAGGCGGCCGCAGCCCTTGGGCTCGAGCTGCCTGCCGTGGCTGTGAGGACTAACGTCCTTACTGAGGTGCTTCAGTCTGCAGCAAGCTCCACTGAGCCTCTGCTGCAATTCAATGAGGCCCTCATTGACGTTCTGCAGGGCACCTGGTCCAAGCCCTCCACAGTTCCTCCTGTGGACAGGAACGTCGCCAGGCGCCACCGCCCTGCTCCGGGCGACCCCAGTTTTCTGTCTCAACACCCTACCCCTGAGAGCCTGGTTATCCAGGCTTCCACCTCCCAATCCTCCTTCCCGACCGCCCCGCCGGACCGGGATTCCAAGAGACTGGAACAGTTTGGCAAGAAGCTGTTCTCCTCCCTTAGTTTGGGCCTGCGGTCTTTGAACACCGCTTGTCTCTTGGACCGTTATTCCCACTCTCTGTGGGATGCAGTGGAGGACGCGCTGCCCCTGTGTCCGGAGGAGGTCCGGACACGACTTACCCAGGCTCTGGCCGATGGGAGGGATGCCGCGCGACATGCTATACGGTGTGGGCTTGACACCACGGACTCGCTGGGTAGGGCCATTTCTACCACAGTGGCGCTTAGACGTCACGCCTGGCTGCGGTCCACGTCATTTTCGGGCGATGTCCAGAGCACTCTCATGGACATGCCCTTTGATGGCACTCACCTTTTTGGCGAGAAAGCGGACAGTGCGCTGAATCGCTTTAAGGACTCCCGGGCTACGGCCAAGTCCTTGGGCCTCTCGGCCCCGCGGTCGCAAACTTCCGCCTTTCGCCCCTTTCGTGGCCAAGGAAGGGGTGCCTCCTCACGTGTGCCTAGCCACCAGCCACAGAACCAACCTGCGCGCGGACGTGGTTTCCGCCGAGGCGGTTCTGGAGGACGACGAGGTCAGCCCACATCCACCCCGGCAGCATCCGCCTCAAAGCCTTCCTAGTCCGAGCTTTCAGGCCCATTCCACGCCAGTGGGCGGCAGAGTTCGCCATCACCTGCTCCACTGGCGGTCCATCACATCGGACAGGTGGGTGCTGCAAATCGTCCGAAGGGGCTACTCCCTCCCCTTCGAGACGACCCCTCCAGCCATGCCACCGCAGCACCACCGTATCTCGGGGGATCATTTGAATTTTCTCCACGAGGAAGTTTCGGCCCTCTTGGCCAAGGGGGCCGTCGAGCGCGTTCCGAGCCCAGAAGTAGGTCGTGGTTGTTATTCCCACTACTTTCTGGTTCCCAAGAAGGGCAAAGAGGGCCTACGCCCTATCTTGGACCTCCGGAACGTCAATGCCTTCCTCCAGAAGGAAAGGTTCAAGATGTTAACTTTGGCTCAGGTTCTAGCTGCCCTAGACCCCGGAGACTGGATGGTAGCGTTGGACTTGCAGGACGCATATTTCCACATCCCCGTCCTGCCGGTCCACCGGCGTTACCTGCGGTTCATGGTGGGCCCAGAGCACTTTCAGTTTACCGTGCTCCCCTTCGGCCTCACCAGTGCCCCTCGGGTGTTCACGAAAGTGATGGCGGTGGTCGCAGCTCATCTGCGCAGATCAGGGGTTCCAGTCTTCCCCTATCTCGACGACTGGTTGTTGAAGGCGGGCTCGCCCCAGACAGTCGTCTCCCACCTCCAGACTACGGCGGATCTCCTGCATTTGCTGGGATTTTCCATCAACGTGCCGAAGTCACACCTGAGTCCCTCTCAGAAGCTCCTCTTCATCGGAGCGGTTCTCGATTCGGCACAGTTCCGGGTCCATCCACCGGAACAGCGGGTCCGGGATATACAGGCCCTGATTCCCATCTTTCGGCCTCTATCCTGGGTTTCGGTCAGGCTAGTGTTGCGGCTTCTGGGGCTGATGGCCTCCTGCATCCTACTGGTGCATCACGCCAGGCGGCGCATGCGGGCTCTGCAGTGGGACCTGAAGTTTCAGTGGGCCCAGCATCACGGCAACCTGTCCGACCATGTCTTGATCTCGGAGGGCACTGCACAGCAGTTGCAGTGGTGGCTCACGGACCGCGTTTGGGTCAAGGGCAAGAGCCTCTCCCTTCCCCAACCGGAGCATGTCGTAGTGACGGATGCGTCCCTCCTGGGATGGGGTGGCCATACGGGAGAGGCGGAGATCAGAGGCCTCTGGTCTCCGGCGGAGTCTCGTCTCCACATCAACCTGTTGGAGTTGAGAGCGATCCGACTTGCACTGAAAGCCTTCCTTCCCTCTGTCAGGGGAAGTGTCGTGCATGTGTTCACGGACAACACCACCGCCATGTGGTATTGCAACAAACAGGGCGGGGTGGGGTCGTGGACCCTTTGTCAGGAGGCTCTGCGCCTCTGGACATGGCTGGAACACCAGGGCGTCACCCTAGTGGTTCAACATCTGGCGGGCTCTCTGAACGCCAGAGCAGACGAACTCAGCCGCCGGTGCATGATGGATCACGAATGGCGTCTGAACTCCGAAGTGGCGCAAGGTCTCTTTCAGCAGTGGGGAGAGCCTTGGTTAGATCTTTTCGCCACCGAAGAGAACGCGCAATGTCAGCAGTTCTGCGCGTTGGAATTTCCAAGGCGGCACTCGTTCGGCGACGCTTTTCGTCACGAGTGGAGTTGCGGTCTGTTGTACGCCTTTCCGCCTATACCACTTCTGCCCAGAGTGCTGAAGAAGATCAGGCGCGACCGGGCCCAAGTCATCTTGGTGGCTCCGGACTGGGCACGAAGGTACTGGTATCCCGAGCTACTCAGTATGTTGACCGATCCTCCGATACGTCTGCCCCTTCAGGAGGATCTTCTGTCGCAGCAGCAGGGGACGGTCCTCCACCCGAACCTGTCCAGCCTCCACCTCCATGCGTGGAGATTGAGCGGCGGCAGTTGATGCCATTTGACTTGCCTCCTGAAGTCTGTGATATCATTCTGGCAGCCAGGCGTCCCTCCACAAAGACGGTATACGCCTGCCGGTGGAACAAATTTGTGGCATGGTGCACAGCAAAGGCTGTGGATCCCCTTTCCGCCCCTCTTTCTGAGGTTCTACTGTTTCTTTTTTCTTTGGCCCGGCAGGGCTCTGCCCTGGGCACCCTGAAAGGTTATCTTGCTGCCATCTCTGCCTTCTTGCGGCTTCCTGATCAGCCTTCTCTTTTCAAGTCCCCTGTAGTTACACGCTTTCTAAAAGGCATTACTCACACGTTCCCTCCTGTCCCTTTTGTAATGCCTCAGTGGGACTTGAATCTTGTTCTCACATTTCTGATGTGTGCTCCCTTTGAGCCTCTTCATAATTGTCCTCTTCGTCTGCTGACGCTTAAGACTGCTTTTCTGGTAGCCATCACCTCGGCTAGACGGGTGAGTGAGCTCCAGGCTTTATCTTCAAAGCCTCCTTTTCTCTCTGTTCATCCGGACAAGGTTGTCCTTCGGCCTCGTCCCTCCTTTCTTCCGAAAGTGGTGACTCCATTTCATCTTGGGCAGTCTGTCACCTTGCCCACCTTCTTTCCGCCTCCGCATCCTTCCAAAGAGGAAGAGAGGCTCCACCGTCTGGACCCTAAACGTGCGCTCTCCTTTTATTTGGACCGCACAAAGCAGTTCCGGGTGGGCGACCAACTTTTCGTTGGATACGTGGGTGCTAAGAAGGGGAAAGCTGTGCACAAACGGACCATCTCTCGGTGGGTCGTTTTGTGCATCAAAATTTGTTACTCCTTGGCAAAAAAGGACCCTCCTGCTGGGCTGCGCGCCCATTCTACTCGGGCCACAGCGGCTACTACTGCTTTGGGACGGGGTGTCCCTTTGCAGGACATCTGTCAGGCGGCGATGTGGGCTTCACTACACACGTTTGCCAGGCATTATTGCCTTGACAGCCAAGTCCGGAGGGATGGCTTCTTTGGCCGTTCTGTCCTCCAGGACTTTCTGGTGTGATCTTGGTTCGCAGACCCACCACCGGGGATGGTATTGCTTGGGTATCTATTCTAAGGTGAGGAATCTAACTAACGTGTTTCTTTCAGATGAACAAGTTACTTACCTTCGGTAATGATGTATCTGTAAGAAACATTAGTTAGTTAGATTCCTCACCGACCCACCCATCCTCCCCGTTCTGCGAACTGACATCTAGGGTTAAGGTTGTCCTTTTCAGGCCCCTAGATTTTCTTTTTGGCACCAGTGTCGGTCTTTGCATGGCTCTGCGTTCCTGGCGCGGAAAGCTATGTACAAGAACTGACGTCAGCGCGCGAGGGCGGCATCTAAGTACTCCGACGACGTCATTCCGGCGCACGACGCCGGACGCGGAGCCGCAGACGACGCCTAGCGACGCGCAAGGGGTATTGCTGACGAAAAATCTTCCGGATCCAGTCTGACGCCTGGGGATATTCTAAGGTGAGGAATCTAACTAACTAATGTTTCTTACAGATACATCGTTACCGAAGGTAAGTAACTTGTTCATCTCCATTTCTGATAGATACATCTGCCAGTGGATTCCTCACCTCGTGAATATCCCCTGCGCCAGCATTCCACTGACTTTTTCCCCAGCTCTCCACGCCGACGTGGACGTCATAATTCCACGGCTCTGCTCGCGACTCCGTATGACGTCACCAGAGCCATAAGAGAACCACGTCGGCGTGATGACGTCAGTTCCCTTTTTTCCATGCCGTCGACCCGTAACGGTTTTCCAGCACTCTCCTTGATTTGTAGTTATCTTGTGGATTACTGTTTCTAAAGTACTCATGTCTTCATCGAGGAAGTCAGGTTTTAAGCCGTGTGGGGAATGTGGGAGTCTCATGTCCATCACTGATCCCCATGAAGATTGTTTATGGTGTCTGTCGTTGGATCACGACGTGGAAGACTGTTCCTGTTGCAGGAAAATGAACCCTAAGGCTCTAAAGGAAAGGGAAGCGAAGCTGTTCATGGCCAAGGCGAAGAAGGAGGGCAGAGGTCGAAAACGAGATAAGTCAAAGCCGGAGTCGTCGACTTAGCACTCGTCGAAAAGACACAAGAAAAAGAGGAAGCATGACTCTCGGCGCCGGTCGACAAAGAGTAGGGCTTCGAGGTCGCCTTCACCTCGACGTCGCAGTAAGGACTTGGTCTCTCTTTCGCCCTCTCCATCTCCTTGTGTCTCTCCGGACAAGTCTCCATCGCCAAAGATAACTCCGGCGCAGTCTCCGACGTCGATGGATTCTCCAGCTTCCGACGCCGAGCCTGATCAGGTTGCTGAACTCTCTCCTGTGCCTGAAGGTGAATCAGAGGATCCAGTAGAGGATCCGTCGGCTCCGGCTCAAGCTACTCCTCGACTGGATACAGGTTTGAATCCATACCCGCATTTCCCGACTCCGGGCGTGGATCCGTTGCATTTTTTTTAATGCTATGTATGGAGTTTTTCAAAGAGCAGTCTTCCCATCCGGTGCACCTTCAGGTTCCGTTGGTCCAATGGCGTTCAGTTTGGGCGTGCCACAACACTGTGCTCAGGCACCATTTATGCCCTTCATGCCAATGGCGCCGTCATGGCAGTTCCCGGCGCCGTCTGGAGAGCCTTCCTCCCGGCCTCGTCTGGATCGCGAGCCTTTGTCGAAGCCTCCCTCGAAACTGGCGCCGACTCCAGCTGCGCCGTGGGTGATGCCGCCGACACCATCGGCGCAGCCTACTCCGCGAACTGCGCCACCGATGCCGTGTCCACGAATCCGCTCTCGAAGAGAGGCTCAGAGGCTTATAGAGGAGGAGCAGTATCGAGCAGATGATGTGGAGGAAGGGGAATTGGGTGACTCAACGGATGAGTTTGAAGGTATTCAGGAGACAAGTGGATTGGATACCACTCCTGAGTGGGAACTTTCTTCTTCCAGATCTTCTCCGTCTCAAGAGTTGGCTCCTTACCATTTGGTGATAAAGAAGGCCGCGGAGCTTTTGAACTTACAGTTGCCTTCTGCGGAATATATTGCCTCGCTTCGGACTATTGCCAGCGCGCTCCTGATGTGATTCATTCACCCTGCAATATTCTTCTTGCCAACTTTTCCCGGGCCAGTCACACGCCTAGAGCTTTAAACACACAGCAGAGCACGGAGTTTTAGCGGCCCTTCTCCGTTGACATCGGCTTCCGCAGAAATTGCCCACACATCGCCATTGGAACGACTGATTTGTCTGCAACACGGAACGTCTCCCGTAATTACTGGGCTCCTCGACCAACCCTGTGTGCCCTCACTACGATCTCGCGTAATCCTACGTGCTCACATTTACATTGTCCTGATGATGATCTTGACTGACTAAGATCGAAACGCCGTCGACCACAATGTCAAAGTCCCCTTAAACATTGTCTAAACCAATTGTTTTTTTTTTGACCTGTCTCTCAATGCGATGAAATGTTTTTATTGTCACTGAGCACTTCACTTCACGCACCTTCACTTTTGTATATGTGAGCACTGTATATACAATATACACCCTGCTGAAAAAGTAAAAATGTTAGGAATGGAAGCAACTCCATTTTATGATGTTAATAAAATGTGATGTCTTCCTCTACCTTCCTGTGTCCTTGTATACATTCCGTAATTGAATCTAATTCATTTTCCGTTACCATTAAATACTATTAATTTTTTCTCAAATTAATAACTGTAGCTCCGCTACTCGAGGATTTTTTGACCTCACCAGACCATTGTTTTTTTAACTTTCTGCGGAATATAAGCTGAACTTATTGACTGAGGTTCTTCATTCGCCTTCCTCCATTGTCGAGCCTCTGTTGCATTTTAATGAGGCTATCTTAGATCCTATTATGGACGTTTGGCGCAAGCCACTTTCTTCGGCTGCTGTTTCTAGGACTGTGGCGAAAAGACATAGAGTGGCTCCAGGGGATCCGAGCTTCCTTTCCTCTCATCCTTCTCCAGAGAGTTTGGTAGTACAAGCATCCTGCTCCAAACAATCTTCGGGGGCGTTTCCACAAGCGCCAGCTGACAGGGACTCAAAGAAGATTGAGCAGTCAGCTAAAAAGGTCTTCTTATCAAACTAGCATGGCACTAAAGTCAACTAATGGCACTTGTTTGTTGGGCCGCTACATTCATGCCTTGATGGACTCTGTAAAACAGTTGGCTCCCAAATTGCCTGATGAGGAGAAGGGTTCTTTTATGGAGGTTATTTCTGACACTCAAGCTACAGCTAGGCAAGTTATTCAGTCAGGCCTAGATACGGCTGATTCTGTGGCCAGAGTTATGGGTTCTTCCATAGCTACTAGAAGGCAGGTTTGGCTCCGCTCTTCCGTATTTTCATCTGATGTTCAGGCCACTCTGGTTGACTTACCCTTTGATGGGGAAAAGCTAAGATAGCAGAGCTACTGCGAAGTCATTAGGTTTGCAGACACAGTCGAAGGGTTTTGGCTTCAAAAAGTATAGGGGTTTTGGGAGGTCTTCCTTTCGCTCCTTCCATCAACCTCAACAGCAGCAGTAGCAGCAAAATCCTCTCTATAGATCCTATAGAGGAAGACAAAGGGGTCGGCGTGGTTCTGGCCACAATCCCTCCTCCTCCTCCGCCTCCTCTGCTCCCAATGATGCTACAGGGAAGCAGCCCTAGATCCAACATCCTGGATCATGTGGGGCCTGTGGGGGGTCGGGTGTCCCATTTTCTGCGAGGTTGGAAATCGGTCACGCCGGACCTTTGTGTTTTAAACCTTGTGGTGAATGGGTATGCCCTTCCTTTTCGTGAATTTCCTCCCCCTTACCCTCCTTGCCAAGGTTTTTGCTCAGAGGACCATCTTCTTCTTCTGCAGAAGATTCAAAAAGGTGCGATAGAGGTGGTTCCGGAGCAGGAAAGGAGTCAGGGATGCTACTCCTGGTATTTCCTGATTCTCAAAAAGGACGGCAGATTGCATCCAATTCTGGACCTCAGAGTCTTGAACTTTTACCTGAAGCAGGAGAAATTCAAGATGCTAACCCTTGCACAGGTTCTTCAGGCATTGCAGCAAGAAGACTGGATGGTGTCGATCGACTTGCAGTATGCTTATTTCCACATCCCCATACTGAAGTCGCACAGGAAGTATCTCTGTTTTACGGTTGGGTCACAACACTACCAGTTTGCGGTCCTCCCGTTTGGTCTTACTACTGCACCTCGAGTCTTCACCAAGGTGATGGCGGTGGTGGCTGCCCATCTCAGGAGGTCGGGGATTCCAGTTTTTCCCTACCTGGCTACTGAAAGCAGAGTCGCCAGAGATGGTGCAACATCATCTGCAAGTAACATCTCATCTGTTGTTCAACTTGGGTTTTTCAATCAATGTGCCCAAATCTCACCTGGTGCCCTCTCAGCGCAACCTCTTTATAGGGGCCGTAATGGACACTACTGTGTGTCGAGCATTTCCTCCTCCTCAAAGAATTCTCGACATTCAGGAGATGATCTCTTTATTCCACAATGGAGCAGTTGTTCCAGTTCTGAAGGTCCTTCGTCTGCTCGGTCTGTTCGCCTCCTGTATTCTGTTGGTCAACCATGCACGCTGGCACATGAGGGCGCTCCAGTGGTGTCTCTGCAGGCAGTGGTATCAGCACAATGGAGATCTCAGGGAGTCGATCAGGATCTCCAGAGAAGCTACAGCGGATCTGTCTTGGTGGAGCGTGGATGGCAATCTGTCTCATGGAAAGCCCTTTCATCTTCCTCCAACGGTGGCCACAGTGATAACGGATGCCTCCACCGTAGGGTGGGGTGCTCATCTGGGGGATCTGGAGATCAAGGGCCTTTGGTCTCCAGAGGAAAGATTGTCTCATATCAATTTTCGAGAATTGCGGGCGATACGTTTGGCGCTCAAGGCCTTCCTCCCTTCCCTTCGCGGTCAGACAGTTCAAGTCCTAACGGACAACACTACCGCGATGTGGTATGTCAACAAGCAGGGAGGAGTAGGGTTGTACCGTCTCTGCAGAGAGGCTTTGCGACTCTGGCCCTGGGCTCAGGACCATCGGATTTGCTTGATGGTGAATCATCTGGCCGGGGTGCTGAACGTTCATGCGGACAGTCTCAGTCGACAGTTTTCCATCGACCACGAGTGGAGGCTTCATCCAGAGGTAGTTCAGCACATCTTCCGGACGTGGGGGACTCCTCGGGTGGACCTGTTTGCCGCTCAAGAGAACGCGCATTGCCTTTCATTCTGCAGTCTCCAGTTTCCGATGCAAGGGGCGTTGGGGGACGCGTTTCAGTTGAGTCGGGGTTCACAACTCCTTTATGTGTTCCCTCCCATACCCTTGATTCCTCGGGTTCTGAGGAAGATTTGCAAAGACCGGGCCCAAGTTATATTGATCGCCCCGGATTGGCCAAGAAGGGTGTGGTACACAGATCTACTTCACAACTCCTCGCACCCTCTGCTCCGTCTCCCTCTCAGGGCAGATCTCCTCTCGCAGTCGGAGGGGCAGGTTCTACACCCTCACCTCCAGAGCCTGCACCTTCATGCCTGGAGATTAAACGGGGCAACCTGAGTTCCTTCTCTCTCCCGCCGGACGTAGTGGATGTTATATTATCATCTGGGCGACACTCCACTAAGTCTATTTATTCCTATAGATGGTCTAAGTTTGTAAAATGGTGTGGAGAGAGATCCATTGACCCTTTGAAAGCCCATCTTTCTAATGTGCTTCAGTTCGCTCTTTCCTTGGCTCAGCAGGGTTGTGCTGTGGCCACGGTTAAGAGCTATTTATCAGCCTTATCGGCCTTTCTGTGTCTTCCAGATCAGCCGTCGATATTTAAATCTCCTATTGTTTTAAGATTTATCAAAGGTCTTACTAATAGGTTTCCACCTACTCCCTTTGTAATGCCAGTGGGACCTTAATCTTGTTTTAACTTTTTTGATGGGGTCCCCTTTTGAACGCCTTCATAGCTGCCCTTTGAGGCTGTTGTCTTTTAAAACGGTCTTTCTTGTAGCCATAACCTCGGCAAGGAGGGTGAGAGAGCTTCAAGCTCTTAGTTCAAAACCCCCGTTTTTATCCTTACATGCTGAAAGGATGGTCCTCAAGACCAGGGCTGCTTTCCTTCCTAAGGCAGTTACTCCCTTTCATCTGGGGCAGTCCATTACTCTCCCTGTGTTTTATCCTCCCCCTCACCCTTCCAAGGAGGAGGAGAGACTTCACCGCTTGGACCCTAAAAGAGCATTGAGCTTTTATTTGGACAGAACAAAAGATTTTCATTTGGAAGATCAGCTCTTCATGGGCTATATTGGACACTCAAAAGGCAAAGCTGTGCACATGCGCACTCTGTCCAGGTGGATCATCCTAACCATCAAGATCTGCTACGCCCTTGCTGGTAAGGTTCCTCCTGAAGGTATTAGAGCTGATTCTACTAGAGCTAAGTCTTCCACCTCTGCTTTGGCCAGGGGTGTTCCAGTTGCAGACATTTGTAAGGCCGCGACTTGGGCCTCCCTCCATACTTTCGCAAAGCATTATTGCTTAGACTCTGAGATGAGGAGGGAGGGCCATTTTGCATGCTCTGTCTTGCAGGACTTTTTGGTATAGGAAGGTGGACACCCTCCTCCGGGAGTGGGACTGCTGTGGGAATCTATTCACAAGGTGAGAAATCCACTGGCAGATGTATCCATCAGAAGAACAAGTTACTTACCTTCGTTAACGCTTTTTCTGGTGGATACAGTATCTGCCTGTGGATTCCTCACTGACCTACCCGCCTCCCCGTTGTCCACCTTTGTATACCTAAAAAGATCCCTTTTTTTGGCTGGTTGTTTATTCATTGTATTTTCTATCTAGTTCAATGATAGGAAATGCTGATTTTTTTTTTAGCTTTCCTTCTTTGGCTTTGTGCTGTATATATTAGTTCAAATGTTGTGTACTATGTATGCTTGAGTCTGTGTCAGTCCACCTGTTTGCCTCGGCGGCATGGAAAAAATGGGTGGAACTGACGTCATCACGCCGACGTGGTTCTCTTATGACTCCGGTGACGTCATACGGAGTCGCGAGCGGAGCCGTGGAATTATGACGTCCACGTCGGTGTGGAGAGCTGGGGAAACATTCTGTGGAATGCTGGCGCAGGGGATATTCACAAGGTGAGGAATCCACAGACCGATACTGTATCCACCAGAAAAAGCGTTACCGAAGGTAAGTAACTTGTTCTTTACGTGTCAAGTAAGAAGTTTGCTTGAATCTAACATATTCCATCCTTCACTATCTGATAAACCATTACTTGAAGTCACAAATAATACTGATTAAACGTTAGTTACAGACCCGACTAATCTAAGAACACACAGCGCAGACAGCATGCATGTACTTAACGTTGCCAAGCAAGCAATGCAGTTGAACATAGGACTCGATGCACACTATAAACACCTTCAGTGCCCAAATGCCCCACACAATGCGCGCGTTCCTATTCGAACCTATAGAACGCTTCATGCTTCAGGAGCCAGGCATTCAACACAGTTAGCCATCTCCCTGACCCTGCCGCGTGAGACACACAAGCTGATCGCTCCACACCAGCGCACTTAACTTGCTCGATTCCACTTTGGAAAAATCCGTCTTCCTTCAACGCGGTCCATCCCGCATCACCGCCGATCCTTGTACTGTCACGCCGTTCGCGACACGATCGGTGAAATCACACCACGACACCGCACCTGTAAAGGGGAGACAGAATGAAAAACAAGTTACGGGTCCTTTAACGGCCCGGACCCATATGCTGGGGAGCGAGAACAATGGACTGTTACCGCTCCCGTGTCCCCTTTTAAAGGGGTTGGGCACAGGGCAGACCGGTCTAAGCCGGCCTGCCCCAACATCCCTATCTCGAGCTGAAACCGGAAGCTTCCGGTTGCGCCCCTACAGGCACCGTCATCGGTTGCTGGGAGGTGGTGGGGGCACCGTGTCAGAGGGCACGGCAACCCCTCCAACCTCCTCTGTGCCCCAGGGACCGGCGCAACCGCCATAATGGCAGTCTGCGCTAGTTCACGCTTGCCTTGCCCAATAGTCTACTTGGTGCACAGAACCTTATACTATACTCCATATAGATCCTTTAAGGAAGTGTTTGTATGATCTTCATTTGTTATGTTGAGATGCCTTATTGAAGCGTGCCTAATATCTTGGTTGACTCTTTAGATGATTCTTCTGGAGCCTTGCTAGGTTCCTTTAAGCATGCTACTATTCTTCCTTTTCTTAAAAGATCGTTCTCTCTACCCATCGTTGCTCTCCAGTCTTGTTCTGTCTTCGTATTCCCTAATCTCTTATAGCTCTTTGAATTTCTTGTTTATAATCAGTTGCTTTCCTACATTTGTGCCAAATTTCTTCTATTCCTGCTTCAGTCTGGCTTTCATTTTGCTCCTTTCCCCAAAAATGCAGTTGTTTCTGTTCTTAAAACTCTGAATCCCTTTCCTCTCTCTGTATCGCTAAACAAGTCTCTCTTCTTTTGGACCTGCATACTCCTTTCCACACTGTTTATTACTTTATCCTCTCGTGCGCATACCACTCTTTTAGTCTGAGGTGGAACTGTATCATCTTCGGACAAGTGGTAGTCAATGTTATAGATACCCAGCATCAGGCTAGTGAGAGGGTACATGTGAGAGTTGAAGAAGATTGGTAACAGCTGACTCTTGAGATAGCCCTGTGGATATTGGTGGTTCTGGAGCAGAATGGACCCAGGTTAACTTGGTGGATTAATTTTTCAGAAGGGAGGACAAAAGACAATGGTGTTCTACTGATGCCTCATGATGTCTATCTAACAAGCATTACCTTATGATTAATGGTAGTAAATACAACACAGAAGTGTAATGGAGTTAAGACACAGTGTATGCTCTGGTCAGGGGTGTGTTTAAAAACACCATCTCAGTTCCCCTACATATTCAATCTCCTAATTGCAAGTCACTAAGCAGACTATTTGATTCCAGCTGTGAGGTTTATTGGTGGTTGAATGCTGTAAAGATTATTAGGATAGGCAGAGGATTTTTTATGTTTGGGTAATGATAGCATGCTTTGCTGCTTGAGATGTAACTCCAGCAGAGAGAGAGAAGTGTTGATAAGCCTGTTGATAATTGTATCAAGTTTTATGAAATGCAGGTTGACAGCTTTAGTTTTACAGATGTTCTATGAGTTGAATGATTTCCGATCGATAGAACAAGGTAAGCAAAATGTATTTTCTATGGAGCTATTGTGGAAATATTCACTTTAATAGTGTTAATTTTGGTACTTACTTATGCCTATTACCCTTCCTGGGGTATAGGCAATCAACCAGGACTCTCCAGCCATCTCTGTCCTGGGCATTTCTTTGAATCTCACTCCACACCCATCTCCTTGCAGTCAGCCTCGAGCCCTTGGCCCCAGGTGTTTCTTGGCCTTCCTCTATTCCTTTTTCCTTGAGGGTTCCAGGTTAGGATTTGTTTGGTGTTATTTGATGCAGGCTTCCAGAGGGTGTGGCCTATCGATCTCCAGTGTCATTTCATGATTTCTTCATGAGCAGGTAATGGAAAGTCTGCTGCCATAGGTCATTGTTGCTGATGGTGTTTGGTCAGTGGATTTGGAGGATTTTCATCAGACTGGTGTTGATGAATGTTTGGACTTTGTTGGTGGTGGTCACTGTTATCGTCCACGTTTCTGCTCCATACAGAAAGACCAAATTTACGTTGATGTTAAAAAGCATGATCTTTGTTAGCTTTGTAAAACCCTCGGAGCTCCAGATCTTCTTTAGCTGAATGAAGGCTGCCTTTGTTTTGCCAATTCTTTCCTTGACGTCGGAGTCTGTGCTGCTTTGCCTGTCTAAGACATTGCCCAAGTAGGTGAAGGCCTCATCCTCTTCAGGGCATTGCCTGCAATTGTGATTGCATTTGTGCTGGCCGTGTTAGTCTCCCGGATCTAGATTTTTCCCCTGTGGATATTGAGGCCAGGTTGTGCTAAAATGGCTGCCACATTGTTAGTCTTCTCTTGCATCAGCAGATGGGTATAGGAGAGTAGGGCCAGGTCATCTGCATAGTCAAGGTCGACAAGCTGTATCCAAGGTGTCCACTGGATCCCATTTCTTCTCCTTACTGGGCATGTCTTCATGATCCAGTCTACGACCAGCAGGAAGAGAAAAGGCGAGAGCAAACAACTCTGGCGGACTCTGGTCCTCACTTGGAAGGCTTTCGTGAGTTGTCCTCCATTGACTATCTTGCAGGTCTCACAAGTTCATCTGGAACACCGAAGAGGTCGAGGAGTTTCCAAAGGGTCACTCTGGCCACGCTGTTGAATGCCTTCTCATAGTTGATGAAGTTGACATGGAGGGGGCGGGGGGGAGTTGTAGTCCATCAACTGCTCAATGATGATTTGCAGTGTTGCAATTTGGTCTGTTCAGGATCTATCTTTGTGGAAGCAATCTTGCTGGTTTCACAACTGAACGTTGACTTCTTCCTTCACAATGACTCTGTTGAACACCTTGATAGAAGCGTTATCCCTCTGTAGTTTGCTCAGTTACTCGGGTCCCCTTTCTTGGGGATCTTGATGAGATATCCCTCTTCCAGTCTGATGGCACTTTTCATTTTGGTACGCAGAGGTGATAATAGGTTATCACAGAGTTTTTTGTGCGAACTGTGAAGCTAGACGCTGGATCAGGGATCACCCTCTTATTGTAGAGGTGGAACAATTCTTTGGTAGAATTTACAGCCTTGGTGATGCAAGCCTTGAAGTATTACTTTTTTGTTCTAGCACAGGATAATTTGTAACCTTTGCAGTGCATATGAAAGGCAGTGTGGCCAAATTGTAGTTGAGATCTCTTCCAGCGTCTTTCAGCACACCTTCAAGTGACAGATCTTTTTGTAAACCATTTGCTCTTCTTCAAGGAATTTGACTTGAGGGTATTGGTGCCAAAGAACCAAGAACAATTGCTACTTTGAATTCCAGGAGCGCTAGGATATTAGAGGGTGTTTCCACTTGAGAGTCAGCCATATCAAGAAGCATTTCAGGCTGTATTTTACTAAGATTTCTCCAAGAGTGAGTAGACTAAGATCCAGATATTGCTTAGGGCTTTTGCAAAGCTTGCTGTAAACGAATAACTTGACTAAAGTGTAGTATGAAATCACAAGGGGTAGCTAGAGTTGAAAGGAGGTAGACTCGTCCTCCGAAATACAATCAAATAACCAAAAAAGAGGCCCTCCTGCTGGAGAAGAAAGGGAAACGTAACCGCTTTGTAGGACTGGGAACAAGAAATTTTCTTTTAAATAACCCTCACCCACCAGGGTTGCCCCATGGTGGCATGCTTCATCATAGGGTTCATCCCTGCCCTTCTACGGACAGGGGCGTGTTGCTACCTGCGAAGACGTGGGAGCACTTGGTAAATGGATGGTCCTATATACCTATGATGGTTGGAATTATGGAGCGGGTTACTTATATGAAAAGGATTAAAAATATCAGACTAGTGGGAAAAAATTACTTTATTCACTCCCCTAGTCAATATGCTAAAATCTGGGGATGTTAGGAAACGCTTCAGGTATATGACCCACCGTTTCCCTGGTCAACTAATTTTAAGCCCTACCCCAAGGCTTTTCTTCAGGACCAACAAGGAGAAAATGCTCCTACTCCTAAAGTTATATTAACTCATAATTAACAATAATGACCAAAAAGTGTTAACAGCACGTAATTGGTCCGTTTAAATTTCAAATTGGAGAGAAAGAAAAAATATAGTTAAAAAATGCCCAGCCCTCGAGCATTCTCAATGTTAAGAACCATTTATCGATTGTGACTTTGTGGGAATAGTATAAAAATAGTCAAAATATGTGAGCATGCTGTGCGTGTAGTATCGTGATGTATAATACATAAAGCAAACAAACATGAAGTGACAGACAAACACACAATAACATATAACCAGCACTATGTTGTTTCATGCATGTTAGCGACCATGAATGGGCCTCATGAGTCCAGCGGGGAAGAAGAGACGCCTGTAGTCAAACCCTGTGGGTTTGTGAGAAGAGAAACCCCAAAGAAGTTATTGCAGCCCCAAAAGGCAGAATACTCTTGCATGTGCTGTGAGAGTGCGAGCGTGCATCCACTTACTTCTTTAAGGCTACTCCCTCGTTGTGAACCTGACTTGTTTGCCCGAGACTCCAGAGATGTCAGAGGGGCGTGGCGGTTCCTCTTTATATGCTCAACGCATATCCTTGTTGGTATCCTCGTGGCCAACAGAGTGCTAGAACGCCCATACTCACTGCCCTGAAACTCACTTCCTGATGGTCGGGGCACCCGAGTGGTGTCTCTGCCCGCTCTGGAATGGTACTAGAGCTGCCTGTTTGCCTCTTGAAATTATCAATAAAGGCTCTGCGTAGAGAGTTAAAAAAAGGGTGTGTATACACATAAAATATAATTTGGGGAGTCCCCCGCGGCCCGACGTGAATTTTGGGACCCGTGCCTCATTGGGACCCTGTAATGAATGACTGCACGTACACATTCAATGTTTAATGAAACTATGTAAAATTGTTAAATAATGAAAACGGCCCTTGCAACAAGATCCGCCAGATGCTAATGGTGTAAAGCCTCACATTAGAAGCCATTAGATCATGTCCTTAAGCTAATACTCAATGAAGTTTTTAGTAGAGAAAGAAAAGGATGAAATGAAAGAGAAAGGGAAAAAGGAGGACCTCCTGGAAAGAGGGTGAAGTGGACATGGGGTATTATCAACTGAATACCTCTGATGTTCCATAAATGACATAAGCAGTGATGAATTATCTACCAAAGGCACTATGGAATACCATAAGGATTGGTGCTTACTTAGATTTCAAATAGTTATGTTCTTCACAAAAGGTTCGTATGAAAATAGACCCTGTCCTGTTCGGAGTTTAGTGTGTTGGGGAGGAAGGCACCGAAATGAAAAGTGATTGCTAGATAATCAGTTCCCGGTGGACATTAAAATAATAGAGACAAGACACTGTGGAGATTCTCTTAGGGTTACTTCATATGAATTGTCTCCAAGGAATATTTCCATTCAACCCTACCTCATGGGATTTTAATCTGTAGACCCACCGTTGTTCTTTTTCGAACAAGCGGGACTCACTATTCACTTGTTTGATTAACAGCCACCATAAATCCTTGGTTGTGTGTTATTGTTCAATGTAGTGGGTGGTCATTTGGGTTGTCGCTCTTTTGCATCTTAAGTTACTCTGATGCTCGCAGATCCTGGTCTTAATGGTCCTGGAGGTCATGCCAATGTAATGCAGATTACACTGGCAAGTAATCATTCATATCACCCCTTCGGTGTTACAGTTGGTAAATGTTCTCAATTCCCACGTGGTGTTGTTGAAGGTGACCATTTTAGTAGACTGTGTAAAGTGACACACACTACAGTTGCCACATGGGTGATGTCCACTGATGGGAGTGATGAGGCCTTTGTCCACTTGTATTTCCCGGGATGGACGTTGTCGTGTATGTACCAGCATATCTTTTAGGTTGCAACCTCTCCTGTGGGGAAAAAATAGGCTTTGGTATTGGTATGGTGCTGCCACTCAAAATCCTCCAGTGTTAATAATTCTGGTTACTGCATTGGATACGCTGTTATATGTAGTGATGCAAATAGGGCGTGCCTCATTTTCCTTAGGTGTGGTGGGTTTCAAAAGGGCTTTCCTAATGTTATTTTTTGCCCTTTTCATTTCCTTTGCCACTATGTTGTCACGGTATTTACATGCTTTCAGTTTGAGTGCCAAATCTGTTGCTTGGGATTTGTAGTCACTGATTTCAGAACAGTTACGCCTCAATCTCAAGAATTGCCCAATATGTAGGATTTCTCTCAGGTGTCTTGGGTGGAAACTATCAAAGCTAAGTAGACAATTCTTTGCAGTGACCTTGAAGTGAGTGGTTGTTTTTAAACTTCCTTCGCTTGAAGAGATGTTAAGGTCTAGAAACACCATGTCGGTTCTGGAGATAGTGTAGGTGAATTTCAAGAACTCGTTTTGTTCAATCAGCTATGTTATGAACTCCTTGGCTGTGTTTTTATTTCCAGTCCATATTACAAGGACATCATCAATATATCTCTTCCAGAGACTGATGTTGGTGAGGTATGGGTTATGTGCTGCTAGAATCTTCTGTTTTTTAAGATGGTGGACATGAAGTCTGGCCAAACTTGGAGCGAATATACTTCCCATACTTGTACCATGCTTCTGTAAGTACAGGTTGTCTTCAAACCTAAAGAAGTTCTCTGTTAGGGCGAGTTTGCAACACTCCATCACTAGGTTGCATGGGGTCTGATACTTCCACTCTGGTGAATAACACTTCCTCTCGAATGTCCAACGTCTTGGTGTGGGGGAGAGTAGTGTAAAGGCTTTCTATGTCGAGCCCGATCAAAAGTTGTGTCTGTGGATCAAAGGTAGATCTTGTAGGATCCGTAAGACATCCTTGGCGTCTTGTAGGTACATCTCAGTGCCCTGAATAATTGGCCTCAAAAAGGCATCCGCAAACCTGGAGTGAGGCTCCAATATCGATCCAATCCCTGAGACAATGGGGCGTCTAGGTGGTCGATGCAAGTTCTTATGTATTTTGGAGATTGTGTAGAAGTAGGGGGTCACTGGATGTCTGTTAGTCAGGAATTCACTTTCTTTTCTTGAAACACAATCGTGGGCAAGTGCCTCCTCTACCATGCTACCTACGTGAATTCTTATTCTCTCCATGGGGAAAGATTAATTAGGTGCTGTATAACTATTATTTTTGCACTTTTTATTGTTAATCATGAGGTATTCTAACTTTAGGTGTGGGAGCATTTTCTCCTTGTTGGTCCTGAAGAAAAGCCTTGGGGTAGGGCTTGAAACTAGTTGACCAGGGAAACGGTGGGTCATATACCTGAAGCGTTTCTTAACATCCCCAGATTTTAGCATATCGACTAGGGGAGTAAATAAAGTAATTTTTCCCATTAGTCTGATATTTGTAATCCTTTTCATATATGTAATCCACTCCATAATTCCAACCATCATAAGTGTATAGGAACATCCATTTACAAAGTGCTCCCTCGTCTTCGCAGGTTGAAGCACGCCCCTGTCCGTAGAAGGGCAGGGATGAACCCTATGATGAAGCATGCCACCACGGGGCAACCCTGGTGGGTGAGGGTTATTTAAAAGAACATTTATTTTTCCCAGTCCTACAAAGAGGTTACGTCTCCCTTTCTTATCCAGCAGGAGGGACTCTCTTTTGTTTATTTAAAGTGTAGTATGTTCAGGGGAGGTGCTGTTAACCATTGGTGTCCAGTACAGGTATCAAGGAGAATAATACAGCTGATAGAGACTTCTAGACGAAGATTCCTTACCTTAGAATATTCCCAGGCATCAGACTGGAGCTGGAAACTTTTTGAGCAATGCCTCTTGTGCACTGGTAGGTGGCGTCTTTCTGCTGTGTGTGGCATCATTGGTATCGTTCGTGCAGGAAATGACGTTTGTGATGCCTATATAGGCACCACTCCAGCGTGCTGACTTGAGTTCCTTCTTATCCGCGCCATCAGCGCCGATCTGAATAGAGCTCCCCTCGTTAATTTTTGGACTGGCTTTGATATTTTTGACAGTGACTAGCGTACCTTTATTCTCTTTTTATTTAGATGTCCCTGTAAAACCCACCAGGTTCAAACCTTGTGGCCAACTGTTGTCAGTGACAGACAGCCACTTGGTATGTCTGTGGTGTCTTGAGAGGGATCGCGCCTCTGCATCATGTGTGGAGTGCAAGATGATAAGCCTTAAGGCCTACCGCAAGCGAACCATGAAGCTTTTGGCCGCTCGTCAAGTGACTCTGTGCTGCTCCAGGTCCCATTTGCATGGGAGGTCTTGGGACTTAAGGACTTCTTCTGGCAAGTCCCACAAGAAGAAGTTGAAGCACTCTTCAATCCACGTCACTCCCGTTCTTTGGACAACATGAGGGAATTACTTCCCCAAATTTCCTGAAGCTGGGACAATCCCTGCCCAGTTTCCAGAGTCTTATGACACCATGAGCCTCATTTTTGGGGGGAGAAACCCCCATGGAGCACCTTCGGGTCACATGGGTTCAGGAAGTCATTTCGACTGGAATACCGCTGGTGGGTTCCCCCTCAATGCCTGTTGACCCCTTAGGATCCTTTGATGGATCAGGATCGACCCGGGGGTGCCGACACCCATTGGGCTGCCAAACTTGAGGTTCCGTGAAATCTGAATCTGCGCTATAAATATCATGGTTCCGTTACGATTTTGGTAACAGCGAACCGTAACTAGTGAGCTCAGCTAGTACGTGTGTTTTCGTCACATTACACCAATGGATTCACTGCGTATTTAGGGTTTTCGTTCCAAACCCTGGATTCCATTTTGCGCATGGTAGCCATTTTGTGGTTGCCCTCACATAGGCCGATGACTGTGGTTAAACGAGTTTTTTTAGTCAGGCGCACCTTAGCTCGAGTTCGTGCTGACTCCTACATGACTTTTGTGAACTGACCTCGTTGCCTGAGGCCAACCCTGCCAAACCCGTTCCCGCCCGCTAGCTGATCTTGATTAAGGGTCAGAGCACGGGATCTCGTAAAGTTTTATTGCACACAAACATGCCCATCCTACTTCTATCTGTTTCTGTTTCTTCTTTTATGGTCCATTTACGATATGGGTTGTGGTCTCTTTATCATGGGTCTGTCCGGCTTGTCTAAAGAAGAATGTTGGGATTGTTCGATGATTGATCATGGGCCGGACAACTGAAAAGTGGGTTTTACCGTCATGCGATACTTTTGGTGTGGTTACATGCGATTGGACAATTTGTAAAATAATGGGTGTCTGTCTGGAATGTGATGTTTTTGGCATAAAAAGGGATGACTTGCTTTGTAAATTTGAGCAGTCTCCTGAGAACTCATACTGTGATGACTTCTAGGACTTCTGTTACTGGCTGCAGCCAATAAATTCGATCTCTGACGCCACCAAGAAGTATCCTGTGTCTCTGTATTCTAAGACAGGTGAACCCGAAGACTTTGGGCGTGCCCCTGACGCCGCTGGGTTCTAAATACCCGGTTCTTCAGTTGGCGCCCATTGTAGGGCGACATCAAGCGGTACCGGTCCAAGCCCGAGGATCGAGAGGAACTTTGTGAGGAAACTCTGGAGGAGGGCCCCCACTTCAGCGACCCCTGCATGTCGAAAACGTGGACCGAAGGTCTTTTCCACGAGGTTTCCCCCTTCTGACGGCTACGTAAGGACCGCTGCCCTGACTGTCGCCCTGTCTTGGACAACCCCCCCCTTTTTTGTGAAACTTCGTAAGGCGAGACGATCGACGGATCTTCTGGGTGACGTAGCAGACAACTTGGTTAAGTATAAGTGGGTCGCTCCCACTAATTTGTTTGGTTCTTAGTTTTACTTGGTCCTTAGTTTGATCGGTTCTTGGTTTTGCTTGGTTCTTAGTTTGGTTCTTAGTTTGTTTGGTCCTTAGTTTTGATTTGAAAATTGCAATTTCCAAAGCCGAGGGTCTCGTATATTTACGAGTGTATCGGTAGAGATAGCCCCTTGAAGTTTGAAGCTCGATTAGTGAGCAAAAATGCCTAATCGTAGCAAATTTGGTACTTGGTTTTGTTGTGGTTATAACAGGAAGTTCCGATTGGAGGATTCGTGTCAGATACCTCCAGTTGGAACTCCGACTTAGGAGCTCTACTCTAAACACGGCATGGGCCCCATTACGTTCAATGAAGTATGGGTCCGCTACACTAGGAAAGATGGTGTCTTAAGATGGCCCCAACATGGTAGTTTTGATACAGAGATTTTAGACAATTTGGAAGCGAAATTATTTAGGAAGAAAGCCCGGTCGGCAATGTTCGACTCCTTCCGCCTTTGGCGCAAAGAAGCCAGACAACGAGAGATAAAACAAGCTAACAGAGATAAGAGAGAAAAGGGTGTATTGATAATGCAAGCTGCTAGGCAGTTTAAAGAAGATGAAGAAGATAAAGCGATTGAGGTGTCAAATAGGCAACATCATATGGCTATTGACAAATGTTATCCAGTTTTGTCACCCCCTCCAGTGAATCCTGTTAAGGATGCCGAAAAGGATCCATTAATGTCTTATTTGTTAAAGTCACCTCCCCCTTACGTGCAAGGTGCTACTGCACCGATATTACCGCTTGTTGTACAACAGGTTGCTGGTCAGCCTTTAGTCCCTCCGCAACCCCCTTTTCCTGTTCCACAGTTGGTTCAGGTTCCTCCGGCACCCCCTCTTCCTTGGTTGCCTACTGTACCTTTGCCTGCCTTGACTCAGACTGCTTTGCCTCCTGCTCCTGTCCCTTCGACTTCCTCCACTTCTGCGTCTTTTTCTTTGCCATCGCAAGGTACCTTTTCTCCTGTTCTTATGACTGCTTCCCCTTCTGTTCATCGGCGAGTAGCTGACACTGTTACTAATTTTCTAACTCCTCTATTTGGGTCGCTACTCACGACCCCCGTTTCTGATGACAGACAGAGACGTAGTCAGCTCCCTGGTTCTGTGGAGCGTGAAGTGTTGGATTCGTTGGCTCGTAGGTGGGTTACGAATGTTTCTAGGTATGATCCGGGAGCGGTGCTGAATACGTTCCTACAGTGGAAAGAGCCGACGCAGCGGTATGTTTTTGATATGATGTGTACTTTGCTTCGGGAACAGTGGGAAGATGATGAATTGGAGTTGGCTCCTGTTGGACTGCTTGATATTCAGAGTGAGTTCGCCAAAGGGACGATAGTGGGAGCTGGTGTTGAGGATGCGGTAGTGACACTTCTTACATATAGGTCTGCACTTCCTCCCCAGCCATTGTTTGAGCCTGATGCCTCAGTTAGAAAGAAGGTACGACAATATCCAATGAGAGAGGTTCCTCCAGTTTGGAGAGAGGGAGACGCAAACGCTAATCCACCTATTTTGGCTCATTTCCAAAGAGTTTGGATACATGTCCCTTGGAAGAGAGCTGAGGTTTTGGCTCCTAAGCAAACCTTACCCGACCCCCGTAAGAATCCCGCGGGGTATTATAAGGAGTTGTCCCAGACAGTCGACGCATGTATTATGAATCTAGCTGATGTGGATATGTTATTGGGTAATGTAGTCCCTCAACCGTTGTGGGCGAAGATTCGCCACGAGGATCATATGGTAGAATTAGGTGATACATGGGTGAATATTGCGGCTGCAGATGCTAGACAGGTAGGAGGAGCTAAACCTGAGCCTCTAATTGCGGATTTACCCGGTAGAATTATTAATATGATGAAAACGATGATGCCAGCGTTGCGAGAGAATTGGGACAAGTTGACAGCATGTAAGCAGAAGAAGGACGAAAGTGTGTCTGATTTCTTCACCAGGTTTGAAGAGACTTTTATAGATCATAGCGGTCAAGATATGAGTACGGAAGGTGGCCAGAGATTGTTTGTAGGTAAGTTTGTCTTTAATTTACTTCCCGAACTGTGTAATAAGTTGAAAGATTCCGAGAGTTCTTGGGCTGTCTCTTCGTCGGCCCAGATATTGGCGACTGCACAGTACTACGAGAATAGGGATAAGGATGAGAAAGATAGATTAGAGAAAAAGACAAAAGACTTAAAAACGAAGGTTCTTCTGCAGCAGGCGTATCCGCCTCACTCGAATCAGCAAGAATCACAGCAACGTCTACAGTTTCAGCAAACTCCATCGTTTCAGAGACTGTCATAGAAACCTGAGTATTTTCCTCCAAGACCACCTTTGGGTCTGAATCAGTACGTGTATTGTAGAGAGGAAGGTCATTATAAGAATGAGTGCCCTGTTTTACGGCAACGTGCGAGCGGTATGTTGGCTCCAAGAGGTCATAGTAGTTTCCAGCAGGTGTCTAGGGGTAGAGGACGTGGCGCGTTGTTGAAAACTAAAACGGCGATATGATTAAGCATTCACTAAAGACATGAATTCGGATAAGGTAGACACGCGGTCCATGTTATCAACTGAGCGTATGGGTGAGCTTCGGAAAATTTCTCTTCGTGCGCTTAAGGGCAAGCTATCTCTTCCTGAATTATTGGAATCTTTGGAAAATTGGCGGGATAGAGAGAAGCTGTATTTTGTTGCAACTCTTTCTGATGACGTGATTACTGCCTTTCGGAAATATTCAGATGTTTTTGAGCCTGATGATGTAGTATCAGATTCTAAAGCATTACGTAACGGTGTTTTTTCTCCCTCTGAGGTACCCGATGCGGTCCGACGGCTGTTTGCATTGCGGAACGCGGCGAGTGAACTTAAAGAGAGAGCGCGCCTACAGGCAGCGGAGAAGGAGCAATCGGATTCACATATCGGCGGCGGCCAACCATCTACTTCCCATTCAGATAAGGGCGAACTAGTGCATGCTAAACCGATGCGAGAGGCGGCACCTTTGTATGTTCCTCCTAAAGGAGCAGGAAACAGTTCAGATATATCTTCCCCCGATGCTAGGGGATATTTTGTGTATAATTGGGTTCATACTCCCTGGCATAGGGCTGATGTTATGGCATTAAAGAATGCATTGCCTGACCCCCGCAAGAATCCAGCGGCCTTTTACGAAGAGGTCGAAGGGGCCTTGAATTCTTGTACTATGACTTTAGCGGATATAGATTTGTTCTTTGGGCTCATTTTACCACCGGATATGTGGAGATCTGTGCGGAAGGTGGATGATGTTACCGCTTTTAAGGCTAGGTGGTCTGAGATTGAGGATGTGGATAGGGAGAGAAAACCCGCGCAAAAAACCACCCCAGCTTATTTTAGATCTTCCTGCCGCTATCTTGACTAAATTGAAAACAATTATCCCCCCTAAAAAGATTGACTGGAATATGTTAGCCTCATGTAAACAGAAGGTTGATGAATCAGTTTCAGATTTCTTTACACGCTTTGAGGAGACATTACATGATTTCAGTGGTCAGTCACTTACGGATGATACGGGTCGACATCTTTTTGTTGATAAATATGTGGCGAATTTATTACCGGGAATAGCAGCTCGATTGAAAGCGAGTGAAAGTTCTTGGTCGACTTCGTCTCCGGCATCCCTCCTGACTATGGCTCAGTATTATGAGCGTCAGGAACAAGAAGCGAAGGGGAATGAGGAGAAGAAATCGAAAGATTTGAAAACTAAGGTGATGCTAGCACAAGTGTATGGTCCGCCTCGTCGGGGTGTAGAAAGAGGTAGAGGAGGATTCTATGGTCCCCCTTCGGGTCGGTCGGATGTTAATAGAAATCAATGTGCGTATTGTAAACAGTCGGGTCATTGGGCTAGAGATTGTCCGGTGTTATATGCATCTCGTCAGGGACGTGGTCAGGGACCACCGAGAGGTAGAGGGGGTTTTTCGAATTTTAGAGGGCACTCTAATGATCGTGCTCGATTTGACCCTAACGTGCAGCAAAGAGATAGACCTAATGTATTTGATCGGCAACATCAGTATCAAATGTCTGGGAATGACCGTTCTGGGTACCATGATTCGCAGCATGCGTAGGATTGCGTTGGATGGGGGTTAGAATCAGTTGAAGTGCCGGTTGATCAGAAGGGTCCTTATGTTTCAGCACATGTTTTGGGTTCTACTGATCGGTTCCTAGTTGATACAGGAGCTACTCGTAGTGCGCTGTCCAAACAATTGGTTCCGAGGGCTCCCCCATCTGGCTTAATGGTTACATCGGTAGGGTTTGATGGTACACTCTCTCGAAGCCCTCTTTCCTGACCCCTTGCATTCCATGTTGACCACTTTTCTGCACCCTGTCCGTTTTTGCTTGCCCCGAACACGCCTGACAACATTATGGGTCTTGATATGCTCAAGCACTTCAGAGCCACGATCCGCTGCTCCCCTACTGGAGTATGTGTGATCTTAAACGATAATCACCCTCTGACAGAACGGATGTGTGTGGTTGCGGAGGATGCTGCATTAGCGTCCCTCCCTCATTCTTTGTGGGCTACTTCGGATACTGATGTGGGACAGATGGTGATTCCGCCTGTCCACATCAGTGTCCAGGAGGGTGCGGTGTTACTGCGCCTCCCTCAGTATCGTATTTCCCAGGAGGGGGAGGAGGCACTCATACAGATTGTGCAGGATTTGATTAAGGTGGGAGTAGTGGAGGAAGTTCCCTACAATGTCTGCAATAGTCCTATTTTACCCATTTTGAAGAAAGATACCGATACCAGGGTTTATCGTTTTATCATTGACCTAAGGGAAGTGAATAAGATAGTGATACCTCAGTACCCAGTGGTTTCTGATATCACGACATTACTCACTTTGGTCCCGCCAACGGCGACCACGTTTTCAGTTATTGATTTGAAAAATCGATTCCTATTCATCCCGATAGCCGATACCTTTTCGGTTTTACTTTGAATAATAGGTCTTATAGATTTTGTAGAGTCCCTCAGGGTTATACAGAAAGCCCTAGTATTTACAGTCAAGCATTGAAAAGGCAATTGGATTCCTTTGTTCTGCCTGAGGGTGTCGCCCTTATACAATATGTCGATGACATCTTGTTGGCGGCCGACACTCCTGAGTTGTGTGAGAAGTGTACGTTATCTTTGCTTTCCTTTTTGGCATCTCACAATCACAAAGTGTCGAGGAAGAAATTGCAATTCTGTAGACCAAAGGTGACTTATTTGGGTCACCTTTTGTCTAAGGAGGGGCGTGCACTCACACCAGATCGTATTCAAGCGATTTTGGACATGCCAGTACCTTCCACACAGAAGGATGTGCGTGCATTTTTGGGCCTTGCTTCTTTCTGTAGGCAATGGATATTGGGGTTTCCACACATAGCTAAACCATTGTTAGCCCTTTTGACAAAAGACACACCGATTCCCCTTCCCTGGTCAAATGAGTGTGAAATTGCTTTTCAGCAATTACGACAAGCCCTTTGTTCAGCACCAGTGTTAGGTACCCCTGATTATACGAAGCCCTTTTCACTGTATGTGCATGAGAAAGATGGATGTGCATTATCAGTTTTAGTGCAGATGCACGGCGACAAGCAGCGCCCTTGTGCATATTTTTCGGCTGTACTTGATCCTGTTGCCCGAGCATTGCCTGGTTGTTTTCGCTCGGTTGCGGCGACAGCTGTGTCAATACGCCAAAGTGAGGGAATTGTGTTATCTCACAAACTGTTGGTATTAGTTCCCCATGCTGTTGATGCCCTGCTTAATCAGACAAAGACGCAGCATTTGACCAGTGCTCGTTTAACAGGATATGAGTTGACGCTTTTGGCTCCTCATATTACGTTAAAGAGATGTGCAACGTTAAATCCAGCCACATTGTTGCCGTTCCCGGAAACTCAGTCTGAAGCACGGAAAGCACATGATTGTATTCTTGTGACTGAGGAACAGACAAAGGGTCGTATTGATCTCCAGGATACGCCCTTTACAGATGTAGATGGAGAACTATGGGTGGACGGATCATGCCTGAAGCTACCAGATGGTACGACTTCAGCAGCGTATGCAGTTACCACATTACAAACAATAGTGGAGACTGCACGTATACCGCAGAAATCAGCTCAAGCAGCGGAACTGATAGCATTAACACGAGCATGTGAGCTCAGTGCAGGATTGTGTGTGAATGTTTATACAGATAGCCGCTATGCCTTCGGAGTAGCGCACGATTTCGGCCTACTCTGGAAGGAGAGAGGGTTTCTAACGTCACATGGAGCACAGATAGTGTACGGGGAAGATTGCTATAGTTAAATGTAGTGCCCATAAGAAGGTGGTTGATAAAGTTGGAGAAGGGAATGCTCTAGCAGACCGGGTGGCACGAGAGACTGCGATGCAGCCTGGTGCTACTGCAATGTATGTTGTGAAGTCGCAGGCAGAAAGATGGCACGATGCTAGGAGAGAAGTGCTGGAAATACAGAGGACCGCTTCCGATAAGGAACAGGAGCAATGGTCCAATGATGGAGAATTAGATGATGAAGGGTGTTGGAGAAGTAAGCAGATGGATAAATGGAAGTTACCCACAGCCTTCGTACAACCTATGGTTCAGATGGCACATGGACTAGCACATGTCGGAGCATCCGCAATTGTCAAATTACTCACACGAGTTTGGGAGCATACGGAGATCGCTAGTACGGCAAAGAGGGTAGTGCAGACCTGCATGATTTGCCTGAGGTACAACCCAGGAAAGGGTACACGAACTCCAGCAGGAGGATTTGCAACACCTACTGCACCCTTTGAGGTTTTGCAGATGGATTACATTCAGCTTGAGCGCTGTAACAATCTGAAGTATGTTCTAGTAGTGGTTTGTGCCTTCAGTAAATGGGTTGAGGCATACCCTACGAAAGACAATACTGCAATGACTACAGCCAAGATGCTATTGAAGGAGTTCTTCCCTCGATATGGTGTTTGTAGATTGTTGTGGGGTGATAACGGACCTCATTTTATAGCAGACGTTATCAAGTATGTCCTGAAAGGCCTGGGAATTACCCAAAAATTTCATGCAGTGTTTCACCCTCAGTCTGCGGGATTGGTTGAGAAATATAACGGTACTTTGAAGCTTAAGATCGCGAAGATCCAAGCTTCGACTTCTTTGACTTGGCCAGATGCTTTACCGCTGGCATTATTGTCAATTAGATCGATACCGCATTCTCGGACCGGTCTCACACCTTACGAGATCGTGTTCGGACGCCCAATGAATATTTGGGGTCCACCAAAACCGAAGTCAGTGTATGATGTACCTTGTGTAATGATGAATGATTATCTGGCACAGTTAACTGATAATTTGGTTTCTATTCATCAACAGGTTCGAGAGGCTCTCCCTGATCGGTCCACAGGTGAAGGTCATAATCTCCGACCTGGCGATCAGGTTATGATTAAGGTGTTCGAAAGGACGAACAGTCTGGAGCCGAGATGGGTTGGTCCTGAGCAAGTCTTGCTCGCAACGAGGACAGCGTGCGAGTTTCCAATCGGAAGAACTGGATCCACTCTTTGCACTGTCGTAAAGTGCCGCCTGGATTAGTGGAGCCTGCTGTGTTGACCGACCATCAAGAAATCCTGACTGCAGAGAAAGGCCGTGCTGTGGAACCGGACGACACTGAGGAGCTCTTCCCAGACCAAGTGATTCCTGGAGGAAGAAGATATCACCTCAGACCGAGGAAGTGATTTTCTTTTTGTATCCAAAGATGTTGTCAGAACGGCCCTTAGGTTAGTGAAACGGAGAGCCAATGAGGCAAGGGGGGGGGGGATCAGCCCTGCATTAGTGTAGTGACACCCGTCTTGGCCCGCTGGTGAAGAAATCAACGGCTGCCTAAGGGGAAGAGTTCTGACAACCTTTTAGTTTCAGGAAGATATTGACTTCTTATTACAAGATGGAGAAGAAGACGATTCTCTGTGCGACAAGCTTTATTATCATTGTGGCTATTGTTGGTATAACCACATGGTTTGTTGAGGACGTGACTCCTGCCAGTGAGTTGCTTGTTTTGACCACTCCAGTGCCTGAGGAGCACTACTTTTATACCCTTCCGTATCAAGAATTGAAGCATCGTCAGTCTTATTTGAATAACACTTTCATCCAGATGTTGCATCATACCCATGTTGCTACAAATGCTACGAACTGTTGGATATGTGGTATGATGCCAGCTCATCAGAAGAAAGGAGGAACGCCGTTCATACCTCTTCCTTTCTCTCATAATGGCTCTTGTAGAGCATGGTACACTTTGCTTTTTGCCACACGGAAACCTACAGTGGGACGATTACTTTTCAGACTTAATAGGGAATGTCATCAGGATAAAGAAGGCTATCCACAAGCGAATGGGACAATATGGGAGTGGGAAGAATATCGACCAGAAAATGAATCGATCCCCTACATTTTCACGAATACCAGAGACACTGCTGGGAATGAGAAATTTGTGATTCAAGTGGCACAAGCTCAAGCGGATCTGTGTGTTCAGAGTGTGGGTTATATTCCTGTTGGTGTTAGCGACTGTATTATTGTTTTAAACATCGACGGATTAAATAATAGTACTTTCTTAGCCTCCCATAATACATACTTTGTATGTGGGAATAAGGGTTATTATCGTTTACCAGCCGGGTGGTCCGGAGTATGTTATGTAGCGTTTTTATTACCTCCTGTATTCTTAGCACCTGCATCCTATCATAAAGATTTGAAGTTGTTGAATAATGTGACTGTAAATAGGTATAAGCGTACTCTATCCATTGATGATGTTGATCAAACTGATACTAGCTTACAGCAGTATATTGATTTTAACTTAGGATTGTTTTTCTTTGTTGGAGCTGCCCTAAATAGTAGGAAGGTTCGCAGATTAACAAGAGTTGTAGAGGCTGTGACGAATCAAACCGCTGCTGCTCTTGGGAATCTTACGGAAGAATTACAAATTACTAGAATTGTTGCATTACAAAATCGTATGGTATTAGATGTTATGTTAGCTGACAGAGGTGGAGCATGTAAAATTATCGGAAGTAGTTGCTGTGTGTTCATTCCTGACCATACGCCATCAGTTTACAATGCCATTAATAAATTGCATAAAATCGCAGCTGAGATTCATACAGAAAATGGCACTTGGAACTTTTCTGGATGGTTTTGGGCATTGATCACTGCATGGGGATGGAAGGTTTTAACTGGTCTCTGTATTATTATAGCAGTTCTGTTTTCCTACTGCATCTGTGTTCAGTGTGGCCCTTTACTCTGTTCTCTATGTGTGTCATTCTGTATACCTGATAAGAAAGCTATTGCCAATGTCACCTATCAGAAACATTTAACCAAAGAGGTGGAAGAGATGATGAAAATTGACATATATGATGATTATCCTAATAAGCCGAATGTCTTCAGTAAATGCTGAAAGGGTCGTCTGTTAAAAACTAAAACGGCGATATGATTAAGCATTCACTAAAGACATGAATTCTCTCTAGTTAAAACATGTTTCCTGTCTTATGTTGCCTAATGTCCGGACTCCATTTTGTATTGTCATGTCTCCACGTGCTCTGCACGAGAAGAGTCCTATCTTTTTGTTAGTTGCTCTTGTAATCTGCCTAGTAACAGTCTATAAATAGCTCCTTTGTCCATCTGGCGCATGCCCAGACTTGACCACATCTGTTATCAGTTAGTCCTTGCTTGACCATGTTTTCGCGGGCTCAGGAAATTGTTAACTCCGCCCACATATTGATTCTGTATCGAAAATGTCCATAAAAGGTAATGCTTTTTGCTTCATGTTGTATCCACCCACTCATGAGCCCCTCTGTTGTGTATAAAAGGGGACCGTGTACTCAAGTTCTTTGTGCTACTCTATGCAATACTGAAGAGTGTTGTGTAGGTTGTAGGACCACCCTTAAGGGTTAATAAACTTTGTCTTTGTATTCGCAGCTTCCGTGCCAACTTCCTTCTAGCTTTTGTTACAGGAGAGCGAACCCTAGTATTCTGCGGGCCTAGCTGGGGCCTGTATTCATAAGCGTTCCCTCAGAACGAACGTTCTTTTCCCCCACAGACGTCTATCAATTATTTTGATCAGCAGAACGTACAGACTGGCAGATCTCCGCTATATTATGTTGACGATCGCTACGTTGAGAGTGAGGGTACGGGCTATAATGATTGCTAGGACAGCCAAGGACAAAGAGAGGGAGTAGTGTCAGTTCCAGTAGACCAGGATGGACCTTATGTTGCAGTGGTCACATTGGGTGTGGTAGAGCCTTTTCTTTTGGATACTGGTGCAGCGAAGAGGTCTATCATGCACTCTAAACTCCCTGGCGCACCTTTGTCTGGCTTAACGAATATTTCAGTGGGATTTTCTGGCGCCCCGGTTCGTAATCCAGTTTCTAGTCCCTTGTCTCTTTCTATTGGGCCTTGTGAATTGGAAGCACCCCTTATTCTAATGACAGGTTGTGGTGAGAATTTGTTGGGTCTGGATTTGTTAAAGAGACTGCACGCGACATTGTATTGTTCTCCTTCGGGAGTACACCTTACATTGGGTAAGAGAGTGACCTCTCCGATGTATCTGTCTAGAGATCAGCTTCCACTGGAATTGCGTTGTCTCCCTGATACTCTTTGGGCTATTGGTCCTAATGATGTGGGTCTTTTGGGGATTCCACCATATGTTGTGACGCTCAAATCGAATGTTAGATTGCCACGTATTCCCCAATATCGAATTTCGAGTGATGGTGAAAGAGCGCTTTTAGCGATCATCTATGATTTAATTGAGAAAGGTGTGATCGAAGAGACGAGAGGTAACGTGTGTAACAGTCCTGTTCTGCCTGTCTTGAAGCGTACTGATTCTTCTCAGCAGCCTTAGTATCGGTTTGTGATTGACCTTCGAGAGGTTAATAAGATTGTTGTGCCCCAGTTTCCTGTTGTTCCGGACATTACTGCTTTGTTGACTTTGATTCTAGCTTCGGCTGCCTGGTTCTCCGTCATAGACTTGAAGAACGCTTTCTTTAGTATTCCAATCGCAGAAGAAAGTAGAGATATTTTTGGCTTCTCTTTGGGAGGACGAAGCTTCCGGTTTAAGCGCGCTCCTCAAGGCTATTGCGAAAGTCCGTCCATCTATAGTCAGGCTTTGAAAACTCAGCTTGATACTTTTGTGTTGCCTGCGGGTGCTGCTCTTATTCAGTATGTTGACGATCTGTTAGTGACTGCTGATGATAAGGAAACTTGTAAAGAAACTACTCTTTCGTTGTTACAACATTTGTCTGATTTGCATCATAAAGTGTCACCTTCAAAGTTACAGTACTGTCGCCAAGAGGTGACCTACTTAGGTCATCTCTTGTCGAAAGAGGAAAGAAGGTTGACCCCAGAACGAATCCAAGCGATTGCTCAAATGACTGTGCCTAGTACGCAGAGAGAGGTACGCGCTTTCTTGGGTATCACGTCGTACTGTAGACAGTGGATTCCGAATTTTTCCTTGTTGGCAAAACCTTTGTTGGCTTTGGCTTGTAAGGATACACCGAGTCCTCTTCCCTGGTCTGACGATTGTCATAAAAGTTTTTCTGAATTGCGTGACGCGTTGTGTTCTGCTCCGGTGTTGGGTACTCCTGACTACAGTAAGCCTTTTACACTCTATGTTCATGAGAGAGAGGGTTGTGCAATGTCAGTTTTGACGCAGCAGTTTGGTGAGAAGCAGCGTCCATGTGCGTATTTTTCATCGATTCTGGATCCGGTAGCTAGAGCGTTGCCGAGTTGCTTGAGAGCTACAGCAGCAGCGGCTGTTCCAATCCGACAGTCTGCTGGGTTGGTGATGGATAATACGTTGGTGGTGATGGTTCCACATGCAGTGGACACTTTATTGAACAGAACAAAGACTCAGCATCTTACTAGTGCAAGGTTGTCGGGTTATGAGTTGACGCTTTTGGCCAGTCACGTGCACATTAAACGGTGTAACGTATTAAATCCAGCGACATTGTTGCCGATTTCTGTGGATAAGAATGGTCCAGAACAGCATGATTGCTTTCTTAGGACAGAAGAGGAAACGAAGGGTAGAGTTGATCTAAAAGATATTCCTCTTTCAAATCCAGATGGTACGCTATGGGTTGATGGGTCATGCTACAAGCTCCCGAATGGTGATACGACTGCGGCATATGCCGTGACGACATTGTGTACAATTGTTGAAACTGCACGAGTGAGCTATAATTCAGCACAAGCAGCGGAATTGATCGCATTAACAAGAGTGTGTGTCTTGTCTGAAGGATAGAGAGTGAATGTATATACCGATAGTCAGTATGCGTTTGGTGTAGCACACAGTTTTGGACGCTTGTGGAGGGAGAGAGGATTTCTTACGTCGCATGGGACTAAAATCCAACATGGACAGTTGGTGAATGAGCTTCTTGAGTCACTTACTCTGCCGAAGCAAGTTGCGATTGTGAAGTGTAGTGCTCACCGAAAGGTTACGGATGATGTTGGCCGTGGTAACGCATTTGCGGACGAAGTTGCGAAAGAAACAGCGAAAAATGTGATGGGTCGAATGTCTGTTGCGGGCCCTGCGAGATGGACTGGTGCGGCTGGAATGTGTGAGGATACGATTGAGAGTGTAAAATCGATTTAGGCCAAAGCTACGGAGAGTGAGAAAAACGTGTGGAGAGAAACTACGGGTAGATTGGATTCGACTGGTTGTTGGGTTGAGTTGTCGGAACACCAAAGATGGATGTTACCCGATGCGTATGTGCTTGCGGTGGTTACGATGGCACATGGGATGTCTCACATCAGTGCGAAAGGGATTTGTAAGCTGTTGGCTCCAGTGTGGGAGAATGGAGGAATTCCCAAGTGTGCGGAGAATGTGGTCAAAAATTGTATGGTGTGTCTGATGTATAATCCTGGTAAGGGAACTCCAACTCCAACTGGATGGTTTTGGGGACTGTTATCCGCTTGGGGATGGAGGATTCTGACGATCATTGGTGTGGCTTTAGCGATTCTTTTCTTGTGTTGACTCTGTGTACAGTGTGGTCCTGCCATATGTGGCCTTTGTGCTATTACCTGTGTTAGGAGACCGCCTGTCTTGAGAAAAGTACAGAGGGATAGGATGATGCTTCAACAGCACCTTGATGATTTGATAAATATCTACATCAATTCAGATGCAGACTGAGATTGCCTATGTAAGGGCAAAAGGAGGGTCTGAGGTTCCGTGAAATCTGAATCTGCGCTATAAATATCATGGTTCCGTTACGATTTTGGTAACAGCGAACCGTAACTAGTGAGTTCAGCTAGTACGTGTGTTTTCGTCACATTACACCAATGGATTCCCTGCGTATTTAGGGTTTTCGTTCCAAACCCTGGATTCCATTTTGCGCATGGTAGCCATTTTGTGGTTGCCCTCACATAGGCCGATGACTGTGGTTAAATGAGTTTTTTTAGTCCGGCGCACCTTAGCTCGAGTTCGTGCTGACTCCTACATGACTTGAGTGAACTGACCTCGTTGCCTGAGGCCGACCCTGCCAAACCCGTTCCCGCCCGCTAGCTGATCTTGATTAAGGGTCAGAGCACGGGATCTCGTAAAGTTTTATTGCACACAAACATGCCCATCCTACTTCTATCTGTTTCTGTTTCTTCTTTTATGGTCCATTTACGATATGGGTTGTGGTCTCTTTATCATGGGTCTGTCCGGCTTGTCTAAAGAAGAATGTTGGGATTGTTCGATGATTGATCATGGGCCGGACAACTGAAAAGTGGGTTTTACCGTCATGCGATACTTTTGGTGTGGTTACATGCGATTGGACAATTTGTAAAATAATGGGTGTCTGTCTGGAATGTGATGTTTTTGGCATAAAAAGGGATGACTTGCTTTGTAAATTTGAGCAGTCTCCTGAGAACTCATACCGTGATGACTTCTAGGACTTCTGTTACTGGCTGCAGCCAATAAATTCGATCCCTGACGCCACCAAGAAGTATCCTGTGTCTCTGTATTCTAAGACAGGTGAACCCGAAGACTTTGGGCGTGCCCCTGACGCCGCTGGGTTCTAAATACCCGGTTCTTCAAACTCATCATGATTCCCAACTCTGATATGGAGCCGGACTGGCATCACACTACATCAGTTCCGGCGTGTGACCAGACCCACACAGCCTGAATTTGAGACAGAGCCCTGTTTCAATAAAGGGCTCTCTAAAGAACATGAATGAAGGGAGATTCCTGTTCCTCCCTAGCAGAGTCTATGGTTGTTGACAACTGGTATGAGGACCTGGCTCAATACTGTGCTCTGGATACCTCACCAGACACTGGCCTCCTCTCTCCTCCCACTGTGGCTACTGAGGAAGAGGGTTCTTTTATAATGGTGATCCAGAGGGTGGCTGAGGTCCTGGACCTAAAGCTGGCCATGGTTCAAGTCAAAACAAATGTTTTGATGGAGGTGCTTCAGCCGGGAGTATCTCCTTCAGAACCCTTACTTCCCTTCAACAAAGCCCTCACTGATGTCCTGCTTGATACTTGGGCCAAGCCCTGCATCGGCACTCCTGTGAACAGGGTCATTGTTCACCGCCATCGCCCCACTCCCGGGGACCAGGCCTTCCTCTCCAAGTCACCCTACTGCTGAGAGTCTGGTGGTCTAGGCCTCAACGTTCCAAATCAATTTCTTACCACACCACCAGATAAAGAATCCAAGAGGCTGGATACCTTCAGAAAGAGGATTTTTTTTCTTGTGCCAGTCTGGCACTGCAGTCCATGAACACCGCATGCTTACTGGCTGCTATACCCATACTGTGTGGCATTCGGTTGCACAAGTGCTGCTTATGGTCCCGGATGAGGCCCAGGCCATAATTTTCCAAGCTATTGCTGATGGGCGAGACACAGCAAAGTTCACAATAAGATGTGGGTTGGATACAGCTAACTCAATGGGCAGATCCATTGCTTATTCTGTGTCACTTCATCATCACACCTGGTTGAAGAATACTGGCTTTTTGGTGGATGACCAAGTCTTACCCATGGGCATGCTCTTCAATGGAACCTGTCTCTTTGAAGGCAAAGCGGATTTGGCCTTGGAGAGAGATTCAAAATCAGTTGGGCCACTGCTAGGTCTTTGGGGCTCTCTGTGGCCCCACGACCGCTTCATTCCGCCTTCAGCCCCTTACGTGGCTAAGGTGCGACTAATCAGCTGCGCACTTTCCTACCAGCCACCATGGCTAGCAGGCTCTGTCCTTTCTCGTGGCCACAAACATCGAGGGCGGCTCTTCCGCTAAGGTGGAGGAGCGTCACCCCACTGCTTGCAGAGTGTAAAAAAAAAAGAAACTTAAAATGATAATAACCTCATTATTATCATTTTATTTTTCTTTGCTACAGGGCTGGATTAGGGCGGGGCGAGCCTGGGGTCACAGGGGGAGGAGTGGTTTGCACACTCCAAGTGTGCATGACTGCTTGGCCGGCCATTTCGGGCCGGCCAAACAGTCAGGCACAGTTTGCATCTTCCCCACCAGGCTTTAATGCACAGCCTGGTGAGGAACATGCACTGTCTCCCTGTCCCCGTCTGAGCACTGAACCATGGCACTCAGACCAATCACGGCACTGCATTGCTGCATTGTGATTGGCTATGGGTAGCCTGAGTGCTTCCTGGTTCAGACCAAAGAAGTGCGGCAACGCGGCGGAGAGATGGCGGCCGTTTTTAAACATTTCTGTTTGTTTATTTCAAACCCCTCTGCCTTGCCACCCCGTTCTCTGTTAGCTGCCACTGACAAATGTGGCCCCCACCAACGTTGTGGGGCCCAAAGGCAGAGGTTCGCCCAGTCCACTCCCTGGCAGCCGCACAGTCAAGGCCTCTTTAGCTTGCCCTCTGTCCAGCATGGGCATCTGGTTGGCTACAGAATCCGATTCTATAGTCAAGAATGTAGGGTGATTACAAAAGACAGATTTTCAACAGGGTTACGCCCTCCTGTTCAACAATAAACCACTTCCACTCTCTCTGTCCTCACATCAGCTGTTTGAGGACCACCTTGTGCTCTTGCGACAAGAAGTACTGGCCGTTCTGCCCAAAGGAGCTATTGAGAGGGTGCCAGCATCAGATGTAGGTTGTGGTTGCTATTCCCATTACTTTCTGGTGCCAAGGAAGGATCGAAGCCTCCGTCCTATCTTAGATCTGCGCCCTCTCAATGACTTCCTGGAAAAGATAAAATTCAAGATGCTTACTCTGGCTCAGTCTTATCTATCCTCGACCCTTGATACAGAATGGTAATTTTAGACTTGCAGGAGGCCTATTTCCACATTCCCGTCCTGCCTGCCTACAGATGCTACCTGCGGTACACAGTGGGCCAGGAACATTATCAGTTCGCTGTGCTCTCCTTTGGCCTTACTAGTGCCCCTCGGATGTTCCCCAGAGAGATGGCGGTCATTTCAGCTCATTTGTGGAGGTCAGGGGTTGCAGTCTTTCCCTACCTCCTCAACTAGCTGTTGAAGGCGGGCTTGCCCCAGGCAGTCACCCCCCACCTCCAGACTATGGCTGACCTCTTGCACTCTTTGGGGTTCACTATCAACATGCAAAAATCACACCTCAAAATCTCCCTTTCCTAAGAGCTGTTCTGGATACAGTGCAGTTTTGGGGATTATTCTCTGGAACAGCGAGTACAGGATATTTGGGCTATGATTCCAATGTTTAAGCCTCTATCCTTGATTTCAGTGAGACTGACTGCTGAGTCTCATTGCCTCCTGCCTCCTGTTGCTAAAGCATGCCTGTTGTTATATGTGGGACTGTGCAGTAGGACTTGAAGACACAGTGCGTACAGCATTGAGGGAATCTCTCCGACCTGGTCTAGATATCAGAGGGAACTGTAAAAGACCTGCAGTGGTGGCTCAAGGACCATGATTGGGTCAATGTCCGACTTCTATCTCTTCCTCACCTAGAGCTCTGTAGTGACAGATGTGTTATTTCTGGGCCAGGGCTGCCGCATGGGAGAATTAGCGATCAGAGTCCTCTGGTCTGCAGTGAAGTCTCAGCTCTACATTGGTCTGTTGGAACGAAGAATGATCTGTCTCGCATTGAAAGCCTTTCTTCCTTCCATCAGGGGAAGGCTATTTCAGCTGTTCCCAGACCCCACCACCTTCATGTAGCAGTGTAACAAACAGGGCGGTGTGGGGTTGTGGACCCTTTGTCAAGAGGCCCTGGTTCTCTGGACATGGCTGGAAAAGCAGGGTATATTCCTGGTGGGCGGGCTCTCTGAATGGTAGAGCAGGCAAACTCAGCAGTCGATTCCTATCGGCTCAAGAATGCCATGTTTATCTGGAGGTGGTGTAAGGTCTCTTCCAAGGAGGACCTTAGTTAAATATGTTCGCCACCACTGAGAATGTGTAATGTAAGCACTTCTGTATGTTGGAGTTTCCAAGATGACTCTCACACGGAGACGCATTTCACCTCGAGTGGAGCTTAGGACTCCTATACGCCTTTCCACCGATACCACTTCTGTCCATAGTTCTCAAGAAGATCAAGAACGACTGGGCCCAAGTCATTCTAGTGGCTCCAGACTAGGCACAGAGACTATGGTATCCCGAACTCCGGAGCATGAGCATCTATCATTCAGTCAGGCTGCCTCCTCTGGATCATCTTCTGTTGCAGCAACAGGGCAGGGTACTGCACCCAATCCTATCCCCTCTCCTTCTTCATTCATAGATATTGAGCGGCAACATTTAAGAGTGTTTGATCTCCCTCCCAAAGTATGTGATGTCATTCTGGCAGCCTGCCATTCCTCTACCAAAACCATCTACTTCTCCCAATGGGACAAGTTTGTAGCTTGGTGTAACTCTAATTAAGTTGATCCTCTGCTTGCACCCATGAATGTAGTCCATCTGTTTGTTCTATCCCTGGCCTGTTAAGGCTTTGCTTTGGGCACAATTAAAGGATATTTGTCTGCCATTTCCGCCTTTCTACGATTACCGGACCAATCTTCCCTATTTGTCACCTGTTGTCACTAGATTCCTTAAAGGTTTGCAGAATGTTTCTAACCACTCCCTTCATTATGCCTCGGTTGGACTTGAATGTAGTTCTCACTTTCCTAATTTGTTCAACTTATTCAGCTGATGCACAATTGCCCTCTACAGCTCCTAAGTTTGAAAACTGTTTTCCTTGTGGCAATAACATCTGCCAGGAGGGTTAGCGAATTGTGGGTGCTTTCATTTAACCCTCCTTGCATTTTGCCCGTTCGGTCCTCCAGAATTTCTTAGTTTGAAACATTCTGGAGACTCCCCTCCGGGGAGTGATTGCTTTGGTATCTATTCTAAGGTAAGGAATCTGTGGCTAGAAGTCTCTATCAGATGAACAAGTTACTTACTTTCTGTAATGTCCTATCTAGCTGCAGATTCTTTACAGACCATCCCATCTTCCTCGTTCTGCGACCTGTCTTCTCACATTTAGAGATTTATTTGGACCTCACAGGTACACTAGTCATTCTTCCTCAGCTTGGCTCTGTGCTTCTTGTGTGAAAAAAATGGTCAAGAACTGAGGTCAGTGTGCTGGAGTGGCGTCTATATAGGCACTGTGCACATCTCTTCTGGCACAGACTACGCCACGTAGAGCTGAAAGACACCATTTTCCTGCATGCAAGGGGGATTGCTCTACAGATTACCGGATCCAGTCTGATGCCTGGGAATATTCTGAGGCAATGAATCTGTGACTAGATAGTCTCTACCAGATAAAGCATTACTGTTAATGCTAATATCTCCCAAGTGCACTGGCTTTTTAAGTTGTTTGGTAAGGCAAAGTGTGCCCATATCTTCTATGACTACACACGTCCACTATACACTATACACACTCAGATGATCATATAACCAAGAGTAAAGGCTCATTTAGACATGACTGGAATATGTTGAGCAAAGTTGAGGAAAATAAGTTGACAGTGTTGAAGCCTTTTTTTTTGGTGGAAAGCAAATATGGACGCAGACAAATATGATTGAGCTGGTGATACTCTTTGCAGGTACTTGAATAAATCATATGATGAACTATGTATCGCCTTAGAAGAAACTGAATTATGGCAAACCAAAGCTCCCCCACCACCTCTGCCCACCTTCATGTTCATAAGTAGAATGCTATACTTAACCAGCAGGAGATTGAGAAAGTCAGGCATCAAAGTGAGTTTAAAGGATGTTTCAATTAAGGATAATAGGTGATAGACATACGTTAGGATGAGATGATGGATGTCAAGTATTTCTGACAGATGATATTGCATTCAGGTGGGCACCCAGTGAATCTTTCCCAGTAGATGAAGAAGAGACTGGTTTATCATTAGAAACTGAGGAGACTGCATCTGAAGACCACCTGAGACTGATTCTGGTAAAAGGCCAGTAAGATAGTAGGTTGAAAGAGAGGTTGGTGTGAAGGAGACAGATTATTGACACCTTGAAAATGCGTAACCATTTCTATCTCAGTTTATTAGCTGAGGCATATTTGTGATAAAGTTGCAGAAGATTGTCCTGGATAATTATATATGTAAGCCATTTATAGTTCTAAACAGTTTTAACTGTACAGCATCCACACTCTAAACTTGTCCTTTCTTACTATTGCTCTCCCCTCTTTGTTGGACCTACTATCGGGCACCTCTAAAGTCTATCTTTAACTCGTCTATCAGACTTTTTTTCATTTATCTCCTACGAAGCACATTTTACATCCTCTGCCCTTCTGTACTGGCTTCTGTCAAACTGTCATGTCCCTTTCTGATTTCCCCTTTACAATGTACTCATGCTCTTCCTTAGCATTATTCTGTTGCCCTTGTGTCCTGCTGCCTGGCTTATTTTTCCTTGCCATCTTTGTGCTCGGTCCAACTTTCTCTATTTCGAACTTCTAGTCCCTAATCATTAAAACACTATTGTGCTTTATGTATGCTCATACTATGTTCTCTGCTTGTTTCTTTGGGCTGTTTATTGTTTTGATGATGGTCCTGTTTGCACGCTCATATTTTTACTACATTACCTTCTTCGGTAATTTGGTGTAAGCGGTTTGTAAATCCAATTAAATTAAAAAAAACATCAATCTAATGTAACTGTTGCACTTGCTTTGTTAGTAGGCAAACTCTTTGCTAGGTTTTATTGAAATGATAATTCTCAACTACTCTCAAAATACTTATATTTACATATGTGACAATGTATTTGATATTCACAGATTCTAATTAAATCCTTGGTTGTACTACAAGAAATTCCAAGCAGCACCTGGCAAAGGAAACAATCTGCGTGTGTGGACAGTGTGCTGCACATGACTGCTTGCACCGTCTATTACATGGCACAGGTACGTTTGTGTTTTTAATGCAGGGAATAGCATGTTGTTTCTTATACACATAAATATAGTGAAAGAAAATAACCAGCATCAAATATACAGCATTAGCAGTGGAAGGGTTTCACTTGTAAAACTTGCATAAATCAGTGTATCCTCTTCCTTCTACCTGCTTCTTTAGGGGTCTGTTGGACCTGGCCCTGTGTACAGGGTCATCCCCAAACATTTTACCTTCCCCTATCCTGGTTTGCTGAATTCATTTTTGTTGGCTTTAGGACTCTGTGCACTTTACCACTGCAAACTAGTGCTAAACTGCTTGCGCACTCTTCCTAAAACATGGTAAAATTGTCTTACAACTGTTTGGAACATTAAATATACCTGGAAGTCTGTAGTAAAGTGGTACTACTTGTACTCTGGGCCGGTAAGTTAAATGCTACTAGTGGACCTGCAGCACTCATGTGCCACCCACTACAGTAGCCATTTAAAACAGGTCTTAGGCCTGCCATTGCAGCCTATAGTGCTGCTATAAACTGCCATTTCAGCCCAGAAAAATAAACCTTTTGCTAGGCCTAAACCTTCCTTTTTAATATACCTAAGCCCCCCCCTCCCCCAGGGAAAACCCTGGACAGCCCAGAGTGCAGGGTGCAGTGTATTTAAAAAACAGGACTTGGGCATGACCAAGATGGCGACGGCGTAGCAGCTCTTCTGAGGAGCTCCGTCGGACGAAGCAATTTACCTGATTACCTAGCCCTTCTCACCCACCGCTGACGCTTGGAGAACCCCTGGTGTGGGTGAGACTGCCGGGACGCACACGGACAGCAAGCCAGTCACCGTTGTCGCCCGAGGCAATCCGCTGTTTGCTGTGGTCTTGAGAGCGGTGCTGCTGCATTCATAACCAGTGGGCGAGCTATGGCCCGCGGCTTGGGCGGCCTGCCCCTTTCTCGCCTGCCGACAAAGCCTCAAACACCCCTGGAGTGGTCAAGACTACTGGGTTGTCCACAGGTGGCTGGTCAGCTGTTCTCGACCACCCAGGGTGACCCGCTGTTTGTTGCGGCCTCAGAAGTGGTGCGGAGCCACGGCCTGCAGCTCGAGCGGCCTGCTCCCTCATCCCCGCCGCCGAACATCAGAGGAACCCTGGTGTGAGTGAGACCACCGAGATGCCTGCTGACAACGGGGCAGACCCCACCATCCGCCCGAGGTGACCCACTGCTTGATGCGGCCTTGGGAGCGATGAAGCCACATATACAGCTGGTGGTCAGGGCTGTGGCCCGCTGCTGCAGGCGGCCCGCTCTGGCCCCAACTGAAGCACTGCATCACGGCTGCAGGCGGGTCCCACCAGGGCCGGAGGGGGCAGAACTGGTCCAGAGGGCTGCACAACATTAGTACTGGGACATAAGCCCCACAACAAGTGCAAAGAACAGCTGGTGGAACAGCTGCCTCACCAGTGAAGGGAAATGTGAGGAGTAAGACACCGGGACGGGCAGGAGAGGCAGAGAGAGTCCTAGACAGCTCAAGGTTTGGCAACCCGGGACATTGGGGGTGCAAGGGAAGGCAAACAGGGCCCTGAGAGGCATGAGAGGACACCATGAGGTGCAGCATCGCTAAAAGTGCTGTATAGACCTACAGACTGGTTCCAGCATTGAAGACACTAGGTCCCAACTGGCACCCTTAGACACACCCCCACACATCACACAGGCCCAGGCGGGGGCCCGTCAATTGGTAGGAGGTGGTTTCCTAGAAGCAGTGCCAGGAGTAGCCCCTTCGTAGGACGTTCCCTGAACACTGGCTAGATGCAGGGGCCCATGGAGTGAGAGCTGACGCATCCGGCGAGAGCCCAGGGAGATGGAGATGATGCTGATCAGGGGAGCTACAGGTCCGGAGGAGCAGACACCAGGTCGGATGGAGGATTAGGTCCTGGCCAAACCTTAATAATATACCTGGATCTTGCCGGTTGCAGTGCTGCCTGCGGGCTATCTGGGCGCCACGGGGTGCATCATTGACGAGTTGGTGCTGGAGGAGGGAGTCACTGGCGATCCGGAGCTGTGGGGAAATACAGCGTCTGGTGACCCGAGCGCCCTAGAGATACCTAGTTGAAAAGGGCTGGCGATCTAGACCGTAGTGAACAGCGAACTGCGCTTCTGTGGAGCCCGCCGACTGGCTGGGTAAAAGATGGTGTCGGCCCGCTCAAAGAAAGATCCCTCCATAAAATACCTCCTGAATAAAACCCACACAAAAAAACCTAGACATGCTCTGAGTACCCGCTGCTGGATCCGGCTGGAATGCCCCTTCAGGTGGTAGCAGACACCGGGAAAGAAGAACCGGTCACACGTTCCTTCCAAGAACAGCTGTTCGGTTCATTAAGGGAAGACTTTGCGGCCCTGCCACAAGAAGTAGCCACCGACATCAAAAATATTAAAACCGACCTGTCCGTGCTGGGGGACAGAGTGGACTCCCTCGAAAGGGCTGGAGACCACCGTGATGAGGAGCTTCATGACCATGAACAGGAACTGTTGCCCCTTGGAGACAAAAACGAGGAGCAGTACTAGCAACTGGAGGACTTGGAAAACCGATCCAGAAGAGCAAACATCTGCATCAAAGGGGCCCTTTTGCAAGCAGACGCAGGGAAGCTGGAGGATCTGGTGGTGCGCATCTTCTGCCATGTTACCCCAGAGTTGGGGGACGAGGACATATTCCTGGACCGCACGCATAGAGCGGGGAGGCCGGCTGTGGGCCCTGGCAGACCACAGGACATTTTAACCTCTCTCCATTCATATGCACAGAAGGAAATAATAATGTCGGCAACCCGCGGCAAATCGGTCATATCCTTTGAGGGCATGCAGATTGAGTTATACCTCTCCCCCATCACTCTCCAGAGACGGAAAACTCTGAGACTGGCTACAACTTTTTGGAGGGAACAAGGAGTTTGATAGAGATGGGGCATCCTTTCCAACTCATATTTATCTGGAACAATGAATCCCATAGGATCCGCACACTGGAGGAAGCACAGCCGATATTGGGCCTTGCACTAGAAGGTAACGCAGACCACAACCATGACGGCCCTACACCGCGCAACAAGAACAAGACAAGGCACCAGCACCGGGTTGGAAAGAGCCCATCACTGAAAACCAACGATGCTGAACGCCTCAGGGAAAACGAAGTGCTCTTGCGCCTGCTCCAACAACATGAAGAATCCCCAGAAGCTACTGGCTCATAACTGATCATCAAAGAGGAGATGCCCCGGTGCGCCTAGTCCCGCCGCGGTGGTGGGCAAGAGACTTCTTCGATGGTGCTTTGTCTGGCAGAGCCCCACCCTCCATCCTGTTTCTGTTCCTGAACTGCAGAATGGCTGATCATGGGGCAGACGGACCCTCCCCGGGTGGTTACATCTCTCCCCAGTAATGAGACTCTTTACATATGCTAGTTTATTTTGTTCATGTTGCTCTTTCTGGGCTTTCCCTTTACTCCTTCTTTATCTATTTGGGAATACTATTTATGCATGCTTTAAGAACCAAGTTAGTTGACATCCTATTGACTGCAATTCTTCCCCTGTGGAGGTTAGAAGTTGAGCATAGTATTAGCTGATTCACTCACCCTCATAGTCCACTACTTTACAAGAGGGAGCTCATAGCCGTAGACCAAAGATCACAAAGCAGTGGCGCGAGCTCGGTAGCACACCTACTGGACAGATTAGAGGGAACTCACTCCATTTGCAACCGATACCCTACCCTGCTCTCCATGGGGACTGCCTTTTCGCGTAGTCACAATCCCCACTTAGCAAGTCACGGGCCATACATATCACAGTCATCTGACAAATCCCCTTGAGATTCGCTAACCTAATTAGTCTCAATGTTCGGGGACTCAATGCCCCAGCGAAGAGACTGGCACTGCTTGCGTTCCTTAGGGAGAAAGGCTGCGAGATATGCCTGCTACAAGAAAAACATTTAACCCACTCTGACTGGAAACACCTCCGGTCTTGGTGATTTGATCACCAGTATTTCTCCTCAATGGCTGGGAAGAAGGCGGGGGTTGCCATCCTGTTAGCTGCACATTTTCAGGGGAAGATTCTATCAACACAAACACAAATCACGGGCAGACTGCTGTCCCTACGGGTGGGAATTGGAAACCGTACATGCACACTTGCGTCACTAAACGCCCCCAATCATTCCCCAGAATCAATCATTAGGAATGCAATAGGAGAAGTCCTGAGGTCTACGGATGAAGATATAATAATAGGAGGGGCTTCAATATAGTGCAAGACCCCGTAAATGGATAGGTCGATCAAAAGGTCTGGGAAATCTGGGTCACTCTCGGGTGCCACGCGAGCATGGTTGGATGAGGTGTGACTGGTAGATGTATGGCGCCAGCGAAACCCCAACACAAGAGGATTTACTTTCCACTCGCCCGTGCACCTGACTTACGCCAGAATAGATTTCTTCTTGACCTCCCCTGGCATGACCCGGGTTACAGTGAATGCCGAGATTGGGGTGGCTGCACTGTCAGATCACTCCACCATCATTATCTCAGTGGCAATTCCGCAAAGCCCATTCCACAAAAAGGTATGGCGACTCAACCACAGCTTACTCACACATGAACCGAATGTACTGGCAATACAGAAATCCATGCAAGATTACCTGAGCATCAATGACAGCTACACAACTATTGCACTGCTGTGGGACAACTGAAGTCAGTACTTGGGGGCCAATTAATTGCCATTGCGGCCATACTTAACGGGGACAGCAGAAACAGGAGTCTGCAACTGGAAGAAAGGGTTAGGGAGTTGGACGGGGTCCACTGAAGCACGGGCTCTTCTCAGTCGAGAAAACAGATGAAGGCCCTGGACATGGACAGGGCAGAATATGCGCTCCTGCGCACTACGCAGAAGTATTATGAGGGGAGAAACAAGGTAGGTAAATTATTGGCTTACAAGCTACGAGCACAAACGATTCAGCACAGAATACAGGAGCTTGTGGAGCCGGGAGGGGAGGAACTGAAATCGGATGAACAAATAGCAGGAGAGTTTGAATGTTTCTATGCAACACTCTACTCCACGGAATCGCTTAATGATGCGGCTGCGGCAGACTATGCTGCACGTTCTCTGGTCACCACACTCCCGGCAGCAGAGGCAGCTAAGCTAGAGGCTTACATAAGCCCCGAGTAGATGACCCGTGCTATCCTGAGGTTCCCCCTAGGCAAGGCACCTGGGGAAGATGGCTTTACATCAGACTTTTATAAAACATTTGCAATTACCCATGCCCCCTATTAGCTCGCCTCTACAACTCGTTTAGCATGACTGGGGGCCTTGCACCATCCATGCAAACCGTGACAATTGTGGTTTTTCCTAAGCCTGGAAAGGATCCAGGAGATGCGTGTCATACTGACCTATTTCCTTATTGAATGTGTATCTGAAAATCTTTACTAGCATCCTAGCGGCCCGCTTAGCCCATTACATGCAGGGCTTCGTATCAATCCAGGTTCATACCCGAGAGGGGTTGTAGTGATGGCACGCGTCGGCTGTGCCACCTTTTTGACAAGGCACAATGTTCCTGGACACTGGCCCTACTCTTGTCAATAGATGCAGAAAAGGCCTTTGACAGGGTACATAGGCCGTACCTACAGGCGGTGCTGGCTAAATTTGGTCTGGGGCAGAGATTTAGGCAATGGATATAATGCAATTACGCCTCCCCAGTAGCGAAGGTCCGGGGAATGGCACATCCTCCAAAACGTTCCAGGTCTCTTGTGGAACAAGACAGGGGTGCCCCTTGTTGCCCCTGCTATTTGCGCTCTATATGGAGCCATTCATGGAGCGCATTCGGCAACAGGCTGACATCCAAGGCATCTGCATGGGAGACAGGGAACACAATCTCTCACTGGGAGCAGATGACATACTACTGATCCTGACTTTGGGGGGTCTGGAACCTAAGAGGACACCTAGTGTTTAGGAGGGGCGCGTCCATTCATGCAGGGTGCAGAGTCAGCCGTCACTCACCCATCCCTGGCCACCACACCCTTGATGCCCTGCATGGTGGCATCAGCGCCCCTGCTCTAGAGGACGGTGCTGACAGTGGCGCTGGAGGAGGTTAGCAAGGGATCCAACCTCAGCCGCAGGCAGATAGCTGACAGAGGCAGCCACCACCCTAAACCAGGACTGAGCTGCAGGGAAACAGGAAGTGTTGTGCAGGCAAATATCCAGCCTCACATCCCGACGGGCATTTGGTTGGGTTGTACTCACTACCGCACTATAAAAAGAAAAGATTCACGAGCGGAAAAGACTATCTCCAAACAGGAAGTGATATCACTGCTTGAAAATGTTGGGAGGGGTGAGGGACTGGGACGGGAGCACCAGGCGCAAGGGGAAGAGGGAGGGGCTGGAATGTATGTTTCATGTTTCGGACCGTTTTTATATTATGCGCGACTGCTGCTCCACGGTAGAACAGCATTGTAAAGAAACAAACCTTATGAACATGGCATGGACAGAAAGCAGCCATTGCGCATAATATAAAAATGGTCACACACAAAAAAGAACCTAACATGATCAGGTAAACAAAGAAACAAACCTTATAAACATGATCCAGAAAGAAAGCAGCCACTGCATGCACATAATTTAAATAAAGACATCTTTTGAATGTGGCCCTAAAAGAAATCAGCCTTGGCGCATAATATGAAAGTTTTCAAAAAGAGAAAGCATGGCACATGTGAAACAGGTGCAGCCCTGAAATGCTCGTTGTACATAGAAAAAAAAGTGCCACAGATACCAAATTCAAGAACAAAAGTGGAAGTAGACAAATCATGCGGCAAAATCCATGGAAGTTAACTTTGGAGAAAAAGGTGAGACATGCAACAGCCTTTAGCCACTTGGAGCCTACAATATTTGAATGACACTGACAAAAGTCAATCCAAAGCAGGAGACAGGCTGTAAGCCCATGGACTGAATACAGCATGTCGAGAAGACAGTGCAAGCGCACTGCCTAGGCTCGACCTGAAAATAGGGTCCAGAAAAAAGGTAAAAAACCGGGGGTGACCATTCAGATAAGTTGGATTTGCTCCCCTTGGTACCAGCAGACTGTAGGTTATGATGAAGTTCAGTTCCATGAGGCGAATTCCTGCTTCAGCCAGATGTGGTTGTTCAGTTGACTAAAGCCCAATCCAGGAACCTGTCTTTGACCTTATGGTCACAGGTTTGAATCCCAGTGGATCCAGTCAGCCTTTGATAATTCTGAGGTTGATAAAATGAGGGCCATTGAGGTGAGTAACAATGTCTGTTATTCAGCACCAAGATGCCTTAAGAAGTGAACATGAACATCACAAATACATATGTTAAAGAGGAAGGTAAAATCGAGATTCTTGTATCTGAGCAACCAGAAGGTGCTTGGTCTGATGGCTGACTGACGAGCTCCACGTATTCCAAAGAGCATTATAGATTATCATCTAGATAGAGCCATTACTTCAAATACTCAGGCGACTCCTTGCTTTCTTTACTTAACAAATTATTACAAAGAGTTCTCCTTCTATTTGATGGTCAGAAACGAGTATTTCAAGCAATGATCCTCTTCGGACTGGATTATTGTAAAAGCTTGTTCCTAATGAAAAGCTACATTGCCAACCAATTGTTTTTGAATACCGCAGTGTGCATGATGTTCGATTTTTAGGCAACATTTGGCTTCCTATTGAGGCGAGAATCTTGTTCAAAACACTAGGTGTTACTCACCGGGCTGTAGCTAAAATAGGCTCAAATTATGTTTAAGAAAATTTCCAGGTCTACACCTTGAACACCTTTGTTAGAAATAAAGAGCTGGAGGACGAGCTTTCCGTCTGTTGGCAGCTAAACATTGGAAGGTCCTCCCACTGTCGCACAGGAAACAAGCAAACGGCCATCTCTACTTTAGAAAATCTTTAAAATCCCTGTCCTTTGAAAAGGTTCCTGTTCTTGCTGTCTCCTTGTCCACTTCCATTTGTTTCAGCTTCAGTGCCTGGACACCCTTCTGGGTAGCAGTCACACTCTATGCATATAATTTGTTCTGATGCCGTGCTGCCTTTTCAGTGTCTGTTCCTACACACTTTTATAAGTACTCCTGTTTTCTGTCTTCATTGCTCATTCTTCATATGCTAGTTCATTTGCCCTGCTGATTCGTATCCCATGTGATCCTGACATTGCTTCCTACCTTTTCATAAAACCTACAGCTAGTGCTTACTGCTACCTTTATTGCCTTTTCCTTTCTGGTCTTCACCTTTCCTATTTCCCTGTCTTTGTATCTAGTTCCCTATCCTTTTGTACTCCAGTTCCCTGGTTTATACTTCAGTTACGAGATCCTGTTATTCCAATGTGACACTAGTTACAGCACCTTTAGCATTTGTTAGAGTTCAGCTGCATGCTCTTACTAAAGCTGAAGTCAGTCAGAACATCACTTCTCAATGCCTTTATTAATCCTGCTGGCACTGCCCTCAGTAAGATCTCTACTTCACTGTGCCTTTAGCACTCCAGTTTGATTCTGCTTCACAGTGTCTGCAGTGTTCCAATCACCTTTTGCTGTTGGCCTGTTATTCTTCAGTCTTCTTTTCTATCTTCTGTACTTCAGTTCCATATAGTTCTACTCTATACCCCGTCTCCCCTGCTATAGCCCTCATTTGTTTGTTATTTCCATAATGTCTTGTACTTCTGACTTTCCTGTTTGTATCTTGGGATTTACTGGTGAGGTTTTTCTTTCTGTATTACTTCTACTTGTGCTGCCTGCTAGTCATTATGTTGAAAGGTTTGCTGCTAGCAATAGACTTTTTCTGCTGGCAGAGGTTGCTGCTAGTTTCTCAATTAGGCAGAGTCTGTCCCCACTTTTATTTTGACCTGGGCCTTAGCTTTTAGAGCGCTCTATACCAACAGTGTACACAGATTGCTGTTTTCCGGAATCAGTGACTAATATCTTCTTGAAGGACCCATACACAGACTGCAGTTTCTAGAGTCGAGCTTCTTTCATCGTGCTACGGGCCGGACACAAAGTTCTCCAGTGCTGCTCTTTTACTTCTTTCTTTGAGCAAGCAAAGTGAGCCTCTGCTACAGCAACGTCCTCAGAATGGCATCATTTCCAGTATGGCCCTAGAACACCCTGAGCCTAGTCTCTGTACACAACTGTTGGAACTCCAGTTTGTCTCTCATAGAATATTAATCCTTAGTCTTTTGCATTTCATTGCCTCGGCTGCTTCTCTCCTCCTCTGTGGATATTTCCACTATACCTTTAGGGACTGCTTCACTGAACCATCTGCTAATTGTGTACACCCACGTCGAACAGCATTTCTGGGAGTGTGCATCACACCCACAGTTTTATCTCATTCAGAATTGGTCAAGAACTCAAGATCATCCTTTTGTAACTTATAATTTGTGTTTAAGAAGCCAAATATGCTTATCTTTTTCTTTGATATGTCATATTTTAGAATAGGAGCACCACCTTAAAGTACATTTCTTTCATCAGATTCTACGTTCATGGGATGAATATGAACTGGCAAAGGCAGTCATTCAATGCGGCAAAAGACTGCTCGACTCATCAGACAGTGCTGCAAACGTGAGCGTTCAGCTTAATAAAGTAACAAGTAATGAAGATTTCGAGATTTCATTTGAAGAAAAAACCGATGGCGTACAGGTACTGCAAGAATTGCCTTTCTTTATACTACCTGTCATCGAGGAGTCGGACTCACCATGCATGACCTCAGTGCAAGAGTTTTTTTAATTAAATATTTCTGTTGTTTTCATTTTCTTGTTAGTGAAGAAGACAAAGAGTACACATATATTGTAAAATGGTATATGGATGTGCCAAAAGTTGTAGCAAAATACATTATTCATTCACTGTGGAGTTATGAATGTCTGTTCAGCTGTTAACGTGCTAATCATACTAGTAAGTTGTAAAAAGATGAAGTACTTCTGAAGCTTGCTCTCACATGGTCCTGTTCATTAAGTTTGTTTGTGAGTAAGTGTGGCTTAAGCCTACGCCTCTGAGACCAAATCACATTTAGTCAAGAAAAACAAATGTTGTGAATCTGGCCCGCAGCAATCCTTTCTCTTACAGACTGCCCACAGCTTTACAAGAGCTTTTACTAAATAACTCATCGAGGATAATAGAAAACAAACAAATTAAACTGAAGGCGGTGTTAGCTGTCTCACAGTATCCTGTGCACCTAAGTTGTCACCAGGGACATCCTAAGGGTTTTGTGAGCCCTGGGCCAAACGTATCTTGGGCACCCCTATTCCAAACAAGTTTGATTTAATGATCCAGTTTCAGCACTTTCGTGCCCCCTTAAGCCTGGTCACTGACCCTGCACAGGCACACACATCCACATTCTAAATGTGTTTGTATAATATTCAGGGATAGTGTCTTGTGTTTTCAAAATTGTTAACAAAGCAGCAGCTCCCTAATATTACAGCAAATAATCTCTGTGACCACCCCCTCCCATTTCTCATATGTGAGGTCCTGTTTTGATCTAAAATAACTTTTTTTATGGATGTTGCAAGAGACATAAACACATTTCTCTGCAAATTCTCTGTAATTGACTTTCACACATCACCCACATGAACAATACATTTAAGGAAAACGAAATGTAAAACAATCAGTTTGTGGATTATTCAAGGTCACCAGAGCTGGCTCTGTGAGGGGGCCCCCTAAAAGACTGGGGCTCTGGGCCAGGGCCCACTTTGCCCATGCCTTAAAACTTCTCTGGCTCTTGTCATCTCCAATTGTTTGAACATTTCACTGATACCTGCATTTATCAATGGACGTGCACTTTTACTACAGCAGGGTTTCCATCAACTTTTAAGATACCTCAGAAATCTATTTTGTTTCTTTCGATTTTAATTCAAAACTTTTTAAAACTATGAAATTGATATTTTTAATCTTTGCATATTTGTATAGCGAGTTACTGCATATTTGTATAACCAGTTACGTATAGAGGCTTGCGCATGTGTGTATGGAAGCGAAGGATTTTTTTTTGTGATGATTCATGAAGACGACGTTCGTTTGGGTCTGACACGTTTTAATATTTATGTTCGCAATTTCAATGATTTATCACTTTTTTAATTACATCATGCTTCTTTAAAAAGTAATGCCCTCATTTTAGAGATCCTTGCTCTAATCCCATTCGTTTTTATCACATTTAAAATCTGAATAGTATGATCCACAGAAGAGCAACAAGACACATCGAAGTCAGTGTTCTTTCAGAGCTCTAAGGAAATGATTTTCTTTTGGTGGCCTCCAGTCTACCAATTATGCAATTTTTAATCTTCCGCTCGAAGAACCTGAAACTGAAAGAATATTGTACCACTAATGATAACTTGATCATCGAGGAGTTTAAAGGAGGATGGAAACAATTTGCTGCAAATCTCATAGATAAGCGAATACATTAAAGTCTTGGGTTCATGAGAACACGGTTTCCCTTACAAAAAAGTAAAACATTCTGAAAAATAGTTAGCAGTCACCTAACAGTATCAATTGGTTATATGTATTAAAGCCTTTGTGCTTTCCCTTTTGTAATATAATGGAACCATTACTATTTTTTTTAGCTCACACTCTGAGGTTTATGGAAATGTGTCACGAACCACTTTTCTTATAATAAATTAAATACCATTGTTTTGTGTTTAAATATTTTATTAAAATAAGCAATTGTACCATATGAAATATACAGAATTAGACAGCAAAATGTTAAGTCAACTAAATGTCACATAAGAATATCACTCAGTAGTCCTAGCAACCTTTGATTACAAGACCTCCTAGAAGTCTAGGTCAGATTTTGCCAAATCAGCAAGATTCATAAAGTCCCCAAAGGGAAAATAACATTTTGTAATATGGCTCCATCCTTGTACTCATTCTAGCATTGGCCAATGGATCTCTACTTAAATTCTCTTTCAATTTTAATTTAAGCCTGATCTCGTGAAGAAGAATGCGAAAAAACCCACATCAGTCATTGTTGAAAAGGTCAATGAACAGCTAGCTGCACTGGAAGCCAATCTGCTCAAAATAACTAAACCTTGTAAGTAACTTGAAAAAAAGACTGCTTTCAAATATTACAATTGCACATATATTTGTATATGCCTGTATGTGATGTTATGTTATGTCAGGAAAACCTATAGAGCGCACATAAACGCAGGGGTTTCTTGGTGCTGTGACAACCAGGAGGGAGAGGAAAGATGGCTCAGGCTAATCAAAATCTTGTTTGAACTGCTGGGCCTTCAAAAGCTTCCTGAACCTCAGGAAGGTAGGTTCCAGCCTCATAGAGGAAGGGAGAAAGTTCCATAATATGGGGCCAGGACAGAGAAGCTCCTGCTTTCTGTTGCTTGAACTGATGGATCCTCAACTGCTTGTCAAGTGAGTACTTGAGAGGTCGAGGAGAAACATACCTCTTAATTCTCCTTGCTACAAAGGCTGGAGCCTGGTCATGAATGGATTTGTAAATAATACAAGCCGTTTTAAAATGAGCTTTGTGCTTGGCGGGAACCCAGTGAAGCTTTATTAAGGGAGGAGAGATATGGGAATGTCTAGGCAATATACAGAATGTCCTCGTTGCTGTATTTTGAATGATTTGTAATTTGTGTAAAGAAGTTTCAGGGAGACCCAAATACAGGGAGTTTGCATGGTCCATGCGGGATACAATCACTTCTGCCATCACAGTTTCAAAGCCTCGGGTTACAGAAGAGGAGTGACATTCATAATGGATTTCAGCAAGCCAAAGCACTTTACCATGACTGCCTTGATTTGAGGGATCATACACAGTTGATTGTCTACCACGATGCTTAGGCTCTTGGCAGAGGCTGAATGGGAGGGTCGCTGAGCTCAGAGGGCGAGTAGGTGTTGGCCCAGAGATCTGTCCTGTAATTGAGAATAAAGCAAAACCAAAGGGAATGATGGACGGAGTGTTGAACAATGCAAGCACTCACCCCCAGTCAACTGATCTGGGTTTAATCCATCATCATTCTTTAGCTCACTGCGCCACCCCAGTTCAGACATGGCCATATGCAAATCAGTCCTACCCTGTGCCTCATGGGAACAGTCCAGCCCTAACTGCCAAGCCAGATCAGTTGACTGGGGGTGAGTGCTTGCATTGCTTAACACACCATCCATCATCCCCTTTGGTTTTGCTTTGTTTCCCCTAAATTGGCAGGTTATGCCCAGACGTGGGTCCCTTGCTCATTTTGCCACTTAATTCAAGCTAGCCTGGCTGATACCAGCTGATTAATCAGAAACCGGTCCCAGGATGCTTGTTTCCGGTCCAGGGAAGACATGGCTTGGCAGTTCGGGCTGGACTGTTCCCATAAGGCACAGGGTCAGACTGATTTGCATATGGCCATGTCTGAACTGGGGTGGCGGAGTGAGCTAAAGAATGATGATGGATTAAACCCAGATCAGTTGACTGGGGGTGAGTGCTTGCATTGTTCAACACCTCGTCCATCATCCCCTTTGGTTTTGCTTTGTTTGCCCTAAGTTGGCAGGGTATGCCCAGACGTGGGTCCCTTGCTCACTTTGCCACTGGATTCAAGCAAGCCTGGCTGATGATGGCTGATTAGCCAGAAACTGGTCCCAGGATGCTTGTTTCTGGTCCAGGGAAGACATGGCTTGGCAGTTCGGGCTGGACTATTCCCATGAGGCACAGGGTCAGACTGATTTGCATATGGCCATGTCTGAACTGGGGTGGCGGAGTGAGCTAAAGAATGATGATGGATTAAACCCAAATCAGTTGACTGGGGGTGAGTGCTTGCATTGTTCAACACTCTGTCCATCATCCCCTTTGGTTTTGCTTTGTTCACCTTAAGTTGGCAGGGTGTGGTAAATATTTCGTTACCAGTACTATTTTTTATGCGGTAAAGTCTGTCTAAGAATAACTCAGTAAAATGAGAGGCAGAATCCGTGGTATTAGAGGGTTTAAAAAGGCTTTATTCCTATACAAAGGAACACAATTCGAATTGTGGGCCTTCTATTCCATCACCACGAAAGTTCAGGAAGGAAGGAACATATATTATTGACAGGTAGGCAGTTTTATAGAAAACACATTACAGTAAAACAGATGCAAGAGGCGTGACAGCTGATAACTCAGATAAACTGTACATACGTAACTAAAATACGTCATTTAAACACGATGTTACAAGTGGGTGGATCCATAAAAGAATCCTGCAATGTCAGCAGAAATATGTGGCAGAGATGCGCGCGCAGCTGCATGACGTGTGATTTGACGTGCAACTAGAGGGTGAAGGAGACTTGACATTTAGCTCTACATGTGGAGACAGAAGTCTGGGGTTATGTCAACCTAATTCCAAATCATATCTAATATCCTATGTTTAAAGAACTGTGTTATCCAAAAGGAAAGGTCTCTTAGGATAGAATCTTATTCTATACTGACTATACTGACTATTAGTGCGTGTACAAGCGTCTAAGTGTCTACACTAGATGCGAGGGGGTAGGAATATTCCATGGTAACGGGGCTATGAATTACTTGCATGAGGACAGCGAAGCCTGGCCCTTTGCACGGTAGCTGGAAGAATGTTTACCTAAACTACTAGACAGGAATGCGTCGGATGAGGAGCGAAGGAGATAATCTCGAAGGTGAAATACAGTTTTTGGCAGGCAATATGGTGGATCAGGCACCGTTAGCCGCGCAGGGAGTAGGACAAAGTTCATGGTCACGGATGCAGGCTCAGACTGGAGCTTTCAGAGGCAGAAGGCAGGAAAAGGCTTGATGACAGAATTCGGGCCTACTCGCCTGAATCTGTGAAATGTGGAAAGTGAACCACATAAAGTCGGTGGCCTTTCATACTTAGGAATGGAATATCTGACTCATTCATGGCGGATCTGAAAGAGGACATGTTGACGGTGGACGCACATATATTTGCGTCTTCAGAACTGGAACAGGAGGGAACATACATGTACTTATAGCATGCACATGGAGCCGTTGGGGTCTACGATAGGGGACATAACTGATCACAAAATTCATATTTCCTCATTCCCTCCTTGTCCCCTTCGGACCCTTAGGAGATATCGATCTTCATCAATCCATCGATCTGTTCATATAGCATCATTTGTTCTTCTTTCTTCTTCCGGGATCTCGAGCGAATGCTTGGATGTGGGATACACGAGGTGGCACACAGACCACAAATCGCTGGCCCACATTGTAGACATAAGCAGCAACTGAATAGTATGAGAAAGCCAATACCTAGGAAGGATAGTATTCTCCATCCCCAGGCTGACAACACGCCCCAGAACCAACCGGACCAAGTCCAGGTGCCTGGACTCTGGTGTATCTGGCTTACAATCTTATGAAGGCGGGTTATGGCTTTATATACTGACGGTGAATTTTCTGGTATGAAAATGCAACAACTTGATCCGATGACCCTACAAGCTCCGCCCCTATCGGCCAGGATGACGTCAAGGACAAGACGATTTTGAAGCACAACAATCCGCATAGCAGACTGTTCTTCTGTTAAATTGCCTAAGGCGGAAATAGTTTCATTCACTACTGCTTCAAGAGTTCTGGTTAATCTACGTATCAGCTTACTATTAGTGACTGTACCTATATAGGGAAAGAAACCTTTATTGAAATCTGTGTATTTCTCCCATGCTGTTTCAGTATAATCGACAATTGGGAGATCTCTCTGCCGTCTATTGTGTATTAAATGGGTATTTCTGTGATAACCAGGAGGAGCTAGGAAAACAGGTGGCAGAAGGAATGCTATGTAACAGGTACCATCCCAATCTAAAGGTAGACATATATATGCGGTCTGGCCACATATGAAGTAGGAATGACGAGAAACTCTAAATGTAGACTTGCCTTGATCACTGAATTTTATTACAGTGGTGCATTTACTATGGCCCATATGTATGGAACCATTCTTTCTTATACATAATTCCCCTTTTACTGGGAATACTGACATGGCGGGCAAGATTGGTGTAGCTTCAGATTCAACGTTCAGGATCATGAGGTTAAGTGTAAAATTACCTAATCCATATACTTCATTTTCTAGATCAGTTCCTGTTCTTTTGGGAAGTCCCTCCTTGTTAGGGTAGCAGACTTTAAGTAAAGCTAGGTTCAGGTTTCCCCATACCCAGTTGTCTTGATAAACTGCGGAATTTGAATCTAGGGTATTAATCAAACTAAACCATGCTCCACAGGAGCCATTGTGTGTGAACTGATAGGGAAAGAGGGGCAAGACTCCCTTATAGTTCTGATAGGGAGGGAGTCGGCCACATATCCAACAATTTGTGGCATTGCTGGTTTGATGGGAATGATGTAACATACTAATAAAAGTGTTGTTGCGCAGCGCAAATCTATAGGACAACTCATGCGGAGGAAATTCGCTAAAAGAATGTTCTGCAGTTATATTATAAGCATGCTTAGGAATAGGGTAATACATGTGCAATAGGATGCTGACAATGATGATCAAAAGACTTAGAAAAAACAAAATTAATAATGTTACTGTACAATGACTACGAAATGACTTACAATACGCTTGCTTCTTGAGCAGCATTTGATTATTTCTTTCTCTATTCCGGTCCAGAGGATACATGTCAGAGACAAATTCAACCGATTCACCTGGGAGAGGACTTAAACAATCAAATTGTCTGACTTACTGGACCTCAATTTTAGTTTATATAGTTCTGAGTTCGATTGCTCAACCAAGGGGAGCTTTGAGTCTGTCTTTGAGGAAATACAGGGTTTAGTCTCTATATTGGATGGTAGTCCATAAAATTTCTTGATATAACTCGAGTGCAACCATCCTTTTCTTCCCTCGATTTTCACGGCTGTCCTGGTGGTAAGTAAAACTAACTTCGGTGACTTCCACCTAGGATCCAGTTGGGTCTTCCGGTCAAAGTTCCTGACCAGCACCAAGTCCCCAGGAACCACGTCATGGGGCTTCACCTCAGTATTGTCGGGAAAAGCTGCGGATACCTGTGAACGACAAGATTGTAGTGCAGACATCAAGGAAGCCAGGTAATCTGTCAGCATATTACAGTCAACGTCAGTGATTTTACGAGGTATAGGCGTCCCCCACATATTTGGTGGTCTACCGAAGATCACCTCATACGGGGATAGCCCTGTTCGAGAATGTGCTACCATTCTCATGTAAAAGAGCGCAACTGGTAAGGCTACTATCCAATCAACTCCTTTTTCTCTACATATTTTGGACAATCTAATTTTCAGAGTTTGATTATGGCGTTCTACGAGACCTGCTGCCTCGGGGTGTCGGACACAGTGAAATTTCCATTGATACCCTAACAAAAGGGAAACGTGTTTCATTAGTTCGGATGAGAACGGCTGGCCGTTATCTGAATAGACAACACGTGGTAAACCGTACCGTGGGAAGAATTCTCGAACTAACTGTTTGGCAGTAGTCGGGGCAGTGTAATCTGAAACCGGGTATGCTTCTGTCCAACGGGAAAGAGCACAGACAACTACGAGAACATATTTGAATCCTCGACATCGTTCCATCTGGATATAATCCATCTGGAGGACTTCAAAAGCATGATTAGGAGGTTAAAATCCACCCTGTTCTACGGGGATGCTTTTACCTGGATTAAACTGACAACATATCATACAGGTACGAACTTTTTGTTTAGCTGCGGCTCGTAAATGTTTGTTGAACCAAATGTGTTGAATGCTGTCTAGCATAGCTTTTTCTCCTAGGTGCGCTGGACTATGTATAGTGTTAATAATGACTTGGACCATTGAGTCGGGAAGAAACCATATAGATTTTTCCTTCGTCATCCATCCTTGATCTGTTCGGATCCCTCCTAATTCAGTCCATTTCTTTATTTCTTCTGGTGTAGCGTGTGTCTGTATGTCAATTATATCAAGGGCGGGATCCTTAACTGTCATGCAATGTGTTGGTGTCGGAACTATTGTCTTTGTCATGTCAGTTGTGAGAGTCTGATTCTGAGCAGTCTGTTTAGCTGTTCTGTCAGCTAGGTCATTACCCTGAGAAATGATATCGGTAACCTTTGTGTGGGCTTTGCATTTCATAATCGATATTGTAGTAGGTAGATGAATCGCATCTAATAGGGCTTGAATGAGGGGTCCGTGTTGAATGTGGGCACCGTGAGAAGTTAAATAACCTCTCTCTCGCCACAGTACGCCGAAGTCATGGACGACTCCGAATGCATAACGTGAATCTGTGTATATGTTGACCTTTTTGTTTGTGGCTTGAATACAGGCTTGTGTCAGAGCGGTGAGCTCTGCTGCTTGAGCTGACAAAGTGTTAATACAATTTGTTTCAATGACTTCAGTGTCTGTTGTGACTGCGTAAGCGGCCACTAGCTCTCCTGTACTTGTTCTCATACATGACCCATCTACATACAATGTCAAGTCCGGATCTGATAAAGGGATGTCTGTCAAGTCTTGTCTGGGTTTCGTCGTGATAGTAATGACTTCGACACAATCATGTGCCAATGGATCTGTTCCGCCCACTGGTAACAGTGTGGCAGGATTTAACGTATTGCAACGTCTGATTTCTATATGTGGCTGAAACAGTGTTAATTCGTAACCGGTGAGTCTCGCTATAGTCAAGTGTTGTGTTTGTGTGCGGTTCAAGAGAACCTCTACTGCGTGTGGTACTTGTACTGTCAGTTGGTGTCCTAACACTATGGCATCGCTTTGTCTGATTGCTAAAGCTGTTGCTGCCACTGATTTCAGGCACGCTGGAAGTGCCTGAGCTACTGGATCTAATGTACTAGAGAAATAAGCACATGGTTTATGTGAATCTGCTTGTTCCTGAGTGAGTACTGACAAGGCAGTACCTTCGCGTTCTGTAACGAAGAGTGTAAACTGTTTACTGTAACATGGTGTTGCTAGGACAGGTGCTTGGCATAAAGCTTTCTTTAAGCTTTCAAAGGCGTGTGTATGTTCTTGAGTCCAAGGGAGGACAGTCGATGTGGCTGACTCCTGTGTTGTCAACTGGATGAGTGGTTTTGCTAGAAATGCATATTGAGGGATCCACTGCCTACAGTATGAAGTGAGGCCTATAAAAGCCCGTACCTCCTTTTGTGTCTTGGGTGGTGGCATGTTAGCGATTAACTGGATGCGGTCGGATGTAAGCTGCCTTCCCTCCTTGGACAGCGAGTGCCCAAGGTAAACAACTCGCTGGACACAGAATTGCAGCTTAGAAGGGGACACCTTGTGCCCCTTGTCGGCCAGAAATTTTAAAACCGTCAGTGACGCTTTTTCACATTCACGTTCGCTTCGGGCGGTGATCAGCAGATCATCGACATATTGAAGCAAGGCAGTGTTAACTGGCATGTGGATACTGTCAAGTTCTCGTTTCAGTGCTTGGCTATAGATGCTGGGGCTTTCTGTAAATCCTTGAGGTGCGCGTGTGAATTTAAAACTTCGTCCATTTAAACTAAATCCGAATAAATATTGACTTTCCGGATCAATTGGGACACTAAAGAAAGCATTCTTGAGATCAATTACAGTGAAGAACGTTGCTTCTGAGTCAATAGCTGTGAGTAATGAAGAGATATCTGGGACCACGGGGAATTGTGGCACAATACATTTATTTAATTCGCGCAGATCAATAACTAATCGATATACTGGTGGAGCTTTTGGATCCGTTCTTTTAAGAATCAGAATTATCGGAGAATTACATACATTGGAGTCTGTTTCGACAACCACTCCTTGTGCAATGAGCTCGTCAATGATTTGCAGTAAAGCCACTACAGCATCTGGTGGTAACTTGTATTGTCGTATTCGTGGTAGTACTATTCCTGATTTCAGTGTAACTCGATATGGTGTAATGTTCATGCAACCAACATCAGTGGGGCCTTGTGCCCATAAATGTGTAGGTAAATTCTGCAGTCGGTGATCCATGTCTCTGGATACGTAGTGACCTTTAAAGTCACGTAAAAATAGTCGTACTCCTTCCGGAGAACAACATATTATGGCTCCTAGAGCTTTCAATGTTTTTATACCTAACAAGTTTTCTGGACATGATTTAGTAAGCAATAAATCTGTTGTACGTGTTAATGGACCTACTGTGAGTGCAAGAGGTTGTGTTACGTCATTAATTATAGGTTTTCCTGAAAATCCAAGGGAAATATTCTGTGAGCCTGAGAGGGGTGCCCCTGGAACTTCACTACGTCTTATAGTTGTTCTGCTTGCCCCTGTATCAAGTAAAAACTTTCTGTCTTCCCCTAATAGTTCACTATGTACATAAGGTCCCTCTTGGTCTACAGGAACCTCAATAAGGGGTAAGCCAACTTCCCTCTCTAGGCTATCTCATGAGTATCGCTGATAATCGGGATAATCTGTTTGTGCATACTGATACATTTGTTGTGTTGTTGCTTGAGTTGCAGCAGTAGGCTGCGCTTGTGGTGGTACTACAATTTGTTGTGGAGCTGCCTGTTGCGGGGCTAAATCTCTAAGGGAAAATTTATTTCCTCTGGGTGGCGTAGAAAAAATGTCTGTCGTACCTCCTGTAGCACCGTCTGGGGTGCTGGACGTGAAAGGATTTGTTGAGGGTGAGACAGCAACCGTCGTTGTGGGAAAAGCTGTAGAAACAGATGTGCTTGTCGGAATGTGTGTCGAAGCGCGTTGTTGCGGAGGTACAGACGAATGTTCTTGGCGATGAGCATCATCGGCAAGCAGTCTATGTGCTGCGGTATTAGCATACTCGGGAGCTGCGTCATCTAAATAGCGGGAGAGGAAAACATCTTCTGCGGTTCTGGGATGCCCCTTGGGGTGCGCTTTTATCGGAAACAATGGGGGTGGCAAGTCTTTTGGTATTTCCGGAGTAGCCTTAGGTAACCCTTCGGCCAGAAGTGGATACATACCATTCATAAGAGCGTTTCTTTGTCTATCTACTTGTTCTGAGTTTACTCGAGTACCTTCCTCAAGTAATAGATTTTCTCGGACTTTATTTGAATTCTCCTTACTCTTATCTTCCTGTCTAAGTGCTTTTTCTGTACGTCTATATGATTCTTTACGCCATAATTCAATGGCATCTTTCTGTGACTGTCTGGCTTTCTTTTTCCATAATTCTTCTTCTACTCTCATGATGCAATCTGCATCCCAGGTCCCCGCTGCGGGCCATCTCTGACTCTCTGGTAATTCTTTGGTGTAATCTACCCATAAATCAAGAAATAATACAGCATCTAGGCCATGCTTATGATACATAAAGTATCCTGGAGTATCCCTAGGTGGAATGGGAACAGCTTCTTCGAGTACACCTTTTCTAGTTTTGATCTGTCTTAGTTTCGAAAAGAGCGGCATTTTTAGATCTTGTTTCTAGAACACACTTTATACGAGAAAACACAATAATGAACAGTCATTCATACCACAATATATAGAACGTATTTAAAACATTTAACGCTTAACAGTTTTACGAACAATGATAACTAATAAGAAACTAGTTACTGACATTATACTGACACTGGATAATATTTATTTATATGCACAACATACTATATATACTGCTAAACAGTACAGATACACTGCTAAAACAGTGCAGACCGGATTTGTGTACCCAAACCCGTCTTGACCGGCACAGACTATGTGCACGTTAAATGCCTCCCCGGTAATGGTACTCACCGGGTAGCTCGGAACAGAAGGCCTCGGAACGGAACTTGAAACTGGACCGGACTGGATTCGACTCGACTGGACTCGGAACTTCGGAACCTGGCGGGTCTCTGTATACCTCGGATCTTGCTCTCTCAGCTAGGCTCTGGTCGGGATACTTCGCACTTCTCACCGCCTCGTCTGGGTGTTGATCGCAGCCTCAGTCGTCCCCGCTTGGCCGGAAGGAGACACAGGAAATCCTGCAGATACGCGTTTTTGTTGTCCGTTCAGCTGTGGCAGGAGACCGGGCCTGCAACGCACCGCCGGCGCGTGAGATGAGAAAGTGTCCCTTTTCGGGCGCCAATTTATGTGGTAAATATTTCGTTACCAGTACTATTTTTTATGCGGTAAAGTCTGTCTAAGAATAATTCAGTAAAATGAGAGGCAGAATCCGTGGTATTAGAGGGTTTAAAAAGGCTTTATTCCTATACAAAGGAACACAATTCGAATTGTGGGCCTTCTATTCCATCACCACGAAAGTTCAGGAAGGAAGGAACATATATTATTGACAGGTAGGCAGTTTTATAGAAAACACATTACAGTAAAACAGATGCAAGAGGCGTGACAGCTGATAACTCAGATAAACTGTACATACGTAACTAAACATGGGTGTAACTAAAATACGTCATTTAAACACGATGTTACAAGTGGGTGGATCCATAAAAGAATCCTGCAATGTCAGCAGAAATATGTGGCAGAGATGCGCGCGCAGCTGCATGACGTGTGATTTGACGTGCAACTAGAGGGTGAAGGAGACTTGACATTTAGCTCTACATGTGGAGACAGAAGTCTGGGGTTATGTCAACCTAATTCCAAATCATATCTAATATCCTATGTTTAAAGAACTGTGTTATCCAAAAGGAAAGGTCTCTTAGGATAGAATCTTATTCTATACTGACTATACTGACTATTAGTGCGTGTACAAGCGTCTAAGTGTCTACACTAGATGCGAGGGGGTAGGAATATTCCATGGTAACGGGGCTATGAATTACTTGCATGAGGACAGCGAAGCCTGGCCCTTTGCACGGTAGCTGGAAGAATGTTTACCTAAACTACTAGACAGGAATGCGTCGGATGAGGAGCGAAGGAGATAATCTCGAAGGTGAAATACAGTTTTTGGCAGGCAATATGGTGGATCAGGCACCGTTAGCCGCGCAGGGAGTAGGACAAAGTTCATGGTCACGGATGCAGGCTCAGACTGGAGCTTTCAGAGGCAGAAGGCAGGAAAAGGCTTGATGACAGAATTCGGGCCTACTCGCCTGAATCTGTGAGACGTGGAAAGTGAACCACATAAAGTCGGTGGCCTTTCATACTTAGGAATGGAATATCTGACTCATTCATGGCGGATCTGAAAGAGGACATGTTGACGGTGGACGCACATATATTTGCGTCTTCAGAACTGGAACAGGAGGGAACATACATGTACTTATAGCATGCACATGGAGCCGTTGGGGTCTACGATAGGGGACATAACTGATCACAAAATTCATATTTCCTCAAGGGTATGCCCAGATGTGGGTCCCTTGCTCACTTTGCCACTGGATTCAAGCTAGCCTGGCTGATGACGGCTGATTAGCCAGAAACCGGTCCCAGGATGCTTGTTTCCGGTCCACGGAAGACATGGCTTGGCAGTTCGGGCTGGACTGTTCCCATGAGGCACAGGGTCAGACTGATTTGCATATGGCCATGTCTGAATTGGGGTGGGGGAGTGAGCTAAAGAATGATGATGGATTAAACCCATATCAGTTGACTAGGGGTGAGTGCTTGCATTGTTCAACACTCCGTCCATCATCCCCTATGGTTTTGCTCTGTAATTGAGAATATCCAGCTCATTCTTATCAGCTTGTAGCTTGAGGATATTAGTGTCCACCCAGTTCCAAATGAACTAAAGGCATATTGAAATTCCTGCTGGGAGTGGGCAGTACCTTCAAGCTGGATGGAAGGTGAGCTGAGAGTCATCAGTGTAGTTGTAGAATCAACAACAACGATTAGTCTGGGCTAAGTTAAATGGACCTATGTAAGTGTTAAACAGCAAAGGAGGTAATGCTAACCTCTGGGGGATCGCAAGGAAGACCTGGGTCACAGACTACTAAACGGGAGAAGCTGCACTTCTCCTGTGCGGCCTCCTACAATGGGGAATATCCAACTTAGAGCCTGACCTTATACCAGCAGCCTTCAGATAATTTGGAAGGCTCACGTTGTCATCAGTATCACAGACAGATGATAAATCTAGGAGAACTAGCGTGGATACATGTCTCAAATCAATTCCCATCATAGCTCTTCAAGAACAGAAAACATCACTGCTTCTGTACTATGGGCTAGATGGAAACCAGTCTGCAATGGATGAAGAAAGTTGGATGAATAAAGCAGCATGCTTAGCTCCTTAGTTACAAAGTCTTCTAAACATTTAACTGCATAGGGGAGAAGTGAAATGGGGTGATAATTTTTCAGTAGCTTAAGATCATTGCCTGGGTTCTTCAGCATGGGAAGTATCAAAGCAGTTTTAAAATGTAGTACCTCACCATTGATATAAATCACATCATTACTTTGAACACAGTTACGAGGTAGGTGTATTTTTGTTGTTTTAAAGAATATGTAGTGAATAAAGGCTACCCTTGTTACATAGACAGGTGCACACATGTCCACCTACATAATATTTGTAGGTACAAAGCTGTAGTTTTAATGTCATCGTACATATGTCAAACGATAAAAATAAAGTTGTATTCATACGGTCAGTAAATTCAGGAGAAACGAGTATTTATCAGCTGCTTCATAGAAGTCATCAAGGATGTTAGTGTTGCTGTGAAATGTGATGACACAGATGATGCCATTCCTCATGTCATCTGGTTATGTATGTAATAAAGATTACTGCAAATCCTCTCACTTCCAGTTCATATTGTCAAGGAAAAGGCTTCCACATCACTGTGAAAATGCAGATGTGCTCTCAGTGGATACATAGAGAAGCAAAGGTGCATCAGCACACAGATATGAAAAAACAGTAATTTGCAGTTTCACCAATGTTACTAATGAAGTCAATAGAGAGATGTTTTGGAGGTCATAATTGATGTCATCAATTATATGACGTCCTTTCAGAAATCATGTGCGAGGTCATGATATACGATTGTATATTTTAATATAGGGGGTTTTGAATGATAACCATAGCATACTTTCAAAGGAAGTTTTTAAATATGTCATGACTTTTTTTATTATGATGGTTTTCTGCAGACTTTTGTAAACAACTTTAACTACTGTTGCCAATCTTTTTTTGTCAGTTTTTTGTTATGATACACTTGCTCTAGTGCCTGAAATGTGTCTGTACTTCAGTGCCTGCTTAAGTGCAGTACATTAGCTGTGGCCACATACTGCTACCAAGATTACTCCCCAGAGTTTTAGTGATTCAGTCGAAATTGCAATTGGAACACTGCCCACTCCCAAATAAAAAGTAATTTTCAGTCTTTATCTTGGAATTTTGTACTAAGTAGTGATTGGACCCTAAGGCTGATGCCTTTTGTTACTTTATCAAAACGTCAGACGTGTGTACCACTGTCTCCCTGCCCCAGAGCCCTGTGAGCATGGCATTGTGCTGTACCCAATGGACTAACAATAATAGCCCACAGATTTTTAGTTCTCCAGGCCAGATGGCTTATTGCCATTGGAAGACTCCTCACACCCAAGTGAAAAAGACTATTTCAGACTTTTTCTTGTAATTTGGCACTACATACTTAAGGGACCTTAACGCAGATACCTTCTGTTACTTTATGAAAATTCCTGCCATGTCTCCCTGACCCCCGAACTCTGTGGGTATGGCATTCTTTCTTATTCAGTGGACTCTTGGAAAAGAGCATTGTCTTTAGGTCATCTGTTTTTCTCCCCAGAGCCTTCACTGAGCAGTATTGGCCTGTGGCTATAAAGCTCTTGCTACAGGAGTTGGTTCTTATCACTCAGTTCCATAAGTTTGCTTCCTCCAAGGCCCACTGATAAAAACTAAAAATGGATAGGTGGAACACTTGAATTAATGTCAGCTGCTGGTAGTAACTCAGGTTGCATTTTAGCACATCATTATTTTTGCCTACTATGTCATTCCATACATAGACAGCTATAATCAAATACAAATTGATCCTTCTCCAGTGGCAACAGTCTAGCTCAGACTACTATGCCAAGTTCCATCTACAGAGGAACACAAGCTACCCAAGACCAATGTCAGCCTTATTGGGCCTCATCAGTGAGGTGCACAATACAGAGGAGTCTTATGGCACAGTGAGCAGTGTAGACATCAAGCTGCACCTCTCCGAGACCTCATATTTAACTATGTAGAGGCATTTGCTCCTTCAAAAATATTGAAGGGAAAAATACTTAAAGACAAAATATTGCGCTATTAATATTACTGTTAATCAGAGAGGGTCTCAAGATAGTTAAAGGTAGTGGACCTTTCATGAACATATGAGAGAGAGGTAATGAGCATGAGAAAGCATGCATGAGAAAGTGAAAGAGTGTGAGTTACCGTGACTGGGATAGAGAGATCCATGCAAACATAGACCCATCGGCTCAATCTCACACATAGGAATCAGAAAAAAATATTTAGAAGTGCTCCTACTTTAAGTGGAATAAACATGTTTTGCCAACAATGCAATAAATGCAACATGTTTCATTAAAGCTTGATAAACAAATTTCATTTATGTTTATTTGGGGAGAGAGGGGTGCGGGCGGCTCTATAAAAAAACACTGATGAACATTGATTTCCAAAAGTAGGAAAAGGAAAGAGCTGGCAATACCTGAAATCCCCAAAAAATAAACACTGAAAATAGGAAAACAAAACAAATATTTAGTATTTATAAAGCTGTAGCATGCATTGAAGGTCTGATACTCGCTATATATATGAGGAATATTATTTCAATACAGAATATTTTATGAAGTATGCCTGAATAGGTTTGTAAAGGCAGTCATAAGAAAGATAGCCAGATACTTGAGACTTATTATTGGAGTTATATAGGCAATAGAGAGCTTGGAAGGAACCAGAACTACAGAGTTCAGCTCCAGCTCCAGCTCACAGAACTAAATAGAAGATTGAATTTTTTCCTGTTGGGTCAATTACCAGTTCTAGATGAGGTTGGAGCATGGATTGGGTTAAAAATAGGCCAGAATATGTAGAATGTGTAGATGGGAAAGGCAACCCATGATGCTTGTATTTTTTTTTAAATGGCATACGCAAATCCCCTTCGTGAAAGAAAAGGTAAGAGGCCTCTTTGGGGAAATCACGGGAACCTTTATTCACAAACAGCATAGGCATAATGCATTTCGGCGTTTGTAGCCTTCATCAGACGCCGCTGTCACCTGGATTCACCATTTAGTCCCGCCTTTATGTGTCCAGCTGTACCACCATAGGATGGAACAGGCCGCCCCCTCGTCACATGACCACGCCGTTGCTGTGTTTCACTGCCAACTACAGATCCCAGAAAGCAGTGTTCCTGGCAATGGGTTGCGAAGGGAAGGCTGCAGGGAAAAGGCGCGTTGTTCAGGGGTAGGTAATTCAGGCAAGAATGATATCCACAAGTTCCCTTGGGTCCCCTTAGACGCTCTAACCTCCAACACAGGCTTCAGCAAGATGTGGAACAGAGTGAAAGTGCACTCGGCTCCTCGTGCAGTCACGGGCCCATCCAGGCAACATCCATAGCATTGTCCGTAGCGGAGGCGAGCATGAGCTGATCCGATACCTCGGAAGCAAGTAAGCAAGCTGCAACAGCTGACGCCAACATAACTCCCGCCACTTGACAGAGCGGAGCCCCTTCCACGCTGTTGGCAAGCGTGTAAAATGTCCATACGCAAATCCCCTTCGTGAAAGAAAAGGTAAGAGGCCTCTTTGGGGAAATCACGGGAACCTTTATTCACAAACAGCATAGGCATAATGCATTTCGGCGTTTGTAGCCTTCATCAGACGCCGCTGTCACCTGGATTCACCATTTAGTCCCGCCTTTATGTGTCCAGCTGTACCACCATAGGATGGAACAGGCCGCCCCCTCGTCACATGACCACGCCGTTGCTGTGTTTCACTGCCAACTACAGATCCCAGAAAGCAGTGTTCCTGGCAATGGGTTGCGAAGGGAAGGCTGCAGGGAAAAGGCGCGTTGTTCAGGGGTAGGTAATTCAGGCAAGAATGATATCCACAAGTTCCCTTGGGTCCCCTTAGACGCTCTAACCTCCAACACAGGCTTCAGCAAGATGTGGAACAGAGTGAAAGTGCACTCGGCTCCTCGTGCAGTCACGTATATATACGTATATATTTTTTGGGGGCGAAAAGATTAGCTCAAAGCACTCCCAGTACAAGCAATAGAGATACATCTGAATCAGATGCGGAAGTCTCAGAGGGAGAACAATCTACGAGCACAGAACAAGGAGGGAGAGGTAAGGCACCTCCCTTTTTTCGACGAGTACCAAGTCATGAAAAAGAGACGCCAACGACCATCTCAGCGAACGCACCCCCCGAATTGAACCAAGCTCAAAAAAGAAACGCAAAACAAGGAGGGGCAGGAGGGGTAAATGCAGCGGCGCCGACACCAATGGTAACACGCAGCAAAAGCGGGAGAGGTCGATGGCGAAGGAAGACAATACAGTCATAAATCTTTCGGACAGGATATTGACACATGAAGAACTAAAGTTACTACAAAGAGGCTTAACATTCTGCCCAACAGCAAACTAGTCCTGTTCAAATACGTAAGAAAACTCAAATTCCCAAAAATCTTTTTGCTTCACCCAAGGAATGAGAACAATGCAGGGGAGCAGGCCAATGAAAATAATGACGAACTATCGGATAATGACTTTGAAACCTTAATGACCATACAATCGTTGGCACAGCCAGATGAAATTCCTAACTCTATTGAAGGTCTAGAGGCAGCAGGGGTTCCAAAACAAAGGGATCCGAGCAACCTCAAGAGGAAATCCAGGATATTGCCACAAATTCCCCATGATGCGGTGGACGTTTTTAATGAAGCTGTCCTTATGGATCTACAAAAACTGGCACAAACATCAAAAGAACAAGAGATAAAAAACTCCAATATTACGAGAAAGGAGTAGGAAGCCATTAAATCCCTCAAATATGACTCCAATATCGAAATAAAACCTTCAGATAAAGGAGGAAACGTGGTGGTGTTCAATAATGAACATTATAAACAAGAAGCAATGAGACAACTCATGAACGGAGAATGCTATGAGACTATACAAAGGACAGAATATGTAAAATGCACCTTAGAGTATCAAAATCTTTTGGAAGGGTGAAGGGATCAAGGAATGCTTAATAAAGATGAATTTGAATTCTTGCAATGTGAGGTGCCAGTTATCCCCACCTTCTACCATCTCCCAAGATTCATAAAGACTTTATAAATCCTCCTGGGAGACCAATAGTCTCGTCAATTGGCAGTCTCTTGGAGAATACCTCCAGATTCATTGATACCTATTTGGCACCACTCGTTAGGGATCTATCTTCATACGTGAGGGATACTCAGGACTTTTTAAGGTTGATTGATGACATCACATGGGGACCAGACATGCTTTTAATAACACTAGATGTCACAAATGTATATACATGTATAAGCCACAAAGATGGCATATCAGCCGTAAACTGGTTTCTGAATAGAAAACCTCTGAAATTTCACCAACACAATCGAATTCTGATGAGAATGATTGAGTTCTGCCTTGAAAATAATATCTTCCTGTTCCCAGGCAAATTGTACAGACAGATACGTGGAACGGCCATGGGCACGTGCTTCACCCCCAGCTACACAAATCTTTTCGTGGGCTGGTGGGAGAAGCACGTGGCCTGGGGCGAGGCCAGTGAATGTTGGATGGATAAAATCATGATGTGGGCAAGATATATTGACGATCTCTTTGTCGTTTAGCGTGGCGACCGAGCCTCGGCTGAGGAGTACATCGCCGCGCTAAACGACAATGAGTTCAACTTGAGATTCACCAGTACCATAAGTGAGACCTCGGTGAACTATCTGGATTTGGAGGTCTATGTAACAGAAAACGTCCTACAGACACAGCTCTATAGAAAGCCAACAGCAGGGAATGCTGTTTTACATGCAGCTAGTCACCATCCCAGAAGCCGTGTACGAAATATACCTTTTGGAGAACTTCTCTGGCTAAAGCGCAATTGCTCGGACGGAGGGGACTTCAAAAAAGCAAGAAATGAAGCTATTACAAGATTTCAGGAGAGAGGATACTCTAACATGATTTTAAGTGACGCTGCAGAAAGGGTGCAAAAAATAGATAGGAAAGATCTATTGGTGGATAATGTCAAACAGAAAGTAGAAGGCCCCACACGAATGATTACTAATTTCAATGTATAATCAGGAGAGCTAGTGCATGTGTTTAATAAAAACTGGCACATTTTGAAAACAGACACCACCTTAAGAAAACATCTTCCAAAACACCCTTCAATAACCTATAGACGTTGTCAGTCACTAGGTGATCATCTTGTCCACAGTCACTTTGAAAACCCAGCTAAAACCCCAGTTATGAAAAATGTAAAGGGTTTTTATCCTTGCCTCCACTGTAAAGGCTGCAAATACAGTAAAAAGAGACTCTACTACAGAGGGAGACCTGATGACCCACGTTCCACAAGAGAAATAACATTTCTTAACTGTAACTCTGACTTCACGGTGTATTGTTTGGAGTGTCCATGCTCCAAGCGATACATCGGAAGTACAATCCATCCAATTAACAAAGTGTCCTAGACCATATGCGCGCGATAACGAATCGGGATAAAACATATCCCGTGGCGCGCCACTTTGAAATACATTATAAAAGTGATAGGGACCTTTTAACATTCTTCTGTCTGGATCAAGTGGACAGAAAAGAGAGAGCCCTGCCATAGCAAACTCTGCTTCATTTTTTGGAAGCGTGAGCAAGAAATCTGCTCTCGCTTCCAAAAACCAAAGCAGGATTGCTTTTGCACAAGGGGAGCTGCATGTCAGCAGCTCCCCTTGTACAAAAGCAATGCCGGCACCCACAGGAGGCGGGGAGCCGGCGGGACTGTGGGGGCATTGGGGCTCCCCCCATGGTCCCCAACGGAGAGGCCAGGTCCCGGGGGATGGGGTCCCAGGGCCAGAAGTGGCCTAAGGATGGGGGCCACGCGGCCCCCCTAAAAAATATATATATTTTTTAAACCAAGGCTGCCAGGCCCTGGGGGATGGGGTCCGTGGGGCCATGAGTGGCCCAGGGAAGGGGGGCATGCAGGCCCCCCCATAAAAAAAAGGAACCGCCAACTCGCCAGCGTCCCCACCCCCTACCTACATGACCCTGCAAACGCGCCCCCTGGCATATTTTAAGTTGGGGAATTTAGTCCCCTTGACTACTGAGGGTCCCTTGGGGCCAACTAGCCCACCAGGTACCTTCAGTAAGCACCACACAGCTGGATTGCAGAGAGGTGGTCCAAGGCCTCTTGGCGCACTGCTGGAGGGACGATGAGGTTCACTTGTGTCCGGAGGACCACAGGACACAAGTGGACCTCATCCCTTGAGCAGCAGTGTGCCGGGAGCCGCGTTTGCAGAGTGGTGTCAAAAGGAGGCATGGCCTCAGACCAGTCTCAGCAATCCAGGTGTGTGGTGCTTACTGGAGGTACCTGGTGGGCTAGTTGGCCCCCAGGGACCCTCCGGATTGAAGGGGACTAAATACCCCAACTTAGAACGCGCCAGGAGGCACGTTCTCAGAGTGGTGGGGAAAGGGGGAGTGGCCTCTGTCCACCTCTCAGCAATCCCACTGTGTGGGGCTTACTGGAGGTAAGAGGTAGGCTGGTTGGCCCCTTAATGACCCCCAGCAGCGAAGGGGACTTCAATCCCCATCCAAGAGTGCGCCAGGGAGCGCGTTTGCAGAGTGGTGGGCAAAGGGGCGTGGCCTGCTACGAGAACTTAGCAATCCTGCTGTGTGAGACTTACTGGAGGTAATAGGAGGGGTAGTTGGCCCCCAAGGTTGTCTTTGGGGGCCAACTACCCCTCTTGTTACCTCCAGTAAGTCCCACACAGTGGGATTGCTAAGATGTCTTTGAAGGACATGCCCCTCTTTCTCCACCACTCTGCAAACGCGCCTCCTGGCAGACTACGGAATGGGGGACAAAGTCCAATTTACTCCTGAGGGACTTTGGGGGCCAAGAATCCCTCCTGGTACCTCCTCTAAGTCCTATGCAGCAGAATTCCTGAGCGCTGATCGGAGGCCCAGCACCCTTTCTCCACCATCCTGCAAACGTGACTACTACTTAAAGATGCAAAAACAACAGTTAATGGACAGAATGCAGAACAATATCATACATTCACCCCAGTACAGAGATCTGGGCCTAAATCCATCGTTTTTTTGCTCACCATGCCGTTCCAGTTTGAACCCAGCCATATGCAAATCAGTCTTGACCCTGTGCCTCATGGGAACAGTCCAGCCCAAAATGCCAAGCCAGGTCCTCCCTGGACTGGAAACAAGCATCCTAGGACCGGTTTCGGGGTTTTACCCCTCTTCAGCCAGGATAGCTTGATTCCAGTGGCATGGAGAGCAAGGGACCCACGTCTGGCCATACCCTTCTCACTCGGGGTGACAAATGCAAAAACAGGGTCACTGACCAGGTCATGAATGATGTAATATGTGACGTCATCAGCAGTTCATTGCGGGGTCGCTTGTTATAGTTAGCTGAACTAACTATAACGGACTAATTTCTCTGGTTTTGTATGAGTGAAATGTCCAAATAACTATAACGTCCCTGAAACCTGTGGTTTTTTCAGTGAATATATATATATCACAGAAAAGATTTCCAAAGCCCAGTTCCTTAAACAAACCTGCATTTATTTGTAGATGTAAATTGCAGCATACTCGCAGTTAGTTTCCTTACGCGTTTCAGCTCCATAGCGAGCCTTGATCACAGGTGAGGTAGCTTATATGTAAAGTGACTCCGTGCTCAATTAAAACCAGGCTATCACGTGATCCCCAAAGAATCAGATCATACATATACCAGAATGCACTTTGATTGTTAAATGTCCATCTGTAACTGCAGTTCATTTTCTGAATAAAACATAATTGTGTCTCAAAACCTGCAGCTACGTAATTCACAGTTCTTAACTTAACGGCACAAATACTAAAATAATGTTAAGGAAGTCCTGTGCAATAATTCGGGCCTGGTAAAGCGAGTTGTAATCTCTCAAGCGCACCTCTGAGACTGCTTGTAAAATCCTGCCATGATAAATTTCATTGACAAATTGCAGTGTCCCAGAAAAAGCAGAGAGGAGAGGGGTTTGTATAGAAGAGTAGATCTTTTGAAAGGTTTGGTAATACGTTTTGGCATAATGTAGAATGCAATATGTTAGCTGTTTTAAAATGCATATTTTATTTATATGATTTGTTAGAAACTGAAGTAAACGTAAAATAATTTAACAAATATATTAATTTACCCGATACTGCACAGTGAGTAATTTGAGCAGGTGTTAGCCAGGGCTCAGTGCTTGAATTCACTGGATTTGATTTAAGTGCTTGCATTCTTTATTGACCTGATTGTGCAGGGGCAAGACAGTTATACATTTTACAATGATTTGTGCTTTGCCGCATTACTAATTATGAAAAACAGACACACATTTTTGTTTCAAGATGGTACAGTGGCAATAGTGGCACACAAGGTCTCCCTTAGGTCCTGACACAAATCCAGAAAGACAGAGTGTAGGAAGCTGGTTCGCTATATAGTGTACTAAAATGAAGTACACTGCCCAGAGAGTCCAGTGGGTCCCCAATTGGTTTATAGAAGCTAAAGTAGATAATGCTAACCCTCTCTTTTGAGGTAGTGTGGGCGCGCAGTTAGGCTTATCAGAGGGTAGTGCTAACAGTTGTTCTCACAGAGGCAATAAATGAGACACACACTCAAAGAATAAATCCAACACCAATTTAGAAAAATAGCAATTCTTTTCATATATATTTTTGAACTAAGAATTACATTTAAAGTTAAGTACTGTATTTCTTATGAAGTTTCAAAAAGAAGCAAATAGTTCAAAGTCATGCGCGATTATGCACCATGCAATCTTATGGGAGGAAAAAGCAGGTAGGTAAACCAAACAGCACAGATAGTTGTAGAGGTTCACCTTCTGGGTTTAGAGTAGCAGAAAGCCAAGGTCCAATGTTCTACCAACAGTTCATTGGGTGCGTCCCTAATTCCACCGGGAGCAGGGAGTTCGTGGAGTTGGTAGCTGGCGCGCTACGAGGAGGGGGGCCCTGTAAAGATAGGCTGTACAAGGAGACTTACAAGCAAGTCCGAGAGCTGCTAAATGGGGCCTGGGTTTGCAAGGCCCTTGAGGACAAGGGAGTGCAGCTGGTTTGTAGTTATCCAGGCTGGGCTGGCTGGGAGAGGAGGTAGGTTGGCCAGCCCGATGCGTAAAGTTCACTCTCATGGTCAGGGGCCAACAGCTGGCAGGGGCAAATTCAGGACTGCTGGGCCACTCTCAAAGTGGGTCTCAGAAGTATTGATGTCCCTCGGTTGCTGCTGTGCTCTGGTACAGTTGGAGTCCCACTTGGTCTCTTTGATGCTGGTCTTGGTTCTAGGGTGCCCAGTGACCCGGGGAATGGTACTGCACGGCTCCGGTCAGTCCTGGTGCCTCTACTCTCGGTGGGGAGACAGATCTGACATCCCAGAGCACAAGTACCTCTTCCTGGTTGGTTGCGGCGCCAATTGGACCAGGGAGCTGCAAGTCGGTGAACTGGACCCTGTGGTTTCGGGTCCCTGAAGTCTGCAGGAGAGTGGATCCTCGACTCCAGGGGAGTTCTTGGGAAGTTTGCGAAAACTGGTGTTCTTAAAGGCCACACAGCAGCAGGACAGGACAGTTCAGCTTGATTATCGAGTCTTGAAGTGGCAGACTGAGGTTTGCACCAGAATTCCGCTGCAGGCCCTCAGTTCTCAGGTTCAGCAGCACTTCTTAGTCCTCTTCATCTTTAGGTCCATCGAATCTGAAGTTCAGGGTCGAGGGGTGCCAACTAAATAGTCAATTTAGGGGCGTTAAGTGAAGTACCGTGTAGTAGCCAAAGGGCTGCCTACCGGTAGGGAGACTAAACCCTCTATATGACCACTTCCTGTGGAAAGTGGGTGTAATCCTGACCCTTATAGGCTAATTCTCTCCACACAAAAGATGGAGGATTCTGAAAAGTCGGGTACACATCAGCAGGCCCGCCCTAGGGGTGGTGCTGACTGATTGTAGGCACACTTCCTAATCTAACTAATTTTCCTTCCTGTCCTGCTGTCCTGCTGTGGCTCTAATGCATGCCGTAGGGATGACTTACTTATACCACATGTAGTGTTGGCAGGCATGGCACACACGGATGTGTGCCTTGTTGACTCTTTTTTTTTTTATCCTCATCTCACCTATAAACTGCTAGCAGGACGTAACCGCTCAGTTTTAACGGTGGGGCGCCCTCCGACCGCCTGCACATGTTTAGGTTATCCAACCAATCCCCTTTTATCGTCCGGGATTTAGGTGTTAATCATAGGACCATGATATTTATCGAACCTTAACATCTGCAGAATGGGGTCAACAAAGTCTCAGTTCCTGACCTAAGCGTATAAATGGTGCCCAGAGTGTAGGGAGGCTAGGGCTGGAGCTCATAATTTCTAGCCGGGCCATAGCCAGTGCGGATTTTAACCAGTCTTCGATTTTCGGGGGGAGGCGGTCTTTCCATCTAAGACAGATCTCCCTTCGGGCCAACAAAATCAGACATAGTAACAGCCCTCTGTATGGTTGAACCATACAGGCAGTAGACACCTGATCATTAGCAAAAAAAATCAGAGAGCCGTTCAACACAATATCAATTCCAAAGGTCATACGTAAGTATCTGCACACCCCTTCCAAATATGTTTCTAATTTGGGACATTCAAAAAAGATATGGATGTTGTTGGCTTTAGGGAGCAGGCACCTGGGACATCTCGGTTCGGGGCGAATTTCGAGATCTTCTCCGGAGTGTAGTAGATTCGATTGGTGACAAAGAAATGATTTTTCTTCAGACTGGCAGATTTTGTGTATTTATAAAGCAGGATCATGGAGGGTTCCAAGAGAATCCCGATATCCGCTTCAAAAGGAGAATCGTTCCAGGCTGACACCTGATGAGGAATACCAACATCATCTGCATTAATCAGGAGCCTGTACCAGATGGAAATTTCCTTCGTCAAATGTTGAGTGTTTTTAAGAGCGGCTTCCACCTCACCATTGCCCCTTAAATTCTCCTTCTCTGTTTCAAACCAAGATTTTAATTGTATAAACTTGAATCTCGAGAAGCCCGGGCCAATTCTTGCTTTCAATACCTCCCAAGGATGTATGCCATTTTCATCCCCCAACTCAGACCAAGTCATTACCCCAGCTCTCTTGATTGGAAGTGCCATACAGTCTTGGAGGCAGGGGGGGGTCCCCGGGGAATCCCAGATCGGTGCCTGATCGGAGTAGTAACCTATCCCACATCTGGAGCGGATGAAATACCAGACCTCCAAGGCGTTTTTGATCACCTTCAACCTTACTCGTTTGAAGAATTTTGGTGAGCCAAACTTGTAGAGAAACCCTGCTTTATCCCCCCCGCCTTCAGAAATGACCAACTCCCCCAACAACTTACCCCAAGAGCGTGCAGTTGGTTCCCCTAAAAGCATCCTAATAGCCTTGAATTGAAAGGTGACCAGATAGCACTGAATATCTGGGAGGGACAATCCCCCTTTAGCTAGGCGGCGCCTCAGTTTTTTCCAGGATAGCCTAACACCCTTCTCGCCCCAGATGAAACTCCCGATTTTACTTTGCGCCTTAGAGTGTTTAGGAAAACCTAGTGGGACCACATTGAACAAGTAGGTTAATTTCGGGAGGATGGTCATCTTGACTAGATTCACCCTCCCGAAGATGGTCAGGGGGAGATTCCTCCACCTTGCGAACAACTGATCAATTTCATTTTTTTTTTTTCTACATTAATAGATGGAATTTTTTCAAGGTCTTTCACAGTGACAATACCGAGATATTTAAATTTATTGCTGGTGGCCCCACTCCACTGATCTATGTTCCAGCACATAACCTCAGTCTTCGTGGAGTTAGCCAAATATCCAGAAATTGCCCCAAAATCTTCCAACAGAGCCCCGACCTTTGACAATGTTATCTCGGGGTTGTCTGTGTAAATAATTATATCGTCCGCATATAGTGCAATTTTAGAGCGATATTGCTGAGTCTTGAACGGGGGTATGGTCTCATCTAACCTGATAGCCTGGGCAAGAGGCTCAATGTACAGATCGAACAGTAGAGGGGAGATGGGGCAACCTTGCCTGGTCCCTATTTGGATTTTAAAACTGGGAGTGAGTACACCATTGATGAGGATCTTAGCTGAAGCATCCTGATAGCACCCTCTCAAAGTATGAATAAGAATTGGACCAAATCCCATCTCCTCCAGCACCTCCCACAGGTAGACCCAACACACCCTGTCAAAGGCCTTGGCGGCGTCTAATGCGACCACTGCCAGGGGTTCGAGTCTAGAAATCGCCAGATCGATGTTACCAATAAGTAGCTGGGTTTGTTCCTGAATATGTCTCCCAGTAATGAACCCTTTCTGGTCTGTATTCACCAGTCCGGGGGCTAGTTTGCCCAGTCTCCCTGCCAAGATACCCATAAAGATCTTATAATCAGCGTTTAGCAGGGAGATTGGGCGATAAGAATCCGCTTTTGCTGGGTCCTTCCCTGGCTTAAGGATCAGGACAATGATTGCCTCCCTCCACGAGTTAGGGACAAGGCCTGTTGGGCTATAGATTGAATGAAACAGGGATCCCAAAACAGGAATGACTTCCTCAAAGAGGGATTTATACACTTCGTTTGGGAGGGCGTCAATACCGGAGGCTTTACCGTTTTTGGAGATCTTTATTTGAGTTCTTATCTCCTGCAACGTAATTGGGGAATCAAGGAGATCTTTATTGGCCTGTGTTAACGTGGAGAGGGATTTTGAGCTCAACCAACAGCGGATTTCTTGTTTGGAGGGGAATAAATTCTCCCTATAAAGATCCGCAAATAGGGTAAGTATAGTATTTTGGATGTCACCTGTATCTGTAGATCTATCCCCTTGGTTATTTATCACCAGCTCGACTATGTCGTTCTTCGAGTGATCAGATCTCGCTTTCCACGCCAAAAGAGCCCCAGCCCTCTCCCCATACTCATAATTCTCCATCTTACTCCTTTCCCATTGCTTCTTGCACTTCTCTTCTAAAATGCCTCTATAGCTTTGTCTTGCTTGTTCAAGTTCGAGTTCTACCTGCGACATCCCTTGTCCATCTGGGGATTTTATTAGCCTCAAATGCTCGGCTTCTAGCAGTCTGATCTTTTCTTCGCCCAATTTTAATGCATATCCTTCAGAGCGATTTTTAAAACATATGAGACTGTGCAATCGGCCTCTCAGGGTAGCCTTAAAGGCATCCCACTCTACCTCAATGGCAGCTGAACCAATGTTGGTGTCAAAAAACTCCAGAGATGATCTTTTAACTGCCTGAATTAAGTCTGGATTGTCTAACCTTCCCCTGCTAAGTGTCCATCTCGATTGAGATATTTTTAATAATTTTTTGATGGAACAGAAAATAGGGGAATGGTCCGAGAGATGACTAGGGAGAATGGATATATCAGAGTCCTTTCCAAGTAGAGGCTTACTGGCTAATAGGTAATCAATCCTGGAGGAGTGATGAATTCTCTTGCTGTAAAAAGTATATCCAGCCCTATCACCTTTCGTAAACCTCCACACATCGACCAGGCCAAGGTCGTGAATCAAATTCTTCATTGCCCGTCTGACAAGGGGAGTCGGAATAGAACGCGCCTGATTCGACCTATCCAACTTAGGATCTAATAAGGTATTGAAATCTCCTCCAACAATTATTGGGGAAGCCACCAACATAAGCTTGGATTGCAGCTTAACAATATAAGAAGGGTCGTCGATGTTCGGACCATAGAATGAAGCACACGTTAAGACAGTCCCCCCAAAGTCCAACTGCACTATCACCCATCTCCCTGATTGATCAGTCTGGATGGATTTAATCGAACAGGTTAAGCCCCGTTTGACCAGGACAGCCACCCCACGGCTATTCATACCTTGGTCCGAGACGCCATAGGCTTTTATCCAGGGTACTCCTGAAAAAAGTTTATCCGACTTCCCTGTGGTCAAATGGGTTTCCTGTAGGAGGCAAACCCGACCTTTTGCGAGTTCCAGGTATTTCATAATCAGCATTTGCCTCCTAATACATCGTAGCCCATTTACGTTCCAGGAGAGAAGGCCCAAACCGGCCTGATCTTTAGTTACATCTGCCATCCAAGTACATTGCCCCTCCACCTTGGTGTCGTTCCGAAAATTAAATCCCAAAAGTAGGATGAGGTTATTTTAGTTTTATTATTTTTATTTTTATTTTTATATTTATTCCTTGCCCTCCCATGGTGACCCCCCCCCCCAAGGACCCCCCTCCCCACATCCCCGTGCGTGCCCCTAATCCCTTGAGGAACCCTCCCTTAAAGATGGGTAAACCCATTAGGTCACCCTCACCTCGGGTTCAGCTAAAAAGAAATATAAATATACTAGGGGAGAAGAATGGAGGTAAGATAGGAAAAAAGAAGTGCAACAGAAGATATATTATCCTGTAAAGAGGCCCTCGCTGATTTACTTGACGAACCTCACTTTACCTGCTCTGCCCTCCTTAATCCAGCCATGAAGAGGTCTACTTCTTCAACTGTATGGAATAAGTGCATCTGATTATTATGCATGGCACGCAACTGAGCCGGAAATTTTAATTGTGCCTTTACACCCAGAGACCTCATTTCCTCCAGTCTGCTACCCATTTCCCACTGCCTTGTAGCCGTTACGTGGGAAATATCCGACCTAATTTGAAAGGTAAATGGATCCGAACCATTGGGGGAAAAAGTCAAAGAGCCCTCCTTAAGTCCGAGTGATAGAACTAGATCTTTTACTGAATATGAGAGGAAGTTGACCAGAATCTTCCGGGGTTTCTGTTTTTTTGGGTTTTTTCTATAGGGATCTCGATGAATTCTTTGAATTTCTGACATCAAATCGATGTCAGACTGATCCTTCAAAACAGACCCCTTTAAAATAGAAATAACGAACCCCTTTAAGTCCGAACCTTCCAAGTTCTCGGGGATATTAAGAAGTCTTAGATTATTCTTCCTTGAATGGTTTTCCAGCCTTTCGATGTCATCCTTCAGAGCCTTTTGTTGTAAGGTTAACTTCCCTATTTCCCTAGTGGCCTCACTTATGGTTTCTTTAATGCCAGGTATTTCTGCTTCGAGAAGACCCGTCCTTACCACCACCTCATCAAGCCTCTGAGACAAAACTTCACAAGAAGCCTTGATCGCTGCCTGATTGGCTTCAGAAACAGAGAACCTTCCCGCAAGTTCTGCTTGATTTAGTTCCGATACCTTGAACCCACTTAACATCTCCTTCTTCATGGCGATCAATATGTCAGACAGAGATCGCACTACGGAGCCGTCTACTGCTTCCATGCTTCCTGCTTCAATACGACCAGAAGGCGCTCCTATTGATAAGTCTCTGGAGGGATCTTTGGATGGTGCGGGCCCTTCCTCGTCACATAATCCCAAGGGGTTAAACCTGTTTGAGAGGGTTACACCTTGTTGTGAAGCCTTAGGCACTGGAGAGTCAGTTAGAGGCCCCATGGGTCGCTTGGTAATATGCTTAGCCCCCCTTTGTTTGCATTGAGAGAACGGGGTCACAGGGGAGGAAGCACCCCCATCATTTACAACGGGTTTCTGTTTAGACTTTGATTTTACTTTGGAGAAAAACCCCTCCGGATCTTCAGGGGTCACTTCCGTAGTTTGATTGGTCTCCACTGTGTCGGCCATGACTCTATAATAGGTTTTTAATGAGGGGGTGATTTTTTAAATAAGTGCGGGTTTCTTTTTTACTCTAATTTTAATTTTGGAAACCCCACACTGTTTCAATTCCTCCTCCTCTTCTTCGCTCTCCCCAAATCTAGCTCCAGACCTCCTTAGCTTTACCTTAGTTAAGTTAACAATAGATGTCTTCTTTTGGGTCACAGAGACATGGGTGGCCTCTGAATTCTGCAATGCGTAGGCAGCTCTAGCTCTTAGGGTATACCGGCCCACTCTAGGAGGAGAAACAATTCCTTTTGGATAGCCGCCTTCATTCACCTCCATACAGTTACTAAGAGTGTCAATGCCGCCTCCCCAAGATGTCGGGACCAAACCAACCAAACTAGAAAACTTGTTGCACCTTACCGGAGATTTGACCCCCCATGAGGCTTGATTGTCACCTCTGCCTTCGCCTTCCTCTAAGGGATGGCGTGCAGTTCGTGCTTCTGATATCCCAGCTGCCTGCTCCCGATACTCTCGATGAGGAGTCCACTGCTGCTTCGGAAAAACTAACTCAGCCGCAGTCACCGCTGCAAGTGCTGACACTGCCCCCGAGGCCCGGAACCAGAAACAGGCAGAGACCCGGCGCCTGCGGAGCCTCGCTGCCTCCTCCCACCTCCAGCCGAGAAACTCACCACCGAAGCCCATCAAGTCCGGGCGAGTGAGGCGGAGGAGAGCCCGCCAAAGGCTGCGTGCACTCCACCGAGAAAACGAAAAAGAAATCAGCTCAAAGGGCCCCCGGAATGCCTCTCCTCCCTCCCTTCATTTCCCCCTCATTCCGCGGAAAGACCCGAGGTGAGTGCGGCCGCGACCGTTATCTGCCGGCCGCCATGTTCCTCGATCATATGCAGTCCGACCTCGCCATGTTGACTCTTAGGTTTTCTCTGCACCAAGACATGCAGGCTGCAATGGCAGTTTGCATGGGCTGGATGAGGAGTCCCCTAGGGTAGGTCTGCTTTAGGTCCAATGCCCTAGGAACCAGGGGTACCATTTACTAGGAGCTTACAAGGGATCCCAAAGGGTTTAGTAATTGTTGGGACAATCGTATAGTTTAGGGAAAGAACACTGGTGCTAGGGACATGGTTGGCAGGAACCTAGCACACTTTCAGTGAAAATTGCACTAGAAGCCAAGCCACAGCAAAGACTTCCTTCTCGATGAAACTCCATCGCTGTGTCCTGGGGAGTAACCTCCTACTTTTAAAAGCAACAGGCTGGTCATGGCCATCATCATTCATTTGGGATAGGACTGCTTCTATCCCTTGCTCAGAGGCATCAGTCTGCACATTCTCAAATCTGGAGCTTTGAGAATGGGTACTAAGCACATTGCCTCTTTCAGGTTGTTCGTCTGACATGTTTTCGGCAAATAAAAGCATTTTACTTTTTTTCTTTTTTGATATTTGAGTTATTTTTTAAAATAACAATCAGAAGGAAAATCACCAAAATCATCTTATAAATGTTTATTTTCTATGTTTTAGGGTTTCATTGTTATTGTTGATATGGCTTCACGCTGATGTTGCTAGTCCAAAGGCAAGTCTAAAAGTATTGCCCACCGTTTAAATGTGGTGAAGGCAACCCTGCTCTGTGAGAACACTCTTTTCTTCAAGATGAAAATAAATAAGATCTTAAAAACACACCGTTATTGCTGTTGTAACTCGTTTTTATTCATTCTAAATAGAAGCCTTTTATGAGATTTGTACACATTTCGGTTGTTAGTCTAGTCCTTTACTCACTGAACTGACATGTCGGTAACACCAATAATTCAAACGTTTTTCCTGAGTAGAATGGTGCTTTTGTGACTGCATGAATGCAAACGTGTTTCTTCTGTTTTATCTTTTTCTATGTTAGCTACCGGAACTGTTCTGACAGGCAACGAGGATCCCATACTACTTCATTCCGTAGTTACATGTTGGCCATCGAAGCAAGCCTTCAAAGAATGTAAGACGCTTTCACTGTGCTCTCACTTACAAATGCTGATTGTTGTAGTTTCATAATAAGATAAGATAACGTGTATTTGTAAAGCGCACGTTCTGACATAGGCATCTTGGCGCTGAATAACAGAAGTTTATTGTTACCCAACTAAATGGTACTCATTTTATCGACCTCAGATGGATGAAAGGCTGAGTGGACCAGCTGTGATTTGAACCGGGGACCATAAGGTCGAACACAGGCCCCTGCAGTGGACGCATTAGTCCACTGAGCCACCAGACTAGGTAACATTATCAGAGAGCATGCATTACATCCCAGGATTTTGGATGACTTGACTAAATCCCAGTACAATAATGTACTCTTCACAGAAATTGGAATGCACCAATATTGCCCACTAAAGAGGATGTAACCTGTGCCGCCTTCATGTTAATTAATGAGTTGATGAGCAAGGAACACTTAATAACTGGTGCATAATTTAAATTCTTCAGTCGTTCTTTGTAAATGTCCACTGGTTGGTGCAAATGACAGTGCAGACTGCACTGCTTTGCAGTGGCCTCTAGCATCTATTGAGAGTGGGGGTGGGGCAGACAAACAAAGGAGAAAGAAAAGTCAAAGAAATGCACTTAAAGATCCTGACGACAGTGATGACGTCCTCCTCACTCAGACCTTGTCTGCTGCTGGGACTGCAGTGCAGGCCCCAGCAACCTCCCTCGACTAATTCATGACTGCTCATGTGCTGTTAACCAGCATGTGAGCAGTGCCCTCAATGGTGGGAGCGGCCTCTGTTGCCACTCCTGAGGTTCCTGGATGCCTGTACTTGCTCTCAACCTAGCTGTTTTAAGACAGCTGGGTTGAGAGGTTTAAAGTGCGCATGTGTGGCTCGCAGTCTCAAGACGGCAGGCAGAAGAGACATGCGCACTTAACGCAAGTGCAAAAAGCAGCCCTCTGTCCAATACTCCTCCCAGCTCACTGAGCAGACCCCGCCCCGATGCTCGGTTTAGGACGGGACTATAACAAATAAAAAGGTAATGAATTGCCATTTAATGTTTTGTCCCTGGGACTTTGGAGGGTATATAATGGGGGCGACGCTCCTCTGCTCCAATGGAGGAGCCGCCCCTGCTGCTTTGGTGCATTTTTATACAATCTAGCTCCAGATAGTAGACCCTGGTAAAGTTGTATGTTGTTCACAATCAGGTTGCAATCTGCCACTCCTTCCTGAGAATCCAGGATATACTGCATGTATGGTCAGACGTTGGTCCCATGCTCACTATGTCACTGGAACCTGACTGATGAGCTCATAACTAGAGCAAAACCAGTCTTGGGTTTCTTGCATTCTGGTTTCTGGGTGGTTCTGGGCTGGCAGTTTGGGCTGAACTGTTCCCATAAGGAGCAGGGCCAACACTGATTTGCATATGGCAGGGTCCACACGTAAGCTGACATAGTGAGCAAACAAATGATGGGTTGGAATGCTACCCTGATCGATCAGCAGTGGTGAGACAAATTTCAAGCATCCCTCCCATCACCTTTTTTGTGTTTCATATACCTCCCTTGGTGGCATGGGTTTGCCCAGACGTAGGTCACATGCTCACTGTGTCAGTGGAACCTAGCTGTCACCGGCTGGTGAGCCCATAACTAGGGCGAAACCAGTCCTGCGTTGCATGTGTTCCAGTTCAGGGAGTAAGTGGCCTGGCAGTTTTGGCTGGACTGTTTCCATGCGGAGCAGGATGAAGGCTTATTTGCATATGGCTGGGTGCAAACTGAGGTGGCATGGTGAGCAAAAGAACGATGGGTTGGGATGCTGCCCGAGCGATCGCCAGTGGTTAGACAAATTGGAAGCATTCCGCCCATCACCTTTTGCAGAAATATCACCTATTCTGAGTTTTTGGGGAATAACATGCGGATTATGATGCATAATGCACCAAAAGTCACATAGTTGGGGAGATTCCATACACTTTTACATATTAAATTCCAACAGGTTTGAGCTGCTGACTAATACCCTGCTGTACTAATAGTACAGCTGCTCTAAAGAACACAGTCATATAAGTAATTAAATGTCATTCTAGTATGACTTGGGCATGTGGCAGACAGACCCAAACACTCTCTGTGAACCACCGCCTTAACAAAAGCCACTACAGATATCAAGTCCAGGCAGATTGGAGTTATAGTTTCAATGTACCCACCTATGCGTGGATTACTCACACCCTAATCAACATCACCTACACTAGCGAGTGTCAGAGGAACAGAAACCCCGTCCTGCAGGAGAATGGAATTTTAGAAAATCACTTAAATCGGGGCTTTTTACATCCTACTTCTTGGTAGCCTGTGGTGGCTCACTATATTTTTTATTCAATTACTCTACGCTCGCATTTAAAAAAGCCTAACTTTTGCAGCGAAAACCTTTGAATACTGATCAATGTCTGCATGTTAGAATGCTAAGTTGCGACGCTATACAATACCGAATGAGCAGCCATATACATCACAGCCCCCCTGATGTTATCTAACGGCATACAGAAATAAATATATTTGGGGGGAAATATTTGTATGAGCTGAAGAGATTCTCAGGCACCAAACTGAATGATCACATGTGTCCCTTAAATTTGAGGACTGAGACTGACTAATCTAGGGTGGTATTGCCTGTCATACCAGCTATCCCGGGTGACATTCATATTAAGCAAGATTCACAAAGACACATATGATTGAGTTTGAGCTAGAGGAAGCAGGACCAAAGGAGAGATGGTGACACACAGGAGGCTAGACTCCAATTAAGGGGCATCCCATCTTGATCTAAGCAAAACTAAAAAGATATCGACATGGCTAATGTTTAAGGAGTGAGCAGGAGGAGCAATGACAGGAAGGCAAACAAATAAGGATAGACTCAACGAGGAATACCTATGCTAAGAGAGACAGAATAAAAAAACTCATTTTGAAAATGAAGGCAGATACACAGAGTAATGAAGGAATACACCAAAAGTTCAAAAATCGCTACTACACATTTTCTATAAAATGGGTTATAGGAAAGCAAGGATTTACTACACCTTAATTCGTTTGATATTTATACTCTTAAACTATCCTCTCACAATATATTATTCTGCTTTTATGCTGGTCTGATATAACTTAAGAATGAAAATTTGCATAGCTCAAGTGAAGGTGAGTTTCAATTCTATTAAAGACACAGAGGAGAGGATTATGTTATTAGTTCTTCGCTTTAATCAGTAATTCATAATACAGCAGCCAATTAAAACCAAAACTACTTTTCCCAGAACACTCAGGAAAAACAACTACAAAAAAATCCACAGTCCTTTATTGTCCTTGATCAGGCTCCAACAAAGTCCTCTGTCACTGCCTGCACCTCCTCCTCCTTCATGCGAATCATGCCCACAGGTTCCTTCATGCATCTTGTTTCGACCCATTGTTTCCCGCAAAGACACATTGCGCCAATAACTAATCTACCCAAACTTCTGAACAACAGAGGGTATGGGTAAGTAAGTATAAACTTATTGTTTATCCAGATAAACCAAAATCATATAACAGCTTACCATACGAAAATGCATGCGAAATGAAAACAGACTACTTACACCAGAATGGGTGAGTCTGCATCTGACTTGATTGCTGGATGGGATAATCCTCGCCTCCATGTCCTTCATTGAATTTAATCTTACCTTCACTTGAGCTAGGCAAATTTTCATTCTATGTCAGGACTAAAGGTGCGGATTATGCTATTTCTAAGCTTTCTTATCACCACGTGAGCCACATTCAGTAGTGGTTTATAATAAAAACACTTAAAACGCGAGTCTGAAGACGAATCCGTTGCACGCATAAGATTCTCCAAACATGTTCTCAAGTTAAAAGCTTTTTAGGCCATTGCCCCCCTAGCTGAAAGTGCTCCAAAAACCTCCTGCATCACCCATCTAACCCAGCGGGCTATCAAAGGAGAAGCAACCACTCTGTACTGTTTTCTGAGGGCAAGAAGATGCTGTCTTTGGCTGGAGGGCAGACTCCCTCAGTCATCTCGTCGTATACCTTAAGACGTTGGACCACGCACAGTTTGGGAGACTCAGTGAAAGCCGGGTAAGAAATTGTGCGAGCATTCAATTTAGTGTGCCTGCTTCGGGTTAAAGTTACTCCATCAGGGGAAAGCACCCTAGCTGTTATGTCCAAGGCGCGCACATCAGAGACCCTTCTACACGATATAAGACAAAGTAACATTGCCAATTTCGCTGAAATCTCTTTTGAGACAAGATTTGATTTGGCTGCCATGACAAAAAAAGGTTCAATACCAAATTAATATCCCAGAGTGCTGCATAATGAGGTTCAGGGGTAAGGGATAACCGAATCTCCCTAAGCAATCTACAAATGGGTGTTCACCCACAGGCGCGCACGGTCAACTGGGGCGTGGCCTGCTGAAAAGGCAGAACAAATGGCATTGATTGACCGATATGCCAGTCCCTCTTTCTCGAGGGTTGACAGAAAATTGAGGATTTGGATTACATCAGATCCCACGGGATCCACTTTCCTTCGCAAATATCAACAGACCCATCTCGACCAGGCAGAGTGGTAACGCGTTGTTGTGCTGTCTGCCCAGGCTCTGGATAACTGGATCTCAGCGTGGCTCGAAAAGCCTGGGAGTGGGCATCTTTGCCTGTAATCTGCCATGCCATGAGATTTAACAAACCCTCTGACACCAGGCGATGCAGTTCCTTGTTCGGATTCTTCAGAATGTGAGGAAAGTGAATGGAGTCGGACTAGAGAAGCCCAAGAAAGTTCCAGAAAAACAGGAAACCATACTTGAGACCTCCAGACAGGCGTTATCAGGACCACGTGCGCCTATTGCCCGCAGACCTGACTTGCTGCCATGGTGACCATTGAGAAGGGGGGAAAGGCATAACCCATCTCCAGACTCCAATCTTGCGAAAATGCATCTGTAGCCTCTGCCAGAGGCTCCTGCCTCCAGCTGAAAAAATGTGCATCTGGTGGTCGAGGAGGCACGCAAACAGGTCGATCGAGAATGGACTCCACCTGTTGGAGAACTGCTAGAAAATTTTAGAGTCCGGCTTCCAAATTCTGGAGTCTCTCAGGTGTTGGGAGTGCCAGTCTGCCACTTGGTTCTCCTGACCCAGAAGGTACTCTGCCGTTACAAATACCTGATTGCAGAAATTTCAAAATTCCTTTGCCATATTCGCCAGGGCACAGGACCTGGTGCCCCCCATGTGGTTGATATATCTCACTGCTGAGACATTGTCTAGCTTTAAAAGAACTGAGGACTGGATCCGATCCTTCGTCCAACACCGGACCGCGAACAACCCCGCCAGGACCTACAGGCAGTTTATGTGCAAGTGTTGTTCTAGAGGTGACCAACTGACGCCTGTGGAAAAATCCCCAGCCTGACCTGTTGACGTCCGACTCTATTGCCAGGTCAGGGTTGGAACTGAAGATAACTCTTCCATTCCAGGATTCCATATGGGTGAGCCACCAATCCATTCCCTCCTTGACCTCGTCCGTTAGAGGAACCAACTGTGAATACCAGAGGCGTCTCCTGACATGGTGCGCCTTCAGATGCTGTAAGGCTAGACAGTGCAACGGGCCTAGAAAAATCACCTGAATCGAGGAGGCGAGGAGGCCCACCAAGCAAGTGATCTGTCTGAGCGATATGCACCATTTGGCCAACATCTGGAGGAGCTTGTATGCCATCTTTGTGATCTTTCGGGAGGGAAGACTTTGAGAAGAGGAGGTGAAGTCTATGATGAAACCCAGGAAGACATCCCCTTTGCGTCAGAGTGAGTACAAGCTTCTTCTCGTTTATCATGAACCCCAACCCGTGCAACAGGGTTATCACTGACTGGAGATGTGTCATCAATCTCTTGGGGCATTGCACCATGATGAGCATGTCGTCCAGGTTGATGATAAGCCGAATCCCCAGAGCACGCAGGGACTCCACTGTCGGCTTGAGAACCTTGGTGAAGCATCACAAGGCAGATGAAAGGCTGAAGCACAAGTGAGGAACTTGAAAGTCTGAGAGCCCAAAACGACCCTTCTTAGGGCCCTTAACAAACTTGGCCAGGAACGTGGCTATCTTATCATCAATATCGGGATTAAGGGCTACCTTTCCATCTAGGGTGGGGTGGGTGCATTCTGCTCTCAGGCAGCTGCGTGCCTCATTCTCCAATCGCTTCCTGGGGCGGGCCGCCATATATTTAGCCACCTTCTCAGCCGGGACCCACTCGGCTGACCTTGGGTGGATAATATCATCCATGTCCAACATATCTGAGACTCCCTCTTGCACCGTGGCAGGGGGAGAGGATGGACCCCACGATCTGGTAGAACCTGCTTCATCATCTGACTCCACCCTGAGGTTGCGGGGTATCGGGGCCCGGAAGGCACTGGGAAGGGTTCAGATGTGCCCTAGGGCCCTTTTGCGGAAGGTCTTGGCCAAAAACACCTGCTTTAGGTGCGCAAATGCACCCTAATGACCCCTTCCGCACACTTTTTCTTGAGGGCCGGAGACCGTCACCTGGAGTATCTTGAGGGGGCAGGAAGTGGGGCATGGTCCAGGGGTTGGGCAAACTTTGCACATTTTTGTGCTATCCTCTCTGAAAGCCTTTCTTCCATAGGGGCCATTAGGTCAGTGACTGCCCTGTAACTCAAGGTGCCAGTTGCCTCGTAGAAATCTTCATCCCACTGGAGGTAGGCCAGGGAGTCCTCCTCCTCATAGGTTTCCTGTGTCATCGTATGTCAGAGATATGCTCTTGCGGCTGCGATCTGAGGCAGGGACGGGCTAATAATAGGCTTAAGGCCCAAATAATGTAGTAGGGCAGTCCCCACTAATGTGTCAAGGATCTAGTGCACACAAGCGTGACAAAATTAGGTGCTGGAGGGAACCTAGGTAGATATGGGTGCGCCCACGGGACACACAATTTATGGATCCTTGCCCAGGGACATCAAACCCACCCTTAGATATTATGGGTTAAAGCTGCCCAGCAGGTGTGTCCCCATGGAGGCCCTTCAGGCCTAGAATAGATACAGACCCCTCAGAGCATTCAATGCTGGTTCACCGCACCAATACCGGCCCGCAGGGCATCAGTCAGGCAAAACGGGTTGAAGCAATACAATTCAGACCCAGCTGTATTGCTGTGTGTTAGTCGGAGAAGCCAGGGGCCGAGCGAGAGCAATGTCAGGCCTCCGCAGTGCACGTTTGAAATCCCGAAGTGGGAGATGCGCGCTGCAGACCAGAATATCTCAGTGCCCCCTGCAGCGCCCCCTATGCGGCAGCAGACCGCACTGCGGCCATGAGGGGGGGAAGTCATGTAAGGAGTGCACTAGAGGTCCCGCGACCAGCGAAATGAAACTGTCAAACCCTCAAGAATCTGAAAGAAAAGCAGCGTGCATGTCTGCGCAATATGAAAACAACATTAAAACATTTTGTCGTAGTTATACAGATAAACCATTACCCTGAGCATCTGAAAGAGGCAATTAGTTATAGATTCCTTACCTTAAAATTACCCCCAAGCGTAAGACTGCATCCGGAGAATTTTTATCTTAGCAGTACCACTGTGTGTTAGTAGGTGACGTCGGTCGACTCCGCGTCCATCGTCGATGTCGTGATAGCCAGGACGATGTCACAATGTCTACTTAGACGACGCCCCTGCGCACTGGCTTCAGTTATTTCTTTTTCCGTGCCAGTCTAGCGCATATCCGGGGAGAGCCACCCCTTAGTCACTTTTTGACTAAACTTTTTTTCGACTTTTGTTGACTTCTTTTTGAGTCTATTGACTCCTGGTGCAAGAAGGATGTCCCATCGTCAAACCAGGTTTAAACTGTGCGAGCCCTGTAATCGCCTGATGTCAATTACGGACCCCCACCTCCTGTGCCTTTGCGGGAGCGGTCCCGAAAGTTGTTGGAGGCCCGGCAGTCGGTTCCATGTTGCTCTAGGTCCCGGGCTAGAGGAAGGTCTAGGGACCGATCGCAGAGCCACTACCACCATTCGTAGTCCAAGTCTTCGAGATCTTCGGGTAAGTTGAAGCACAAGAAGAAGTGGAAGAAGCAGCATCGCTCTTTGCCTTCTCTCCGTCGGCCGGCTGATGTGATGCAGGACCCGGAGCATCGTAGCTCTCCAGCTCTGTCTTCGGAGCCTGCCCCAGGCATAGCTCCGAGTTTCCCTACCTTCCCCGGTGCCGGAGCGTCCCCTGCCCAGCTTTGAGCTTTTTACGAAGTGCTTCACAGCATCTTTGGGCAGCCCAAATCTGCCGGCCTGCCTTCGGGCTCCGCAGACTCAGCTGGGGGCCCTGGGCCTTTGACTACTCCGACAGTTTCGGCCCCAGCACCAGAGGTCCCCTGAGGATCCAGGCCTGGATCCGGATCGACGACGGTCAACCTTAAGGTACCTTGCCCGAAGCCGATCCAGGCGACTCCACCCCCGGTGCTGGTCGTGCCCCCAACCGATGATGACCCCAGCCTCAATCCCGACTTGGACACAGTGCAGGACCGATGTCGGTCTACGTTGGAACCGGCGCCAGAATGCACTTTTGTGCCTGTGTTCATCCATGGTGTTCATTTCAGGCGTGAATGGTAACCAGAGGAGGATGAGGAGGACTGGGAGGGGTCTGTGTTCCCTTTGGCTGACCAGCTTGAAGAGCCGGACTGGCGAGAGGATCAGGGTGACACCTGTGGTCTGGATAACCCCCCAGACCTTGGCATGCTCTCCCCTCTACCGTGGCTACAGAGGAGGGAGCCTCATACGCAGTGGTGTTGCGTAGGGCGGCTGAGGCCTTGGACCTGGACACTGGTACTTCAACCAGCGGCGGCTTCTTTGGAGCCCCTTCTTCCTTTCAATGAAGCCCTCACCGACGTCCTTCTGGGCACTTGGTCCAAGCCCAGCACAGGGGCTCCTGTGGATAGGATGATTGCCCGATGCCACCCCCTGGCCCCGGGTGACTCCCTTTTCCTCTCCCGACACCCGACCCCTGAAAGGTTGGTGGTTTGAGCCTTGTCCTCTAAGGGCACATTCCCTACTGTTCCCCCTGATAGGGAATCCAAGAAGCTGGACCACCTTGGAAAGTAGCCAGCTTAGCGCTGCGGTCGGTGAATACCCCATGCCTCTTGGGCCGTTATACCCATACAGTGTGGGATATAGTTGCGCAAGTGTTGCCACAGTGCCCAGAGGAGGTCCGGGTCGTTCTCACCAGTGCAGTGGCGGAGGGTAGAGATGTAGCTAAATTCAAAATCAGATGTGGGCTGGACACCGCCGACTCACTTCGCAAAACGGTTTCCACGTCACCAGCCTTGAGGTGCTACGCCTGTTTGAGGATGTCTTGTTTGTCTGGGGATGTCCAATCCTCCTTACAGGACATGCCCTTTGATGACCGTCGCCTTTTCACTGACAAGGCAGACTCGGTGCTCGAGCGATTCAAGGATTCTAGGCCTACGGCCAGATCCTTTGGCCTCGCGGCGACCTCTTGCCCCACACAGTCTGCTTTTCGTCCCTTTCGTGGCTACGGGAGAGGTGCCCCACTACGTTCGACCCAGTCTAGCCACAGGTTCACGCAAGCTGCCTAGCCTGTATGTGGCTGTCAACGTTGGACCCAGCTATGCCGTTCCGGGGGCCAGCAGGTGGGCCAGTCTACCCATAACCCCCATGCAGCAGCCTCCAATCCCTCCTAGTCTGCCCTTTCATTGCCATTAGAGGCCAGAGGGTGGCAGGATTCGCCATCACCTCCCCCACTGGCAAAACATCACGTCGGACAGTTGGGTTTTGCAGATAGTCTGAAGGGGCTACTACCTCCCCATTGAGACTACCCCTTCCTCCATGCGCTATCCTTCCATTGCATGTCGGAGGATAACTTAACCCTTCTCCACCAGCAAGTCGCAGCTCTCTTAGGCAAGGGAGCTATCAAAAGGGACCCTGTGCCAGAAGTAGGTCGTGGTTGCTACTCCCACTATTTTCTGGTACCCAAGAAGGAGAAAGGCCTGCGTTCCATCTTAGACCACAAGGCCCTCAACCGCTTGCTCTGGAAGGAGCAGTTCAAAATGCTCACGTTTGCTCAGGTCCAGTCTGCCCTCGGCCCCGGAGACTGGATGGTAGCATTGGGCTTGCAGGACGCGTATTTCCATATCCCCATCCTGCCAGCCCACAGGCGTTACCTATGGTTCACGGTAGACCACGAGCATTTTCAGTTTACCATGCTCCCCTTTGGCCTAACAAGCACCCCTCGGGTGTTCACAAGAGTGATGCCGTGGTTGCAGCTCATCTGTGCAGATCAGGTGTTCCAGTCTTCCCCTATCTTGACGCCTGGCTGTTGAAGGCGTGCTCACCCCAGGCTGTCGTCTCCCACCTCCAGACTACGGCGGACCTCCTGCACTCATTGGGGTTCACTATCAACGTGCCGAAGTCACACCTGTCTTCCTCTCAGAAGCTCCTTTTCATTGGTTCTAGATACAGCACAATTTCGGGCTTATTCTCCCGAGCAGCGAGTCCGGGATATTCGGGCTATGATACTGATGTTTCAGCATCTATCCTGGATTTCGGTGAGATTGACTCTGAGGCTGCTGGGCCTCATGGCATCATGGCCTCCTGCATCCTACTGGTTGAAAATGTCAGGAGGCATATGCAGGCTCTGTAGTGAGACCGGAAGTTCCAGTGGGCGCAGCATCAGGGGAATCTTTCCAGGGGCCGTGGCCGAGACGGCCAAGATGGCAGACGTGTCTGTGTGAAGCTCCGAGCAGCGGTCCGCTTCATGGAAACCTACAGGTGCTGGCGGACCCCCGATCACTGCTTAAGGGTGCCACTCCACGAGCATGCCACAATGCGCCCAAAACAACCGAGGAGGAGCTGATCTACTCAGCAAGATGAAGCCCGGGTCCACGGGGCCTGCAAACCACAAGGCCGCGGCTGACAGTTAGTGAAGGCCTTCCCTAAGAGACCACGGTCCAGAGCGATCTTGGGTTGCAGTGCGCACCAGTGACCAAAGTCGATTGCAGGGAGCAGCTTTCTGCTGGAACTCATCCCCCGTGGGGGCCACAGGTGAGAGCGGGACCCCAATGGAGCACAGCAATGCGGACAGCCCTAGAGCAACCCCCGGGGCACTGCGGTGCAAGGCGTGATGACCCGCGCACTGTCGAGACTCGGCTGAGAGGCCGCGCTGGTCTCCCCTAGCACTAACGGCCCCCCGTCCACTTGGCGCCAGGCCCTGAGGCACGAGGCGGGGGAACAGCATGGGAGGCCTCAAGTGATTCCAGTCCTGTCGCCTAGCTCATCCCCGGTGGGGCTGTACACTAGAATGGAGCTTTAAGACCCCAATGTGCAGCCGATACAGTCAGAAGGCAGGGCTACACGGCTATGCTCCCCCGAAGTGTTCCACCGAGGGGGCTCCCATTTCCTGGCCTGGACTTACCCCAGAGGTGCCCGCGGAGATGATCGCGGCCTCTGGCCCAGCAGGACGGCCTGAGGGGTGCCACCGACCCGTAGTGTGAGGCCCCAGCTGCACAGTGCGACTGAAGAAGGCCCACGAACTGCTGCACTCATCCCCTGCATCTCATCTGCAGCCCCCCTCCGCACGGTGTCAAGCCTCGAGGCGTGCGGCGGGAGGAGCGGTACACACACGGCATCACCAGCAGGAAAATCAGCAGACGCACATTGTCCCCAAGGCTCCCTGCTCGGCCCAGCAGAAAAGCAAGTGGCAAGCACCCACCCCACGTGGTCTACTGGGCCTTGCACAGCACCACTAGCCCTCTGCCCGCACGACTCCAAGCCTCGAAGCACACGGCGGGGGGTGGGAGGAGCGGTGCACCAGCGGGAAAATCAGCAGCCGCACATTGTCCCCAAGGCTCCCTGCCTGGCAAGGCAGACAAAGCAAGTGGCAAGCACCCACCCCATGTGGCCTTCAGGCCCTTGCACAGCACCACTAGCCCCCTGCCCGCATGGCGCCAGGCCTCGAAGCGCTGCGGGGGGCGGGAGGAGTGGTGCACACACTGCGTCACCAGCGGGAAAATCAGCAGGCACACATTGTACCCAAGGCTCCCTGCCCGACAAGGCAGACAAAGCAAGTGGCAAGCACCCACCCCACGTGGCCTACAGACCCTTGCACAGCACCACTAGCCGCCTGCCCTCACGGTGCCAGGCCTTGAGGTGCGCAGCGGAGGGGCAGCAGGAGCAGTGAATGCACGGCATCACCAGCGGGAAACTCAGCAGGCGCACGTTGTCCCCAAGGCACCCTGCCCGGCTTAGCAGACAAAGCAAGCAGCAAGCACTCACCCACGTTGCCTGCAGGCCCTAGCACAACACCACTATCCCCCCCGCCTGCACAGTGCCAGACCTCGAGGCGTGTGGTGGAGGGGTTGACAAGGGGGCATTCCCGCCACCCCACCCTCAGAGGATGATGGGCGCCTACGGTGCCCCAGACGTTGCGCTTGGCACCACATAGGGGAGTGTAACCCAGCGATATTGGAATCCAGGCACTACCACCTAGGCAAAAGCATCCCACTAGCCAAGGAGTCGGTCAGGCAAGTCTAGCAAACCCACCTGATGATGGCCCACCATCGAATAGAACCACCCCTAACTCAATCTCAACCATGGGGTGTCAACGGGCTGCCACCACCGGGCCGCCACCAGGCCCACCCAGTCGATCTTCCCCAGAGACTAATGCGACCCAGACAACAGAAGAGATCCCCCAAACTACAACAATGTTGGACAAGGTCCTGGCAGCCATAGACCATTCCAGAGTCACAATGGAAGACAGATTTGGGGCACTGGCCGCGGACCTGAACCTCCTGCGAGATGACCACCGCAAGTTAGCGGACAAAGTTAAGCAGGGAGAGACAACAATACAAACACTGGCGCCCCAAGTGAAGTCCCAGCAAACCACCCTAAATGACCTTCAAACACGGGTGAAACTCCTCGAAGAAAAAGCAGATGACCTGGAAGGGCGCTCCCACCGCAGTAACATACGGATCCTAAATTTACCGGAAGGTGCGGAGGGACTTGACCACATCGGCTACATAGAAGAGTGGTTCAAATCTTTCACGCCAGCAACAGATCTGACCCCATTCTTCTTGGTGGAGAGGGCGCATCGCGTCCTGGCCAGCAGGCTATCCCCAGGCACCCCGCCCAGACCGTTCTTACTGAAAGAACTTCATCATTGCGACAGAGATGCAGTCCTCGGGCGGCCAGACAGAAAGGATCACTCAGGGTTGACGATAAACAGGTCATGCTGTTCCATGACTACTCTAAAGCGGGTCAGCGGCAACGCACATCTTTCCTAGAGATTAAGTGCCTACTACACCACAAGCAAGTTCAATATGCCCTCCTGTTCCTGGCGTGCCTCAAAATCATGCACGACGGCCGCACGCACTTTTTCTCGGACCCCAAGGAAGCATACAACTGGGCAACACAACACATACAGGGTCCCGAAATCAGTTGCACGCAGCAAGGGACTTGGGAACCCAAAAGCCCTAGGAAGAAACTCACTCTGAAACAGTGGAATTCATGGCTGAGGCTAGCACACAAAGCTCCCCACACCTGGAGCAAATAATAGCTGAACATAGGAGGGCACTGTGGGCTGCAGCACAGGTCGGCCCGACAGCAGTGAGTTCCGATGACGAAAAAGGCCTCACCTCTTCACACCGGAGGAAGTAGCGAGTGACACACATACCTCCCCAATAGTGACCTCCACAGACGGCGGATAAGCTCATATAGTTCAAGATACTAGACCACATCCAGATCCCCCAAACCATCCAGCGCCATCCAAGACTCTGACTACTGAACATTATCATGATGACCAGTTAGGGGAGTACTAAATAGTGGAACACCCAGGGCACATCATATCCGCCTAACGGACTTAACACACAATACATGGGAGAGGCCAGCCTTGCACGGTATTTTACATACTCATGCTGCAGAGGACCACACAGACCACCACTAGAGACAGAGAGACCACGCACGCTCAGATACCTTACTAAAGGATGTACACAATTTTTAGTTTGGACGTGTCACCCCGAGCGATCGGTCCTTTTAGTTGGGCGTTCTTCCTATTTTGTTGTTACACCCCCTCCCCTAACAGACTTCCCTCTTTACCCTGCAGATCAGTGAGCAGACGGGCAGATCCACTGACCTTAGATGGCTGGCAAAGATGCGAGGGGGCATTAGGTAGCGACCTAGCCCCGGCAGGGCGTACACGAAACCCACAACCAACATCAAATGCCTAACAGGAATCCAAACACAGACATCACGATCATAACGATTAATGTTTGAGGCATACACACAGTGCGAAAAAGATACGCCGTTTACTCATATATCAAAGGGCAGCACGCGCAAGTAGCCGTGCTACAGGAAACACACTTAACAGCCCCAGAGGCGGACCGCTTGCGAAGGAAATGGCGGGGAACCATTTATGCCATTACTTACTCTGCTTTTGCCCGGGGCACCCTAATCTGACTTTGACCCGTGACTCTCTTTAGGGAAACCAAACGCACAATAGACAAGGAGGGCCGTTACACACTCGTGGAGGGGCGCCTAGAAGGTCAACCAATACTTCTGGGGAGTGTATATGCTCCCAACGTAGACCAGGACAAATTCTGGGGACACCTCAGCGGGGTATTAGCCCAATACACATCAACACAGTGGCTTGTAGGGGGTGACTACTACTGCACGCTAGACCCTCATCTTGATAGATCTTACCCTCCTCTGGTACACTCCCCGACACATAAACAAGCGGAGCGATTCCAAACATGGATGACACAATGGGCGCTAGCGGATGTATGGTGATTCCGGAACCCGGACTTTAAACTATACTCCTTTCACTTGACCCCCCATAACCTGCGCATGCAACTAGATAAATTCCTCAGCTCTGTGTCACTGTTCCCTAAAGCGCTACACTCAGACTACTTAAGCTGGGTCCTCTCGGATCACGACGATCATATACTCACCCTCAGATGGAAACCCTCCCCCCGGTACCAACGTGGAAGTTGCCACAGGAGTGTCTCACAGATCAAGTGTTTAGACACGACCAGGAGAATAGTATTCGTGATTATTTCAGGACAAACGCCCATACAGCAACTTCCAGGTCACTAAAATGGGATGCCTTTAAGGTAGTCGCTAGGGGACAGTGTATACAACAGATAACGGGGGTCTGCAAAACGCTAGAAACAGCGCTTCTCCGCACAGAGGCTACATTATTGACACTAATTTGTGCCCCAGCGTGCAATAAAGCCCTGGGATGGACAGATTCCCACTAGAATACTACAGCACATTCTCCAATCAACTGGTCCCTCGGATAGTAGACATGTTTGAGGATGCACTAGAGCGGGGTGAACTACCAGGCTCACTTAGAGAGTCAGTTCTGGTGGTGTTTCCAAAACCGGACCGTGACCCGAGGCTTCCTGCCTCATATAGGCCAATAACACTGCTGAAAGCAGACTCTGAAATCCTGTGGAAAATACTGGTGGATCGGTATTCCCAAGTCCTCCCCTTACTGATCCACGCAGATCAGTGCGGATTTGTCCTGGGTCGTAACACATCCCAGAACTTGCGTAGGTTGTTCCATATACAGAACAGAGCAGGTCCCCAGTTCCCAAGAGCGGCGTGCCTAATTCTCGACCTAGAGAAGGCCTTCGACCCTCTCCTGTGGTCCTATCTGTTTGTCGTTCTCTGAAGGAATGATGTAGGTCCGACTCTCCTAGAGTATACACAACTCGTATACAAGAATCTCACGACAAGGATACGACTGGGCAAATATATTTCCACCCCACTCCGGGTAGAGAGGGGTACACGTCAGGTGTGTCCCCTCTCCCCATTACTATTTGCTCTGGCAATAGAACCCTTGGCCATACAGCTGCGTCGGGAAGGAGAGGCCTGGGGTTTCCCGATAGCTGGCACAGTCCACAGCGTGTCATTATATGCGGACTATCTGCTCATATACGTACGCGACATAACATCCGACTTGACCCCGTTATGGACAGCGCTGCAGGAGTTCGCAGAGGTTTTAGGCCTCAGAGTCAACTGGGGCAAATCCACAATTTACAATTGGGACCCAGAGAGTCGCCTGGAGTGGTGAAGCTCCTAGGTATCTTGGAATTCGACTGTACCATTCTCCGAATGACCTTTACAAAGGGAATCATCGCAGGGCATTGGCAGGCATCAGGGCGGCAGTAAACTTCTGGAAGACGCTCCCCCTGGCCCCTTTTGGGCGAGTAGCCAAAGCCAAAATGTTTATCGCTCCAAGGTTACTATATAACTTCACCACCTTCCCAGTCATTCCCCCGCCCCTTCTTCCGGGAATTTGACACCCTCCTCACCTCTCTCATCTGGGGAGCGGGTCGCCACAGAGTAGCTCTGTCTAAGCTGTATCTCCTGACATATCAGGGAGGGCTGGGGCTCCGTCCTTTGAAGCATATTTCTTAGCAGCGCAGCTCCAATGGCTCTCACACTGGACAGCAGAACGCCATATGGGTGAGACAACCTCCAATACGGAGCATATAACTTTGCCAATAATTCGATGCATGCTCCTGCCAGGCACTACACCCCAAAGCACGTACCTGCTGCAAGTGACAATAGCTCATACTTGCATGTTACTCATACACCGTTTGTCAGGAGGGAAGGCCCCATACTCTCCATTACTTCCATTGGTGGGGTTTCCTAATCAGGAAAAACATTACACCGCCCGAACCCTGCAAGTATGGACAGACAGATCACTGACAGAGTGGGAAACCCTCTTTGAGGAAGGACAATTGCGACCCTACGACCAGCTAACGGAAGAATACAACCTCCCACTGGAACAATTTATATTACATCGACAGCTTTTGGCTAGTAGCTGCCCGTTCTGGGACCCGGTTGCAGGAGAACCACCGAAGCACCCAGTAATACACACCATACTACGTATGGGGGCGGGCAGGCATCTCGTCACATGGCTGTATAAAGCTACTCGGGAATTACTACTCAAGCCTCTGACCTCACTGCAGCAGACATGGGAGGAGGACCTAGATAGGCCGATGCATGATAAGGAATGGGTGCAGGCTCTGGAATACCCCAAAAAGTATCCAGAAATGCGCGATCCAAAAAGACCCAATTCAATATCCTACACAGGACATACTTGACGCCTGCGCGACTACAGCGCTTCTACCCAGATGCACAGTTTCTCTGTCCCAGATGCCAAGCTCCTGCAGCGCACTTCAAACACATGTTCTGGGGATGCCCTATGTTGCATCAATATTGGAACTACATCCATGAAACACTCTGTGCGACCACAAACACCCCCGAGGTCCACACATGGGAGGCATGCGCGCTAGGGGTGTTCCGAAGACAAAAAACTGATAAAGTACAAGTGCACTTCGCGTCCCTGTCATTACTCCTAGCAAAGAGAGCTATAGCCATGCACTGGCGAGCCCCAGGGGGCACCCCGGTGGAGGCTAGGGTGGGAGTAGTCAAAAAATGGGGTGCTGCAGAAGAGTACGCGATCCGAGAAGAGGACGCGAAGGGAACATGCAAACACCACATATCCATGGAATTGGCACAGATCCTATTTCAGTTCACTCAGCAAACCACACGCACAGAGCCATTCGAGGCACTCCATGCCCGAACAGCATCTGTCTCACCAATAGGACCAGATGGCAGACGTAACGAATTGGAGCATACTCCTATCGGAGACACCCCATCACAATCCACGCCCTAGAGCATAGCCCAGGGCAGCGACAGTGGAAGTAGTCGAGCCCCCCCACATCAGCAGCTGCCAGCCGCCAAAGTTGCCTCACCCACCTACACAGTGGATTTACTCACTTCCCTCCCGTCTGCACATGCACCCTCCCTCCCCACTAAGCCCAAACCAGTACCCCAGTTCAACACCCCGGTTCCAAGTTAAGGATACACACCAGCAGCTTAGATAACACCACTAGGGGACAGGGTCCACTGCCCACTTACTCGGGCAGAATACTAAGACTCCCACAAACACCATGGGTAGACGTGGCTCCACAGCCACATTATTGACCTATAGGCATGTCCGAGGACACACACAGATACTATACATAGCCTCAACATATGACCAATACCGGGACTATGATGATATACTGTGGCAGCTAAGAAAGACAGTAATCACCAATGTACATGCAAGTGTCTAAATTATCTCTGGCTACCTGTGCATGTAACTTGTTAATGAAAAATCTATATGCTTCACTGTGTCTAAAGCGTTAAATCAAAAAATCAGGGGAATCTTTCTGACATTGTCCAGATCTCAGAGGGGACTGCACGTCGATTGCAGTGGTGGCTCAAGAACCAGGATTAGATCAGCGGTAGATCCCTCTCCCTTCCCCAACCAGAGTTGACAGTAGTGACTGATGCATCACTCCTTGGATGGGGCGGTCACCTGGGAGAGGCGGATATCAGAGGTCTCTGGCGGAGTCTGGTCTCCACATTGACCTTTTGGAGCTCCGGGCGATCTATCTTGCACTGAAGGCATTCCTTTCTTCTGCCAAAAGAAGAGTAGTGCAGTTGTTCACAGACAACACCACCGCCATGTTGTACTGCAACAAACAGGGCGGCGTGGGGTCGTTCACCCTATGTCAAGAGGCTCTTCGTTTTTGGACATGGCTGAAACATCAGGGCATATCCCTTATGGTTCAACACCTAGTAGGTTCTCTGAACACCATGGCGGACAAACTCAGCCATTGGTGCAGGATGAATCACAAATGGCGTCTTCACTCGGAAGTGGTGCAAGGTCTCTTTCAGCAGTGGGGAGAGCCTTGGTTAGATATGTTCGCTACCGAAGAGAATGTGCAGTGTCAGCAGTTCTGCGCGTTGGAATTTCAAAGGCGGCACTCGCTGTGCGATGCCTTTCGTCGCTAGTGGAATTGCAGCCTCCTGTACGCCTTTCCGCCTGTACCACTTCTGCCGAGAGTGCTGAAGAAGAACAAGTGCGACCGGGCCCAAGTCATTCTTGGAACTCTGGACTGGGCACAAAGAGTCAGGTACCCCGAGCTCTTGAGCATGGCCATCGATCCTCCGATCAGACTGCTTCTTCGGGAGGATCTAATGTTGCAGCAGCAGGGGACGGTCCTCCACCTGAACCTGTCCATTCTCCACCTCCTTGCGTGGAGTTTGAGCGGTGACAATTGACAGCTTTCAACCTTCCTCCCGAATATTGTAACGTCATCTTGGCAGACAGGTGTTCCTCCACTAAAATGGTATACGCCTGTAGATGAAACAAATTTGTGGCATGGTGCACAGCAAAGGTTCTGCCCCTCTTTATGAGGTCCTCTTGTTCATCCTTTCTTTAGCCTAGCGGGGCTTTTCCTTGTGCACTCTTAAAGGCTACCTCTTGGCCATATCTGCCTTTCTTTGCCTTCCTGATCAGCCTTATCTTTTCAAGTCCCCTATTGTAAAAGCCCCAATGGGACTTGAATTTAGTCCTTACTTACCTTATATGTGCTCCCTTTGAGCACACATAAGGTAACATAACATAATTGTTCGCTTCGACTTCTTACTTTGAAGACTGCCTTCCTTCTCGCCATCACCTCTGCTTGCAGGGTGAGTGAGCTTCAGGCTCTATCCTCAAAGCCTCCTTTTATTGCAGTCCATCCCGGCAAAGTGGTCCTTCACACTAGGCCCTCTTTCCTACCCAAAATAGTTACCTCTTTCCACATAGGTCAGACCATCTCTTTGTCCACCTTCTTCCCGCCTCCGCACCCTTCCAAACAGGAGGAGAGACTCCACCGCCTGGACCCAAAACTTACAATGTCCTTCTACCTTGACCGCACTAAAGAATTCCGGGTGGACGATCAACTCTTCGGTAGTTATGTGGGCGCCAAGAAAGGTCGGGCCATACAAAAACGCACCATCTCTCGATGGGTTGTCCTATGCATTTAAATCTATTAATTGGCAAAAAAGGAACTTCCAGTGGGTCTGTGCGCCCACTCTACCAGGGCGACGGCAGCCTCTACTGCTTTGTGACGTGGAGTTCCGCTCATTGATATCTGCCAGGCAGCCACGTCGGCATCCTTGCACACGTTCACAAACATTATTGCCTGGATAGCCAAGTCTGGAGAGACTGCTTTCTTGGCCGTTCTGTTCTCCAGGACTTTCCGGAGTGAACGTAGTTCGCAGACCGACCTCGGGGGTTGGCATTGCTGGGGTATCTATTCTAAGGTAAGGAATCTATAACTAGTGGTCTCTTTCAGATGAACAAGTTACTTACCTTCAGTAAAGAAGTATCTGTAAGAGACATATATTAGTTATAGATTCCTTACCGCCCCACTCGTCCTCCCCATTCTGCGAACTGACTTCTAGGGATAGGGACTCCCTTCCAGGGCCCTAGTTATATGCACCAGTGGTCAGATGTCTTGCATGGCTCTGCGCTTCTGGCATGGAAAGTCATGTTAGAACTGACGTCAGCGCGCAGGGGCGGCATCTAAGTAGACATCGTGACTTTATCCCGGCAACCACGATGACGGACGCGGAGTGAACCGACGCCATCTACCAACGCGTAGGGGTACTACTAAGAGAAAAATTCTCTGGAGCCAGTCTAATGCCGGGGGGTAATTCTAAGGTAAGGAATTTATAACATATATATGTCTCTTACTGATACATTGCTACCGAAGGTAAGTAACTTGTTCTTTAACCCCAGTATACAGAAAGAAAGGAAAAAGGACCACTTAACTGGCCGAGCAGCGAAAAAGAGGAGGATCAGGCAGTGACAGAGGCCTTTGTTTGAGCCTGATCAAGGACATTAAAGACGGACTGTGGATTTTTTTTGTAGTTTTATGGGAAATGTAGTTTGGCTTTAATTGGCTCCTGTTAATTATAAATTACTGATTAAAGCGAAGAAAGAATGGCATAGCCTCGCCTCCGGTCCTGATATACAACAGTGTCATTAATGTGAACAATAAAGCTTGAACAGGTTCAAATTTTGAAAGCTCAAAGATAAAGTGGATCTTTTAATCATTATAATGTCCATTTTTATGCAGTGATTAAATTCAAGAACAAGATTCGTTTTGTGGAGTTTTTTGTTCAGCTACTTCACCGCGAAGTCTATGATGAACATTTTCAGCAGGTCATAGAGTGGGCTAACACTGTGCAAAACCATTTAACAAGGTAATGTATAGTTATATTAGCTATTAAATTATAAGGAAACATCACTGAATAACAGCTTTGCAAATGTACAAAATTGTTTTCACTGTCTACCATTGGTTAATTTGTTAAAAAAGAGGAACAACCAGACGTTTTTCCGGTGCCACCGAATGCCAAGGCTAACTCATTTTGATTACATGAAATGACATGCTTCCACCACCCTACACTTGCTGTTTCTCTTTTTCTTACTATTCCATGTGAATTTCACACCTGTTTTCTCCCTATATCACTCTTTTCCAGTTATTTTTTTCTTCGTTCAATCAGCAGCAGCTTTGTTTCAGTAAAAACACTGGTCAGTATCAAAATGGCACTCTATATATGTGCGTTTTTTTTTCTCTTCTTGATACTATAAAAAACCAAAATTAGGAGAAGCAGGAAATACTAAGCACCAACTGCCTGCCTAAAACTTAATAGTTGGCAAGATACCTTAGGCTGATATCCTGTGTTCACCATATCTACTGGGCTTAAAAACATGTGTATCATCACATGAAACCCGCCACTACTTTTTAAAATGATTCTTCTGAGGGAAGAAGATCAGTGTTGCACTGACCTCCTTCATCCACCCATGGCATTATGCTAGGAGGCGAAATCAATTCATTATGACTCTGAGTCAGTGTCTTGGGCAAACTCAAATGTAGCAGTGTGCAATTAACACTTTACGTACAAGTGATGTTACACTCCTATTTTTTTTTTTAAAGTTCTTTGTTTTTCAATACGTTTTCCTGTTGTTTTTCTTTCCACTCACCCACATCCACAGAAGCACTCCCCTTCTTATGATTCATCCATGAGGGACACTGGAGAAAATTGAGCTTCCTTCCCTTAAATAGATCAAAGGGCACTCTACCTGTGACAGAATGAGATGTCAACCAATACATTTCCACTCTCTCTTGTATGTCATACCTCCAGTCTTTACCATACAATCTTGTATTCTGATTAGACTCTTTCAAGAATCTCTCTACCATTCCATTGGCTTCAGTATGGTAGAGAGAACAATTCCTGTGCCTGATTCCCCTCCGGGACAAATATTCTTCCATTAGATCAGTTGTACTACATTATCTGTGAGAATGTAATCAGGTAAACACTCCCTACCAATTACCTCTTTCAGAAAGGACACCCCATTATATGTCTGTCTGCCCTGGGATATGTGTATTTCTGGCAAACGCGAGAACATGCCAGTTAGAACTATCACATAAAATGATCCTGTTCTATTAAATACAGGCTCTACAATACCAAAGCAACTGCTTGCCACCAACCAACACTGGCTGCACTCTTGTTTTACACACGTTGTCACTAGACTATTTTATCTACAAGTGCTTCACTATTGAAATATTGAGGAAAATCTAAAATGAAAATAAATAAATAAAAATAATAGATTTTTTTAAATAAATACAATTTTGGTATAAAAATACACAAATTAGCTTCAAGTACAGCAATATTTGAAAGTCTGACCTTCTACAATACAACTCTAAATCTTTACATATTATCTTTCTTATGCATGTATACCATTTCAATGTAGTTATGTAGCTATATTTATGACTTTATTCTCACTCTAGAAGAAGAAAAAAAAAACCTTAGGCTCTCTCCAATGCTCTACTCTGCCCCACCCAATATCCCTCTCAATATGTTCTCTACCTCCATTCTGTGACTCATTCCAAACCTCATTCTACTTCTATGATCTCCAAAATAACTCTTTCTAGACTTTTCCCTCCTCTTTTCCTTCTTGGCTCACCCCAGACCTCATTTTACTACCATGATCTCCCAAACACCTCTTTCTAAATTCTTCCCTCATGTATCCCTCCTTAACTTATCCCAAACCTCTTTTTGCTACTATGATCTCCCTAATCTCTTCCCGAGACTCTTCCCTCATCCATCTCTCATTTTACTCAATCCTAACCTGAATACTATGATCTCTCTCTCAAATAGCACTTTCTATACTTTTCCCATTTCTATCCCTCCATTATCTTATTCAATCCAACTAACAGACTTGCATGCCCACCGCTCAAATGACCTCATATTTCCCTATACTAATCCACCACTAATCCTTTTAAGATTTTGTAGTAGCGTCCTACTCGCTGAAAAGCACTTCGATGCCTCGTCAGGCGTAGTAAGTGCTATATCAATACTATTGAATCTATTAGCACTTTTCTAGGATCTCTACTATGCTCTTATTTAGGTCATGAGGAGAGCACTAAAAGTGTTTGAATGTGCTGAAATGAGTTGACCTATCTGATAGAGATATATAGCCGCAGATTCCTTAACTTATGAATTCTCCCCAGGCATCAAACTGGATCTAAAAAAAATTCAGCAGTACCTCTGCGTGCCGGGGGATGGCTTCCTACGGCTCCCTGATGACGTTTAATCCGGTTGCGATGCGAGTGGAGCCATATAAGTCCCCGCAGCATGCGGACATCTGTTTCCTCTTTTCCATTCTGTAACGCGGATCAGGAGAAGCATATCTCTGGCCTTTTTTTGGCCTGCTGTGACGATTTTGCGTCTGAAACCATGTGCCAGCTCTCTATGCCTTCTGGGTTTAAATCTGTGGGTCTTGTGCTCGACAGATATCTGGTACGGATCCTCATTCCATATGCATGTGGTTCTTGGGTGAGCACCACAATGCCAAAGAATGCAATGCCTGCCAATGGCTGAAACCAAAGGGGTTTGCGCGAGCAACGGATATAGCTCCTGATGGCGCAGTTGTCGAGGACTTCCAGTTCTAAATGTCGGTCGACTGCTTCATCAAGGGACGGGTCTCATAGGAGTCGCTCTCCATCCAGTGAACGGCAGAAGTGGTCCAAGTCCCCTTCCACATCCCATGGTAAGTGTTGTCGTAATCGATCGAAATCACGGCCTTCCAGGGCTTCTGTGACTCACAACGTGGTTTCAAGTGGCTTTTCACAACCTTGTGCTAAGGAATCCGCACAAGAGTTCCCCACCTTTCCTGGAGCCGGGGCGACTCGGGCCCAGATGAAAGACTATTGTGATGCTCTTCATGTCATATTTGGGTCCTCACCTTCCTGTGGAGCACCTGCATGCCCCAAGGAGGTGATGGGTGCAATGACTGCGTCCTCGTCAACATGTTCATCCTCGGCTGCAGTTAGGCCCTTAGACACAGTGACACCGGTGCATAGCCCTCCAGGCTTCACACCTGTGTTGCCCACTGACTCTGGAGCAACTTCGGTTGTTCCTTCAAGATATGTTTCGGTGGCGTTTGATGACTCCGAACCGGGGTCGGTGCACAGACATGCTGAGAGTCTTGAGGCGTTGGCATCTCCTCGACTCGTTTTGTTGGCAGCGCCGTCAGCGCTGTCCGACGCCCTTCCACTTTCTCATCCCAAGGTAGATACTGCGCTGTGTTGGCATTGATCAACGTCCTTTACAGAGCTGATAATTCATGGGTCTGTGTGTGAACAGTATGTGGAAGGTGTGGAAGGAATGGAGGAAGGTTATTTTTGTGTGCATCCATTGCATACCAATCCTCCTATGGTGGATAGCTGAATTTCTGAGTTAGACGAAGCAAGCTGGTTAGAATCATCCCTGGCTTCTGGCCTTCTATCTCTTCCCCGCCTTTCCTCGGAAGCCAGCTCTTTCTTGGCGGATATGTTAAAAAGGGTGGCTGATGTTCTACATTTGACTCTGCCTTCGGTGGAGAAATCTACAGACCCCCTTGGTGAGGTTCTTCATCTGGGTCAGTCAAGGATTGAGCCTGTTCTACTCTTTTGTGAGACATTATATTATATTTTACTAGGGGCATGGGCTAGACCTGATTCTGGTGTGCCTGCCCACAAGAACCTCCCTGCCCCTGATGATCCTGCTTGGCTTCTTCGTCAACCGACAGACCGCAGTTTTGTGGATCAGGTTGCTACAGCTTCCCAAGATGTGGATAGTCTTCATACTCAGGTTGACAAAGATTCACGAAAGCAAGACTCTTGTGGAAAACGTATGTTCTCTTCTACCAGTGCAGCGTTACGCTCCGTTAAACAAGTTGCATCCTTGGACGTTTTTCTTATGCCTTATGGGATTTGTTGTGGCAGTTATTGCCATTGTTTCCAGAGGCTGATAGGAACGAATTGAGTCATTTGACTTCGGATGGGCAACAGACAGTTAGGTTTATAATTAGGTGTGGAATGGACACCACTGATTCGATTGGTCAAACCATGGCGTCTTCTGTGGTGTTACGCCGGTGAGCTTGGCTTCGTTCTGCTGGATTTTCAGCGGCAGTCCAGTCAGCTTTAATTGACATGACATTTGATGGCATTCATTTGTTTGGTGTCCATACAAATGCCCCTTTGCGTAGGTTTAGGGACAGTCTGGGTGGCTCAGACCCTTAGCCCTGCTCCGTTTTTTCAACTGTTCCTGTATTTTAAGGGAGAAATTCCTGTATAGAAGGCTCCTCTTGATGTGTAATTTGGCTCAAAACTACACTATGGTATGCTTTTTGCAGTGTAATATCACCAGATGTGGTGTTCCTGCCTTTGTAGATCTTATTTTTTAGGGTATTTTGCTGCAGATGACAGGTTGTCTTTCTTTGAGACCATATATGGGTTTTTTCCTACCCTTAAGTAGGTTTTTTGGGTATCTCTGCTGACGAGATCCTCACTCAAGAGATTTGACTCTATGGTTTCTTTATCATGTGAGATTGACTACCTGCGTTATCTGCTTGTGGAAGCATTTGCAGTAGGCTTATTGCCTTTTCTTTTCACTAAGTGTGGGTCTCTGTTGGTGCAGGACCTGACCTGTTATTTCATTGGAACTTTCGTTCCTTGGATCACCGTTTTCTTTCAGTAACTTTTTGCAGTATTGTCTGCAAGTTGTATCCCTTAGAAGTGATGGTACACAGCTTTTAGCTCCCTTTTATTTGAGTGTTTTTTCTTATGCTTGTTTTGTGGGTGTATTCTTCAATCGTTGCAGATTGCGACATATTTATTCTTGATGCCTTCAATTTGTATCGTGTAGGAAAGTAGGATCTGCTTTCATGGTTACCCCCACTTTCTGCTTGGTGTCAGTATGTTTTTAACCTAGTCTGACTGAGATCCTGCTAATCAGGACCCCAGTCACTGTGCTTTCTCCTTAAATTGACCATGGCCAGTACTTTTATACATCCACCTTTGGCTACTGGTATACCTTTGTTAGCCCCTAGTATATGTTACTAAGGTACCCAGGGCATAGGTACATAGGTACATCATGGGTCTCCCATGGGCTGCAGCATGTATTGTGCCACCCATGGGAGTCCACTGTAACTGTGAATACAGGCCTGCCATTGCATCCTGTGTGAGCTGGTGCTTGCACCTCTCACAACAGATATAAGTTTCCTTACATCTGAGGCCACTGCACTTAAAGCCTATAAGTCACCCCTATGACAGGCTCCTCATTCCTAAGGGCAGGGTGCTTTGTTATAAATGAGAGGGCGCCCCTACATGAGCAGGACACCCCTACAAACCTTGTAGTCGATTCTCCAGGCTTTGAAAGTGTGGTCAGCCATTTTAATACATATAGTGGCTGCACTGAACCCGGTCATGTTTGGTATCAAACATGTTAGGATCATACCGCACCACTAATTTCAGTTTTGGAAGTATGATCCCATGTACTGGGGGGCTCTCTTGGGTTACCCCCCTGTACTCTCAGAAAAAACCTTTCAGAGTCTGACAGCAAGGTAGTGCTGCTACAGACCACATACACGATTCTGCCCTCCTGCTTCTGAGCCACGCTGATGCAGGGGAAGACTGAACAATAGGTTTCCTGTCACAGGGAGGTGTAACCACCTCCCAGACAGGAATTAGTGTATTGGGCTGGGGTGGGGGTCCTTGCCAGTGCCACCAGACTGCTTTGAAGGGCAAATTTGATGCCCTTCTTGCATATTCCAGTCTGAGCCAGTTAATGGAGTCATTGGCTCCTGCTCTGGCATGAAACTGGACAAAGGACATTTGAGTTTCCTCCCATCTGTCCAGCCCCTCCTCTGGGAGGGACCCCTTTCCCTAGGGTACTTAAGGGCTTACCTGTGGGTGGTTCCTTAGATTCATCGTGGGACAAGACTCAAGCCTGAAACCATGTCACTCTTCGACCGTCTAGACACTTAGACTTCACTGGACTTTGCCTGGAACCAAGACGGCACCAAGGAAGACTGCTGCTGCTCCTGGTTTTGCTGTTCTTCAAGTCTTCTTCATCATCTTTGTCTGTGCTTCTTTCAGGTTCTTTTACAGACCTGTGGGCATCAAGGACACCCGAAGTATCCTCCCGTGGAGTGAAGGAGTTACTTCCCTGCATCTGCAGGCACCACAACAAAGCTGACCGGTCTGCTGCTCCTGTTGTCCTACGGACTTCCCAAGGATCAGCAACACAGGTGATGGTTCTGCAACTCCCCCAAAGCCTGACCTATCCTCTCTGTGATTTTGAGGCCAGTAACCCTCGTCAGAACTGCTTGGACCGAACCCCCATGAATCGCATTAATGTGCTGTAGCCAAGGCTTGTTGGCTTTGCACGCCTGGGATCTTCGGGCTACAAGAAGCTCCAGCATCTCTTGCCTCCAGGCTCAGCATCCTTAATGTATCCAAAGCACCATGAGCCTTCATTCTTGTGATGCTGCTCAAGGTCCTCTTGTGACTCCTGTGCCTTCAGCCTATGGGGCCTCCTGAGGGTCTTTTATGGCTTCAGTGGGCTCCTCTGCTTGTTCAGGGCCTGCTCTGACTCTCCTGCTGTTGGTGAATCCCTTGTACCTTGCTGGTCCCAACGTTGCTCCTTCTTTGCTCTTCATGCCAGTTGCAGGTACCAAGGCATTTTGGTGCTCCCGCTAGACACCGAATACCTAGTCACCAACATCTGACCTGGGACAAATCGTGCATGTTTCTTCCTCAGCATCACCTGGTCCTCACAACTGCAGCGACAAGGTCACCGTCAACTATTCTGAACCTCTCGACATCAGTGGGCATTGTGTCTTCATTCCTCGTGGTCACTCCCAAGTAGCATAGACTCTGTCCCCTCTGCTTGGAGGTTCTTCAAATCCAGAATCCAACCTTGGATTCCACCGTACTTCTTCACCTTCTTCTCCAGAGGCTTTTTCTTCTACGTCTTTCATTGTCGTCTATGGAGGTTTCTGACGTCTCTTTAGTCGGTGGGAACAGTGTTCCTATGTCAAATGTTGTCAGGCTTTAAACCTTGTGAGTCCTGTACTCAACAAATGTCGGTTACAGACCCGCATGCCGATTGTATGTGGTGTTTGGGAGAACACCACGACTCCAAGGTTTGCAGCTGCTGCCAGAGACTGAAGCAGTAGGCACTCAAAGAACGCCATATGAAGTTGGCTGTCGCGGTCTTTGGAAAATTTGCGGCCTCGTTCTTTTCCTCATGCAGAGGTCTGTTTGCAAGGCTGTTCCAGGAGCTGTTGCCATTCTCCATGACATTGTACTCCAGAAACGTTCAAGGATAAGCGTGGGCGTTTGTAGTCACAGTACCCCCAATTTCGCAGCATGGAGTCTCCGTCTCCCATGGCTCCGCCTCGGGAGGCACCGATGGCCCAGATGAGGGAGTATTATAACTCTCTACATCTCATCTTTAGGCCTCCACCTTCCACTGGAGCGCCCACAGGATGCAAGGAGGAGAGTGAAGCCACGCCGGTGGGTTTGTCCTCTATGTCGGTTGGGCCATTTGAGTCTTGGGGTCGGTGGCGGTCTGCATCGGCCGACTCTGCTACTGCGCTGGTGCACAGCCTTTCGGGGACTGCACCTTTGGCATCCGTTAACGATCAGCTGACTCGGACATTGACATCGGCAGCACCGATCGAAGTCTCTCCGCCTTCTCCTATCGAAGTCGAAGTGTCACCTTCTCGATGTCGGGTGCGAAGTCAGGAGACCAAACTGGGGGAGAATGTGGCATTTTTACTTCCTTCTCAGGGTGAGACTTCGGAGGGTCACCTTGTAATGGGTGATGCAAGGGGGTCTGGGATTTTTAAGTCCATCTCTGAGATTATTCCATCCCAAGCGGAGGAGAGTTGGATATCTGTTCTTGGTGAGGCTAGTGAGCTGGAGTCCTTCCCAGCCTCAGGGCTTCTTTCTCTCCTAGTCTTGCTGCGAAAGCAAGTTCCTCTTTGCAGATAAGTTGCAGAGTGGCTGCAGTGCTGAAGTTGTCGCTAGCTATGGTGGGGAAGTCCACCAACCATCTAATTGATGTCCTTTACAAAGGTCAATCGGGGGAAGAGCCTGTTCTTCCATAGCGTGAAGCCCTTTTAGACATATTGTTTGGAAATTGGGTCAAGGCTGATTCAGGGGTCTCGGTAGACCATGCTATATAAATATATAATTTGCCTGCTCCAGGAGACCCAGTTTGTCCCCTCATGCATCCTAAGATTCCATTAAATAGGGTCTCTCGGAGTCAAGATGCATGTGTCAAAGACATCTGAGCTTCTGCTAGTTCTGCGTTCAGGAACCAACACGTCTTGTGTTGTGGGAAGTTTTCCCCATGCTTCGTGGGATACCTTGCAGACTATGTTGCCATCACTTCCGTATATCCTCCATTCTTATGTTGAAAACTTGATTTGAGGTGGTCAACAGGCAGTTAAGCTGATAATCAGATGTGGCATGGATACTACTGATTCAGTAGACCGGGCCATGGAATCTTCGGTGGTGCTCTAGCATTGTGCATGGTTAACAGCTTCAGATTTTACAGAGGCTGTGCAGATGAATTTAGTCATTATGTCCATTTGTGTGGTGCTCAGACCAATTCAGCATTAAGACCCTTCCATGATAGGAGAAGTGATACAGAGTCTTAATTACTCTTTCTCTGTTATATGCTCTTTAATTTTGACCCTATATTTGGGTTGTTTAACTGATACTGAATGTTTTCTTTCTCAAAGGGCTTAACTTGTTAGGGCATTGACATGTCCCTATTTTGATTACACCTTGTTGGTCTTTCTGCGGGGTGCAGATGTTATTGTTTCAGTACTGTTTTTTTAACAGTTTAAGTGGTATGAGGATACCTTAGGTATATTGTTTTTCTTTTTTTCTGTTTCCCGCTGATAATGGGCTTCATATTCAAGAGGTTATTTGCGAATTATGTGTCTTCCGGTTAGGAAGTTTATCTTTTCACATGCTTCTTTCGAAGCAGTATGGTATGCAGGTATGCATTACTGTTGACTTGCAGTGTTTCTTATTGAGACATATTACTTATGCTAAATGTTGGACCTTATATACAGAGTGTATACTTGTTTTTTGTGAATACTCTGAATTTCCACTTCAGGATAATTTTTCGTCTATGGTTTGCTCAACGCAGTCCTTTTTGCTACTTTAGCGGAGTGGATGTCAGGTGGTGCATGGATTGCTTTTGCATTGGATAATTTTTAGGTTCTGATTCCTGGTGTGGGGATCATGGCAGTTTTGAAATGTGTTGAGTTCTTCACTTGCACATGGGAATTTGTTCCATGGAAGTGTGATCATCTTTGTTGGAGGACTTACGTCTGGCAACCTCAGGGTGTCTGAGGTGCATTCTTCTGAATACTTATTGTGTTGTTTCCTTCATTAGTGTCCCTTGAGCTCTGCTTCTTGGATTTTCTGAGATACAGTGTTTGAATAGTTACCTTAGGATTATTTCTGTTTTTTTCAGAGGGGAAGGTTTGCTTTTCATTCTTCTTCACCTTGAGGACCCCCTTGATATTTCCATGTCTATTGACATTTCCTGTCTGGAGGTTGGATGTTCTCTGTCTCCTTGGGGACAATTCCCTTTCTTTATTAGGCATTTGTTAATTTATGTACCTTACAGCCTTTTAAGGGATCATAGTGTGAGATTATGATATGGTGCTTCATTGTTCTCCTTCCTTAATCTCACTTTTCCACATCTGGTTCACTGATTCTTTTCCTCTCCTTTAGTCAATTTACGTATCTTAATACACCCTGACTGTATTTGCTAACACAAAACCCTATCACTATCTCACAGTCCGTATTAGTCATAAATTCAAACATTTCTCATCTGTATTCAGGAACATCATCTGGTACAATCTTCTGGACCTCCCCCTCTCTCCACATGCAATTCTCTGAGTTTTTTAGTCATTCTTATTGAGACTGATGATATCTCAATGGTATTGAGAGACACTCCTCCAAGTCAAGCTCATTCACCGCCGATCTTAAATAGCCAAAATAGATTGACATTTCCTGGAATCCCATTGGAGGTATTTTATCTTTCAAAAAATCACCTCATTGCCTTTAAGACTTTACCTTTCCAATTGCCAGAAGCAACCTTTTAAGAACAAACGTTTTCCTTTCAAGCTAATTGCTAGAGAGCATCTCCAGATCCAGAAAACTCTTTTTAACTGTCCAGAAAGTCTTTTTGCCTGACTATGAAAAAAGCTATTTGTCATACCCAGTGAGCTGTATTATATCTGAACCTCACCCAGTGGCAAATGCAGATTATCCAAGATGATCTGACAACTAGCATTAACACCTCTCCCCTAACTCTTGTTGCGACTCTCTCACTTTAGTGCTTCTTAAAAGCCTTTATTTACATTTTTACTTCGAATTCAAAACATCACGGCATCACAGCAACGTATTAAGAACTCAAAGCTTGCTTAGCTATCAAAGGAGCTGTAACAGACAGATCTGTTTATTCCATCTGGCAACACGTTGAATTCAAGCAGGACACTACAATTAAAGTATAAGTCTTATGTGCATCTCAGAATACAATACTTATCATTTAATCACATTTTCTGCACCAATGAGTATCATAACCAAAGGTATGTCTTTTGAATGTATCTAATTGAACTTCTCTAGAACTCTGTCCTGGTCAAGTAAGTTGCTTTAGAGCCTTATCAGGCAGCCTTTTTCCATGTTTATTAAAGTCAACGGACATGTGAAATATATAACAGGTTTCTCCAGTCTTGCTTGTTAGGATTTCAGCACATAAGCAAGCAGGGTAGGGGTTCCTTGTTACCTCACATAGGAAGAGAGCTGGGAAAACTAGCTATCATATTGTTATTTCCAGAAGCAAAATATATAATTATCTGATATAGAAAGACTGGGGTTGAAGGCTATGGAAGACAGGACAATGGCACCTAAGAACTGTTAGACTGCTAACCACTATGGGTGAGGGAACTTTTGAGTGTAAATTTCACTTCTGTATTACCACAAGCAGAGCATTTTTAACACCTCTACAAAAATGGATGTGGCATCCAACATCTGTTAGTTGTACTGCTCTCTGCACTTGTGCAGTTTGTTCACTTGGCTTTGCATCTCACCACTTTTGTTGCGTCTTTCCTACTTGAGCCCCCATTGGTCCAACCTCTTTACCTAATGCTTGCAGTTTTGCCTCTATTATTTGTCCATATTTAAGTGTCTGCTTGTTGCCTGTGCTGTTGAAGACTTACTGCTCCATGATGACCTGAAGCCCTGTGCTGGTATCTTGGTCGGGATCTAATCTCAACACAGATCCTACCATCTTTCAGAAGAGTAAAATTGTTTCAATATTATTGAAAGGTGTTATAGTACCTCATACCTGCCTGGTTCCCAAGTCTCTAATGCTTACACTCTTAAATCAAAAGGCACTCCCCCATCGTGCAACAAAGACAGGCAAGATACTTGTCTGGAAGCCAACACCAGTCCAGTATGGAGATTTCCAGCAACATCCTACAAAATGAAGCACTCCGGTGTTTCTATTGTCCATCCCCAGTTACCCCCTCTTTCTCTGCTGAGGTGGGTAAGTGTTCAAAACCTCTAGAGAGACTCATGGAAGGATGGGATTCACAGCAAGACCACATCTCAATCCAAAACTTGACAGTTAACCAGGCAATTTGTTATACATTGACTCTGCTGAGAATCCCTTCCAGAAAATGATTCAAACCGTATCAGACAGACATTTTCATTTCTAGTCAAGACAGAGTTTCTTTTAAATCACATCCATCAAATCTCGTCACCACCCCAAAGTTTGTTAGGTCTCAGTATAACCACATACTCCATGCCCAGTACATGGAATAGTTATTGGGGAAATCAAAGAAAAGTCTCACCTTCCATTTTCCCTGGATTCGGAACCTCTCTTTTTCAGTAGCACCTTCTGAGAAATGCTCTGGCATCCATTTTCACTTTCAGTCCTTCCTTTGTCATGTGTCCCGGTTAGTCCTAGAGGGAAACACTGCCATTTTACATACACATGGGTTTCTCCTAAGTGGCCTTCAGTCTCACACAATGACTTTTGATACACATTTGTGACCATAACAGTATGGATTAGGTTCCATGAAACTATATTTGCTGACAAATTCAACTTTGCAAGAGCACTATCATAATACCTTGAACATCACATAAAAGGTCTATACATTGTGCAAAAGTGATTGTTTGTTTTTATCCATGCGGCAATACAGCTTTCAATAGTACATAAACAATGTCAACCTGACTAGAATCTCGGACCAAGCCAAGGATTCTTTCTGTTAAAGATAAAAAAGCATTTCTGGGTTTAGGCATGAAAGCACTTGCTGTCATTTGCGAGGTCGCTACATGCTGAAACCTCATCCCAGCTGTTAGCTGATCCCTTGACGAGTGATGCCCAACTTGAGACCAAAACAGGGACCTACATTTTTTCCTTTCAGGTAATGGGGTTGGATCATCCTATGGGGATTCCTGGCAGAACACATATATACACCCCAGGCATCTAGGTTAGGGAACGCGTAGTAGAAGTACACCACATACACATATCTATATATTGTTTTATATGCCTCCATATATACATTGTCTTAGCAAGATGGTGGAACTTTTCATTCTGTTCACTGTCCTTATATTGCCAATCACTTTCATCTGCTTCTGTCTATTGATCAATGCAGAACATATATTTTATACAAGAATCACAATGGTTCAATAAATATTCAAAATGCCCCACTGTGCATGTAGGAGGCTGGCTTAGTATATGATGCACACTTATTTAAGTGAAGCCCCCTTCACTAATCCAGACAGACACTATGGGGATTTCAGTGGTCTTAGACAACCATAGAAAGCTCTCTAAGTGGTAGCTGTGGAGAGCAGCCTTCAGGCTTAGTCCAGAAGGAGTGTAAGGCAGCTTGTTTTACCAGTACTAATCATATAGTTTAGGTTAGGTGAAAAAGAACAACACAGTGCAGGTATAAAAATATGTATTGTATGATAAACGCTAACACATGGAAATATCTCCTACCCGGAGATATAATCACAATACACACAATACTTATACACAGTGGTCTCCAGGGGAAGATCGAACCATATACTAATAAAGTGGAATGCCAACCACAACTGAAGTCAAGACTGGATCCAGAAGACTTAGAAGTGCCGGGGACCCAAGGAACCACCCAAGGTAACTACCCAGGAACCGCACGGAGGCGTGTGCAGAGTGGAAATCCGACCACGGGCTAAATATATGTCAATGGCAAAGTCGCAGTTGCAGTTTTCAAGAAGAAGGACCGTTCCCAGAGGAAACCCTGTGGAAGATGGAAGGTTGGAGAGTCACCCCACCTGTGGATACCCCAGGAACCAGGATACCTACAGCAGGGAAGCCAGGTGCATAGGTGTGAAGTGACGTTGGACACCGCCGTAGACCACAATGGAGGACTTCAGTAAAGCTGCAGATGGCAAAGAAAGTGGAAGAGTCCTGTGGAATCAAAGGGTGGATTCTAGAAGAGGAGTACTTGCAAGCAGAGGGGACAGAGTCTATGCCACTCAGGAGTGACCAGGAGGCATGGAAGACTAATGACCACCGATGAATGAAGATGCAGAAGAGTTGACGGGGACCTTGTCGCTGCAGCTGTGAAGACCAGGCAACGCTGTGGAAGACAAAAAGCTGTTCACAAGCTGTCCCATGTCAGTAGTTGAGAACCAGGAGGTCTGTGTCCGTCTAGTGCACCAACAAGCCTTGGCAGCAGCAACAGCAGAGTAAAGTAAAGAAGGTGCAGTGTCCGGACCAGCAAGATCCAAAGGATTCACCAAGTTCAGGAGAGTCAGAGCAGACCCCGAGCAAGCAGGGGAGCCCACTGGTGCCAAAGAAGACCGTTAAGAGGACCCACAGACCAAAGACACAGGAGTCGCAAGAGGACCGCAGGCAGCTCACCAATAAAGAAGGCCCACGGTGCAGCGGAAGTGGTGAGGGCAAAGATCTTGGCTGTAAGAATTGCTTGAGGTTGGAGCTTCCTGGAGCCCGAAGATCGCTGGAGAAGAGAGTCAACCAGCCTTGGCAACAGTAAGTCGATGCGGTGCACAGGGGTGCTGTTTCAGTGATTCAGATGAGGGATACTCGCTTCAAACTAACTGAGAAGACAGTGCAGGCCTCAAGGGAGTTTCAGAACCACCACCTGTGTAGCTGAGCCTCTCGGTCCTTGGGACTTCAGGAGCAGAAGACCGGTCAGCTTAGTTATGGTGCCTGCAGATGCAGGGGAGTAACTCCTTCACTCCAAGGGAGATTCCTTCAGTGTCTTGGATGCCCACAGGCCTGGAGAAATATTTGGATGAAGCTCAGGCACAGACAATGCAGAAGACTGACAGGACAACAAGACCAGGAGCAGTAGGAGTCTTCCAGATGCAGTCTCAGTCCCCAAAGCGAAGTCCAACGAAGTCCAAAGTGCCCAGATAGTTAAAGATGAAGTAGTTTCGGATTTGAATCGTGTCCAAGGACAAATCTGTAGAGCCACCCACAGGTAAGCTCTTACGTACCCTAGGGAAAGGGTTGGGACGATGTAGGAATCCCTTCCAGAGGAGGGGCTGGATAGAGGGGAGCTAATAACTCCCTAAACTTTTTTTAACTGGAGCTTGCAAAGAGGGCACCAAATGTGCCCTTCAAAGCAGTCTGGTGGCACTGGCAAGCACCCTCACCCTAGCCCAATACGTTAAGTCCTGTCTGGGAGGTGGTCACACATCCCCGAGACAGGAAACCTATTGTTCTACCTTCCCCTGCTCGAGCCTGGCTCTGCAGCAGGAGGGCGAATCGTGTCTGTGGTCGGCAGCAGCACTAGCTTGCTGTTAAACACTGAAAGGCTGTTACTGCGAATACCGGGGGGCTCCCTAGGCGAGCCCCCCAGTACATGGGATCCTACATCCAATACTGGAATCAGTGTTGGGGTAGGATTCCAACTTGTTTGATGTCAAACATGACCAATTCTGGTGCAGCCAATATACAGTTAGACATCTCGTGATTGACTTGATGTCCACTATATGTATAAAATGTCTGACCGCACTTAGAAAGCCAGGAGAATCGACTCCTAGGTTTGTAGAGGGTGTCCTGCTCATTCCGGGCACCCTCATACTTATAACCAAGCACCCTGCCTTTAGGTCTCAAAGGCCTACCTTAGGGGTGACTTATTTGTTTTAAGTGCAGTGACATCGGATATAAGGAAACGTATATCTGTTGTGAGTGGTGCTATCACCGGCTCATACAGGCTGCAATGGCAGGCCTGTAGTCACAGTTTGAGTGGTCTCTCATGGGTAACATAATATGTGCTGCAGCCCATGCGAGACCACTAGGGACTTAGAAGGGTACACTAGTAGCTAATTATGAAGGTACGAAAGTACTTACCATTGTCAAATTTAGAGAGAATGCACAGGGACTAGGTTCCTGATTACCAGTATCCCAGTCAGACTAGTCCAAAACACACTGACACTGTTATATGGCCTTAGGGACATTATCGATGTTGCTAAGTTAGCATGAGCCTGGCTGCCATGATGCTGCTTTTGCGCACGTTACTACATGACTTCGTTTTTGCAAGACCCTGTTTGTGCCTTTCACATGAGAACGGGCTGCCTTTCGCGTTTTCTGCCTTTCCTGGAGTTTAGTCTTAACACGATATGCAAGGTTGATAAACAATGCCCTTTGTTATTCTGTTCTGGTCAGTCCCTAGCACCTAGACATAACATGCTACACACAGCTGCAGTACTGAAGACTCGAGCTTTGATATTACGTTGTTGCATGTTGTTTTAACACACTTGGAGAAAGCCGTTCTATGGAGAAGAGCTCCACTGTTCCTATGATGTAACCCTTACCCTTAGGCTTTAAGTTATGGGGTCTGCTGTCAAAGCCCAGAGATCTTCCTTTATATAAAATAAACTTCTTCTAGTCAAGGGGAAGGTGGTTAGGCCTAATTGCCTTCTTTTCCACAGTCTTTTTATAATGACTTCTCCCTTTGTATTCTGTGGAATTGGAACAATGATAACAGTGCTGAGTTTATGCAATTTGCTGCTGGTAGTGGCTCGCATACTGTATTGTAGAGCACAATAGTTAAAATAAACATTTTGAACTATTTTCGTTGACTCTGCTAACTCTTATTGTGGACAAGTATGAGTGAGTAAGCGAAAGAGTACGTCTTGCTCCTGTGATTCCTGAGAGAGTCGGGAGTGTTGTGTTCTGGGTTGTCTAATTATTTGTAGCTTTGTGATATTTGGAGGAGAACGAATGGGACACTATAGCTAGTCGGTATTGGGATTTTAAGCACTAATGTGGTAGGTTGGTACACCCCTATAGACTGAGGTCCTGTTTTCCTGCGCATAGTTCTGTGCATGTGCAGAATCCCTGCAACAACACCAGGCAAGAATTGGGGGTAACCATGTTTCAAGGATCCTACCTTCCTACAGTGTATTCCTTGTATTCTTCTCTGAGATAAAGAGAGCATGAGTTACTGAGTGAAATGCTTCTAAATCTGCTACCATGATCCCTGGGAGAGCTCAGGGTTGTCATACTCTGTGGTTGCCAAAACCGTTTGCTACCTGTCTAGGTTTAGGGGTGCATATGGTGGCACTGTGGGCTAGGGGATCACTAGGACAACAAATCCTGTGGGGTGCACAAAATCAGCCTAGCACCATCCCTACGTGCAGCAGTGGGGAAGTACATGAGACCTTGCTCATTTCCCTTTACATTATTTATCCATACGCCAACAGTTCTCTACCAATACAGCTAAAGTTTATATTATTTTAAGGTGTCTTACTAAATGAGCTTCAGCACAGGCTACTCTTTAAAAGCCAGGATTTGTAGCACATCATTGTCTTAATCCGAAACACAACATATGAGTCAATAGACAGGTAAAGTACTTTTAACCACATGTATAAAGTAACATGTTAATATTAATTGGATAATCAATGGCTATTGGGAAGGGAGGGTAATCCATTTATGTTTCAAATAAAGAATAATCTGAACAATTCCGAGACAATGTGTCACCCATATTTGACAAGACAAGTCCAGATTGTCATTTTGCTAAGTGATTGAGTACTTACCTTTTATCAAGCTTTGAATGTGCTTAATTTACCGATGTCCTCCATTTTATGCCGAATATAAATATGAATTAGGTCTACTACAGTGCAACGTCCGCATCTAATTGTAAACTCATTATAGGTACAGAGTATGCTAACCTCTTGATTACATACATCTATTGCATAGTAATTCTAACCCTTTTTTTCTTTTATTAAAAAGGAGAAATGAGTTTCTCCTCGGCAACAAAAAAAATCTTGGAAAGGAGATTGGTGAAGTTACAGTATCCGGTGAAGCATTTAAGAGGTACACTGCAGCACTAGTTGAGTACCAAAAGGTATATATTTATATATATATATATATTATTGCTTCCAAATGTGATATGTTTAAGAAAGCTGTGCAATACATAAAAGTGCATCTGTTAGTAATTCAGTTAATTTGGTATTAGATTACAATTTAAATCAACTAATAGCGTACACTTTCACATCATCGCATAATGTCACCAACAGAATGGGAATATAAATTGAGAAAGAAAAAGGTTATGTACCACAGTTGTCCATATATTGAGTTATTCTACTAGTATCTATGGGTGTATTTTACTGAAGTAATATTGTGTATGGTTTCTTCAGCTCCTATTGTTTGTTTAGAGGAATTTGAAAAATTGTTGGCTATTGTGACCGGCAGGCTTATTCTTTATAGACTTCTTTGGACAGATTTTGATGCTGAAACTTGATTTGGAACCGTTGGTGTCCTCTAAAGGGGACCAAGGGCCAGAAATATGATGGTAATGGTCCCAAATAGTGGTCGCAATTTGCGATCAGTATTTTTGTGACCAGTATCTAAGTTTGTGAACCAATCTAAGTACGAACAGGTTCGCCAAATTCAGAATCTGATTCGGTCGTTCTCTGACCTACCTAATGTATACAATTAGGTAGGTCACAAATTGTGACTCACTCAGATTGGTCATAATCATACTGTTGTCAAGAGTCACCACATCACCATGCATGTGATTGCTTTTGAAGAAAGAAAACCTATTATTTTTTTTTAAAGGATCCAAATATTTCCTTTAAAAAAACAGGGTTTTTCTTCCTAAAGTTTCAGTGAGGGCTGTCTGTAGCACTCCGATAGAGCACAAACTTGGTGAAGGCAACTGCCTTAGTCCAGCCTTTGGGGCTTACCGAATCCTGGGGCAAGAGAGCCCCAGTCGTATTAGCCAAACGGATGCTCACTGGCGTACCAAAAGCCCTATGTGTTTTTTTATTTCTGTGGTGGACATCCCACATCAACATTGTAATGATGGTGATATTGACCTGCGTGCCCCTGTTTACAATTGCACAGCATAGTTCACGGCATTTCTTCAGGACCAAAACCCTTATCTACTTGTGTTGGAATGGCAAACATGTGCATTTAGATAATACCATACCCTAGACAGTTCACACTGATATATATATTATATCTTCAGGGGGAAAGGGAAGATAACCCAGTGAGAGAAAGGTAATAAAGAAAATTGTAATAAAATACTGTATAGTCTATATGACAGTAACAGGCATGAAACATGTTGACCCTATATTGCTTTAAAATATCACCTAGTGCTGGAGTGGATCATTTTATCCACCTCCCACCAGACTTGGCATTTTTATTTTTAAATATTTTTATTGGTTTGCAATGATAACCATGCATACATGAGTGGACGACAGATCCAAGGTATGAAGACATAATAAGGAACAGCCACTATTTCTCAGTGCATATTATCCCACTCCCTCACTTCCCAGCTGCCTATTCATTTCCATTTCGACAGTAGGCGATACACAGGGATTCCCTCGGTATGCATTCCAATGTGACCAATTTCTATCCCACCTCCTGGGGCATCCCCGAGCCTTAAAAACTGCGGTCTCCGCTAGCATGCATCTATCCATCTCATTAGCCCACAGGGTGACCCGTGGTGGGTTCACTCCCCCCCACCCTCTGGCCAATTCTCTCTTCACCAATGTAAATCCCAGGGTTACGAAGTGCTGTTCAGTTTCCGTGAGGTCAGTGTCATCCCATATGTTCAAAAGTCCCAGTTTTGGTGTCAGTACTATGGCCGTCCCCAGGGAGGTGTGCATATGGTCTGCGGCCCCTTCCCAAAGTGTACGTATCTCTGGGCAACTCCACAACGTGTGATAAAATGTGGCCTGTTGTCTGCACCCCCTCACACAGGAGTCGTCAGGTCTGGCCCCCATTCGCGCCAGAATTTTCCCTGTGATATATGATCGGTGTAGTATGCGCAGCTGAGTCAGCCTAAAGCGTTGTGTAATGGCCGCTTCTCGAGGGGACATGAGAGCTGTTTGCCAGTCTTCATCATCCATAGGGCCTAGGTCATCCTGCCACTTCTCTCTAAGCTTTAAAAATATGTCCGGCAGGTTATTGCTCAGCTTTTTGTAAGTTAGGGATATCGCCTTTGAGGTTAGAGGTCCATCTAATAGACAATCCTCTAGAGGCGACATTTGTGGTATCTCTGTGAAGGACGGGAACGCCGCCGTAAGCGCATGTCTTATCTGCAGGTATTGATATACTTCTCCTTGCGCCATCTGGTAGCGCCTCCTGAGGTCCTCAAAAGTAAGTAGTGCTTCCTTCTGCACCAGGTCTTTTACTGCCGAAATCCCAATAAGCTCCCATTTGTTGAACCCGGGCTGATGGCACAGCATGCCAAGCCTCTGGGAGAACCACAACGGTGTGGCCTGCGAGAGGACTCCAGCCCACCCCAACTTGGAATTAACTAGGTGCCAGATCTCTAGAGTATGGTGAGTAGGACCAAAAAACCTCCCCCTTCCTTTCCGATCGGCCGTGTACAGAGCACCGAGATAGCCGGACCGATCTGTTTGGTATCGGTCAAGCACATACGCCGGGTCATCAGGGGGGTGGTAAATCCAGTGGTTGACAGCAACCAGTTGCGCAGCCCAGTAATAGCGCTGCAGGTCAGGGAGTGCAATGCCTCCATCGTACCAACCCTTTGTCGGTTTTTTGAAAGCGATCCTGGGGGACTTTCCATCCCACAGCAGCGTTCGAATCTCACCCTCAACTGCTCTAAAGTACGAATCTGGGACTTTATGCGGGCAGTTATGTAATATATAGAGAAAACGAGGAAGGGCCAGCATCTTGAAGAGCGCCGCCCTTCCCAGCAATGTTAGAGGCAACGACCTCCAGTGCTTCACGTCAGCTCGCAATCTGAGTAGAGGGGGAGCCAGGTTGGAACTATAGAAAGCGCCAGGGTCTGGTGTGACAAAGACTCCCAGGTATCGAAACCCCTCCGTCGCCACCGCTATCCTACAGTTCGGCGGAAGTCGGGGGGACGGGCCCCTCAGCATATATAGTGTAGATTTATGCCAGTTAATAGCATATCCTGAATATTTACCGAAGCTTGTGAATATGTCCAATACCGCTCTGATCGATTTATGCGGGGATGCTAGATACAGCAGTATATCATCTGCATATAAGGATATGCGGTCCTCTACTCAGACTTGGCATTTCTAACCATAACAAAGGAACCCAGCCATTGAATAGTATTTTGGGTAGTTTTATTTATATTACTCACATCTTTTTCACCAATCTACTCACATTTCTCACACGCACCATCACATTTCACCCTTCACCTGGGCTAAAACAAAAGAGCTCTGTCAAAGAGCTTCCCTACAGGGCCTGTTCGCCATTGCAGCTGATGCTCAATGAGCAGCTGCCCAATGACGAAGCAGAACCCCCCTTGTGGTGTGTGAGGGCCCTTGCTCCTAAGGGAGCACTCCTCCCCCTTCCTTCTTCTGGCATCCTTTGAACCTCTCTTGACAGGAACAGCATACCCTTTATTGGCGGGTAAATATTTTATATATTGCCTCGAAGTTGAGCCTGACTGCTTTTGTTCCAAGCTACAAAAGAGTTAAATAAATGCCTCACAAGCACTGAGGCTTGGGAGGGCATAACCACTCCAAATGTAAACACTCCAAAACAGGAGTATTAAGCCTTGGCCCAACACTTCTTCTCAAATACATTGACACACTATGCCTACCATGTACCTCAGTCTGACCTTGCAAGTTCAAACTCAAAAGAAAGCCCCCCATCCCCTCCCAATTTCACTCCATAGTAGCAGGGTCAATGGATAGCTCAACAGTAGACTATGGTAACATTTTATACTATAGTTTCTTACCTATTAAATAAAAGTTACCCAGAAGGTACAACATTCTTTTGAGAGACCAGAACCAACAACAGCAAACTTCACCCAGCCTGTGCTCAGCTGAAGATTAACTCTTGGCCATCGCCGTATCCAGATGCAAACAAATAGGTGACTGATGACTCTTAGTGGGGCAAAATGGCTCTGGAAAAGCCTGCTGAGGCAGATCTGCAACTCCCAATCACAATGAAGTACATATTAAGACTGAAGTCCCTCCTGTTGTAATTACATGAGTCAGATATTCTCTCCCTCACCCACCCTCCCCTTTGCTAGTATAATATGCCTCACCTCCATATTGTACTTTACATTATGTCCATGTCTAGTTATACTCAATGTATGATATTCATTAAGCCACAGTCATTGTTACTAAGTGGAGCAACGTGGAACTATGTATCCTATGTATCTTAAGTAGCAGTGCACCTTCCTCTTCTTTACTGTCTAACTGTTCTATGCAACTATGTATTCTAGCTCTATCCTTCTGTGCCTAGAAGCAATTGCATTTTATAAAGTGTCCAGTATGGATGAAATAAACATAAATAATATCACCTGAAAAAGGGTTCCCAGATATGCGATACACATTAGTATCAGCCTATGCCATTTGCTTGACTCTGAAATGGTGTAGCGTTTTTTCAAGATTTTGATCAGGAGATCTGTCTCACACATTGTTCACACCAAGATATTGCTCAGCTTCAGAACCTGGTTTAATGTTTTGGCATGACAACATTCATATGGGATAGTACTATCAAACTGTCATACATATCTTTCATGTTTCTTCTATCCTGGTTATTTTTCTACCCCCTACATTACAAGGCTTGTCGTGGGGAGCATAGTGTTCATTCTTTCATAGGCCTAACTCTGCACCTTTATATGTAGGCTAAGCGCTATCTAATGCTGGGTTACTCAAAGTATGGCCTGGGGCTGTATGCAGCCCTCCTGACATTTATATGCGGACCCCTAGCGAACAGCTCAATAATGAAAATGGGGTATCGCAATCTCATGCAGAACCTGGGGATATTACGGTATATGGACACAGGTTCTGCCACGAAGAAGATCATTTTATGTATCGCTTTGTCCTCACAGTGGTAGGACTATCGATTAATGATCCATATACACACCCAACTGACCAGAAACATAGACAAAAACTCAGCTGAATTGGAAAATAGTGTCTGATATATTCAGAAAATCATATATCATATGTGGTTTATAATGAACGACAGGACTAATACACAATGTACATATTCAGAACAAAACAATAAAAATTATAATGGTCGTGACATAAAGAGTAACTTAAAAATAGTACACCTATCAACAATCCAAAAACTCCAAAATATATTATACATATACAACACATAAAACAAGAATTAGTTTGCAGCGTCAATTTTACAATGAATCACCCTAAATAGACATGCAATTTATCATTCCAAACATAAATATGTCTATTTGGGCAACAACGCTTGTGTATTTAACGTCGATGTTTCGACCCCCTATATACGTGTGTAGTTAAGTAACATCCGTGGGGTCTTCATCAGGACTATAGACCAATAGTGTACAGCCTGTGTGAGTAAAAAATAGGTATTGCAAAGTCATTGTGTGAAAAGAGGGAATGCAATAGGAAGGTGAGAAACATGTGGTCTTGCTCACCTTTTATGAAAAAATATCTTGGAGCGATATCTTTTAAGAGAAAATATCTTTTGGAGAGATGCTGATATTGGATCGCACACTCTGCCTCTGAATCAATCAATCATGGTAACCTGCATAAAGAACTAATTTGTAAATATGCATGTCGATAGATGTTCACTGATTATTTGAACATGCATGAAGAACTGTGGTTCTTACCTCAGAGCCTGGATTCGTTAGACCATGGTAAAAACAAGAAAGGAGCCACTCAAAGGCATTCCTTTACTGCAGGCGTTTTCGGCTTGACAATGATGTTACAAGGAGCCGTCAGTGCTTCCTTGTAGCCTATCGTGGGAAAAAAACATTGTAAGCGTATTGCCAAGACGCATGCTTACGTGTTACAAGGTATACACGATAAAGTACGGAGAATGGAAACTAACCTCCGGTGTGTCGTGCTCGGAGAAATACAGCAGCGGTCCTCTCAACCTGCCGTGGAGTGCAAATTCAAGTAGAGAAACAGACGCTGTGTGCGCATGAATGCCATGAACATGAGGAATGCAGAGTATGGTCTACCGCGTGGTTGTCCCGGCAACCGTCCCAGGCCTCTGAGGCACGGTGATGGGAAAAAAAAACGAGGCATTGGAAAAAAGGTAAAAATGCACAGATTGAGAAAGTCGCGTGTGAGGAAAATAAATTGCTCAAATCTTGCATAACGATAATTCTGATGCACTTAGGAGGAGGCATCTTCCCCAGCTCGATGTGGAATCAGGCATATAACGAGGCTCAACGGCATGTCTTAAAAAGGATGTAAAATGACATCATCTTCTAGTTGGTGTCAGCGAAAAGGATCTATGTCTAAAGACAAGGAATCGAAAGATAGTTTAGGATGAAAAAAAGATATAGAGAAAAGATGTAAAATAATCAAATATGTTCAGCATGTCGATTGGGACTGTATTTTACTATATTAAATCACTATGTTTCAATGGTTAGTGTGGCACATCAAGCGATAGTGTAGGTCCCCATTCATTGTTAAATTCAAAACTCAAGCCTGGAGGAATGCATATGTATAGTTATACGGCCAAAGTGTATACTAAATGCAGATGAATGTTTCCTTGCTGGTGCCACCGAACAAATCACCAGTCTGGAAATCTCATTATTATTTAAAATGTTGTTAAATGGTGGTAATTAAACATCACATTTACATTCAAACTAAAAATGAACTTTCTGAATATTGCTCCTGTTTGGACTCGGGTGAGAAATGAAATGAGAACCTGGTCGCATATGCCTCTTTCGATATATGGCAGATCAGCCATCTTCAAAATGGTATCCTTTACGCATCTGCTTTACTAATTGCAGAATCACCCATACCGCATTTCATACACCTGGTTTCAACAGGTTATTGCGGCGCTGGGGCAATTCTTGTGGGGTGAGGGAGTATCCCGGGTCACCCTACTAACCTGCTTTCAGTCATCAATTGTGGGGGCCTTGCGACAGTGGACGTTCAATCCTATTATGAAGCTTTGCACCTTTTAGTACTAAACGAAACGTGGCATGGAGATAGGCAGGATCCTGCATATCCTGCAGATCCCGCCCCAGCCATGAAGACCGCCTCCGATACGACGCCAGCACCCTCATCGCTCTCAACCCAGGACGAACCCCCACCTGCTGCAGAGCCACCCCAAAGCGCACCCACAGTCCCTTCGCCTGCCAGAACTGCAGCTTCTCCTGCATCGAAGACGCAGAGACACCCGCCACGAAAAAACACAACAAGCTCCGATGCATCCTGATCAACACCCGCTCCGCACGCAAACATGCCACTGGGACCTACTCGACACCGCATCTCAAGACATCGCCTTCCTGACCGAGACCTGGATGAACTAAGCCTCCTCCCCAGACATCGCCATAGCCATCCCCGACGGATATAAAATCGCCCGCAGAGACCGCACCAACGGAGTCGGAGGAGGAATCGCCATTGTCCACAAGAAGACCATCAGGGTCTCAACAAACACCGACGACACTCTCAGCACCGCTGAACACATGCACTTCCAGATCCACACGAACCCCAAGACCACCCTAAGAGGCACCCTCGTCTACAGACCACCCGGACCCCGACCACAATTCTGCGACGCCATCGCCGACTTCATCAGCACGCACGCACTAACCTCCACAAACTACATTCTCCTCGGAGATCTGAACTTCCATCTGGAGAACAACAACGACAGCAACTCCTCCAACCTGATAGACAACCTCGCCAACCTCGGACTGGAGCAGCTCGTCATATCACCGACTCACATCGCCAGACACACGCTCAACGCCATCTTCTCCTCAAGCCCACATGTCTCCTTCAGCCACGTCTCCGAACTCAGCTGGACCGACCACCACTGCATCCACTTCACCTTCCGGAAACCCGTCGCACATCACCGCACCCTACAGATCCCCCGTCGCTGCTGGGGCAAAATCACCGAAGTACAACTACAGACAAACCTCGCATTCAACCCACCGACCAACCCTCCAACCCCGACAATGGTGCGCGCACCCTTAGACGATGGATGAACGACTGCGCCAACACCTTAGCCCCGCTGAAAAAACAAACCCTCAAAGACACCAGCAAGAGAGCCAACTGGATCACCCCGGAACACCTAGCGTCAAAGCGCACCTGCCGGAAGTTGGAGAACATATGGCACAGCGAGAAGTCGCCGGGCAGCTGCGCAGCCCACAAGACGCCATCCGCAACCACCAACACCTCCTCAGGACCGCCAAGAGGACCTCCTTCAAAGACCGCCTCGACAACAATGCACACAACAGCAAGGAGCTCTTCAACATCGTGAAGGAACTCTCCAACCCCAGCTCCAATGCCAACGACATCCCACAGTCGCAAGCCCTGTGCGACTCCCTCGCCACCTTCTTCCACCGCAAGATTGCCGACATCCACGATAGCTTCAACCCCCGGATGACCCTAACAGGCCCCAACACGCCGGAACCACCTCACCGCACCGACTACGACCCCCTGACAACCTGGGCCAACGTGAGCATCGAAGACACAATCAAGACCATGGGCACAATCCACTCCGGCTCGCCGTCTGACCCTTTTCCACACCACATCTTCAACAAAGCCGGCAGCTCCATCGCACCCCACCTAGGCAACATCATCAACCTCTCCTTCGAGACCGCAACCTTCCCTGAAAGCTGGAAACACGCCGAGATCAACGCCCTACTGAAGAAACCCAAGGCGGACCCGAGCGAACAGAAAAACTTCCGTCCCATCTCCCTGATTCCGTTCCCAGCTAAGGTCATCTGGAAGATAGTCAACATCCAGCTCACCCGCTACCTCGAAGACAACAGCATCCTGCACCCCTCCCAGTCAGGTTTCCGCAGCAACCACAGCACCGAGACCGCCCTCATCGCCGCCACAGACGACATCAGGACCCTACTGGACAACAGCGAGATGGCAGCCCTCATCCTCCTGGACCTCTCCTGCGACACCGTCTGCCACCGCACACTATGCACACGACTCCATGACGCAGGGATCCGAGACAAGGCCCTGGACTGGACCTCCTCCTTCCTCTCCGGCAGAACCCAGAGAGTCTGCCTCCCCCGTTCCGATCCGAAGCCTCCGAGATCATCTGCGGCGTCCCACAGGGATCCTCCCTCAGCCCGACGCTGTTCAACCTACATGGAGCCTCTCGCACGCATCGCCTGACATCACGACCTCAACATAATCTCCTACGCCGACGACCCGCAACTGATCCTCTCCCTCACCAAGGACCCCCTCACCGCCAAATCCAACCTCCACCAGGGAATGAAGGCAGTCGCCGACTGGATGGAGGATAGCCGCCTTAAACTGAACACAGACAAGACGGAAATCCTCATCCTCGGGCCCAACCCCTCAGCTTGGGACGACGCCTGGTGGCCCGCATCACTGGGGACACCCCCCGCACCCATCAACCACGCACGCAACCTGGGAGTCATCCTCAACTCGAAACTCACCATGACCAAACAAGTCAACGCTGTCTCCTCCTCCTGCTTCAACACCCTCCGTATGCTCCGTAAAATCTACAGATGGATCCCGACAGACACAAGGAAAACAGTCACCCAGGCCCTAGTCAGCAGCAGACTCGACTACGGAAACGCCCTCTACGCCGGAGCCCCGACCAAGCTCATCAACAGACTGCAAAGAATCCAGAATGCCTCTGCACGCCTGATCCTCGACGTCCCGCGCCGCGACCACATCACCCCCCACCTGAGGAACGTGCACTGGCTCCATGTTGACAAAAGAATCTCCTTCAAGCTCCTGATCCCAGCACACAAGGCACTCCACAAGACCGGCCCAGCCTATCTCAATAGTCGACTCTCCTTCTACGTACCCAACAGGAAACTCCGCTCCGCAGACCTCTCCCTGGCCACTGTCCCACGCATCCGTAGAACCACAGCCGGAGGCAAGTCCTTCTCCCACTGCGCCGCTAAGACCTGGAACACCCTCCCCCTCATCCTGCGACAAACCGAAGACCTTCTAGCCTTCAGGAGACAACTCAAGACCTGGCTGTTCGACCAGTAGCAACAGCACCACCTTCCTCCCCATCCTTCAGCGCCTTGAAACCCTTGCGGGTATACAGTGCGCTTTACAAATTATCTGATTGATTGATATGTGGTGGAGCAGTGGCAGATGGGAGACGCAACGCTTCACACTATCCTATACTCTGCGTCTTGACGCCAATCCCTACTGCCCGCGACGCAGGTGGTGTTCCAATTGTAGAAACAATCCCTCTGCAAGATGATGGTAGACTGACCGGGGAGACACCACTGTGGCATAATGGTGGGCTACCGCAACTGGCCGCGTTAGCTGGCTTCCGTGGTTGGGATAACATAGGCATATCTACACTTGGGGATGTTATGAGGGGTTCGACCTTGAAATCATTTCAAGATCTTATAAAAGAATATAATATGCCCCAAACCCAATTCTATAAGTATCTCCAACTTAGACATGCCATTTACCCTACCATCTTGGGGCTGGATGTCCTACCTGAATTTAATCTCATTAAAGCAAAAGTGTTTATGGGGGACCTGAGCGAACACAAATCTGCGAAATAATATCAATCCCTGGTGACCAACAGCTTCACTACACTAGACAAACTGAGAGAGACGTGGACACTTGACTTGGGCCAATTGGAGGGGAATGACTGGGCAGAGGCGCTAGCATCCCCGTGGGGTGAGGCAAAAGTAACCCGGTTACGCCTTAACCAATTTGAGTATCTACACCGGGCCTATTACACCAGACAGAGGTAATGGAGGGCGGGAATAATATCTTTTCCTGATTGTTTGCATTGTGGACATGAGGAAGGGTCCCTCATACACCCAGTCTGGCACTTTATGGCGCTTGCAAAGATTTGGCAGGGGGTCATGGCATGCCTCTCTGAAGTTCTGGGGTGGGATATCCCGATTTCACCGAGACTGGGCCTTCTACATATCATGGAGGGTATTGGGGGTAACATCTGTAAGCGACACTTACTGTTGTTGGGGCTTACTCTGGCCAAAAGGGATATTGCGAGGCTGTGGAAGACGCCTATTTCACCATCGTTGACGGCCTGGAAAAAGGGAATGGACTTCTGTATGGCCATGGAGGTACCAATATTTAAGGATAGGGGCTGCCCTCAAAAGCATCCCAAAAATCTAGAAGAGATTGGACGACTACAGGGGCATCTATCTTGAGCCTGTGCCTTTGACGGAAACAGTTGTGTCATCCTTTCTCATGGGGCCTACCGGATAGTGAAGGGGGTGGGTGGAGTGCGAGCGACTCAATTGGAGTGGCAATGTAACTTATGTAAGACGGGATGTAGATGTGGAGCAGCGCAAAGGGCTTGGGTTTATTACGTTCTTGTTGTTCTGCTTTATATATTTTTGGTTTTCGATGAATGTAAACGAGTTGTCAACATCAATATTGGGTGGGGTATGTGATGGCAGTCACCCTCGGTTAGAGGGGGCCCCAAACTGTATGTAACTATTGACACAGTAAAATTTGTTTTAAAACAAAAAATAACTTTCTTTGAATGCAGAAGAATTGTTGGGAAAACGACAGACTGATATGAATCTCATTTTACATGGGTTACGCAGGCTACGTAGTGCTTCATCATTAAATATAAAAACATGCCTGTTAACATTATTAGAATACCCTATAATGTTTACATTTTACATTGTATTAAAAAAATTTCCATAAATATCCAAAACAGAACTGTCATGTCAGTAACAATTATTGTCATAACTTGAGAAACAGTGTCTTAGTAATAGAACAGTATATGTCAACCTAGCCTGTGCATAGTAGTGAAACTTGTCTCGAGATCTCTTGAGATTGATTCAATCCCTTGTTTACTGAGTCAGGGAGATGTATCCACTTACACTCAGGTTTAGTGTAGATGTCAAATTACCACCCCTTGAGTTTGGAAGAATTTTTTCCAAAACCCACCACTTCAAACTGTCTATTCGGTGATGCAGCGCACTGTAGTGTTTAACAAAGGGTGCGCCCTGGACTTTGCAGCGTATTCTTGAACAATATTGTAGAATTCTGGTTTTGATCTGTCTAGTTTGGTCGACATACACCCTGCCACATGGACACATGATGATGTAGATGACATCCTTCGTATTGCAATTAGTGTGATGTTGGAGAAAAAACTGTTTACCAGCATACCAAAAATCTTTTTGTTCAATAGTCAGGTCACATGCCTTCCAGTGACTACACCTGAAGTGGCCCAGTAGAGGTGGCAATAGTAGCTGGGCTCGTAGATCTGAGAATGGTTTAGTCCTGAGGTATGAGCTGACTCCATGATCTCTAATATTTCTTCCTCTCTTGATGAGCGATAGGTCTGTGGTGCCTATCTCATCCAAGACAAGAGCCCAATGGTGGTTGATGAGTTTTTTTTTATCTCATTACTTCTATTGCCAAAGGTTGAAACACACACCACCCTGTCACTAGTCGAGCTATCTTATCTTCAAAAGGCCTCTAGGATAGCAACGGTCTGTTAGTTGTGTGATCACTAAGTCTGACTCCTTGAAGAAGTCTGCCCTGTGTGTACAATTCCAACGGAGCCTCAAAATCTGACCATAGGAAAGGTTGTCCCGCAGATTTCTAGGGTGATGGCTAGAGTATCCCAGTAAAGTATTGCATTCCAGTGGCTTTCTAAAGAATATTGTGTATAAGGTATTCTCATTAATCTTGATACTTAAGTCCAGAAAATGTATTTGATCCTGACTAGATGTCATTGTGAAATTGATGTCACCTGATCTGCTGTTCAGCCATACAATAAACCATGATGGCATTGTCAATATATTCAGAAAAAGGATTATCAACACTGTACATATATTTGTCATCATAACAATCCATAAAGAGATTGGCTACATCTGGGGCAAATCCGGCTCCCATAGCTACTCCGTTGGCTTGATAAAAGAAATCATTCCGGAATATAAAAAAGTTTTGGGTCATTGCAATTTCCAGAAGACTTATTATGAAATCTGTGAGGACAAAGTGGGGCCTCTCACTTAATTCTAGGACTTCACAGACTAAAACCAAAGCTTCTTCTTGGTGGATACTCCTGTAGAGAGAAGCTACGTCTAAAGTCACTATTAGCTGCTTGTTTCTGTCAAAAGGGAAGGTCTCGATGCAATTAATGACATATTATCGCGAATGTAAGATCGCGTTTTGGGCACCCAAGGCTGCAAAAAATATCCACATAGCGACAAAACGGTTCAAAGACAGAACCGCACCCAGAAACAATAGGTCTCTCTTGTGGCTTCTCCTTGTTTCTATGCACCTTGGGCAGAGTATAGATAGTGGGAATTCGGGGTTCTTTTTTATTCTGAAGTACTGGGTATTTTAGACCCAGCGGTGCAGGGACACACACCCTATGACTTCTGGGTTCACCCTGTTCCAGACCTACAGAAACACAGAGTCTTCTGGGTGAAGTCAAAGATTCATTTATTGGCTGCAGACCAATTACAGGTATCCTAGAAGTACAACAGCGTGTATGTTCTCAGGAGACTGCTGAAAATCATAGGCACGGGCTTCTCCTTAAATACAAAATATCATGCTTCAGGCACACATTCCTTGGTTTACGATATGGCCATATAAAGGTATACATTACAAACGAAAAAGCAGAGTCATGATGACCATCCCACATTCCAGTTCGGCCAGCCCACAATGATTTACACAGTAAGGTTCAGATCCCACATCGGATGTCAATAGACCCCCCAATAAACACGAGCATCTCCTGTTTTGAGAAACAAGTCATAAAGCAGGAACAAGCAGGTGTGAAAGAGATTAGCCGGAGGTTTGTGTAGAATGAAAGGGTTTTATGATGGGTCAAGCCCTGATGCTAATCACAGGTGGACGGAGGAAGGGGAGCTCGTGAGATCGGTTTGACCTGGAGCAGCAGAGCCAGCTGCCCAGGTCACAGAGAAGTCAGAGGAGAAGCCCATGTACTGTGAGGCCCGTATTTACTCCATTATAGCCTATGTGAGGGCAATGACAAGATGGCCACTGCTTCCAAAATGGAACCCGCGTAGTGAAGCAGAATAACGTGTACACCGTGCATTCATAGCTAGAACGATATATAAAGCACTCGTACATGCCGCATTTACCATTTGCGGTTTGCTAATACCAAGATGGACAGGGGTAGGGCCCTGTCCCCTACGCGGTCCCGAATATTAAAGTACGACAGACCCTCCTTTTGCCCTTACATAGGCAATCACTATACTCATCTTAATCCGAGTCCAGGTCGATGTTCACGAAGTCATGGAGATGTTGCTGTAGCATCATTCTATTACTTAGCTCGTTCCTCGATACAGGTTTCCTTACACATAAGGTAGCACAGAGGCCACATATCGTAGGAGCACACTGTATGCACAGACAGAACAGGAAAAGAATGGCTAAGATCATTCCAATGACCATCAGAACTTTCCAACCCCAGGCAGATATCAATTCCCAGAACCACCCCACCAGTGACCAGTCTCCCTTATCCACGTGTATGGATTCAGATATTTTATGGAGTTTGGAGATGGCTTGATACACTGTTGGAGCATTATCTGGTATGAAAATGCAGCAACTGGATTGGATGACCTTGCATACCCCACCGCGGTCTGCAAGAATAACGTCTAGAACCATGCGGTTCTGTAAAGTCATAAGGCGATCCGCTTGGAGCTCAGCCGTCAGATTACCAAGGGCACCAGCCGTTACATTGACAGTGGATTCAACCACACGAGTCAGCTGTCTCAGGTTCCTACTATTCAAAATAGGTCCCCAAAACGGCAGGAAACCCAAGAAGAAGTCTCCCGCTTCCTGACCCGCAGTGTCTTCCTTACTAATCACGCCTCTCACAACTCTGGTCTTGTGATAGTCAGAGGCGGCAGTAAATGTCGGCGGTAGCAAGTTCGCAATATAACATGTGCCCGAGAAATCAGGGGGCAACCATGTATATGCTCGATCATTACAGATGAAATATGTGCCCTTGGCAGCCAAAAACGCAGGGGAAAACTGTGACGGGAAAGTGTACGTTTCATTACAGTCACTTCTTCCCAGTTGAGCTCTAGGATTCTGACCATTACCCTGTAAGCAGAACCGACCCATGTGGGGTACGACCCAGATTGGAGATGAGATTTTTCGCTGTCTTTCACCCAGACTAATACTATACCCCGTCGCGTTCCATCCTACATAAGGTCTCAGCTCTTCTTTGGGAATGGATGAGTATGCATCAATATCCCTACTCATATCGGCAACTCCTTTTATCAAAGCCTTATTATTGGTGATAGGTCTGATGGAACGCGGTTGGCGAGGGGAGTACGTATCTAGAGCATAGAGAAACATGGTCTGGAATGCCCATGACGATCCATTGTAACTGTACGGCAGCACCAGGTAGGGAATACCCTTGTTAATGGTATGTGGCATTAACCCGCACACCCAGCAATTGGTCGTATTCATTACCAGTTGGTGCTGGTGCAAGAGCTGGATAAACGAGTTATTTACAAACTCTGATCGTCTGGTCTGTTCGTGCTCAGGCAAAGGGTGAAAGGAGTGCGAGGAGGCGGTAGAAAGAGATATAGGCTGTTCAGTGGGTGTAATGGGCTTTTGAGCGGAGAAAAACACAAATCCTACAATAAACATTGTGATACTACACAGTGTAAAAAGGCACAAAAATACAAAACATTTACTTTTTACAATTCTACACATCCTTGCGTTAAAGTTCATTTCCTCAATCGGTCTCTCCATCTTAAAAAACTCCATCCTCTAATCGGGCCGCTCGCGGCGGATGAGTGTCTTCTGCTAAGGGGTACGCCTGTCAGTCCAGGGAAACGCCCTAGAACAACCAGAACCGTTGACCTAGCGTCTTCGGCCTGTACCCCAAAGTCTTGGCACCGCGACCCTGCGGCAGAACCCGGATGGTGGTTCGAAAAACAAAAATCAAGAAAGTCCTTCAAATGGGAGAGCAAAAATGTCAAAAAGGAAATAGTGAGGAAATCTTTATTTGTCCATGGGCCTTGGTCTCAAATTATAGCGGAGACGGCCAGGTGCTGTTTGGTCTTGAAACAAAAGTTCAGGCTCAGTGGTGTCCAGTCGATTTGATGGTGGCACAGCTTCCTGCAGAATATTGTCACTCTCTTGGTCTGAAGCTGTGTCTCTTATGCGTGCGTCACTGAATGGTACAAAACGAGGTACAGTGTCTGTCTCAGAGTCAGCGATACCCTCCTTGACCCACTGGTCATATGGCAGAGGCAAGGGGACTACTTTGCAGTGGGTACCATGGATCCAGTGCTTCTTCCCTTTTACTCGCACCGCTGACCTTGTCGACAGGAGCACAAGGTGAGGGCCGATCCAGCGAGGCTCGTCGTTGCTCTTACGCTGGAAATTTCGGATCAGAACCCACGAGCCAGGGTTGATAGGGTGTCCAGGAGGTTCAGAAGCTTGGGGAAGAGTATCATGTACCTGTTGGTGCAAAACACGCAGTTTAACAGTCAAATCATACAGGTAATCGAGTAGTACTGGATGTTCAATCTCACTAAACTTCGTAGGCCTCGGTACACCCCATACGTTGGCCGGGCGGCCAAAGACGACCTCGTAAGGGCTAAGTCCCACTCGTGAGTGTATGGTCATTCTGGTGGACAGGAGTGCTAAAGGCAGAGCGTCAGGCCATTTAAGACCGGTGCTCGCCTGAATTTTGGCCAGCTTGAGCTTTAAGGCTCCATTGTAGCGTTCTACTAATCCAGCTGATTGGGGGTGATTTGCAGCATGGAACTTCTGCTTTATCCCTAGCCCTTCACATACATTCCTCATCACTTTACCCACAAACTCACTTCCATTATCACACCACACCATTCTTGGCATCCCAAACCTAGGGAAAAATTCCTTCATAAGGGCTTTGGCTGTGGATAGGGCAGTGTTATCTTTCAGAGGATAAGCCTCTATCCATTTTGAGAAAGCACAAACAACCACCAGTACATATTTCAGGTTGTTGCATCTTTCCATGTGAATAAAGTCCAGCTGCAAAACTTCGAATGGACATGATGGGGGTGCAAAGTGACCAGCTGGAGTTGGGGTTCCCCTACCAGGGTTGTACTTCAAGCATACCATGCAATTCTTGACCACATTCTCTGCACACTTGGGAATCCCAGCATTCTGCCATACTGGAGCCAACAACTTGCATATACCTTTCGTACTGATATGTGCCATTCCATGTGCCATAGTAACCACTGGAAGCACATATGCATCAGGCAATAACCATCGCCTATGTTCTGTCAAATCAATCCAACAACCATTCTCATCCAACTTACCCATACTTTCTCTCCACTTGCTTAACTCTTCCTCTGTGGCTTCAGCTTGAAGCGACTTCACACTCTCTATTGTGTTCTCACACATTCCCACATCATTAACCCATCTTGCGGGGCCTGCAACATACATTCTAGTCTTCACATTCTGTGCTGTTTCTTTCGCCGTCTCATCAGCAAACGCATTCCCACGTCCAACATCATCTGTGACTTTCCTGTGCGCACTGCATTTCATGATCGCAACTTGCAACGGTAGGGTCAGTGACTCAAGGAGATCATTCACCAACTTGCCATTCTGAATTTTAGCTCCATGCGACGTCAGGAACCCACGCTCCTTCCACAGTCGCCCAAAATTATGAGCCACGCCAAAGGCGTACTGGCTATCTGTGTATATATTTACTCTCATTCCTTCAGATAACACACACGCTCTCGTGAGGGCGATTAATTCTGCTGCTTGGGCCGAATTATGTGGCACTCGTGCAGTTTCCACGACCGTGTGTAAAGTCGTGATAGCATATGCAGCAGTCGTGTCACCATTAGGGAGTTTGAAACATGAACCATCCACCCATAAAGTGCCATCACACTCAGTCAGGGGAGTATCTTTTAGATCTACTCTCCCTTTCGTCTCTTCTTCTGTTCTGAACAGACAGTCATGTTGCTCAATCTCGTCTGAGTCTGCTGGGACTGGCAATAATGTAGCTGGATTCAGCGTATTACATCTCTTTATGTGTATGTGATTTGCTAACAGTGTAAGCTCATAACCTGATAATCGCGCACTAGTCAAGTGTTGTGTCTTAGTCCTATTTAATAATGTGTCTACTGCGTGTGGAACCATAACAATCAATGTATTGTCCATTACCAAACCAGCAGATTGTCGAATAGACATTGCTGCAGCAGCTGTCGCTCTCAGACAGCTTGGCAATGCCCTCGCTACAGGGTCCAAGGTTGATGAAAAATATGCGCATGGGCGCGGTCTGTCGCCAAAAGGCTGTGTTAACACTGACAACGCACATCCATCTTTCTCGTGAACATACAATGTAAAAGGCTTACTGTAGTCAGGGGTACCCAACACAGGTGCTGAACATAATGCATTACGCAATTCCACAAAACTTCTCTGGCATTCTTCAGACCATGGGATAGGATTCGGTGTGTCTTTGCATGTTAAGGCTACTAAAGGTTTTGCCAACAAAGAAAAACTAGGGATCCAATGCCTACAGTATGAAGTGATGCCCAAGAAAGCACGTACTTCTCTCTGTGTCTTTGGCACACTCAACTGTGCAATGGCTTGAATTCTTTCTGGGGTCAGTTTCCTTCCCTCCTTCGATAAGAGATGACCTAAGTAGGTCACTTCTTGTCGACAATATTGCAGCTTAGAGAGAGACACTTTGTGATGGAAAGCAGATAAATGGCGCAACAGTGACAATGTGGCTTCTTTACAGATCTTCTCAGTATCCGCGGCAATTAGTAAATCGTCCACGTACTGAATCAGGATAGCGCCACTAGGTAAAACAAGTGCATCAAGCTGCGCTTTCAAAGCTTGACTGTATATTGATGGACTTTCACAGTAGCCCTGGGGAGCGCGTTTGAAGCGGAAGCTTCGGCCTCCCAGACTAAAACCAAAAATGTCTCTGCTCTCTTCTGCAATTGGGATGCTAAAGAAAGCATTCTTTAAATCAATCACTGAAAACCATGCAGCAGAGGCTGGAATCATCGTTAACAAGGCAGTTATATCAGGGACAACCGTAAACTGTGGCACAACAATCTTATTAACCTCTATAAGATCAATCACAAATCTGTAAACAGGTGGCTGTGAAGGGTCCGTTCGTTTTAAGACAGGTAAAATCGGACTATTGCAAACGTTGCCTCTTGTCTCTTCAATCACACCCTTATTAATCAAGTCGCTGACAATGTCTAACAATGCTTTCTGCCCTTCATTAGAGATCTTGTACTGGGGAATACGTGGCAGTCTGACATTAGCCTTTAAAGTCACCACATATGGTGGTATCTCCAAGAGGCCCACATCATTGGGACCAGTAGCCCAAAGGGCATCCGGAAGGGATGACAATTCAGGTGGCATTGTGTTTTTAGACAAGTACATTGGGGAAATCACTTTCTTGCCTAATGTAAGTTGTACTCCTGAAGGAGAACAATACAGTGTAGCATGCAATCTTTTCAACAAATCTAATCCCAGTAAATTCTCACCACAACCTGTTGTTAGGATCAGGGGTGCTTTCAGCTCGCAAGGTCCAACAGAAAGTGACATGGGACTAGAAATCGGGTTCCTAACCGGGGCGCCAGAAAAACCTACTGAAACATTTATATCGCCAGACTAAGGTGCGCCAGGGAGTTTTGAATGCATGATTGAACTCTTTGCAGCACCAGTGTCTAGCAGAAAAGGCTCCGTTACATTTGCTGTAGTTACCTCAACATACGGTCCACTCTGATCCACTGGCACTGAAACAACTCCCTCTCTCTGTCTATGGCTGTCCTAGTAATCATTACTTTCTGCATCACCGTCCTCTGCATAATAATCATTATTATAATACTGGGCCGTATTACTAGTCGCGTTAGCTTGCTGATCAAAGCTATTGACGGTACTTTGAGGCGGCAGAGGACGCGCGTTCTGGGGAGCATTTCCACGCCCTCTGCCTCTAGGAGCTTGCTGACCACCCCTACCTCTTGCGCCATACGCATTACCGTTCCGCTGCATTAATTTAGGGCAACTATATTTATAATGACCTTCCTCTTTGCAGTATGAACATTGGTTGGGACCTACAGGGACACGTGGTTGATAATACCCGTTCATTTGCTGATTGTTCTGAAACTGTTGGGGTTGGTGATAGACACCTTGGGGTTGCCTATAATTATTCTGACCTCCACGTGGTGGGTAAGCCTGCTGTAAAAGGACCTTTGTCTTTAATTCCTTCGTTTTCTTCTCTGTTCTATCTTTCTCATCTTTATCTCTATTTTCATAATACTGTGCAGTAGCCAGTATTTGCGCTGAAGAAGAAACAGCCCAAGAACTCTCTGAGTCTTTCAACTTTTTACACAGGTCAGGGAGTAGATTCTGCACAAATTTATCCACAAATAACCGTTGGCCACCCTCAGTACTCATATCTTGCCCACTGTGATCAATAAACGTTTCTTCAAACCTAGTAAAGAAGTCTGACACTGTCTCATCTTTCTTCTGCTTACATGCAGATAGCTTGTCCCAATTTACGCGCATCGCAGGCATTATTGTCTTCATATACGTGATGATTCTACCAGGCAGTTCAGCTACTAAAGGTTCTGGTTTTGCGCCACCAGTTTGTCTAGCATCAGCAGCAATAATGTTAGCCCATGTATCCCCTAGTTCTGCATCGTGATCTACATTACGAATTGACCCCCATAGAGGCTGTGGAACAACATTACCAAACAACATGTCTATGTCGGCCAGATTCATAACGCATGACCCTGCCGTCTGTGACAACTCTTTATAATAACCTGCTGGGTTTTTACGGGGATCAGGTAAGGACTGCTTAAGTGCTAACACCTCAGAGCGCTTCCATGGAACATGCACCCAAACACGCTGGAAATGCGCTGGCACAGCGGCGATACCGGCACCAGCTGCAACTGCTTCCTTCCATACCGGGGGAACTTCTCTCATGGGGTATTGTCGCGCTTTTACCTTTTTCCCCACAAGGACATCTTGTTCAAACAATGACTGTTGGCAATCATCATTCCTGAAGGACAATACAACCGCAACTGCTTTATCTACTTCGCGGTCCACAATTATACCAGTTCCAAAATCAAACCTCACTCTACACAATTCCTGCGGGCTCGGATTTTTACCACTATCCTCCAATTCTTCACAGAGAATTTCGCACATTTTCTCAAACACATATCTCTGTTTTGGGGCATCCCACTGATGGAAAACGTTGACAACTGATTCCACATCATACAATGAAGGGAAAACAATCCATCTACGCGCCATGCTGTCTATTACCTTTTTCTCATCAGGGTTAGGCAATTGACTGCGCAGTTGCTTACGCTGTAAACCAGGAGTCGCACCAGACGAATCAAAGAGAGGCGACATTAATGTAGTAACCACATTAGCTAAGCGCTGTCGCGCTGAAGGAGAAGCTGAGGCGAAAACAGGGGGATAAACAGAGGGGAGAAAAGAGGATGTAGAAACAGGTACTGGAGTGGTGCAAGGAAGAGTGTCAGAAGAGGCAGCTGCTGTATTAGGCAAAGTCGCAGGAAGTGCGGGGGCAGTTGGAAGCACAACTGGCGGCCCTTGAGAGGGCTGCGCTACATGGATAAGAGCCGGCTGCAAAGCAGCTGGCGGTTGCGGCAAGGCTTGCAATATATTCACTGGAGGTGGCATATTCACAAGCTGGGGAGGTGCCGTAGCATTTTGAGCATACGGGGGTGGCGAACTCAACAAATGTGACATCAGGGGATCTTTCTCCTTTTCTTCTAACTCATTCTGCTTAGAATGTGGTAAAGCTGGGTAACATTTGTCAATCCCTAACTTGCGCTGCCTGTGCAATTGCTCACTCATCTGCTCCTCCTCATTATCTTTAAATTGTACAGCTGCTTGCATTACTGTCATACCTTTCTCTCTCTTATTCTTTTTCGCTAGCTTAATTTCCTTTTGTTTGGCTTCCTTTCGCCATAAGCGGAAAGAGTCAAACATCGCCGGCCGGGCTTTCTTCTTAAACAATTTAATTTCCAAATTATCTAAAATATCGGTATCAAAACTACCATTTTGGGGCCATTTTAAAACACCGTCTTTCCTAGTGTAGTGGATCCACACTTCGTTATATGCAATGGGGCCTACGCCATGTTTTACATAGAGCTCATAAGTTGGAGTTCCAACCGGAGGAACCGGACATGATTCCTCTAGCTGGAAATCTTTTCCACAACCCAAACAGAATAATCTACCAAATAGTCCAGAACCAGGCATCTTCGCTCACTAGTCTAGATCCAAACGTCAAAGGATTATCGATTACGATATTCTCGTGAATACACGAGTCCTCTGGCTTTGGCGTTTGCAAACTCCAAAGTACCAATTCAAACGATCCCGAAGGATACCAAAACAAATGGGAGACGCTCCACTTATACTTAACTGAATATTGCTGATCGATGGCGTCACCAGAAGACTCTCTCGATTGTTTCGCTCTCTCAAATTCGTCAAGGGTCCAAAACAGGTCGATTAATCAGGGCAGCAGTCCTTCGTAGCCGTCGGGACGCGGAGAACCTCGCAGAAAAGACTTTCGGACCACGTCGACATGCAGGGGTCGATGAAGTGGCGGCCTTCCTCCGGAATTTCCACACGAAGCTCCTCACGAACCTCTGGCTTGGACTGGTACCGCTGAAATCGTCCCGAGTTGGGCGCCAAACTGAAGTACTGGGTATTTTAGACCCAGCGGTGCAGGGACACACACCCTATGACTTCTGGGTTCACCCTGTTCCAGACCTACAGAAACACAGAGTCTTCTGGGTGAAGTCAAAGATTCATTTATTGGCTGCAGACCAATTACAGGTATCCTAGAAGTACAACAGCGTGTATGTTCTCAGGAGACTGCTGAAAATCATAGGCACGGGCTTCTCCTTAAATACAAAATATCATGCTTCAGGCACACATTCCTTGGTTTACGATATGGCCATATAAAGGTATACATTACAAACGAAAAAGCAGAGTCATGATGACCATCCCACATTCCAGTTCGGCCAGCCCACAATGATTTACACAGTAAGGTTCAGATCCCACATCGGATGTCAATAGACCCCCCAATAAACACGAGCATCTCCTGTTTTGGGAAACAAGTCATAAAGCAGGAACAAGCAGGTGTGAAAGAGATTAGCCGGAGGTTTGTGTAGAATGAAAGGGTTTCATGATGGGTCAAGCCCTGATGCTAATCACAGGTGGACGGAGGAAGGGGAGCTCGTGAGACCGGTTTGACCTGGGGCAGCAGAGCCAGCTGCCCAGGTCACAGAGAAGTCAGAGGAGAAGCCCATGTACTGTGAGGCCCGTATTTACTCCATTATAGCCTATGTGAGGGCAATGACAAGATGGCCACTGCTTCCAAAATGGAACCCGCGTAGTGAAGCAGAATAACGTGTACACCGTGCATTCATAGCTAGAACGATATATAAAGCACTCGTACATGCCGCATTTACCATTTGCGGTTTGCTAATACCAAGATGGACAGGGGTAGGGCCCTGTCCCCTACGCGGTCCCGAATATTAAAGTACGACAATTCAGATAGCCAAATTACAACTCACTAAGGTAGCCCTCTTTGAATTCATGAGTTGTGAGCTGATTTATAAGCTTAACCACCTCGTTGGTGGGGTCTCCCTGAATTTTCTTGTAGTTAGTTACTCGTAATGGTGTCATGCTCTCAACTACATAATCCTCTATGCTCCTGACTACAATAGCACCCCCCTTGTCCGCTGGCTTGATGACTACATTGGTGTTTCTTTTGAGTAACTCTAGACTGGCCCTCTCATCCTTTGTAATATTATATTTGATGTATTTCTTGGTGTCGAAGAGTTGAAAAACGTCCCATAGGACTACTTGTTCAAATGCTAGTACCTTACTAGACATTAGATGCGTAGGAGGTGTAAAGGTAGATAGAGTAGGCAAAGGTGTTGCAGAGGTTCTACTCTCATGTGTAGGATTAGGATTTTTGTGGAAAAAAATGGTGCAGACGTATCTTCCTAAAAAAACAATGCAGTTCAATCTTGATGTTAAAGCTGTTGGTAGGCGTGGTAGGTACAAAATGAAGGCCTTTGGATAATACTAACTTTTCTGACGAAGATAAATAATGGCTCAATAGATTTATGATAGGATTACTTAGTTCTGAATTTTCCAACCTATAACCATCTACCTGTTGATTCATCTCATGAATATCTCCTTCATTAGATGTAACAGCTAATGGGTTTATCATCCGTATGTTTGTAGTCTGGTTTGGATCTCCCCGTGTGTCACTTGGGGGTAAAATCTCACGGACATCCAACCCTTCCCTCTGCCCCTGTTCCAGTTCCTGTTCTGGCCCCTGTCTTGTGACCATCCCTGGGATGGCCCTGTACCCCTGAGTGTCAACCATCTTGCGTCCCCTAAAAAAGGACCTGTGAAGAGGTCTTGGTAGTTGGGTCCTTGGTAGTGTTGTTGTCTGGTCATGCTGGCACTGGTTTGTTCGTAGTCACTTTCGGCACCACTTGAATAAGATGATTCAGAGAAAATCTTGTATTTCAGGGTACCATGTTTGCCTTTCACTGTTCGAGTCACCACATTTTCTGAACAGAGTCCTAAATTCAAGTGAATTATATTGAAACATTGGTACATGATACAGCTTGAGCCAAACTTAAAGGGAATTTTCACTGAACCTCCTCTTTTCACTTATGAAAGGAGCAGAAACATTAAAGAGCTACTCTCTGCACCGAAATTTACTCATACTATTCACCAACATCAGGAGACCATTCCTTGCCACAACTGCAACAATTGTAACAATGTAATTAAAGGCAATTCCCAGAAAGGCAATAAAATCAAGCTCAAGGTTACTGCCACTTGTGACACCAAGAACGTAATATACCTACTTAAATGCCCATGCAGACTTGCATACATTGGCAAAACAGAACGGAAAATAAAAATCAGACTCAATGAACATAAGAGTAATATCAGGACCATGAATCTAAAGTCATCCGTTGCTTCACCTTTCTTGGAATTCAAACACAACATCAGCTAACTTTGGTTTATGGTATTGGAGAACCACAAATTCCCACTCCAGAGAGAAACTTTTTGGATTAGACTGTTGGACACCATCATACCGTATGGTCTTAATGACCGTATTGAATTAAGTTGTTTTCTTAACACTGCATGCATGGTAGTCTTTTCTCAAATGTTTCCTTTTTACCTTACGTCTCATTACTCTGCTTTCTTGTTCATTTTCCTGTTCTTTTCCTACTCTAGTTTACTTTTGTCTTCATTTTCTCACTCACTTTTAAATTTACCCATGTCACTTTGTTAATTATCCCTAACTGTTCTCTCCTCTTATATCCATTGTTTTGTCTTATAGCTATCTCTCTAACCGCTCCATTATGGCCCCCGCTTTGGACCTAATTCTATGTTCATTCATTCTTTCTCTGTTTCCTTGGTTTTTAATGACCCATTCCAAGATGGTACCCTTTTTTGGTTGATCGCTTCATTCTTTACTTTCCTAAACTTTTTCACTACTTTACATCATTCATTCACATTTGTGGCATTGCACTTTATTTATTTTCACACTCGTTGTTTTGCTTTTACACCTCTCCCCTGGGAGATATTTGCTAAACTACCAACGGTTTCTCAGCTACATCTTTTTTTGATTGATTACTCTCTTGTTTACAACTCACTGGTGAGACTTATCAGTATTCAGCTTTTGTCTTGGGGCGCACTTCCCAGTTCTTTTTTACCGTGTTTCTTCTTTTTTACTGTGGTCTAACCTTTCTATGCATGTAATTCCCCTGATTATCTGGTTTTGTTTTCTTAGACCAGTGTCACACTTCATACAGTTTTACTATTGTCCGGATTGACCCTTGGGACATCCTACCTATCCTCATGCTTTCTGCTTCATTATTCACAGATGTAATTTACCCTGATGAAGGGCTCGCCCGAAATGCATTGGGTCTAGAAGATTTTGACTCACCTAGTTCAATTACGATGTGATATTCTGCAGGAAACTATATCAGCTCACAACTTTCTAATGTTGAATCATGATTAAATACTATTCTATACCATTACACTCTTGCTGATTAATCTTTTGATTACACTCCATCTGGGAGTCTAGCAGTGCAACCCGGGTACGTTGCCCGGTGGGAAAATGCTCTTCATTCTCAATGCTGAAGCAATGTCACCCTTTCACGCTAGAAAAACCTTCATCACCATTGAAGAGACATCGTCGACTGGAGACACTCAATTCATCGTAGGCATCAAAGAGATCCAGACTGGGGTTGTCACTGTGACGGTCAATGCATATGACCGTGACACTGCCTCATGTATCTATAGCGTAAGTGAGACTTCTACATTCTCCTAGACTAACTTCACCTCATGTAAACTCTATTTCAAAGTATTTCGCCCCAAAGTTTGTAGGCCTCTGCTCTTACCAACTCCCAAGAAACGGTGATCTGCACCATCATTTCTTGAGAGACATCGTCAGGCATCCCTGACACCTAGAACACTGGATACCCATTCTTTGCCAGTAAGGCCTTTAAGACCCATCATGCCTTTTGATGATCCTTTGCAAGAGCCTTTACAGCTGCTGCAATTGTCTCCATCTAGGATGGTATCCAAAACAACATCTATGTCTCCAGTGGGATGAAGTGAGAGACTGTCATCTTATCCAGTAAGGACCCATCCTCCTCATGAGGCGCACGCAAACCTCCGAGAGAAGCAATTGATACAGAACTTCTGAAAGGTCCAGAAGCCCTTACTCGTAAAGATGTTCCTCATATCCTCCTACAACATCTGTGGCTTCTCCCTCTCATGTCTCGCCCTTTGATGATATTTCACCTTTTCATGTCATTTTGGTCCGAGGGGAGACAAAACTGAACGTACCATTGGAAACTTACTGTTGCAGTTATTTTAGACACTATACAATCCAAGGGCAGCTCCAAAGCCATTGCTTTGTTTGGTTCGAGGTTTATTGGACATTCTGGAGATCAAATTCCTAACCAGGCTACAGTGTATGTAGCAACTTATCGCCTTTGTAACAAATGCAGGACTTCTCAATAGGATCCTACATTTTTGAGAAATTATTCCAAACTGGACTCTATAATTTTAATATCAGTCAGGTGAGAGCATGCCTTTGCACCTGAAACCACCGCATCCCAGGGAGAGAAAGCAAACTACTAAACATGAGAGGCAGGAATGTTTGTGGAACGGCTGCGGCTCACTTGAAGAATGCATGTGCCACAACTCTCCTGGGGAGATGACATAAAGATATCATGGATAGTATGACGTCTTTCATCGATGATCTGCTGAAACACTGCTAACAAGACCTATTAGAGAAACTCAATGAAAGTTCTCTAGTGACCTATCAAGTAATAAGCTCTTCTCCAGATTCTGCAGAATTGGCTACCACTACCCACTGCCATTGTCTTTCCGTTAGAAGATCTTTCTGACTTCACCTCACAACCCTGAAGCTCAAAGCACAAATAGAGGTAAAGAATCTCCTTTTCTCGGGTTTTGCAGAATTTGGTCAGCACACCGAAAATGAAATGTTGAAAATGAAAAACAAAGCAGAAACCCTTATAGGCAGTAGGTGTAGAAGAGAAGAAGTTCTTCACACAATATAAACGGAGGTATTATCCACACAGGGCTCAACCCCCAGCTCACCCTCAACAATAATAATATTCTGAGAACCAGAGATACCCATACAAAAGAGGTATTATAAAATTCATATATTTTCTGTTTTAGGGAGTCACCGTTTTGAACTATAAATGTTTATTTATTTAGGTTTATGTTTGTAATGTAAATGCATATTTATTATTCTCGTTATTGAGTGTAACTCGATGGAATACATTCATGTTTATTTTTGCACAGTTTAAATTGGTTTCCCAATTATTGTCTTTAATTAGTGAACAAAACGTCAAAGAAATGTGTATCTTGATTTCTCAGTTATTTTTTTTAAACAATAAGCAACATTTCACTGAATATGAGTATGAGAAAGGAAAGAAGAGTTTTATTATTGTTTATTTTGAAAATGTTCAGACAGTATATAAATTGGAGCAAAACATTATTATATAGGGAGGAACTTTGCTCCAGGGATTCAAGACTGAGGGTCATCCAGTAGCCACAAATACCTTTCCTTGGTGACAGTTCCTGGGAAGGCACATCAAGTCCTCCATTTGGCTTATCTGCCAATTCGAAGACAATGCTGCTTAGATGCAGACAGGAATAACAGCTGTTTCTTTATTGCTTTGGGTATGAACTATCCATGAAGCTTGAGTAGGCCCTTTTGGCACTATGTTTAGCTTAATTAGTATCATTTCCACTATCTTATTTATTTATATAATCCATTACTATATATAGTTTGTTCACTAGTATAGGATTTTTACTTTAATTAATATTGAAAATATATTCCTAGCTTCTTAGTGTTTTTGAGTGTGCCTCTTCATGATGAGTTTCGGTTCAAATAACTATACCTGTGAAGTCTTAAAAGTCTGATCGTTGACTAAAACACACCTCACTCGAGAAATGCTCAGTGGGTTGCGGGGTGGTTGCAGTCCATCAGGTTCTCATTCTCATGATTGTACATTGACCAAGTACTTAGTTCCAGAAGGTCTATAAAACCCAATTCTGGACCATGTTCTAGAGAGCAATCTAGGACATATATCATAACAGCATCTAGATCCTAGACACCTCAAAACAAAGAATTCCCCAGAGAAAGACTTTCATCAGGATGAAGACAATGATACTCTAATACCCTCCTCAATTACCCACTCCAAAAGGAGAGTGGTATTTCTGCATCCAGCAGACTCAATAGCAATTACAAAAGGCATCTGAGTGCCTAATATTGTATCTTGGGGATACTGATTATTCTTCAAGATCACTCCACCACCAGTTGCTCCAAAACTGTCATCAGTGCACCAAATTCCATTCCTGAGGAACAGAATGTCAATCCTTCAGTCAAGATTTGATATAGACTTGTACCGCACCGACAGAGAGGCCAGGGACTTTATTCTAGGTATTTTTCTGGTACGAAAGAAACGGTCAAAAATGAAGCACATACCGATATTCAGAATGCTCACCGTACATTAAACGATTCCACATTTAAGATGCTGTGACTTGGATTTGTGCTATAGATTTTCAGGACGCATACATTTACATTCTAGTAGCATCTCACCACTAAAAATAATACTTACAATTTTTGGCTGGTAAAAAGAAATACCAATTTACAGTCTTGCTAATTAGTTTGAAATCAGCTCCATGCATGTTTTCAAAATGCATGGCAGTGATAAATGCCCATTTACGGAAAAAGAGTATTTTCATCTACCCCAATCTGGACAATTGGTTACTGAAACCCAGGCTCAGCAGAATGTCAAACAAGATTTTCTTGCAACCTCTGATCTTATTTAAAAACTAGATCTTCAGGTGAATATCCAGAAGTCAACTCTCACTCCAAATCAAAAAGTGATGCATATGGGAACGACAATGAAATGAAAATTGTTTCCTTCAGAGGAGAGAGTGGCATATATTCAGAACAAATGCCATCTGTTGCACAACACTATTAATGTTTCAGCATAATAAATCTCCTCTCTTGTAGGTTCTATGCCATCAATTACATTGTTACATATGAAAGATTGCATGAGACCTCTATATCAGTGCCTAGATGACCCATGGAAAGACAAATTGCTGGTAACCATGGTCTTAAAAAACTCTAACATGGTAGCGCAACAATCAGTATCTTCCTTAAGGAGTTCTTTTCTAGAAAGAGACACTCTCACAACTAGTAATCACAATGCATCCCTATTAGGATGGGGCACTTATCTGAATCACCTAGCAGTTAAGGGACAATGGACGGAACATGAGAAAACATACCACATGTTTTAATTGTAGCGGAGACCAATTCATCTAGCTCTAAAAACCTTTCTCCCTTCCCTTTAGAAAGGAACCACAATTCTGTTCCAAATAGACAACACCATCACCTTGCACTACATAAACCAGCAAGAAGGTACACGGTCAAGACCGCTATCCAGGGAAGCGCAGTCGATTTGGCATTAGACAGCACCAGGGTACTTCTGTCATAGACAAAAGTACACATCCCATGTCCAATGAATCCACAGGTGAGGTTCTCAGTCGGTTTCTACAGGAAGAATCATGGATGGGTCTTGGATGGCGATATTTTAGATGATATCTTTGAAGAGTGGGGAAAACCGTTTCTAGACCTCTTTACAATGGCTCAAAATAGAAAATGCCTAAACTTCACATCCATGCGATTCTAATGGGGATCACTGGTCAATGCTCCTTTGATGAACCGGTGAGGAGATTTTCTATATACTTTTCCTGCCATATCCCTAATTTTCTTGGTAATGGTGAATCTGAGAAAGTCCTCAGTGAAAATGATTGTAATAGCCCCAGACTGGCTGAGGCAGTAGTAGTACCCAGACCTTCTACAGATGTCAGCCTAATGGCACGGGAGGGTTCCTTGCAGATCCAATCTGCTATCCAGATTTCAGGGCAAATTAAACAACCAAACCTAACATCTTCATGGCTCCTGAGGTCAGACAGTATGGACATTAGAATCACCCTCCTGCATGCATGGACATTTTAAAAGAGGTGAAAGCCCTTCCACATTAACATGTTATTCCATTAAATGGAAACGTATCTGCATCTGGTGCCTCGGGAATGGAAAGTTTCGGATTTCTTGTCAGGAAGAATCAATATTTCATATCTGGTGCTCCTAGCTCAGTCCAAACTGCAATTTTTCATTATTAAAGGTTCATCTAGCAGTAATTACTATGTACAGAAAATCTCTGAAAAAAATATCATTTTCCAACATTTTGAGGGGCTCAAGAAAGTTTTCTCACCCACTAACCACCCTTCATCTTTATGGAAGTGAATCTTGTTTTATCAAAATTAATGGGCCCTCCATTTGAGCCTAGCTATAAGGTTACATTACAGCATCTTTCTTGGAAAGTAGTCTTTCTAGTAACCATCTCCTCTGCCTAGAGTGTGGGCAATTTACAGGCTTCGCTTCCATAGAACCCTACACATTTTGTCATTTGAATAGGGTAGTGATGAGCATGCAAGCTTCATTCTGAAGGTAGTCTCTGATTTCCATATTAACCAAACTATAGCACTTACCATGTTCTTGCCCAGTCTAACCACTCCAGCAGAGAGTTCTTTGCAATCCTTGGACATTAGAAGTATTCTTCGCTTCCATCTAGATAAAACTAATAAACCTGACAAAATTGAATCAGATATTTATAAATTATCCATTGCTAGATGGATAGTAGCTTGCATTACTACTTGTAATCACTTAGCAAGCAACCCCCTTCTAGGCAAACAAAATGCACACTCTGCTAGGGAAAAACGAACCACCACAGCATGGCTTTGAAATGGCCCTTTAGGTGATATCTACAACCAGAGGCGGTTCCTCCCGAGGGGCCAGGTAGCATTGAGCCAATACTTGGATCACCCACCCACATTGACAAGAAACCAATCTTCATTGTGCATTTAAATTTTAAGTGCATACATAAAATGCATATTTGGCAGACATTCGTATAACTTGAAGCCTGGGTTGCAATTTCTTCTATTCCTATCATGGAGGGAGGGGGCATGGCTGATGTCCCAGAGATCTTCAGCACTGTGTAATTAAAGTATGTATGACAGACTGACTGGTCTCTGGATTTGCCCAACTGGCATGCCTACTTCATGAGTTCAAATCTACTGTGTGTCTAGGGTGGGGGTTGGGGGCACCAAATGCAGCTCTCCTTACTTTGCTTGGGCGATGGGGTGCTCCTTCCTGCCAGTCTTAAAGCAGCTCTCGTGCTATTTCATATAATAAACTTCATATGAGCTGCGTCGACATTGGCTCTTTGCACAAACCAAGCTCAAGCAATGTGGAGCCAAGCAGCACGAGAGTGGGATGAGCACATTTATAGCTGTGGGTTTATTTTGAAGTCCACAACGATTGGACACTTTCTTTATTGTTTGCAGGGATTTCTTATTTTATTTATTTATTTATAAAGTTTAATATAGCGCGAACAAGATCCCGAAGGATATCAGAGTGCTTTACAAAAGGATGGAGGCAGGTAATAAATGTAATATCGGCATTAGATAAGAATAATAAAACAGAACAATTACATGACAAACGGGTCAGAGGAGATAAATACAATAACTATTCAGAAGGGAACTGTCCTGGACCCCCTATTCCGAACCCCCTCCCTTTCCTCCCCGTTTATGAACCTGGTCAATAACGTGTACTGCTGTGGGAAGGGTTATTCTTTTCTTTTATTGGCAACGTTGTTATAGAGTCACACATGCCATAAGAAGGGAACCGTATCCGGGTGGAAGGTCAGGTAAGGGAGCCCAAATCGCCTCTTGAAGCGCTGTCGTCACGGATAGGGGAGTCTCCGGTCGGTTCTCGAGGACCCAAAATGGAAAAAGGAAAATAGAAATGGCTTTAGGATGGTCACCAGATTTGAAAAACAACAAGGGAAGGGGAAAAGTGCACACCGTCACCAAGCCCTCGTACTCTTGATGTGTCTATCGTGTGGGAGTATCGGTGATTTAGCTAGGTGCACCCCTCATGCATGCCCACAGCCCCTGTAACACAGATGAGCATACGCCCGTCACTTGCCTGCTCCCACGACCCCCATGGGCCGTGGTGTAGGGAGACCCGGTCTCCTTTACGTCCTGGAGAGCAGGGGTCCCGAGCGCGTTGCTCCTTGAGCTGATTCTCTCGTTGTCGGCGTCCTCCCGATCCGGAGGTCGATACTTCTCGCTGTCGGCGTCCTCCCGATGCGGAGGTCGATACTTCTCGCTGTCGGCGTCCTCCCGAACCGGAGGTCGATACTTCTCGCTGTCGGCGTCCTCCCGATCCGGAGGTCGATACTTCCCGCTGTACCAGGCGACGGTCTCGTTGTCCTCCTCCTTACTCTCGAACGCTCTCCACTCTTCACCGGCTGGCGTCGTCTCCCTCCAACTCTCGCGCGCCTTCCCCTCGCTGTCCTCCGTTTTTGTGTACACCTCCGCTCCGCCCCCGTCGTCCGCTAGACCGCTGGTTGTAGTTCCGGTTCTGTCGGCGGCGGCCATCTTGAGTTGGGCGCCGCCACCGTCGGATGGTCGTAGACTGTCACACTGCCCTCCCCTCGGGAATGGACGATCGGGCCATTCAAGGACAGGATACCGGGAGAGGTAATCTGCGTTCGTCTGGAGACTCCCCGGTAGATGTATGGCTTCGAAGGTGAAGGGCTGCAATGAGAGAAACCAACGTAAAACTTTGGGGTTTGAGTCTTTATGGAGGGCTAACCAGGTGAGAGGAGCATGGTCCGTTAACAACAGAAAAGAACGTCCCAAGAGGTAGTATTGAAGTGATTCCATAGCCCATTTCAAAGCGAGGCACTCTTTTTCAATCGTGGCATATTTGAGTTCCCGAGGAAACAACTTCCTGCTGAGGTATAACAAGGGCCGTAAGTCTCCTGCGTCGTCAGGTTGGGACAAGACCGCCCCAAGGCCTCTTCCCGAGGCATCTGTTTGGAGAACAAATGTTTTCTGAAAGTCTGGGCAGACGAGGACAGGGGCTGTACAGAGGGCTCTTTTTAGTCTCTGAAAACTCTGTTCTTGGGCATCACCCCACGGTAAACGCTTTCCTGCGTGGGCTTTTGTCAACAGGTCCGTGAGAGGACTGGCAACTTCCGAAAAGTGGGGTATGAACCTCCTGTAGTAGCCCACCAACCCCAGGAAGGAACGGATGCTTTTTCTACAGTGTGGTCGGGTTATGTTGGAGATGGCTTCTATTTTGTTTACTTGAGGTCTAATACACCCTTCCTGTATATCATATCCCAGGTATTCGATGTGGTTGGTGCCGAAGGTTGTTTTCTGTGGGTTGAGGGTAAGACCGGCTTGTTCTAATGTTTTTAGGACAGCCTCTAGGTGTCGTAGGTGGGTGTCCCAATCAGGGCTATATATGACGATGTCATCCAGATAAGCTACAGCGAACTGGCGATGCTGTGCCAGTATGGTGTCCATCAGGCGCTGAAATGTAGCAGGGGCCCCGTGGAGACCAAAGGGAAGTACCTTAAATTGGTAAAGGCCAGAGGGCGTTGAAAAAGCAGTCTTTTCTTTTGCTGCAGGAGTCAATGGGATCTGCCAATAACCTTTCGTTAGGTCTATGGTGGACATCACTCGGGCCTCTCCTAACCTCTCTATTAATTCATCTACTCTCGGCATGGGGTAGGCGTCGAACTGGGACACGGCGTTCACCCTGCGGAAGTCAATGCAGAAGCGAATGCTTCCGTCTGGTTTTGGCACTAGTACAATAGGTGAAGACCACTCGCTGTGTGAGGGTTCGATTATGTCGGCCTTCAGCATGTCCTGTACTTCCTGATTTACCGCCTTTCTCCTAGCCTCCGGGATACGATATGGTTTTAGCTTGACCGGTTGGGAGGTTTTGGTAATTATGTCATGTTCGACTAACGTAGTTCTCCCGGGAGATTTTGATATGACAGAGGAATATTTGGCACACAGGGACGTGATTTGCTGTCTTTGTCTCTTTGTGACTTGGGGCCCTAGCTGTATGGGAGGGTCCTCCTTCTGTTTCTGAGGAGGGAAGGTAACCTCAAGGGGTTTGTCTACGGCTATGTGATGGACAGGGGCGTCTGCGGTTGTGGCTTCTTCTCTTGGTTCCTCCCATGCTTTGAGAAGATTGACATGATATATCTGCCCAACACCCCGTTTATGTGGTACGTCTACTTTGTATGTGACAGGAGTTACTTTTTGGAGAATCGTGTAGGGGCCTTGCCACGTGGCGAGCAATTTTTTCTCGGTCGTTGGCAGCAGGATCAATATTCGATCCCCGGGCTGGAATTCCCTGAGTTTAGCCTGGCGGTTATACTGTTGCTGTTGTCTTGTTTGGGCTTTTTCGAGGTTGGTGTGTACCTCCTCCCATAGTGCCGACAATGTCTCTTTTAGAGAGGAAGAGTATTGAAGTAGGGATTTCCCTTCATCTTCCTCCTCGGTCCACTGTTCTACCGCCATATCCAGGAGAGTTCTGGGGCGTCGTCCGAACAGGAGTTCGAACGGGGAAAACCCGGTTGAACTTTGTTCGTGTGACCTGATGGCAAAGAGGACCAAAGGCAGTTGATGGTCCCAATCCCTACCGGCCCTGTCGATACTTTTCCGTAGGATGGTCTTAATAGTTCGGTTGTATCGCTCCACCAGACCATCCGTTTGGGGATGGTACACTGATGTGCGTATCTGTTTCACTTTTAGTATGGAGCATACTTGCTTCATTAAGCGTGACATAAAGGGGGTCCCTTGATCCGTTAATAGTTCAAGAGGAAACCCTACTCGGGAAAAAAATGACACCATGGCATGGCTAACTGCTGTGGTTGTTGTGGACGAGAGAGGAATAGCCTCGGGGTAACGAGTCGCGTAATCCACGAGGACTAATATATATTGATGTCCTCGGGCTGATGGAATCAGAGGTCCGACCAAATCCATCCCCACCCTTTTGAAGGGGACGTCTATGATTGGGAGAGGCTGAAGTGGCGCTTTGGGTATGACAGGAGTATTGATTAACTGACACCTGGGACAGGCAGCACAGTAACGGGCTACCTCTTGATACACCCCGGGCCAATAGAACCTGGGTAACATATACCGTAGAGTGTGTTCTTTGCCATAATGTCCACCTCCCGCTTGACCATGTGCTAGACACAACACCTGCTCCCTGAAGGAACGAGGAACCAGTAGTTGTTCCTTTCGGTTACCCCGTTCATAAGAGACCCGGTACAAGAGTCCCTTGTTTACCCAAAAGAAGGGGCCTACCTTATCTGGCTGGTCTTCCTGGACCTGTTCCCAGGCGTTTTGGAGCGTGGGGTCCTCTCTCTGGGCTGTTCTGAAACTCCGTTCGGATCCTTGAGGTGTTTCTGAGGAGGCAAAAATACGTGGGGATAACACATGTTTGGTCTGCACATACCGGGCTCTTTCGCCTCTTTTCTCTCTGCGTGTCTTGGGAATTCTAGGGGACGCGGAGTGTATTTCTGTATTGTGGTATGGTGCATCAGCCAACCAGGACACCGTGGTTGGGGACGTGGAGCTGGCCTGGAGGTATTCATGGAATCTAGGCAGATCTGTTCCCAACAGGACTGCTTCCGGAAGGTTAGACACCACCCCCACTTTCCTTAGAAGGGACTCCCCCTCTATATCCAATAGAACTTCGGCCAGGGGGTACAGTTTCTTTTCACCATGAACGCAGGTTACCTGTATGACTTCGTTATCCCTGACTTGGGAGTCCCTGACAAGGGTCCTATCGACCACGGTATGATGACACCCTGTATCTAGAAACGCCCACACTGGTTTCCCGTTCAAGTGTATTTTCTTCCTATACTTTTCAGGGGTTTGTCCGGTTACCATAACCCTACCCCGAGTATACCCAACCTCCATGGGCTCAGGAGGGATAGGACGGGAAGGACAGTTTCTTGCTATGTGTCCCCATTCAGCGCAGTGAAAGCATTGGGGTCCGGGTGGATTTGAGCCGGGGGGCGCTGGTTTAGGTTGGGGCTTGCTAAACGATAGGCTACGGGGCTCGGGAAATGGTGGGGTTGATTTGTTTGGTGCTTTTGGGGCTCCTATCGGTAACCTATTGGAAGGGGCTTTAAACTCAGGAGAGCGATGATATGCACAAGCCAGATCAACTGCTAGGGCCACCGAGAGATTGGGATGTTGTCTGATCCAGGCTCTGGTATTGTAGGGAAGGGCGTCCAAATATTGTTCCAGGTAAATCCTCTCGGTGATTTCCTCCGGGGATGACGTGGTGGGTTGTAACCATCTATTACCCAGATCCCTGATACGATAATATAGAGCTCTCGGATTGTCGCCCACGGCCCATTTCTCCTTTCGAAACCGAGCCCTGTAATACTCCTGGTCGCAGCCCAGTCGTTCGAGGATAGCCCTTTTTACATCAACATAACTGGTAAGCCCGGCTGGATTGGCTGCTTGGTACGCGGCCTGTAACTCGCCGGATAACAGAGGCGCGATATATTGTCCCCAGCGTTCGGGTGGCCACGCAGCCGTGGACGCAACCCTTTCGAAATTAACGAAGAAGTAGTCCGGGTCATCTCCTTGTTGGAACTTTTGGAGTACTGAGCCTGGGACATTGGGGTGTACCCGGGCGCTTGCAATGGCATCCGTAAGGCGCATTACGGCCATGTCCTGTACCTGCTGATTTGTTGTTAACAGGGCAGCTTGGTCTTTTAGGGCTGTCTGTAGAGCCTCCCTCTCGGTTTGTGCCTGTTTTGTTTGCTCCTCAAAGACAAGCTGCAAATGTCGCTGCCCTTCGGCTAACTGGGTGATGATGGCCTCCATTTTCGGGGTTCTGTCTTTTTCCAGACAGATAGCAATCCCACTTCTGACACCTCTTGTCCTGGACCCCCTATTCCGAACCCCCTCCCTTTCCTCCCCGTTTATGAACCTGGTCAATAACGTGTACTGCTGTGGGAAGGGTTATTCTTTTCTTTTATTGGCAACGTTGTTATAGAGTCACACATGCCATAAGAAGGGAACCGTATCCGGGTGGAAGGTCAGGTAAGGGAGCCCAAATCGCCTCTTGAAGCGCTGTCGTCACGGATAGGGGAGTCTCCGGTCGGTTCTCGAGGACCCAAAATGGAAAAAGGAAAATAGAAATGGCTTTAGGATGGTCACCAGATTTGAAAAACAACAAGGGAAGGGGAAAAGTGCACACCGTCACCAAGCCCTCGTACTCGTGATGTGTCTATCGTGTGGGAGTATCGGTGATTTAGCTAGGTGCACCCCTCATGCGTGCCCACAGCCCCTGTAACACAGATGAGCATACGCCCGTCACTTGCCTGCTCCCACGACCCCCATGGGCCGTGGTGTAGGGAGACCCGGTCTCCTTTACGTCCTGGAGAGCAGGGGTCCCGAGCGCGTTGCTCCTTGAGCTGATTCTCTCGTTGTCGGCGTCCTCCCGATCCGGAGGTCGATACTTCTCGCTGTCGGCGTCCTCCCGATCCGGAGGTCGATACTTCTCGCTGTCGGCGTCCTCCCGAACCGGAGGTCGATACTTCTCGCTGTCGGCGTCCTCCCGATCCGGAGGTCGATACTTCCCGCTGTACCAGGCGACGGTCTCGTTGTCCTCCTCCTTACTCTCGAACGCTCTCCACTCTTCACCGGCTGGCGTCGTCTCCCTCCAACTCTCGCGCGCCTTCCCCTCGCTGTCCTCCGTTTTTGTGTACACCTCCGCTCCGCCCCCGTCGTCCGCTAGACCGCTGGTTGTAGTTCCGGTTCTGTCGGCGGCGGCCATCTTGAGTTGGGCGCCGCCACCGTCGGATGGTCGTAGACTGTCACAGGAACAAACAGTAGGGTCAATAAAGTAGCCTCCAAAGAAGGTCTCGTGTTGTAAGGTCAGTGACTTGGAGCAGAAAATCCTATCCCATTTAATGTAAGAACTTGTTCATCAGGAATCTTTTAGTTTCCAATTTGAAAGCAACGTGGAGGAGATTCTGCATAATTCCAGTGGAAGAGAGTTCCAGATCTTCAGGGCAGCGCCGGAGAAGTCTCGGGGGCAAGTTCTCTTTTTGATAAAATCTGTAGTTTCAGAAGGAAAGAGTTAGCACTTCTTGAGGGTCTACCGCCTCTGGATAATTTTAGCCTTTGCGCTAGGTAGCTGGGGGGTATGAAATGGAGGGCTTTGTGCGACAGACAAGCAATCTTTAGCTGAATTTGTGCTTTGTAGGGCAACCACTTAAGGGATTTCAGGACTGGGGATGTGTGCGCATTTCTTTTGGTACCCGTCACCAATCTTGCCGCAGCATTCAGTAATGCCCTTAATGGAGCCAAGGTGTATTTTGGGAGGCCACAGAGCTTAGCACTGCCATAGTCTAGTCTCGGCAAAACAAGCCCTTCGACCACCTGCTTGAAGTTAGTTTGTGGAAGGGATGGTTTGATATTTCTGAGTATCCGCAACATGTGATTAGCTCCCTTACAGACATTGCTGATATGATTCTGCATGTTCAGGTGATTGTCCCTGGTGATTCCAAGAGATTTTTGCTGAATCTATAATGAGGGGGGAGCAGTTGAAGGCAGTGAGGTGATTCAGCCACCGACCTAGCTTTGGGATGTGATTTGGAGGAGAGAAGAGAAGGAATTCAGTTTTGGAGGTGTTGAGCAGGAGGTGGTTCTCGGTTAACCAGTTTTGAGTAGACGTTAGGGTAGTGTTGAGTGAAATGATGTTAACCGGGAGGAGATTTTCAGATAAAGTTGCGTATCATCTGCATACATATGGAAGAGAATGTTCGTGAAATTTAGTGCGTTAGCTAATGGTTCCAAGAACATGTTGAAGGGTATAGGAGATAGGGTGGACCCTTGGGGGACCCCCATGGATACTGGAGAGGGCTCGGAGAGAGAGGTTCGCCTTGACTCTTTGTGTTCTGTGGTGGAGGAAGGACAAGAACCATTGTAGCACCCGACCAGAGAGGCCCATCCTGTTCTTCAAAATGGATAGGAGGTTGTTGTGATTGACAATTTCGAAGGCAGAGGAAAGGTCAAGGAGGATTAGGAAGCAGGATTAGGAGGCAGGATTCATTTTGGTCAAGCATTTTTAAAATGTCATCCATAACATGAGTGAGCAGTTTCAGTGTTGTGCCCACTGCGAAAGCCCGATTGATGCTGGTCCAGGAGTTGGAAATTCTCTAAGTGAGCACAGAGTTGGGATTGGACGCATTTTTCTAGGAGTTTGGCTAGTGTGGGGATGTTAGAGATAGGGCGGAACTTGTTAAGGTCAGTACTATCTGCATTAGGTTTTTTTAGTATTGTGAAACCAGAGCTGCTTTTAGGCAATCTGGCATCAAACCATTTGACAGTGAAGCGTTTACAATCTTTGTCCAGGTTGGGATGACGAAATTCTTGATTTCTTTGAAGATGGAAGGATGCAAAGGGTCGCTAAAGTGATTAGATGGGTTGATACTCTGAATAATCTTGTTGATGTCTCTTTCACTGAAGGGAATAAAGGTGCCCCATGATGCATTGTTCTTGGTGCTCAGGCTGATAGGTTTTAGCTAGTGTGCATGAGCCGGGAAGATACCTACCTGTTAGGAGGACCGTACAGGCAGGCTTTGGTTTGGTTTTCTTAATTTAATGCTAAATTAAAGTGGCAGTACAGACAAGGAGGCTGCAGCCGTAGTACTAAGGAAGCACAAAGTGGGTTTTTTACATAGCTGACTCAGACTGCTCTAATTACAAAAAAACAGCGTATAAAACAGACACGGTGAAATCCCTTTTATTTAACGTGTCCTCATTTTTTTAAGTCAATTATTTCTCAAACGTTGAACAGATTATAGTCTGAAACTTGGCAATAATGAAGAGGAACATCAAAAATGAGATGTTTGTAGCTCTCAGAGTTGGAACGTCTTCATTTAGCTAAGGCATTTCGTACCAAGGGCCAGAAAATATAGTGCACACTGCTGAAGGAAACAAGATTCCTGTGGATCTCTGCAGCAGAGTCAACATAAACTACTCATTTCAGTGGTAAGGACAGCCTTTTTACATTTCAGTCTGAGGCTGTGTGCATTTTAAATCATAAACATGTCTCATTTAGGTCGAGCATTCAAGACCTCTTGTATATACTTGGTATATACTTATATGTGTATGTACTTTGTGGGCTCTGGAGATCAGTTCTAGGACTTGTCTGCTTCTGCTTAGGGACTTTTTTCTGTTCAACTGCCTCTATTTAACTGTCTCGATAGAAAACAACTAGTACAGATCAGTAAAATACCAGAAATGCTTTTTGCTTGTTTAACTGCCTCGATTTAACTGTTTGATAGAAAACAACTAGTACAGGTCAGTAAAATACCAAAAATGCTTTTTGCTTGTTTAACTGCCTCGATTTAACTGTCTTGATAGAAAACAACCAGTAGAGGTCAGTAAAATACCAGAATTGCTTCCTGCTGAGGGACTTTCTTTCTATTTATTTTTCTGGCAATTGCCTCTATTTAACTTTCTTAATAGAAAACGACCAGCAGAGGTCAGTAAAATACCAGAATCACCTAGGCATTCTCTAGATTCCAGTCCATAGAAATTGTCTTCCACGAGCACCTGTAGACAATAATATTTTTTTCAAATCTTGTATTTTCATTGACCACTGGAGGCCCTGATTTTATATTAAAAACAGAGTTTAGGACTATACCATTTCCCTCTAAAAGGCAATATTTCTCTCCATGATTTCCCATAACTGGCATGTCACACAGTTTGGTGTTTACTTTCCCTCCATGTAAAGAACAGTAGATGTTTCAGCACCTAGGCTAATATGCTGCATAGCTAAATACATATAAGGGCCCAAAGACGAGACCGATTGCATTGCAAATGCTTGTTCTAGCTGTAGCAGACAATTTATATGCTGAAGATTTAAATCACACTGGTTCTTTTGATGAGTACACCGTCTTTTAGAGTATGCACAAGCTGCTCCCACTATTCTTGAAACGGGTATGCAATGGTTATGCACATAGAAGAACACTATCCTAGACACGTAGTAAATGGGTGAATTATGATAAAGGCGTAGAAGGTATTCATCATTTACCTGTTTATGGTGTTCAATATTGCTCTTCCCAAAATTTCAGAGTTATTTTGTGGGTTTATGGTGCTGTAAAGACTATTTCCATACATTTGCCTGCATAATGAATGTGGAGACATTGACCTTCAGCATGAAACCTCCTTCAGTTCATTGGTGCACTTGCTTTGCTCACTCTTTGAAATTTAAAGATGACTTTTACACCCCACCTCTTTCAAAAGTCACCAGCTACCACTGTCTCCAACATGCAGCAACATATAAGTGAGTACATACATGTTTTTGTTAGACACTACTACCTAGATTCAGGTACTGAGGCAGATGCTGGGCTAGGTCAGGAAACACTTTGAAATGTATTCAAGTGATAAATGTTAATTCAACCAGGCAGTCTTAACCTTAGTTTCAGATATATTTTTTTGCTGCTACCCAACAGCCTATTTTTCTGTAATTTCAGTTAGCTTGATAATCTGTTAAAGTATTTGTAACTGTCAATGAAGAACTTACTATGAGAAGAAAAGGGTATTTATTTTAATTAGTTCTGCATCGTGGGAATCTTTATTGAAGCAACCAACTTCACCGGCTGGGTAAGGTTGGGCATTGCAAAATATCCATAATATTTTATCCGTAATAAAGAACTGTCTCTGTGACACAATTGCCAGTATACTGCATCATCGGCAGGGGAAGCTCCTGGAATCTTAAAGGGACAAGATGCTTTTTCCACTGCTTTCAACATAGGCTTTTCAGGCTACATTTTTCCTTCAAGTCGGACATTTTCAGCCCTTTTTTTGCAACTAAAATGCTACAATGTAGTCTTTCTTGAAATTGATCTTTTTTCACTATTAAAGACTACATGCAGAAAAAAGTTCACCTCTGATAGCCCCCCAAAGGGTGCTGCTCATCTGATGGACGTAAGGACATTGGCACACCGTGTGTTTATATTCATTGGTAATATATACATTTAGAAATGTGCTCTGGGGTCCAGACAGGCCGCGTAGAATTACTCAAGCATTTATGACTTCCATGAAGATTGCTACAATGCAGACTAGGACTAGAAACATTTTCTTCTCAAGGATCTCATTGCAAAAGAAAAATTCAAAAAGGTGACCTTGATACATTTGCCACATTGTCAAACTGTTCTAGGAGGTTTGCTTTCCCACCCACAGTGACACAAGTGAACTTGGTTCAATGATTCATCACTAATGTGAAAGACAAGTTATTGTCGCCCTGCAGTACCCTGCCCAATATATTGTTGAAGTAGAGCCATTACTTTTGAGTTACTAACAACCCCTGAAATGGGTTTGGGGCACTCAGGTAACAGAAAGAAACCTAATTCATTATTCACAATATCACACACACTGTGCTAAGAAGAATATAGACTTTGAACTAAAACCATTTATTACAACAGGATGACTCTGTTTGTCACTAAATATTTACACAGGATATCAAAATAGCAGCAAGAAGGCATGTTGTGAGCAACAATAAAATGAAAATTTCGAACACGGTTAAAATGTCCTCTAACCCCTAACACCATAAAAACTTACTTCAATGCGCTTGTTGGAAAGTATGATCTGTTTTCATGGTTACCCCCACTTTTTGCCTGGTGTAAGTGTGTTTTTGACTTAGTCTGCTTGGTTCCAGCCAACCAGGACCCCAGCATCTGTGCTTTCTCCCCTAAATTGGCTTGGTAAGTACTTTGGTACCTCCACAATACCCTTATAAGTCCCTAGTACATGGTACTAAGGTACCCAGGGCATAGGCATAGTTGGTGCTTACACCCTTCACGACAGATATAAGTTTCCTTATATCTGAAGTCACTTCACTTAAAACCTATAGTCACCCCCATGAAAGGCTCTTCAGTCCTGAGGGGAGGGTGCTTGGTTACTAGTGTGAGGGTGCCCTTGCAGGAGCACGACATCCCTTCCAACCCCAGAGTCGATTCTCCAGGCTTTGTAAGTGAGGTCATGCATTTTAAGATGTTTAGTGGACTGCACCAAACTGGTCATGTTTGGTATCAAACATGTTGGAATCATACCCCAACACCGATTCCTTAGGGGACACCTCTGTACTCTTGGTAACAGCCTTTCAGGGTCTGCTAGCAATTTAGTTCTGTTGCCGACCACAGGCATGATTCTGCCCTCCTGATGTTGAGCTAGGCTCGAGCAGGAGAAGACAGAACAATAGGTTTACTGTCACAGGGAGGTGTTACCACCTCCAGACAGGACTTAGTGTATTGGGCTGGGGTGGGGGTGCTTGCAAGTTCCACCAGACTGATTTGAAGGGCACCTTTGGTGCTCTCCTTGCATTCTCTGGTTTGAGCCAGTTTAGTAAACCTTGGTTCCTGCTCTGGTGTGAAACTGGACAAAGGACAGGGAGAGTATCCTCCCCTCTGGGAGGGACCCCTGAGTCATTCCAACCTTGTCCCTACGGTACTTAATTGCTCCCCTGTAAGTGGGTCCTTAGATTCGTTGTGGAACAAGACTCACGTCTGAAACCAAGACACTCTTCGACATTCTGGAAACATGGACTTCGTTGGACTTCGATTGGAACAAAGAGTGCATCAAGTAAGACTCCTGCTGCTCCTGGTCTCGCTGTTCAAGTCTTCTGCATTGTCTGTGTCTATGCTTCATCCAGGTTCTCCAGAAGGCCTGTGGGCATCAAGCACATCCAAAGTAATCTCCCTTGGAGTGAAGGAGTCACTCCCCTGCACTGCAATGATGCTGACCATTCCACTGCTCCTGACGTCCCACTGGCTTCCCAACACCCATCAACACAGGTGGTGGTTCACCAGCTTCCCTGAGGCCTGACTGTCTTCTCAGCCATTTTGAGGACATTATCCCGCGTCGGATCCGCTGGGACCAAAACCCTGTATACGGCGTCGACTTGCCATTGCCAAGGCTTGTTAGCTCTGCCCTCCAGATATCTTCTGGCTTCAAGAGGCTCCAGCCTCCAGCACATCATCTTCCGAAGATTAGCGTCCTCACTGCATCCTCTGCACCGTGGGCTTCCATCTTGGATGAGCTGCTGAGGGTCCTCCTGCGAGTCCTGTGCCTTTGTCCTGCGGGTCCATTTGAGGGTCTTCCTTTGCTTCCATGGGTTCCCCTGCTTTCTCAGAACCTGCTCTGACTCTCCTCCTTGTGGCGAGTCTCTTGGACCTTGCTGGTCTTAATGACAGCATCTCTTCGCTCTCCATGCCAGTTGCTTCTACCAAGGCTTGTTGGTGCTCCCCCCAGACACCGACCACCTAGACGCCAACAACTGATGTGGGACAGCTCGTGCACGGCTCCTGGTCTTCCTCAGTGTCACCTGGTCCTCACAGCTTCAGCAACAAGGTCACCGTAGTCTCTCCTGAACCTCTCGACGTTGGTGTGCATTATGTTTCCATCCCTCCTCGTCATATCCTAGTGGTGGAGACTCTGTGCCCTCTGCTTGCAGGTTCTCCACTTCCAGACTTCACCTTTGGATTCCACCGGACTCCTCCACAGTCTTCTCCAGAGGCATCTTCTTCGAATTCTCCCATTGTCGTCTATGGCAGGTTCCGACGTTGCTTCACCCCTATGCACCCGGCTTCCCTGGAGCATGTTACCTGGTTTCTGGGGCATCCATGGGTGGGAAGGCTCTACAACCTTCTGTCTTCCAAAGGGTTTCTTCTGGGTCCTCTGGGAAGGGTCCTTCTTCTTTAAAACTGTAACCCCAAGTTCTCTATTGAATTATATTGGGCACACGGCTGTATTTTCACTCTGCACATAGCCTCTGTCGGGTTCCTGGGTACTAACCTTGGGTGGTTCTGTGTGTCCCATCTCCTCTGGGTCGTCTGGTCCAAGTACTGTTCTCCTTTGCAGTTTGCATTCCACTTTCTTAATATATGGTTTGGTCTCCCCCAGGAGACCAGTGTATATTTGTGATACTTACCTGATGATTTTGAAGTAATCTTATGTATTGTGTTGATATCTGTAGGAAAGTAGGATCTGCTTTCATGGTTACCCCCACTTTTTTGCTAGGTGTTAGCGTGTTATTGGCCTAGTCTGCTGGGATCCTGTTGATCAAGAACCCAGTAATTGTGCTTTCTCCCCTAATTTGACATGGTAAGTACTTTGGCACCTCCACATTTGGTTACTGATTTACCCTTGTAAGTTCCTAGTATTTGGTACTAAGGTACTCAGGGTGTAGGTACACCAGGGGTCTTCCATGGGCTGCAGCATGTATTATCCCACCCATGGGAGTCCACTTGAACTGCAACTACAGGCCTGCCATTGCAGCCTACGTGAGTTGGTGCTTGCACCTCTCACAGCAGATATACGTTTCCTTATATCTGATGTCACTGACTAAGTCACCACTATGGCAGGTTCCTCAGTCCTCGGGGCAGGGGACTTGGTTATAAGTGTGAGGGTGCCCCTGCATGATCAGGACACCCGTACAAACCCCATAGAAAATTCTCCTGGCTTTGTAAGTTAGGTCAGCCATTTTTAGACATATAGTGGACATCAGTCATTATGAGATGTGTAACTATATAGTGGCTGCATCAAACCTGGTCATATTTGATATCAAACATGTTGGAATCATACCCCAACACCAATTCCAGTGTTGTAATTATGATCCCATGTACTGGGGGGCTCCTTAGGGGACCCCTCCCTGTACTCCCGGCAACAGCCTTTCAGGGTCTGCAAGCAAGCTAGTGCTGTTGCCGACCACATTTACAATTCTACCCTCCTGTTGGCTAAGCCAAGCTGAAGCAGGGGAAGGTAGACCAATAGGTTTTGTGTCGCAGGGAGGTGTTAATACTGCCCAGCCAGCGCCACCAGACCTCTTTGAAGGGCACATTTGGTGCCCTCCTTGCATACTCCAGTTTGAGCTACTTTAGAAACCCTTGGTACCCGCTCTGGCGCGAAACTGAACAAAGGACAGGGGTGTAGCCTTCCTTCTGTCCAGCCCCTCCTTTGGGAGGGACTCCAAATACATTCCAACCCTTTCCTTAGGGTACTTAAGTGCTCCCCTGTGGGTGTGTCCTCAGATTAGTTGTGGGACAAGACTCAACCCTGAAACTACGTCACTCTTCACTCGTCTGGACACTTGGACTTCGTTGAACTTCGACTGGAACCGAGGCTGCACCAAGGAAGACTCCTGCTGCTACTGGTCTCACTGTTTAAGTTGTCTGTGCTTCATCCAGGGTTTTCAACAGACCTGTGGGCATCAAGGACACATGAACAAATCTCCCCTGGGGTGAAAGAGTCACTCCCCTCTACAGGCACAACAACGAAGCTGACCGGTCTGCTGCTCTTGTCGTGCTAAGGACTTCCTGAGGCTCAGCAACACAGGTGGTGGTTCTGAAACTGCCTCGAGGCCTGACCTGTCCTCTCTGCAATTTTGAGGCCAATATCCCTCGTTGGAACCGCGGGGACCAAACCCCATGTGCACTGCATCAACTTGTAGTTGCCAAGGCTTGTTGGCTCTGCACTCCAGAGATCTTTGGGCTACAAGAAGCTCCAGCCTCCAGCACCTCTTCCCTCGAAGACCAGCCTCCTCCCTGCATCCTCTGCACCGCGGGCCTCCATCTTTGGTGAGCTGCTTGACGTCCTCTTGCGACTCCTGTGGAACCTCCTGAGGGTCTTCTCTTTCTTCCGTGGGTTTCCCCTGCTTGTTTGGGGCCTGCTCTGACTCTCCTACATTTGGTGAGTCCATGGACCTTGTTGGTTCTAACCTTGCTACTTTTTCTTCTTCCACACTAGTTGTGGCTTGTTGGTGCTCCCGCCGGACACTGACCGCCTAGTCATCGACATCCGACATGGGAAAGCTCGTGCATGGCTCCTGGTCTTCCCCAGCATCGCCTGGACCTCATAGCTGCTGTGACAAGGTCACCGTCGACTCCTCAGAAACTCCAGACATCGGTGGGCATTGCGTTACTATACCTCCTGGTCACCTCCAAGCGGCATAGACTCTGTTCCCTCTGCTTGCAGGTACTTCACTTCCAGAAATCACTCTTGGATTACACTGGTCTCCTTCGTAGTTTTCTCCAGAGGCATCTTCTTCGAAGTCTCCCATTGCTGTCTATGGCAGGTACCGACGTCACTCCACCCCTATGCACCCGGCTTCCCTAGTGCAGGTAACCTGGTTCCTGGGGCTTCCACTGGTGTGTGGGCTCTCCAATCTTCTGTCTTCCAAAGTGTTTCTTCAGGGTCCTCCGGGATGGGTCCTTCTTCATAAACACTGCAACAGTGACTTCTACATAGACTTCCATTGGCCACACAGCTGTGTTTCAACTCTGCTCACAGCCTCCGTGGGGTTCCTGGATAGTTACCTTAGGTGGTTCCTTGTGACCCTGGCGCCTCTGGGTCTTCTGCTCTAAGTCCCGTTCTACTTTGCAGTTCACCTTCCACTTGTTTAATATATGGTTTTGTCTCCCTCTGGAGACCACTGTATTGTGTGCTACTTACCTGATTGCTTTCTAATTATTCTTGTGTATTGTGTTGATATCTCTGGGTAGGAGATATAGCAATATGTTAGTGATAGTGTGTGTAATAAATAAGACCTATTTTTATAAACACTGTGTGGTTTCTTTTCCTCTAACCTACAATACAGATTAAAGTTGGTAAAACAAGCTGCTTTACACTCCTTCAAGAGAAGCCTGAAGGCTGCTCTCCACAGCTACTACTTTGAGAGCTTTCATAGGTTATTAGAGACCACTAAAATCACCACAAAGGTTGTCTGGATTAGTGAAAGGTGCATCATATAAATAAGTGTGCACCATGTACTAATATATCTCCGGATTGGAGATATACCAACGTCTTAGTGATTGTGTTGTATAATACATAGACTTATTTTTATAAAACACTGTGTGGTTCTTTTTCGTCTAAACTACTGTCGATTAAATGTGGTAAAACAAGCTGCTTTACACTCCTCCAAGATAAGTCTGAAGGCTGCTTTTCACAGCTACCACTTTAAGGCCTTTCTATGGTTATCAGAGACCACTAAAATCACCATAAGGATTAGTGCAGGGTGCACCACTTGAATAAGTGTGCATCATATACTAAGCCAGCCTCCTACAGCACTACACTGAGATGGCATTTAATTAGGGAGAAGAGGCACACTGCATACCTTTTTGACAGCAAGACTTGTTGTTATCAGAGGAGGTGTGAAGACAGAGTTCCCTGCGAAGGACAAACACGCTGCGCTTGCGACATTCCTCCGAGACTTGGCTTTATCAGCATCAGGTGAGATGGAGCATCTTCATAGTGAGCTGGTAGTAAGTGAGACAGTCTCCTGGCACAATCCTGTGCGATAATCTGGGCGAAGGACCTCTCCTGAAAAGTAGTCAAGTGTCATTCCTTATATACTTCATCTTATCAGTGATTGGAATTTCTGACATACATTTAAGAATGCCTGACATAGATTATGTGCATCAAGGTGTGCATTGCAAACATTTCCTTATGAACATATAAGGTGAGGGGACCGTCAATACAGACTACTCTGTTTAGCTAGATGTCTATATTTGTTCTTATTTAACATTGACATGGTGATAAGTAGATACTTGTCCCAAATTTATGTTGCATAATCTCTTATACCTACACCATTAGCCAAAAGACTTGACACTTTCACAGTTCTTAGAAAGATGAGGTCAGATGATATCTGTGTCAATTGGCAGACATGACAATGTTTCTGCCTCTGTCTAAAAGTGAGAAAATGGTGACTTCTATCACCTAAGATGGAATCGGGACCTACTTTTTTTTTTTTACTTTATTTTTCATTTCGTTTCAGAAAACAAAAGCAAATGAGCAATCCAATACAGTTATCTTTGGCAGGTACATCATAGATATCGTGTCATTCTGCATAGTTCACAATATAATGGAAATATTCATCGCGATATTTCAGCCATGGCTCCAATATACAGTACAATAGATAACCATGTTTGGCAATCAATGTATCCCGCGCCTGAATGCCCCTCCCGTGCATGTCAATACATCCAGAGTCTGGTCTGACACCTGTAATCATCCTAATCCACACTCAAGAGAACCTGCTGCTTGGAAAAAAAATAAGGTGGAGCGAAAATAAGCAATGACATGTAAAACCTCCTTTTGCTTGTCCAGGTGCATTCCATATAAACTATCCTATACCCGCTGGTACAATCTCGGAACTAGATTGGGAGGAAGAAGAGTTGCGCAAATCATCAAGATATGTCTTGTATGGGCCCCAGATATCCTTAGGGCGGGCAGTGCTGGGCATTAGGCTAGAGTAGATCTCACTGTGTGTATTGCAATGTGCTAAGCTATTCAACCAGCCTTGCAGCGTGGGAGAAACTTTGCTGCCCCACTGTAGCGTTGTCTCACGTTTTGCTAAGAGAAGGCCAAGAGACGCAAGCTTTCTGACTGGTTTGGAAAAATTAATTGTGTAACCCATCAATGCCACTTTCGGTATAAGGACAAGTGGGAGTCCCAGAATGTCCCCTAATGTTTTGTGCACCTGTACCCAATAGGAGTATATGTGCAGGCATGTCCAGGTTAGGTGAGCAAAATCTGCGTGCTGGGCGCCACATGTTCGGCACGTGTGTGGCCTATCGGGGTCAATTTTATGCAATTTGGCAGGCGTCATGTATATGCTTCGGAGAAATTTAAAGCGTAATAATTTATGGCGGCTATTTAAGGAAATGTCCTTTGTGACTTTGCAGCAGGCAGTCCACTGGTCGTCCAAAATCGGGCTCCCTAAATCTGCCTCCCACTCCGCTTTAAGTTTATCATCAACGATAGGGACCTGTGCTATGCATAGCTTACAAAGTTTGGAAATTATGTGTGTACCACTTTTATTCTCTATCAGGAGAGACAGTGGTTTGAAGGCGACAGATTCCAGCGGGAAGCCATCAATTGTGGCTCTTAACGCCGAGTGTAGTCTCTTGAGAACACATTTATCCATGAACGTGGCCTCTTGGAAGCGGGCGTCCTCAGAAGCCGAGAAGACATGCCCGCCCGGATACAGATCACCTACCGAGCCAATGTCAAATTTAGTGAGTGTGCGTTGTACCAGCCTCTTTCCTGTTGTGGGAAGCCAACGAGCATTCGGCAGCAGTAGGGCAGAGGAATATAGAACTGCAGTGCCGGTGTAGCGGACCAGCCTGCTCCAGGCCCAGCTAGTGGTAGACACAGTTTGTATGTCTACTGGAATCCTGGGTTCGCCCCTGGGTAAAATCGCAGCTAGTCTCTCAGGGAGGACGAAGTCAGCCTCTGGGCGCAAAAATGGATCCTCGCATCTGGGTGGTACCAGGCAAAGGCATAACAGCACTGTGCCACTAGATATTATAAATAAAAGTCTGGCACCCCAAATCCTCCTCTATCATACGGTAATGTAAGTATCTTCCATCTTACGCGGGGATTCCCGCCTCCCCACACCAGTCGTAAAAGATGAGAATGCAGTGTGCTGAAAAAACTGTGCGTAAGGGGTATGGGGATATTATTAAAAGATAAAAAAATGTAGGTAATACCATCATTTTAATTATGGCGATTCTGCCTGCCATGGACAAAGGGAGTCGTAACCATTTCTCCACCTGGGTCTCCAGTCTCGCAACTGCTGCACCGTAATTAAGGCACATAATCTGGTCTTGATCTAAATGGACATGAATGCCCAGATATTTGACCGAATCCGAACACCATTCCAGTGGGAACTCACATTCCCAAGGGATCGTGCTGCTAGTCAATGGAAAAATAATCGATTTGTGCCAATTAATACCCAACCTAGAGTGTTGTCCAAAGCAAAGGATTTCACGGATGAAGGGGGCTAGGTTCTGTTGTGGTTCTCTGACATAAAGAATAGTATCGTCAGCGTATAATGAAACCAGAAGAGGACCTGTTCAAAATTGCAGTCCTCTATGGAGATGATGTTCCTGAAAATGTCGTGTCAGGGGGTCCATGGCCAGAATGAATAGAAGGGGTGACAGAGGACATCCCTGACGCGTACCTCGGGTTAATGTGAAAGGGCCAGAAATAGTGCCGTTAATGCGAAGCTTCGCTGTAGGCCGACTATAAAGTAAGCCAATCGTATATATGAAACCTGCTGGCATACCAATGCGACGCATTATGGACAAAAAGAAGGGCCATTCGAGAGTGTCGAAGGCTTTTTCGGTGTGTAGCAGAATAGCCGCGGCAGGAGTTTCGGAATTAATCCTAAGCAATAATGCAAACAAGGTCTGCATATTTAATGAGGTCGAGCAATGGGGGATGAAGCCTGATTGCGCTGGTGAGATAATGTACTCCATTAACTGCGACAGCCGGTTGGCAACAACTTTGGCTAATATTTTATAGTCTATGTTCAAGAGTGAGAGGGGCCTATATGATCCGCAAAGTGAGGGGTCTTTACCAGGCTTCAGCAAAAGAATAATAACTGCTTCGCTTAGCGTTGGAGGTAAAATGTGCTTTTCCAGGGCCTCCGCATACACCTCGATCAATTTCGATGCTCGAAGGTCGGAAAAGGCTTTATAGAACTCTCCAGTAAATCTATCTAGCCCTGGGGTGGAAGAGCTGTGCAGTACTTTAATCGCCCCTCGCACCTCTGTCACTGTGATTGGCTCCGCCATGAATTCCTGCGTGTTGTTTTTTAGGTAGACTAAGGCAATTTCCGAAAGATAATGCTCTTGTGCGGACACGTCAGCGCTGTGTGTACAATGTAGAGTAATAAGAGAAGAATTCATCTCTGATATCTGTGGAAGTCGTGAGTAGTGTCCCGTTGTTGTTACGGATCTCCGAGATGTAAGCTTTGCTGTAGGGAGGCCTAAGAGTCTGTGCTAGTGTGCGGCCTGGGTGATCGCCCTCTCCATATCTACGAGCTGTTTGATATTTACCTAAATACAGGATCTCGCGATCCGCTGTATCCCTGTATTCTGTAAGAAGAGTTAATCTCCTACCTTGCAAAGTATCCGAAGCCTTGAGTTGTGCCTCGTCATCCAGCATTGCCAGGTCACTCTCTAGTCGTGCAAGATGGAGCGTAGTGCCTTAAGTACACCAGTGTGCTTAGAGATACAGACCCCACGGATGTAGGCTTTGAACCCCTCCCACAGCACATCCCAGGAGTCCACTGACCCAGTGTTAATGGTGAAATAATCCTCTATCGCTTCCCTGTTCTCATGACAAAACAAGTCATCTAGAAGAGCGCGACTGGAAAAGCGCCACTGCCCCTTAAACCCCTCTGGGCGTGGGACCAGGAGACATAGTTGGACCGGGGAGTGATCTGAATATATACAGGGAAGCCTATGCATCGCATGATACCAGGAGGAAACACCAGGGAACATTAGCTAGAAATCGATCCTGGTCCACGTGTTGTGTTGCCCCAAATAGTGCATGTAAGTGTTTGCGGTAGGATTGCGCCTTCGCCAAATATCCGTTAACGTAAAAAGGTCACAGATGTCTCTAACTGCGCGCCGTGCTTTAGGTTTTGTGTCGGAAGCGGTGGATGTACTATCTAAGTTTGCGCTCAATGTGAGATTGAAATCCCCCCAATCATAATCAGAGTCGGGTCTAGTTTAGAAAGTTGGGTGTGAATTGCATGATTACTAAAGTTAGAGAAATATCGATGCGCCCCCCAACTAGAGGCGAAGCGAGCTGTATCCGAAACTGGTAAGTGTGTTTCTTGTAAGAAAGCAACGTCTATGTTATGTCTATCGAGATAATGCATTTTCTGACGCCATTTACGCTGATTATTAAGACCTCTGACATTCCACGAGCACAGGGACAAATTAGAGGGACCTGTATTTAGACCTGGCTGTGCCATTTGTGATCTCTAAAAAATCTGATGTGAACGAACCACAACTGGAAAACAATCAACCAATACCAAAGACACTCCTTACAATAATCAAGAAGAAAAACATTGAACCCTGCCAGGACACCCCACCCCCCACCCAGCCTTGCCAAAAAAAAGGCATGGCCAACCCCAACCTGTAAGCAAAAAACAGCGTACCAATCAGTATTACAGTGTAATAGCACAACATTGTATAGGTACATCAAAATCAACCAACACAAACCCATGGTATCCACCTAGGGGGTTGACAACACCACGGCAGCCGACCAACTGTGCAATATGTTAGAAAGCAAAGCATAATGTGTCCCCATATAAGTCATGAGTCCAAAAAGGAGGAAAAGACATAACAATGTAACCCGGTACTGGAGCCAGAAACAGTTCCAAAATTGCAACGGAGCCGCTGTGTGGGGGAGAATGGTCATCCCTATCATCCTGTGACTGGTTATTGTTGAGTTTATACATGCGACAGAATTCTTGGACCTCAGTCGGATTGTCAAAGAGCCGCACCCTGCCCCCAGCCTCCACTCTATAAGTCGTGCAGGATATAGCATGCCGTATTTGAGGCCAAGGTTCCGGAGGGTAGCCTGGTGAACTTGCGTCTGGCCTCCTGCACCATCACTGTGAAGTCTGGGTATAGAGCAATCTTCGAGCCCTGCCAGATAGTGTACCCACGCTTCCTGGCTAGGCGCAAAGCTGTGTCCCTATCGCGGAAGTTCATAATACGGGCGATCAGCGGGCGAGGCGGGAGACCCAGGTTCGGTCGAGGTCCCAGGGTGCGGTAGGCCCTCTCCACCCCAAAGCCCGGTGTGAAAGCCTCCCTCCCAAACATATCGATCAGCAAAGTCTGAACAAAGAGTTCCAGTCGGCCCATCGCTGTAGATTCCGGGACCTCAAGAATACGCACATTATTGCGGTGACTGCGAGCTTCAAGGTCCTCATTTTTTATAGCTACTTCCTTTAAAATGCGCTCCAGCTGGTATAATCGTTTAGTAGCCTGTGCCGTTCCATCCTCGATGTCCGAGATCCGTGCTTCCGCCACGTCGAGACGTCTATCGTGAGCCTGGATCTTGGCACCCAACGATTCGAGTGTTTTGTCTAGGGAGTTAAAACGATTGTCAAGGGATCTGAAACCGGCTCTCATCTCCTGTAGCCAATTAGCAGGTGGGGCCGGAGGGGCTGCAGAAGTCTCAGCTTGTTCAGCCATGTTCGGGCCCTCCTCCGTTGTCTTCTCCGCTGCCCTCTCAAACTGCAGTGTCCTTTGCTTAGGGTCCTTGCGACCCATGCCCCTGATATATATAGAGGGACCACACAGCCACCGCTATCTTCTTGGGGATGTCACCGATCATGCACTGGGTGGTGAGTCAAGGAGTCGTCCGATGGGCAAACCAGCACACGTTTGGGATCCAAAGCCCCACCAGGGTTGAAGCGGCGAAAAATTGTGTCCAGAACCACCCTACTGCACTAATCAGGACTCTGATGGTGGTCAGAGAGACGTCCCCACCGGGCCAGTGGACACGGGAGCGCCACACCAGTGCTCTCCGCTCAGACCGTGCCACGTGGGAGAGGTGGGCTGCCCTGCACAGGTATTAGCATTTCAAATAGCACCAGCAATCAACCAAGCCAGGGGGTGCCAGCCGGCGGGGTGAATCCTAGCGGGACAGGAGACACACAGGCTTCCATGCGTGCTGAGACTGCCTCAATCACGACAACAGCAGAGGCCGGGGTTCTCTCTCCACAAGCGCCGCAGTGCCTGCTTCTGGTCAGGCCCAAGGGGCCGGGGCCCGCACGGGAGACACTCCGGGCACCGGGGGCAACTAGCAGCCCCAAGCTCACCCCCTCCCAGCAACTCACGCGCTGCCTTCCAACCGCCGCAATAACAACCAACACACTGGAGGGGGCTTCGGGAGGCAGGAGACAGCGCGGCCGCTACTCCGCATCTGAGCAGGCGGGCCACGCCTCAGCCCAAGCGCCCATAAGTAATATGTGTGAAGGGAAGGGGGGAAGCCGAGGAATACCTCACCGGCACCCGGCCACTCACCGGCATCAAGGGTCCCCGCTCAGGGTGGAAAGCCGCACCCGCGATGTCAGCAGCTGGGCTCCGTCGCAATTCACCGTTAGGCCGCCATTTTCTTTTCCCTTCCGGACCACCAATCACCGCTGTCCAGGGGCTGATTCGTGTGCCCCGCGTCGCCGAGAAGCCTCGTACCGTCCTCCATGCAGGTTCATGGGTGCATCGGTGCCTTCGCCTTCCCTATAACCATGCTGGAAACTGGGGAAAGCGCCGTCAACGCCGGTCGGCTAGCGGAGCTTCAAAGCCGCACGGCCATTTCGGTCCGTGGCTTGGCCACACCCCCAGAAGAGAGAATCCGGACCTACTTAAAATGGAGTTGGACCTTAGGGGCTTTATGTCAAAAGAATGGATTTTGTGATCATTCTGGACTCTAGAATGCTTGCTTCAAAACTCCAGTGTGAATCTATTACTGGGTGTTTCCTCTGTATGTGAACAGTTCCTAACAATTCCAATTCTGATCACTTCTATTTAGATTCTTATCCATGGCAAAAGTATTCATCAAGTATCTGACAGTTGTAATGACCCAAATTTGGACCCATGGTTGTCAAGTCTGTCCATATCTGGATGACAAGACCAAAACTCCTTTGGAAGACCACTTTCAGAACAGACTGCAAGTAACTACAACATTTCTCAACAATTTAAAGTTATCCATGTATTGGGAGAGGTCTTTGTTAATTCCTCCACAGTAAGTCCAGTTAATGGTGGTGTTTTTGATACTTGTCCAAATCAAACTTTTCCTTTTCTGGGGAGCTGCAAGGCATGTTTAAGAAAATCCAGCTTCTCCTACAATAGTGATGAACTATCAGGCAGGTCACCTCTCTTCTTAGTTTTGTCACACTACACTTTCCTCATGCCTAATGTACTTCTGCTTATGAGACATCTGTTGATGTGACTTCAGTCCAAAAGACCCATGTATCAGGGAGCTCAGGTGACAATGTATTATTGTTAAGCAGTCCACTTTCCGGTGATTAAAAATTGAGAATTTGATAGGTGGTTTTCATCTATACACTCTGTCTCATGTTAAAAAGGCGGTAACGGATGAATCAGGCACTTTGGATATCGGTTGACTTGGGCTTCTCTTTTCCTCTTTTAAAAATAAATACTTTTGATGCCTGGACCCTGGTAGTTTTAAAAGGGAGAAAACCCGTTTTAAAAATCACCTAGGAGGATTTCGTCATATGCTTAATTAGTATTTTCTTGAAAGGAAAGACTGACTTTGCATCAGGCAGTTGGGTTTTGCAACATATTTAGAGGAGAAAATGTCTTCTTTTGAAGTGGTTTATTGCTGATTCGACTGCACAAGGTGCTATAGTATAGTTTTACAGAATGATATCACATGAAGTAGAGCATATGTTAAAAAGGATTGCAATATAAAAAAATGCCAGAAATTAGATAATGGGGTCACACAGATGTTTAAGAAAAGAAACATTGATTACTGACAGGCAGTTTGACATATTGTAAGTTCGGGGGGTGACTGAATTGCATCTTTTTTTATTTTAAAGAAGAGCCCAAATTACATCATAATCAATCTTAAACAAAATAAATAATACAAAAATTCTAGCTAACTCGTCAAGATTTTTAATTCTATTAAGGACACTGAGGCAAGGATTATTCTTCTCTTACTTTACTGCATCAACAAACAGCCGCCAACCAAAACACTTTAAAGATTCCAAAAAACTACATTTCCCATAACCATGTCAAGTTCATTATTGCCCATCAGCCAGAGAGCCACAACCCCCATAAGTACAGTGTTCACCATGTCCAAGAATCAACAGTTCCAGAATCCGCAAGAACTAGTGAACCAACATGCCAAATGTGGCAACGTCCGCCATACCCAGGCTGAGGTTAACGTCGCAGGTCTCTTGTGTTTCCAATTTAATTCCTGCAAGTGGAAAACTACACTGTCAACCCAATCTTATTTTATCAAACTATCTCAATTAGGGTGGGCAATCACAAAAAATGCATCATAACGAATCATTTCAATAGCATGTGCAGTATCAAATAGGGTGGGATAATGCACGCCTCTGTGTCCTTAATAGAATTGAAAATTCTTGACACATTAGCTTTAAACATTGTATTCTTCTTCAGGACTGGAGGCTCCGCTTATGCTTGTTCAAAGCTGTCCCAAAACCATTGGAGCAAAATCAGCAATCAGTTTATGATGAAACAAACAACATATGGATTCTGATGACCAGTTGGCTGCATTTATTGTATCGTCTAATCCAAACCCCAAAGCATATGCTTTAGAGGCCATAGCACCACAGACTGAGTGTGCTCTGAATTGTGTCAAATCTACCCTGGCCAAAGCTAACAAACATCGCTTCCATTGAGCCAAGGTAGCTTCCGTAACTGTTATGAAAGGGTTTTGAAGGGCAGTTAACAATTGACCCATGGGATACTGTTTTAATTCTTTCGTACAACTCACATAGGATTTTAAATATCTAGCTACACTCAATTTGGTTTGGAAGGAAAAGCTGGATAAGACACAGAATGAGAATTTGTCTATGTCTTGTAATGGTAAAAGAAACTCTCAAGAAAAAACTCTACCTGTTAAGTCAAGAAGAGCTCTTATATCCAAAACTCTTCTGCATGAAATAAAGCATAATAAAAAGGTAAATTTTGCTGCTTCCTCAACAGATCATCATCAGGCCACCTTTCCAGAAACATTGATACCACAGTACCATCCCACAGCACAAAGTATCTTGGAGTGGGTGGATGAGACAGATGAATACCTCTCATTAATTTGCAAACCAAGGGACATTCGCCCACCCTTTTACCCTCCTGCGGGCAATGTCTAGCTGAGATGGCAGATCAAAAATTGTTTACTTACCTATAAGCCAAACCAGTCCTCGCTAAATGTGACAAAAAGTGCAAGACCAAATGCAAATTTGCTGTTTAGGGGATTCTCACCCCTTTTGTTGCACCAACCAACCCATCTTTGTCAGGCCAAAGAATATTGTTTATGAGTATTCGTTGACCAAGACTGTCTAGTGTAAAAATTAGCTTTTTTCAAAATTCCCAACATGGTCCAGCATTCTCTGAAACCCTCCATGCCATTAGGGATAGCTGGCCCCACATGAGGAAGGGATGAGGACATCCCACAGGAGGCAGCAGAAGTTCTGGGAATAACAGTCATTTAGTCGGGCAGTCGTAATGCCATCTCCAAAAGAGCAGGGAACTATGGCTGAGCTTCCACAACAGAGTCACCAGAATCAACTCCGCTTCTTGACATCTGAGATGGGAGATCACCCTCAGGATCATCACACAGGTGGGAAACGCATAATTCAGGTCATTGTCCCAGGACTGGAGAAAGGCATCCTTGCTCTGCCCCAGAGGGTTCGGTCTCCTCTCCAACTGAAAAACATCGCTAACTGCTTCTTCAGCTGGGATAGAAACAGATCCCTTGAAGAAGAGCCCCAAATTGGATTGAGAGTCTGGAGCACTTGAGAGGAAAGCTTCCATTTACTGTTGTTGCTCAGGTGCCTCGAGTTCCAATTGACGACTGTGCTCTTCGGACCTGGCAGAGGACATTCTGCTCTAAGGTGGTACCTCACTTCTTTCTCAAACCTCTCACGAAGCTAGCCAATGTCTAGCTGAGATGGCAGATAAAAAATTGTTTACTGACCTGCAAGCCAAAGAAGTCTCTGCTAATTGTGACAAAAAGTTCAGGACCAAATGCAATTCAGTGTTTAGGGTAATCACACCCCTTTTGTTGCACCAAACAAACCATCTTTGTTAGGCTGAAGAATTGTGTTTATGATTATTTGTCGACCAAGACTGTCTAGTGTAGAAATTCACTTTTTTCAAAAATTCTGAAAAGCTCTAGCATTCCCTGAAACCCTCCATGCCATTAGGCATAGCTGGCCTGACATAAGGAAAGGATGAGGCCATCCCACAGGAACCAGCAGAAGATCTGGGAATAACAGGAGTTTCGTAGGGCAGTCAGCTACCTCCGAGATGGGCAACCATTTGGAGGAACTAGGGTGAAAAAACTCAACCAGGTGAAAATCTAATAGTCTGTCAGGGTCCCCAAGGTTCGGGGACTCCGAACTAGTCACATGTTATCAGTCAGTCAGAAAACTTTATTTCGGCTGTCAGCCATAAAAGTTCATACATCACAATGCTTTAAAACAATAAATATAATAAAAAGATACAACATTAAAAGTGTGGATAAAAAGGCATGTAGGCATACACTTAGAGCAGAACAGCAAATTTATCACTATGTTTGAAAGGAAATAGTACAGAGATATACCTTATCGTGGTATTAAGCGTCTTCTAATTAACCACATTGAAAATAAGAATTTAGCTATCGCTGTGACGAATAAAGGGGATGGGTCATACTTCAACAGCCTGAACAGATCTCTATAATTCCTAACCCCCAAGTTTTTAGCGAGCTGGATAATCCATTTTCTACGGGGGATTTTGTAGGCTGTACAGAAGAATATGACGTGGACCTCTGTCTCTTCATCAACACCGCACCCAGCGCAAGGCTGTCTACTAAAACCAACCCACTTGCTTGTTCTGGAGAAGAGGGGGAGTGATCCATGTCTAAATTGCATGTATAATTTCTTGGCGGTTAGCGGGTGAATCAAGTCTAGTGCAGGCTCAAAACTATATCCGATTTTCACCTCGAGAAATGCCGAGGTCAGATTAGTTCTATTCTCTGTCTGTAGGACCTGCATCAAGTTATGTTCCTCCAAGGCTTTAGCCAAAGTCTTTTTTGGGAGGATAGGGCATGACTCCTCTGGTGTGTGCCAAAGATCTTCTCTCCCGATTACCGTCAAAGATTTTTTTACGTAGGCTAGCCACGGGATGGCACCTGCCTTTGGGAGCAACAAAATAGATTTCAATTCCTCCCGAAAGTTGACTAGTTCAGGAGTGCTCCATAGTCTACGCCAGTACATGACTGGGCGTGAGGCTACAAGGTCGGCAATTGGGTGTATGCCCAGATCCATCCTGAGAGGCTGCATGGGGGTACTCAAGGGTAGTGCCAATCATTGTCTAATTAAATGATTTTCTGACTTAGATAAAATCTGGACCATATTATGGCCCCAAAGTTCAGCACCATATGACACCACCCCTCTCGCCTGGACCTTGTATACCTCTACTAATGGGCTGATTAGCTTTAGTGGGCTATCTTTATGCATCTTTAAGATGCCCCCTGTTATCTGTGTAAATTAAGTTTGCTTTTGATATCTGGGGGCCCCAATTCATTTTGTTATTAAGTGTTAGGCCCAAGTAGTCAAAAATGCTCACCCGTTCTAAATGCAAGCCATCCAATTTTGGCATGGGGCGATTTATAGTGTCCGCATGAAGAACCATATATTTAGTCTTGCTCAAATTGATGACCAGGTTCCTTTTCCTGCAGAATGAGGCGAATCCATCCAGGATTCTTTCCATCCCCATTGGGGTCCTGGACAGGAGCAAGGTGTCGTCTGCGAACATTAATGCAGGTATTTTCCTGCCCGCCAACCTAGGTGCGTCTACATCTCTTAAGGCCAGGAGGTCCTCGACCAGCCCGTTTAAGAAAAGAGAAAAGAGGGTTGGCGCTAATACGCAACCCTGCCTGACTCCCTTCTCAACTCGGAACGGGGAGGTTAGTTCTCCGTTTAGGCCAAACCTAACTCTGGCGAAGGTGTCTTTATGTAAACGCTCTAGTAAATGGCATAAATAGAGGGGCACTCCCATCCCTTTTAACAACTCCCACTACTGTCGGCGATCCACCATATCGAAGGCAGACTTTAAATCTACGAATGAGAGATAAAGGCTGCCTCCTTCTAAGATAATGGATTTCCAGTGGATCATCTGTAATCTAAACAGTTGGTCTATTGTTGACATTTTGGCTCTAAAACCCGCCTGGAGTGGTGTTAAAATGTTGGAGTCGTCCATCCATACTTGGAGTCTCCCTAGTATGATACGCGCAAAGATGTTCTGGGCCACGTCAATTAGGCTGATCAGCCTACAATTTACCGTATCAAGGGGTGAACCCTTTTAATGTATGGGTATAATCTCGACACCGGCCCATGTCGGCGGTAACGGCATTCCAGCCAAGATTGCATTGAAAAGGGCATATAGATAGGGAACCCAGATGTCCGGCTCGCTCTTAAATGGATCACCTGGGATCCTATCTAAGCCTGGGGCTTTGTTTGGAAGAACTTTGCTCAGAGCCATTTTAACTTCTGCAAGCGTGCACATTTGGACCACCCCCTGGTAAGGGGATAAGGTTTCGTTTGGCAGGGGAGAAGGAGCATCTAATTCTGATAGTTTAGAGGCGTAAAAGTCTTCAAAATAGCTACGCCATATTTCCTCCCCTAAGTTAGGTTGGACTGCTTGCTGGGAACCTGGTGACCCAGTTTTAACCAGATTCCAAAAGGACCCAGAGTCCCTTTTCTTTAGTGCAGAGGAGATCTCGTCCCATCTGTTTAGTTCCCATTCTTTTTTAGCTTCTTCGGTGACTTTCTTAAAATATACCCTGTCTTATTTTCCTTTTTTAGTTTTGATAGAAGGGCTAGCTTAGCTTCCCTACAGGATTTGATATACCAAGAGTTATTCCCCCTCGCGGCTGCCGGTTTCCTCCTGGTTTCCCGATGGAAATGGGTCTCCAAGATACCGCAAAGTTCTACATGTGTAGATCCTATCATAGCCTGGTCTAGAGAGCCCTCACCCATAGCGGCTTCACCCAGTGTCCTCTCCAAGAGGGGATAAATCTCCCTGTACATATCTCTTAGCTCCGTTTGGGATTGGACAATCTTCTCCCATCTGACTCTTCGAGCGCCACTGGTTGTAACCAGGGCCGTTAGAGGGATCAAGTCTTTACCGGGATGTGGGCTGTTACTAAAGCCCTCCATAGTTACAACAATGGGGTTATGGTCGCTTTCACATCGTTGCTTTACTTGGAAATCCAGGATCCTGGACCACAATCCCAAGCTAAGCATTAGATAGTCAATAATGGATGTTTGACCGTTCCTTTCAAAGGTAAATTTACCTGGATTGTCTGCCGGAAACCTTCCATTGCATGCCCTTAGAGAAAAAGTGAGGGTTATCGAAGTAAGTTTGAGGACCAAAGGTGTCCAAGCCCTCGTGGTATAAGAATTACATAAGGGAATTGCCCATACTTGATCCTCTTCCTGTGACACTGGGGTAGTCAGCCCATTCAAAGGTTCATAGTGGCAATTAAAATCGCCACCGATTATCTGGTGGTCTGAGTTGGTGAATGAGCTCAGAAATTTCTCTAAACTGGAGAGAGTACTGGAAACCTGGCCGTTATTCACTGGGCGGGAATAAATATTTATCAGACTCAACTCGTGGTTATCCCGAAAAGACATAGCTAGGCACATGATATCAATCGAGTCAGTGATGATTTTCTTGATTGCACAGTCACATGTTATCACTGACCTGCCATCTTCCTGAGACTAATCCAAATGTGAGGAATGGTCCGAATCGTCATTACCTTCTACTCAAGGTAGGGATTTAAAACCTGAAGGTCAGGGGCATCAGCTATGCCAACATCACAAAGTTAAAAATTTGTTGTAAGGCCTCCAAGTGTGGCAAGTTTGTGGTCTTAGCCTTGGCATTGTAAGGCACTCTATCTTCAGACACCCTTACCAGGAAGAAGGGCATGGCCGGATCCTCTGTCCAGAGATTGTGTCCATATTGTTGCAGTGGTCTAGTGAAAGTTCTGAGATCCCTGAGTAGAGCGAGCAAGAGCTTCCACCAGCTGTTCTTCAAACTGCGATCCCAAAGGCTTTTAATAGTATTCAAAATAATTGGTGTCTTCAAAGGGCTGATACCCTGCCATCTTTATTTTACCTAGCTTGCCCAGGTTTTAGTGTCCAGACCCAAATAGTAGATAGGGTAGAGAGCCCTAAGCAGGCAGATAAAAAGAGAAAAATAAAATGAAATGTGGCGGGAGTAGCTCTCTTCTCCTAGGGAAAGCCATTTTCTACAATTTATACAACCCTAGATCATCACAGGATCACAGAGCGTCAACAGTGAGCCAATATGGGCAAGGGCACTGAATTCTGCTCTGTAGAAAAACGAGGAGTTGGGGAGAAATAGCCTAATCAGAAAATCGTGGGAAGCAATGTCATATTTCACCCAAGCATAGCTCAATTGTTGCCCAAAACCTGATGTGGTCGCACACACGTGCGCTTGCTAGGGCAATAGAAAGAGGACTGTGACAATTATCAAGGTTCGGCTGGTGCGGTCCTGGCTCTCTCACTCCTGCTCCTCCAGCAATAGGGGCCTCAGAGCAGTCCGCAACAAAAAATAAGGCATAATACCTGGAAGAAATTAAATAAACTGAAATAAAATAAAAGGATAGTGAAGTGAAGTACAGTAAAAAGAGAATAAAATCCTCATGAGGACGACACTACAAGCACCTATACAGCACAGTCGTACCACGTTCAACTGCAGCCATGCAAGCACCCAGAAGCAATCCTCTCAGTGAATACAAACAAATAACTTGCTGCAACTCTGTGCTTATCTTGGATGCTCAGCATCAAAGACAGAGGCATGGACATGGTGTTCACTGTATTTATGGGAGCTGGGGCTTTCTGATTGGTGGATGGGCCTTGAAAGCTGGATATGCTCATGGGAAATGTAGTTTTTTTTAAAAATATTTAAAGTGTTTTGATTGGCTACTGTGTGTTGATGCAGTTAGTAAGAGAAGCATAGTTGGAGCATTTCGTCCTGACATAGAATTCTCAAATGTGATTAAATTAGTCATCAAAGTCTGATGTAGCAGTACAGTCTATTACTACATATGTTATATTACCAGCATTCCTTTCCATATTGTTTCAGTATGCCCCATACTTATTGAAACCTACCTCGTGCCTTTTTTCTCTTTTGTTCCACAATGGCAGCTTTAAACTGATAAAAATGCCAATAATGTTCCTACCATTTTGTGGCTCGTAGGGAATTTCTTTCCTTACAAAATTGTTAAAAGTAGAGTCTAGATGTTGCAATTGCAACATATACAAACTGCCTATAGTTTTGAGACATTAATATCTATTCCTAGCATTACACATTGGCCTGTAATCTGTATACTACATTCCAACATTCTAGGCATTGCTCTTAATTTCTGTCCAATATTCTAGTAATCTCTGACAGTCCTTATAAATATGAACATTTGAATATATTGTGTCCCATTTTTATGGCCCTTTCTATGCCTTCTGCATTCGTATTTTGTCTACGTTTATTGGTCCATTTCCTTGATATTCTATAAAGCTCATTCTCAAATGTTTCGGGGAGAATGAATTTATTCCACTTAGATTGAGTTTGACCTCCCAAGCATCAATGGTATTTAATTTGTTAGTATTTTGATTACTCCAATTTTACTAAAATAACCCCATGTTTGTAAGTATTTGTGGATTCCAAGGAATGATGAATTACTCCATAAAGGGCTACATGCATTGAAGTGGTGCATCTGATATTTCTTTCTGAAACATTCCATATTTATTGTGCTGTAGTGGCTACCTGGAATTGAACCCTTTTGAAGTATTCTGGATTAAAATATCCAAGTAGGGGACAACAGACATGTGCACCAAATCTCATCTGGTACGTTTATTGGTACCCACAGTTAGTGTGCTCTAGGATTAGGAAAGGCATTTTTTTGTAGCAGAAGTACAAACATTTTGGCAAAATTTGTATTTAACTATACTACATCTGCCCACCAATGATAAGGGTTGCTTCTTCCAGTTATGGACATGTCTGATACACTCCTTCAGAAGATATTAATAAATTATTCTAATACATTTTTAAACCTACTGTTTAGTCTAGTACTCAGATAGGTTGCTTCTTTTATGATGCAATTTTCTTTTTTCAGCTCAATATAGTAAATAATTACTTGAGTTTTCTCTGTATTTAACTTGTATCCAGATCCATATCTGAAGTGCTCACCTATTTTTTGTATTACTTCAATTTTTGCTAGTGCTTGGTTTAAGAATATCGCTACATCATCTGCATAGTTTAAAATCTTAAATTGAATCCCTATTGTTACTACTGGCTGTAGTCATTCCTAAGTGTCTGTCTTATGTATGGCAAACTGTAGAAAACACACCCGGGCAAGGCGAAAAGATCTAGAAATGTTTTTATGAAAAAACAGACAATTTTAACCATAACTGATGTAACTGAATTTTTTATTTATCTTTTTTTTTTATATATCAAAACTGTATTTCAGTTTGAATAAATATATTTTATATATATGTTTTTTTAAAGAATGTTGTTTAAAAATTTTGTTGTTGTCATGAATAGCAGTGAATACATATACAGTTCATTCATATGTGATACATTCATGCAAAAAGGATTGATTGTCACATTGATAAATAGTTCATAATCATTGATGATTAATAATGTACAACACAATACAAATGTCGAAGCGATGTGTAGAAACTGGCGGTTTGTTGACAAACTACCTCAGTTTCGGCAAAGCCTTCGTCGGGACTCCATCACAGTTACATCACAGTTACACTGAATAGGATATACGACAACACAAGAAAACTAGATGTTTATGCCTGCGGTTTTTATGATAAAACATTGTTGACAAAATAAACAAAAGATATCAAAGAGTTGTCACTCATAAGAATACTAGAAGAGTGCTTTAGAGACCACAAACCCAAGAGACTAGAAATTTGCATACATCTGTGAAAAGAAATGAGAAAATATTGCCCAACTTACATTGGGAGTGTGAATAAAATATTAAGATTCCTCAACCAATCATTAAGACTTGATATGAGGAATAAATAGGAAATGATACAAGGCATGCTGGACACTGCTAGGAAGATGGAACAGTCAATACCTATAACACATCAAAAGTATTGGGAAATCCCAATGACTAAGGGGGTAAGAGAGGCAGGATTGTGTAGAGTATATCCTCCCATAGAAACTATATGCACAAAAAATACTCTAACAGATCTGAAAGGAGATCTAGTAAAATAAAGGAATGGGGGGAGAAATGAGAACTCATAACACGAGGTTGTGCCTAATACAACCGTGGTCGTGGGGAAACTAAGTGTTTCTTTAAGTTACCCTCACACACCCTAATGGTGTCATGCTTCATCATCGGGTCACCCAGACCCCTAGAAGTCCGGGTGGGCTCGACCACAGTGTTGGGAGTGCTTTTAATATGTTCTACGGCAGAGGGAGTTAACTAGATAAAATACCCCAGGCAGATCCCCAGTATCCCTTTATTCTTGGGTCTGTCCGGGTAATTAAAATACTTAAAAAATGGAGTGTTATGGTCCTAGGACCCTAGTGCCGACATGTTTCAGTCCGAAAAGGGGCCAGAAAATGGTCCAGGACTTTCTTCAGGGCAAAAAAGTAACTCCCCTATGTGCGTGTAATTACTCGTTATGGGGTGTCCCTATCCTGTCAGTATGGTGAGGGCAGAGTAGCTGCTCCACGTGATTTGGTTAAGAGTGGATGTATGTCAACTGCCAGGCTCCATCTGTAAGGGAAAAGTAGAGACAAACAACATATAAAAATATCAGCGGTCGAGTTGCCGCTTAATTCATTTCTCCTTGAGCGGTATAGTGGTTACCGCACGTGGACATGCGTGTATCTATGTGCGCATGCTCTCGTGGGGAGGAGTGTCCTCCTATCATGCCACTCATAATGACTGTAACATATCGTTGTAATTGTGACAGACATACTGTGAGCGTGGCGAGATGATTCGCATTCTAGCGATAACAGCGTGATGTCTGTTTGTTGAAAGTAGCGTGCACACAGTGTCTCCAGATACTAGTGCACATTAAAAACGTGTATGTTCCTGGTGATTCCAAGATCTTTGCTACGGGTGGGCAGGTGAATAAGTGACGGAAATAATTACATACTACACATGCATACGACACATTAATTCGTGATAGATCTACGGATATACTTTACCCAAATCGGGGAGGTTGACTGAATCTCTCAGGACCAGGGGGCCAGATTGGGCGGTCCTGGGGGAACCGTGAATGAACAGTGTGTCACGGAGCAGAATGGGAAAAAAATGCCAGCATGTCGTTCCGTATCGGTGGAGTCAAAAAACGAAGGCTGACATACAAAGAGAACGGGACATAGTGCTGGTAATTGTACTTACTTAGTAAAGATCAATCGCCCTGCCCGCTACCTGTTTGGTTCTGGTCCTCGGCTTTCGCAAGGATGTGGAGCCAGGGACGCGCATAAATAACGGGGAAAGCGCGCCGGAACCTCGGGCTGATTGAAAAACACGCCCCTCAGTTACAGGAAGTGACGTAATACGTCACGGCGTGCGGGGTAGATGGGAGTTGTGGTTTAATACTCAGATGATAGTAGTCAATCTACAATGGGCTGGTAATGACGTAACCCAGGAACTGTCAAATTTGATACGAGTGCAAGTGTTAGCGCTCGTGTGTGGTAAAGGCGGGAAATGGACATAACATAATAATTTATGAGCGCCGCTGATAGAATGTGAATAGCCAATGATGCCCAGATGTAAAATAAATGTTTGGTATGGTATTGATTGTAGGTTCATTGACGTTGGAAGACTGCACATAGTTTTTCAATAGTCTGTTAACAGAAAAAGAGGAGGAGAGGCGGGGACTGAATAAGTTGGTTCAGTTGTGACCATGTGTAAAAATATGAAGGACATCTTGCTTTTGTGCAATGGTGCCTGTATGATGGAATATGTTGTCGCACTGGTAACACTCATATCCAGTCCTGCATTTTGGTGAGTAGTAGACGGGGATGTGCAATATCAGTAGTTGTAGTTTAGACAGGGTGTCTGTAACTCAATATCAAGAAGTAGAGGATCCATGGAGTGATTATTTATTAAGTTGACTCCACGGTATAGAGTCATTTAGTCCCATTTCATGTGTTCCCAAACGATACACCCAACGTTGTTCTCTCTCTAGAAGCCTTTTCTGTAGGTTTCTGGTACCATTGATCTTCTCAATGATTGTCCATCGTATATCAGTGTCTTTATGATGTTTCTCGACGAAATGTGTAGTTAGTCTGGTAGCTGTGATCATGCGTCTGATGGTACTTCTATGCTCGCTTATCCGAATTTTTATTTTGCGGCTGAACATGCCTATGTAGGTCAAGTCACATGGACATTTGATGAGGTAGACGACTCCTTCAGAATTACAGTTGGTATGGGATCGTTGCTCCCAGGGGGTGTTGAGGCCGAGTTCAAGTGTTTTGCTAGCTCTAGTGAATTCACAGGCTATACAGGACCCACAAGGGTAATGTCCGGTCACTGGTGGCGTATCCCATAATGTTGTTTGGACATGGCCCACATTACCATAAGTGTCTGTATGGATCAGGGTATCTCTCAGACTACGGTTCTTTTTAAATGAGAACATGGGTTTGTTATATGAAAGTTTGTTGGAGGTGAGGATGGGCCACTTTTTATTTATAATCTTTTTAACATCATTAGAGGATGAATTGAAAGTGGTAACACAGATCATGTTCTGAGGTTGTTGTCTTTCTTGAGTTTCAAGCAGGGCCTCTCTGGGAGTATTCCGTGCTCTTTTATTGGCCTGTTCAATTATTTTAGTTGGATAGTTTCTTTGTTTAAGTTTGTTTGTGAGTATTTTCGCCTCTTTCTTGTAGTCTCGAATTTCAGAGCAATTTCTACGTATGCGTAGGAATTGTCCTACCGGGAGATTTTCCCTGAGAGATCGTGGATGGGCGCTGTCGAATCTCAACAGGCTGTTCCTGTCAGTCGGTTTAGTGTATAGCGAGCTACTCAATGTGCCATCTTTAGCAATGATGTTGATGTCCAAAAACGGGATGGTTTCTCTGTCTTTGTTGATGGTGAATCGTAAATGAGGGTTAAGATCGTTGATCCATAGAGTGAAGTTAGAAAGGCTCTGGGTATCGCCTCGCCATACCATAAGGATATCATCAATATAGCGATACCACTTGCAGATGTTATTAGCATATGGATTAGCATTCCAAATATGTTGGTTTTCAAAATGGCTCATGTATAGGCATGCTATACTAGGAGCAAAGGTGCTCCCCATAGAAGTTCCATGGATTTGCCAGTACAACTGAGATTCGAACTTGAAGAAATTTTCCGTTAGTGCCAGTCTCATTAACGTAATGATCCAATCTTTGGGTGCAGTCCATTGCCATTCCTCATTCTCCAAGAGTTGTTCAATGACTCCAATGCTTTCGGTCTGGGGTATACTTGTATAGAGTGCTTCCACATCTAGACTTACTAGAAAGCAATTTGTTGGGTCATACTCGATGTTAGTCAGAAGGTTCAGGAGATGTTTTGTGTCCTGTACATATGATGTTATCTGTTTTACCAGAGGGCGCAAGAACCAGTCGGTATATTGGGAGAGAGGTTCCAGAACCGAACCAATTCCTGACACTATGGGTCTCCCTGGGGGAGGTAACTTTCCCTTGTGGATCTTGGGGATGGTGTAAAATAGCGGAATTCTGGGTTCCTCTTGGTTCAAAAACGTGTGTTCTTTTTTAGTGATCCATCCTTTCCCAAGTGCATCTGATGTCAGAGCCGATATAGTTGTCTTGAGTTTCTTTGTGGGATCTCTGTTGATTTTTTTGTAAAATTTAGTGTCAGCCAGCAGAGTGAGGCATGCAGTCTTGTATGCCATCGAACTTTGGATGACTGTGGCACCCCCTTTGTCTGCGGGTTTGATTATTATTTCTGTGCGATTTTTCAATTTAGCCAAGGCCATACGTTCTTTTTGCTCAAGTTATTAAAAGTATCAGCTCTGGGTTGTAGTTCTTCTACTTCTTTGGCAACTGCTTCTTCAAAGGCCAGTACTTCTGGAGGCATCATGTTTGAGGGTGGGTAAAAGGTTGATTTAGGTCTTAAATCAGTGTACTCTCCATCGCTAATGACTTCTTCCTTGTCTTGGAAGAAAACCTTGAGTCTAATTTTCCTAAAAAATTCCCCAAGTTCACAGCGTAACTGGAATTTGTCTAGGTGGGTAGTTGGAACAAATCCGAGGCCTCTTTCCAAGACTGACATCTCATCTGTGGTGAGGGTTATGTCTGTAAGGTTAACTACTAATCCCTCATTGTGCTTGTCCCCGGTTGTGGTTGGTCTCTGGAGTTGCTCCTTGTGTTCGGTCCTGGCCTGTCCTCCACCCACTGTACTCTTCTGTTGCCACGTCTTCCTCGTTTCCCCCTCCTTCCGCCCTGTCCTAAAAAATGCTGGTTGAATTCAGGCTGGAAGTAAGGACCCATTGGAAATTGTGGCGGTCCTTGAAATGGGACTGGACCAAATGGGCCAGACCATGGGTACATTTGTGGGTGTCCAAATCTTTGATTGAAGTTTCCGCGTCGCGGTCTTCTTGGTTTGTTTTGCCAATTTTTATGTGAGCCATCACTAGACCAACTGTCCTGTTCGGAATCAGAAGATCCCGACCGGTCATTGCGTGAGGAACCTGAGTCTGAATTGTCCTCTCCTTTGTAATCATCCTTTATGTAAGGGTATACCTTCTCATGGCTAAATTTTTTAAGGTCTTTCTGTAATTTGGAAATCTTTTTTTGCATGAGATATTCCTTGTGTTCAATGATCTCTTTGTTCACTTCTTCAAGCTTCTTTTTGTATAGTGATAGTTTAATTTCTGTAATGAGGTGGTCTTCGCTGGTTTTGATTTTAATTAGTATGGCATCCGATAGGCGCTTGGCAGTGTTAATTATCAGGATAAGCCAATCCCTCGAGCAGCGCCATGCAATGAGTGACCACTCTTTTTTAAAAAGGGGGTCATCCAGGAAGATCCTGAGTGCATTCGTGACCAACAAGCCTGTTGGTGCTATGTTCCCACGGAGATATTCTGTCATGATGGCTCCGTGCAGGAGGGTCCTCATTTGACAGCGTTTTAGTTCTTTTAATTCGTCCCAATTCTGTGCTTGGGAGAGACTCTGACCAATGTTGGTATCTGGAAGTAATGATGGTCCTGCTAAAATAGCAGACGCCATCTCGTCTGTATAACCAATCCCTAGTTGTTCAGCCATGGCAGGAGTGTGATGTGTGTATGTTAAGTGTGAATATTAAAGTGGTGGTATAAAAACTAGTAAAGGAGACACTGTGCTATTTCCTTTTTCAAATTTCTGAGAAAACCGATTGGGATCTCAGGAGAATGGATTTTAAACCCACAGCTGTGCGCTGCTCAATAATCTATAACACACCAAAAGTATTGGGAAATCCCAATGACTAAGGGGGTAAGAGAGGCAGGATTGTGTAGAGTATATCCTCCCATAGAAACTATATGCACAAAAAATACTCTAACAGATCTGAAAGGAGATCTAGTAAAATAAAGGAATGGGGGGAGAAATGAGAACTCATAACACGAGGTTGTGCCTAATACAACCGTGGTCGTGGGGAAACTAAGTGTTTCTTTAAGTTACCCTCACACACCCTAATGGTGTCATGCTTCATCATCGGGTCACCCAGACCCCTAGAAGTCCGGGTGGGCTCGACCACAGTGTTGGGAGTGCTTTTAATATGTTCTACGGCAGAGGGAGTTAACTAGATAAAATACCCCAGGCAGATCCCCAGTATCCCTTTATTCTTGGGTCTGTCCGGGTAATTAAAATACTTAAAAAATGGGTCTTTTAGGAGTGTTATGGTCCTAGGACCCTAGTGCCGACATGTTTCAGTCCGAAAAGGGGCCAGAAAATGGTCCAGGACTTTCTTCAGGGCAAAAAAGTAACTCCCCTATGTGAGTGTAATTACTCGTTATGGGGTGTCCCTATCCTGTCAGTATGGTGAGGGCAGAGTAGCTGCTCCACGTGATTGGGTTAAGAGTGGATGTATGTCAACTGCCAGGCTCCATCTGTAAGGGAAAAGTAGAGACAAACAACATATAAAAATATCAGCGGTCGAGTTGCCGCTTAATTCATTTCTCCTTGAGCGGTATAGTGGTTACCGCACGTGGACATGCGTGTATCTATGTGCGCATGCTCTCGTGGGGAGGAGTGTCCTCCTATCATGCCACTCATAATGACTGTAACATATCGTTGTAATTGTGACAGACATACTGTGAGCGTGGCGAGATGATTCGCATTCTAGCGATAACAGCGTGATGTCTGTTTGTTGAAAGTAGCGTGCACACAGTGTCTCCAGATACTAGTGCACATTAAAAACGCGTACGTTCCTGGTGATTCCAAGATCTTTGCTACGGGTGGGCAGGTGAATAAGTGACGGAAATAATTACATACTACACATGCATACGACACATTCATTCGTGATAGATCTACGGATATACTTTACCCAAATCGGGGAGGTTGACTGAATCTCTCAGGACCAGGGGGCCAGATTGGGCGGTCCTGGGGGAACCGTGAATGAACAGTGTGTCACGGAGCAGAATGGGAAAAAAATGCCAGCATGTCGTTCCGTATCGGTGGAGTCAAAAAACGAAGGCTGACATACAAAGAGAACGGGACATAGTGCTGGTAATTGTACTTACTTAGTAAAGATCAATCGCCCTGCCCGCTACCTGTTTGGTTCTGGTCCTCGGCTTTCGCAAGGATGTGGAGCCAGGGACGCGCATAAATAACGGGGAAAGCGCGCCGGAACCTCGGGCTGATTGAAAAACACGCCCCTCAGTTACAGGAAGTGACGTAATACGTCACGGCGTGCGGGGTAGATGGGAGTTGTGGTTTAATACTCAGATGATAGTAGTCAATCTACAATGGGCTGGTAATGACGTAACCCAGGGACTGTCAAATTTGATACGAGTGCAAGTGTTAGCGCTCGTGTGTGGTAAAGGCGGGAAATGGACATAACATAATAATTTATGAGCGCCGCTGATAGAATGTGAATAGCCAATGATGCCCAGATGTAAAATAAATGTTTGGTATGGTATTGATTGTAGGTTCATTGACGTTGGAAGACTGCACATAGTTTTTCAATAGTCTGTTAACAGAAAAAGAGGAGGAGAGGCGGGGACTGAATAAGTTGGTTCAGTTGTGACCATGTGTAAAAATATGAAGGACATCTTGCTTTAGTGCAATGGTGCCTGTATGATGGAATATGTTGTCGCACTGGTAACACTCATATCCAGTCCTGCATTTTGGTGAGTAGTAGACGGGGATGTGCAATATCAGTAGTTGTAGTTTAGACAGGGTGTCTGTAACTCAATATCAAGAAGTAGAGGATCCATGGAGTGATTATTTATTAAGTTGACTCCACGGTATAGAGTCATTTAGTCCCATTTCATGTGTTCCCAAACGATACACCCAACGTTGTTCTCTCTCTAGAAGCCTTTTCTGTAGGTTTCTGGTACCATTGATCTTCTCAATGATTGTCCATCGTATATCAGTGTCTTTATGATGTTTCTCGACGAAATGTGTAGTTAGTCTGGTAGCTGTGATCATGCGTCTGATGGTACTTCTATGCTCGCTTATCCGAATTTTTATTTTGCGGCTGGTCATGCCTATGTAGGTCAAGTCACATGGACATTTGATGAGGTAGACGACTCCTTCAGAATTACAGTTGGTATGGGATCGTTGCTCCCAGGGGGTGTTGAGGCCGAGTTCAAGTGTTTTGCTAGCTCTAGTGAATTCACAGGCTACACAGGACCCGCAAGGGTAATGTCCGGTCACTGGTGGCGTATCCCATAATGTTGTTTGGACATGGCCCACATTACCATAAGTGTCTGTATGGATCAGGGTATCTCTCAGACTACGGTTCTTTTTAAATGAGAACATGGGTTTGTTATATGAGAGTTTGTTGGAGGTGAGGATGGGCCACTTTTTATTTATAATCTTTTTAACATCATTAGAGGATGAATTGAAAGTGGTAACACAGATCATGTTCTGAGGTTGTTGTCTTTCTTGAGTTTCAAGCAGGGCCTCTCTGGGAGTATTCCGTGCTCTTTTATTGGCCTGTTCAATTATTTTAGTTGGATAGTTTCTTTGTTTAAGTTTGTTTGTGAGTATTTTCGCCTCTTTCTTGTAGTCTCGAATTTCAGAGCAATTTCTACGTATGCGTAGGAATTGTCCTACCGGGAGATTTTCCCTGAGAGATCGTGGATGGGCGCTGTCGAATCTCAACAGGCTGTTCCTGTCAGTCGGTTTAGTGTATAGCGAGCTACTCAATGTGCCATCTTTAGCAATGATGTTGATGTCCAAAAACGGGATACCTGCATATGAATTACATAAGTGCCATCTAGCAATGTCTTGGTAAAAGATACAACAAGTGCTCAGATAGTTTATTGTGCCACAATTCAACAGATAACATACAAATAGGTAAAGAAAATGCACACATACCCATAAAGTATAGGATAAACTGGGTGCAGCAAGATGTCATGTAATTAGCTGAGTCAATTTACAAAATTGGATACTTATCCTTAGTCTAAATAAGAAAAAACATGTTTGATTTAATTACTGTGGACATGTGTAATAGCACAGATCAGAAACAAGATCATCTATGGCTCCAAATAAATTACAAACAAGAGCGGCAAGATTGGACATCCCTGTCAAGTACCTCTGGCTATATTTATATATTGCAAGGTCAGCTCCATAGTTGCTATTCTAGCTTAGGGATTTGTCTAAAGCTTGTATATGCTCTATAGATTTTTTGAGAAATCAGATTTGAGCTAGCACTGCCCATAGAAAATTCCACAAGAGTAGACCACATGCTTTCAGCATCCATAACAGCAGTCCTGCGGGGGTTTGAAGTGTATATGCAGCATCAAACATAGCAATTTCTATGTCAATGTGTTTCAGAGATGTCTCTGCCTGAAATAAATTTATGTTGTCCTTGCTTACAAAATATAGTTATGTTCATGTCGATGGTATGTCTTTTCCTGTAACAATTCCAGCAGCTATCTGCACCAACAAAGGAGCAAATATTCAGGAAACGTCATTTAAAACTCAACAGACCATCCATCTTCCCTTGGAGCTTTACCAGCTGGTAAATGCCCATACTGTATTTTTTTTAATCTCATCTATGTTTAATTCTTCATATAATATAGTCTGCTTCTCGCAATTTAACACAGGCACATTATTATTTTGTATATATTCATCAATAATACTCTGTGGGTACTGACTGTCTTCAGTGTAGATCTTCTCATAGAATAACCTAAATTGTGTAATTGTCTTGTCAGATACTTTAATCACATTCTCATATATACTTTTAATAAGATCAGATCAGAAAATACTTTAATTGACTCTTGAAAGAGCCTTAAAAGATTGCACATAAGTGTTTAAAATTCTAAACTTTAAAAGCCTACAAGTCCTTATACACAGAGTTTATACATTTATAGACAGTAATTAATATTTCCTACGGACTCTTGATAGAGCCATAAAAGATTGCACATACATGTTTGCAATTTAAAACTTTAAAAACCAACAGGTCCTTATACACAGAGTTTAGACAGTAATTAATATTTACTACGGATCTTAAAAGTGGTAAAAAGATAGTTTAAAAGACAGTATATAATATCAGTTGTTTCTAATGAGAGTAAGTAATCTATTGCCAGTTCATGCTTTCTGATCCGCGCAGCAAGTAAGAGTGGGCGAATAAAACGCTTCCTCTGCGGAGTATACAGACTACAAAATAAAATAAAGTGCATAGTGCTTTGACATGATTGACTATCACAGGAGCATAATGGAAGTAATGCAAACCATGTTCCTTGAGCGGGGAAAGCGACTAGGTAATGAATTGGTTTTAACCGCAACCTAGTCAGCAGAAGTTTCCACCTTTCATTTAGATCAATTTGTAAATAGAGTGCAGGTTCTCTTTGCCGCTAGGGGAAGGGTTTTGGTTGATGAGAAATGTTATAAGTAGTATCTATCCGCTGAAGGGTTTGGTAGAAAAGAGATTTAATAGAGGCAACTGAGACATTTTTGAGGGTGTCAGGATTTATGTAATATTCTGGGACACCCATTTTAGTAAGCTTCATTTTAACGTATCTGAGCCAAGGCATTTCTAGGCTTTTATCGAGCCCCATACAATCAACCAATATTTTCCTACACAGGGTAGCCTCAGGATTTTTCCAAATTGTTAACCAAAGCAACAGCGGTTGTAAAGCAATATTGTCTTTCAGGTAACTCATTCCTACTTCATCATGGCTAAAAGCAACAGGGGAACTCTAGGGCAGTGATAGAAGTCGCCTTAAAAACATATTTTCCATTATTTGTAATGATTTGCAACTCATATGTCCCCAGCCCCCAACCCCAAATGTTACCACTGAGAGGCTCTTGCTCTTATAGATACATAAAATCTCCTTAGTTGATTTGTGACCCAGTCTTTTAGTAAATCTAAAAATAGCATAATTAGATTTCTGGAATTGCATCATTCTAATGTTTAAAACGTTTCCAGTTAAAATCAGCATCAAATGGGTACCCCAGATATGTAAAATATGGATTTTTTTAAATTTCTTCACCCCCACAGTAAAAATGTCCTCGTTTTAGAATTCTTTGGTCCGCATTTCATTCTAAAAGATTTTGTACGATTAACTTTTAGGTCCAAATCATTCATAAAAGCATTAAAAGAGTCTAGCAGTGTTTGGAGGCCATATCGGGACAGCATCACCAGCATATAATAATACAGGTATTTGACACATATTTAGTCTTGGAATATCCCTCCCCACCGCACAAAGTTGTTCTCCCAGTCGATTTATATATAATAAAAAGAGGAAAGGAGCCAGGACACACCCCTGCCTTACCCCTATGTCGGAGGGCAATTCTTCTGGTAGATCTCCTCTGCTACTATAGCATACGGAGGCGCGTTCGTGCGGCCTGCTTAACAATTTGATAATTGCACCATCAATCCCCACTGTTTTTACTGTGTAAAATGCACAGGTTAAGTCCATTAATGCTAGATGAATACTGCCCCTTTGGGATTTTGTGTACTTTTGGACAATTAGTGCCACATTTAGTGTTTGTTCCACTGTACTCAGCCCGGGCCGGAACCCAAACTGGTATATCAAAAGTGCTTGGTGCTCGAGTGCCCATAGTTCCAATTTTGCCAAGATCACCCTGCCCAAGATCTTGACTGAACTAGCTAGCAAAGAAATTGGGCGGTAACAGTGAGGCTGGGATTTATCCTCCTTTTAAAAAATTGGAACTATGATAGCTTCCTGCCAGGTCTTAACTAGTGGGCCTTCTATAGCTGCCTTCAGGACATTTGTTATCACCGGGGCCCAGAAGTCTGTTAAACACTTGTATAAATCAACAGGGATCGTATCCGGACCCGAGGCTTTCGCTGGGCAACTATTCTCTATTGCCAACTTAACATCCCCACCTCTATTGAGTCACTTAAAGCCTTAGCAGATCTCCTATCATGAATGATTTGTGATGCAGAAGGATCCTTTAATAATCCTGGCTTTGGTGAAAAAATAACTGAGAAATGATTATCCCAGGCCTCGGCTGGGGCTACAGTTTCTAATTTAGTCATTTCGTCACCAATCATGGGGGATAAATTTACCACCTCCCCTTTTAATCTTAATATTGTGTTCATATTATTTGAGACCCTTGTCTTCTATGTTAGTAGGCTCCCAATCGACTCCTTATATTCTAATTCTTTGTGCTTTTGTTGTACAAATCAGGCAGCATTTTTCTTCCTTATATTTCCTCCCACTTCTGCCCTTAGTGCTATTAGTTTCTGCTATATGCTTTTAGTATTGTCTACATATAGGAAGCTGGCTTTTTATGTAGTATTGCCAATGTAAGGGCACACCATGTAAAAAGTCCAGACAGTGAATATTGGTTTTCAGTGCTTACTTTAATAATCCTAAGTGCTCTATTTGTGGTAGTGTGGTTGAGCAGATTAGGTTTATCATAGAGGCGTGTTAAGCATTTGTTGTACACTCACAGTCAATACATGGTTCACACACTTAAGATGAAATCTGAGACCAATTTCTAAAAATAAAGCAGATTTTTTAATATAATTTTACACATCAAGATCTTTAGAATAACTTTTGTACTTTCGGGTAGATAGATTTTACAAAGAAATAGCAAAAAATACTTGAATAATGATTTTTGAGGGATGCGCCTTGAACCCTACAATGTTAACCTGTGGAGGAAAAACACAGGTAGATAAACAGTACTTGAAGTCAATGTTGCAGAGGAGTCCTTTTGGACTTAAGGTGCTAGGGGGCCGAGGTCCAATGAACCACCAGCAGTATAGGCTTAACTGGCCTGGGGTGTCCGGGTTCAGAGGTGCTGGTTGGGATGGTAGCCTTGAGCGCTACAATGGTCAAGTCATTGGTACCTGAAACAAAGAGCCTGCAATGGAGGACTTGGGGGAAAAGTCCAGGAGGCTCTCACGGTCTTCGGTTGGTCCTGGAGAGAGAAGGAAAACAAGACAGCAGGGCCACTCTGGTAATAGATATCATCAGATCTGAAGTTTTTTGTCGTGCAGGAAGGCTTCCAAGGCAGTGGTGTTTGGCTGGATGGAAAACAAGCCTTGGCTGATGCAAGTTTCTGAAGGGTCTAGTTTCTTGAAACTCAGTGGGGAGATAGGGCTGACCTTTTAGATCCTCAAAGACCTCCTCCTTTTATGCTGCTTCCTCAGTTGGCCCGATGGACAAACAAATTGGGTACTCTGTAAGTACAGGCGCTGCCTGTGGATGCATGGGGATGGCTCCTACACCCCAAGGAAGATCTCTCCTCCACCTCAAGGGAGATGCTAGATAGTTGGCAAAGTGCTGGACAGTCCTCCACATGTTGGGGAGGATGCACAGCTGCAGGACGAGTTAGGTCATTGCAATGGTCGAGGTACCAGCAGCCAGGCAGGGTTTGCGGCCAGTTTCAGTGCAGGTCCTCAGTTCTCACTGTGTCTGTTCGTCTTTGTCCTTCTTCTGTTCCTAGTTATTCAAATCTGTCTCACTGGTGTTGGGGGGGACCCCTAAATACTCATTTTAGGGGAGTATATGGTAGTAACCAATGGGCTACCTACCACTGGGGTGACTACACCGCCTATGTGACCACTTCCCGTGGGGAGTGGGCATATCCTGACCCAGAAGTCTTTGTGTTCACCAAAAATAAGATGGTGAAACCCTTCTCTGGCTGTCCACTTCAGGTAGCCACCTCAGGGGTGTTACTAGCCTGCGAGTGAAACACATCTTCCCAGTATGTCATTTCCTGCCTGCTCTTTTGACAAATGGGCCTCAAGGCAAGGGGTGGCATACCTGTAGTCCGAGGGGAGATCAGGGTTTCATTGGAAAGGCAGCAGGGTTTTTGAAGCCCTTGGCCTTGAGATGCTAAATCACGAGCCATATTGCTAGAGGAATTGGGAACACCTTCTGGAAAGTAGGCATTGTTTCTGACCTCTTAGACTGCAGGCTCTGCCTGCCAGGGGATAGTAACCCATCTGAGCTGGCAGGCTGGAAGGTACCAGCCAGCCAACACACTTAGTGACTAGTAGGTCTACAGAGGGCACCTCTGAGGTGCCCTCCGAGTGCATGTCTTCATGAATTCGATAGTGGCATCAGTATGAATTTATTAAAATGAGGTGTTTGATACCAAATACCATAATTTTCAGTAAATCCATGATGTAGCTGGATAACTCAAATTGACCAGTGCCCAGTACACATCTTTAAAATGGCTTCCTGATCACTTGCTGGGCCAGCAATGGAACTAGGCATCACAGGGCCATATCTGGTCATGCAGATGTGCCCTCACATGTAATATAATGCACCCTGGCTTAGGACTCTGAAGGCCTGCTATAGGGGCGACTTACATATCGTACATGTAGTGTTCTTTGACATTGCACACAGGGAGTGGGCAATGTTGTGTTTTCAAAATGGTTTGCACCTTGTCACATATCCTGCAAGGGCAGCCTGTATTCAGTTTGTGTATGTGACCCTCATAGTGGCATAATACATGCTGCAGCCCTTAGGGACGCTCTTAAGTACCCATGCTCTGGGTACTAGTGTACTATTTACTAGCAACTTACATGGGTGCTAAAGCTCTTGCCCATTGTGTTACGATTAAGGTTTGTCTTGTTTTAGGGAATGAGCGCTGGTACAGGGTCCTGGTTAGCAGGGACCCAGTACACTCCATCAAAAAGTACCCGCACCAGTGGGCAAAAAGTGGGGGTGATCATGTCAAAAAGAAGCACTTTTCTACACTGCAGTATTTTGAATTGCTGTGGCATGTTCTCTTTCTATTCTCAAAATTCCATCCACTTTTTCTAGCTCCCTTTCTTCATTCTGTTGTGTCTTTCTTGCTCAATATTGAATAGTACATCCACGCATGTATATTTTAATTATGTTCCATACCATGCCTACTCTATCCTCTCCAATTTTGTTTTATGTAAACTCAATTTCAGATCGGGTCATACATTCTCTGTAATCAAGTGCACCAAAAAGAGACCCATCTAGCATCCATCTATAAGGACTGGCTACCTGCCCTAAACTCTCAATTTCAACCAGGATTAAAACTTAATTGTGATCCAAGATAATCTTAGGGCCCATCTGAATTAGAATTCTTGTTAATATTCTGCGGGTGCCAAGGATCATGTCTATCTCAGAAAATGCAAGACCTGGATCTTTGGGATATACATATCTCCAAACATCCTCTAGACATAATTCAGTACTGATCTTTTTAACAGCTTCTTTTACTTTTACCATTCACCGAGGTAACTTGCTATTTGCAGGAACTATTTAAGATTCTATAATACGGGGGAGGAGCCTAGCGCGTGACCAAGATGGCCGCGTAGGTGCGAGGCTCCCGAGGACCTCCGCGACCTCCTACATCTATCCTGTCTTCATCCTGATTTGGTTGAGGGGACTGTGTTGGTGAACCTGAGCCGAGGTGGTGCCCGTTTTCCGTTTTTGAATCGGACCCCGTGTGCCGTGACGGGCATCGATTGAAGTTTGCGGCCTGCTCCTCTCCTGACCCCGGACTTGAGTTGGGGGGTGATCCAGTGGAGAAGTGAATAACAACGGCGGGACGAACCTGGCGAGACGCGTACCCCACACTTTCACTTTCGCTTTTGAGCCCCCTTGCCATCATCGCGAGTGGGATCACGGCGCTCCTTTGTGTGGTGGCTGCCTCGCTGGGCGACCCTGCCTGCTCTGCGGGGACCTGCTCCGCCTTCCTGAGGAGACCTCTAGGGACCTTCGCCTCGATTGTTCGCTCTCCGCTGCAGGACTCGTGGGTGTACGGGATACAGGACGATGGCGACGAAGCAGGATGGAGAGAGGCTGAAGGCCAAATCGGCCCGGCGTGGCGCTGCAATTCAGGCCAACATTATGGATCGCTACACCCTACAGAAAGGTTCTCCCGGCGGGTCGCATAAGTCTCCTGAGTGCCCCGCGGATGCCCCGGATTTGCCGACGGATCTGACTTTGCAGGACGTTATGGGCGCCATAGCGGAGATGAAGACCTCGGTGGGTCAACAGTTTGATACCCTGGCGCACAAACTCGACGCGGTTCTCATCGATGTTAACCTTGTTAGGGCAGATCTTTCCAAGACAAATGATAGGGTTGACTCTTTGGCCCACACCGCGTCGGGCCTCACGACTGAGGTGGCGACCCTCCAGACGGAGGTACGTCGGCTCCGGCAGGCCAGTGCGCTCACGGATCGGCGACTGGAGGATTTCGAGAGTAGGGCCCGGAGGAACAACGTTCGCATTATCGGGGTGCCTGAGGGACTGGAGGATTCAGCAGCGGATCTCTTTGTGGAGGATCTGATTTCTAATCGTCTGCAGCCTCGAGGTTTGAGTAAATTCTTTGCAGTGGAAAGGGCCCATAGAGTTCCTGGTGGCAAGCCGAAGGTCGGAGCTCCCCCGCGGCCTCTTATTGCCCGTATCTTCAACTTTCGGGACAGGGATGCGATTTTACAAGCTTCTAGAGTGCAGGGGCCGCTTAAGCTGGAGAACGTGGAGGTGAACTTCTATCCTGATTTCACGCAAGCGGTCCAGAAGCAGAGACTGGGTTTCATGGGCGTCAAGCGTCGGCTCCGGGATATGAACTTGAAATATGCCATGCTTTTCCCGGCCAGGCTGCGTGTGGAGTCCGAGGGTCGCTCTCATTTCTTTGACCGTCCGGAGACGGCCTGAGACTGGTTGGATAATTTGCCTAGGGGACATGATCGAGAGGGGATGGGGGCCGCGGGAGGAGAGTGCCCACTGGACCGGGCCTGAGGTATTGACACTGGGGCTAATTCCTGATGATGCCACTTTTCGGCTGTGCTCAGGGTTTTTTGACTGTCGTGCCTTGCTCCCCCTCCCTGGGAGGTTGTGGTGTGTCTCGAGGGGGTTCTCTTTCCTCCTCTTGGGGGTCTTTGTAGTTTAGTTCATGCAAGGGCGACAGGCACACTGCAAGTTGGGGGGGCTGTTCGGGCTCATGCAGGGGTGCAGGGAGGGGGGAGTTTTGTTTGGAATGTTGGGTTGGGGTTGGGTATTGTTTGTTTGTACCACAAGGCAGAAATATTGTTGTGTTATATTCATGGTGCTCTCTGGGAGGGGACTGATTGGTTTTGGCTGTGATGGGGGGTAGGGGACTGAGACTTCTCTCCTGGAATGTTAACGGACTGGGGGACAGGATAAAACGGGGGGTGGTCCTGCAGTTTTTAAAACGGATTTCACCTGATATTGTGTTCTTGCAGGAAACACACCTTATTGGTAATTCCTTCTGTGCTATGAATAGGCGGGGCTATCGCCTTGTGGCTCATTCAGGCTTCACCTCTGGTTCGAGGGGTGTGGGCATTATGGTTAAAACCTCGCTCCCGTTGGAGGTTGACGAGGTGCTCCATGATGACAGGGGGCGCTATGCGGCTCTGGTGGGTAGATGGGAGGGTAAAGTGGTTGTTTTGGTTTCGGTTTATGTCCCGCCGGAGTTGCAGACGACTACTTTTGCTGATTTGGGGCGCCTTCTTCTTGGGCTGCCGGAGGGGATTCTAGTGGTTGGAGGGGATTTTAATGCTGTGGTCTCCGGATCTGCGGATCGTCACCCACCCAGGGATCTCCCCCGGGCCCAAACTTGTTTGTCTGGCCTCTTGGATACCCTGGGACTGGTGGACTGTTGGCGGCTAAAACACCCTGCGCAGGTACAATACACCTTTCATTCTGGGGCTCATGGTAGTCTCTCGAGACTCGATTATGTTCTGATGCCAGCGGCACAGGCGGGGAGGGTCGGGGAGGTGCGACATCTTGCTCGGGGTATTTCCGACCACTCCCCACTCTTGTTGCACTTTGATATTGTCTCGGGGATGGAGGGGAGGGTGGTCCCGATCAACCCCTGGTACCTGCGTAATCCCGCAATTCGCACAGATTTGATTAAATCCCTTGAGCAATATTTTGGAGACAATGTGGGATCGGTGTCGTCTGCTGTTTCTCTGTGGGAGGCGTTCAAGACGGTACTCCGGGGGGAGGCCCTGTCCCTCATTTCCCATTCCAAGAGGCGTGAGCGGGAGGAGGTGACCCGTATCGAATCTGAGATAACTGAGTTGGAGGGCGACCTGGATTGTGGTGTCACGGACGACAAACTGCATGCTCTTAGACTCAAACAAGCGGACTACAAGGCCCTAGTCACCGAAGCGGCCAGGGGCCTGAGTAGGGAGCAACAGGGGCGTCTGTATGACATGGGTGATGAGGCTGGAAAACTGATTGCGTGGCTGGATAAAAAGGAGAGAGCGAGTCGAGTTGTTCCGCTGGTTGAGAGAGTAGATGGTGTGTGTGTTACTGATCCGGTGGAAATTGTTGATTGCTTCGCAGAGTATTTCCGCGGGGTGTATTCCCCGGTATCTTCTCGCTCGGAAGAGGATTCTCGCGACCTGCTTAAAGATATTGCGTTGCCTTCCCTCTCGGAGGAGGATAAATCATTGATGGACGCGACTCCGACATCTGAGGAGATCGCCCTGGCCATATGTTCAGTCGCCTCTGGTAAGGCCATGGGTCCTAATGTCCTTCCCATTGAATTGTACAAATTGCGGCCGGATACATTGGCCCCGCATCTTCGAGATATGTTCCTCGCGGCCCGGGCGGCGGGTTCCCTCCCGCTGGACCAGCGTCTAGCCACTATTGTGGTTATTCACAAGGAGGGGAGGCCGCGTGATCGGGTCACGTCTTACAGGCCCATTTCGCTTTTGAATGCGGAACCAAAAATTCTGGCCAAGGTGCTAGCTAATCGGCTGGTCAGCGTGGTGTGCGATCTGATCCATCAGGACCAGTCCGGTTTTATCCCTCATCGCAACACCGCGCTTAACCTGCGGCGTCTGCATGGGGTGCTCTCGAGGGTTCCGTTCATACGCGAGCCGGCCATTTTGGCGTCCCTGGACGCCACTATGGCGTTCGACACGCTTGAGTAGCCATATATCTGGGCGACGCTGGAGAAGTTCGGGTTTGGCCCGGGATTCATTGGCTGGGTGAAATTGTTGTATTGCGGACCGCTAGCGCAGGTGGTGGTGAATGGTAGAGTATCGGCTCCTTTTGAATTGGGCATGGGCACGCGACAGGGTTGCCCGCTGTCGCCTCTCCTCTTGCGCTCGCCTTGGAGCCCCTGGCGGAGTGGCTGCGGTGGCACCCTTCGATTCGTGGTCTCCGATGGACTCCTGAGTATGAGGATCGAGTCTCTCTCTACGCGGACGATATTCTTTTGTATCTCGCTTCCCCGCGTGAATCGTTGATTGTGTTAGTGGATGTACTGTATTCCTTTGGCCGTAACTCAGGCCTAGTCATCAACTGGGCTAAGTCCTGTGTATATGTCCTCTCAGGGGAGGCTCCTATCCTCCCGCGGGGTTGTCCCATCCAAGTTGCTCAACAGGGATTTAAGTATCTGGGTATTTTTTATTACCCTGGACTCTGCGGCCCGATACACACAGAACCTACTCCCCCCCCCTCCAACGTTTGAAGGCGGATGTGGCACGTTGGAGGCGCTTGCCGCTCTCGCCGCTCGGCCGGGCGGCGCTGTTTAAGATGATATCGTTGCCACGGTTTTTATATGCCTTACAAAACACGATGGATGTCGTTCCGGCTAGTTACTTTCGGGAGGTGGAGGGTCTGCAACGCCAACTGTTTTGGGACGGGAGGCCGCGGATTGCCCTCGCGAAGCTGACGCTCCCGTGGTACGATGGGGGGGTCGCCCTCCCTGACATCAAACGTTATTACTGGGCCTCCCAGCTGGCTGCGATAAACCATGGGCTTTATGGGCCCGCCCTCAATCCGGCCTTTGAAATGGATAAATTGTTGTTGCCGGGTGGCGACTACAATTGTGCGCTCTACTCTAGATCGCTCGACGCACGTTTGACGGGTCCGACGCGGGTCGCGGTACGGGTGTGGCATGCGGCAAACACGGCGATGGGGTGGAAGGATCGGTTGACCCGGGCGACGCCATTGTATGCTTCTGAGCGACTGGGTTGTTTGTGGACGACGAAAGGCTTCGAGAAGTGGGATACGATTGGCATCGGCAGGGTTGGCGATCTTTGGGCGAAGGGGGGATTTAAGACGTTTGATGTGCTGAAAGCGGAATACCAGTTGCATGATAGGGAATACTTCCGGTATGTACAGGTTCGTCACGCGTTGTGTTCCGTATTCCCGGAGGTCGCGTCCATCCCGGAGTGCTCCCCTTTGGAAGATAGAGTGCTAGACGGGCATGTACCGGATGGCACTATCTCATTGATCTATAAAAAGCTCATCAACGATCGATCGGGACTGCTGGCCGCCCTTCGTGAGGCATGGGTCACTGATGGATTGGAGCTGGACGACGAGGATTGGGTATCTGTGGTGGCCTCCCCGAGAGAGGTGGCCATACCGGCCCGCCTTCGTTTCGTCCAGCTCAAAATACTCCACAGGGTCTATGTTACGGGACCGGGCCTGATGCGTATGGGATATGCGGTGGATGGGATGTGTAAGCGTGGGTGTGGCTTGTTAGGGACCTTCTTCCACATTTTGTGGGAATGTCCGGAGGTGGCTCGATTCTGGCGCGGTGTGCATGCGGTGTTGCAAGCGGTCACGCATGTTGCGCTGTTCCCCGAGGCCAGGAGGTGTTTACTAAATGTGTGGGAGCCGACTGATTACACGGTGACGCAAACGTGGTGGGTGACACTGGGATATATGGTGGCCAAGCGTGACATAGCACAATTGTGGAGCTCCCAGAGGTCACCCACGATTTCGGTATGGAAGGAAAATATGGATTGGTGTATGTTCCGAGAAAAGGTTGTGTATGTGGCGAGAGGCAAGCCTGGGAAATGGGTAAAGGTGTGGGGCCCCTGGAACTCCTATCGTGGCGGGATTTGTACCCCGCCACTGATGCCCGACTTGGCGGCGGCCCTGTCTCCCTAGTCTGCACGTTCCCTTGATTCTGTGTTATCGTGACCACTTTGTCACTGCCCCTGCCCTTCCCTCCCTCCTATTCTTGTAGGTTGGTAGGGCCCTCCCGAGGGGAGCACATAATGTTGTCTAGACTTTTGCCGTCTTGTGGGTTTGTTTTTCGTTTTTCATTTAAAATGAAACCGCCATTTGGGATGATTGGGCAATGTAGCCGCAAGTGATATCTTTGATCTGTGGGACTCTTACTGCTTGCCTCTTGTGTTTATAAATGTGTTTTATGGTCTCACTGTTTACTAGCGGCCGGCCTGAGGGTTGTAGGCCCATACTTGTATATATATTGAACTTTGTAAAAAAGGTTTAAAAAAAAAAAAAAAAAAAAAAGATTCTATAATACAATTCAAATCACCCAGCAACATTATCTCTCCCTTCCACTCGACTAACTACATTCCAAGATCACTCCATAACCTGTTAGGCCCATAAACTCCCCAAATGTTAATATATGCTTGTTCTACTAATATATGCACCCATATCCCCTGCGTGTCTGCTTTTGTTTTAAGCTCTTTAGTGTTGCACTAGTCCTGCCTATATAAGACACCCCTCTTACTGATATTTGTTGTGCAGTGTGCGTAATAACCGTGTACCCAGGCCAGTTGTCTTAGATATGTGATGTTCCGTCTTGTTATGCTCATGAATTCTGCTTTGTATTCCTGTAAATTTTGCCATATTGTCCTCCTTTTTTTGTGGGTTATTAAGGCAAGGTACATTCCATATTATTGCTATTAAACCTGCCATAATTGACAATAGATTACCTGTGAAATTTTATTCTGTTATGCCTCGCCCTTGCGTTCACGTATAAATCTTCGAATACGACCTTGGTGAATAGTCTATTTAAGATGTTCTCTACCTAGTTACATACAGAACTTTACCTCGCCTTTTTTTTAAGCATACCCTTGTGACCTCCCACCCATCTGATGATCCTGTCCTGCTTTTCTGCCTTTTTAAAAGTGTGTCTTGGAGAAAATCAACCATATCTCTGCATTTCAGCTACTACAATGGAACTGCACCTACCCTCCACCCGCTCACACCTTTCATTTTCATCTAAATATCCATTCCCAGATGCCAAAGCCTAGTTCCAATCAGTTATAAGCCAAACCCATACTTGTATTCTCACTAGTCCTAATCTTTTACTTGTGCAATCCTGATGTATTTCCTCGCTTTCATGTCAGATTTATGTTCACTTTCTATGTACTTTATACCCTTACATAGTCACATAGTTTTGTTGTTCCTTGTTCGTCTTTTTTGTTGTTGTTTTTAACAATTTTGATTAGCCTTTTTCAAATAAACACAAAAAGGATCAGCAGCTCAGAACAGGAGCCACACATTTGTTCGTCTTGCTACAAGGCTCTGTTTTAAGGCTATTCTCTCCACTTTTTCAGAAGTGCTTTGGGTTTTGGTCTCATTAGCTGTTAAATGCGTCCGTTCTTACATGATGATTTGAGTCAACAAGGTGCTTGCATATATTCAGTGACATAGAGATCTTGGAGTGGGAACATGTATTTTCACATCTTCCAGTCATTTCCACTGTTTGATTACAGAATATGACTTCACAAAAACAGTTAGTTGATCAACAGTAGTGGGGGAGTCAGGTTTAGCTTTGAAATAGATGTGTTGTTGCAGTATGCAATTACCAATGGCAATCACTGTGATTGCTTTTCAGTTTCCGTTCGTTTGTGATTGAGACTTTTACATATGGGGTATCTATGTGCCTGTTGTATCTGGGAGTGAAAGTCCCAATTGATAGGTCTGAAAAGGCTTTAATGTAAACTTCCTTTGTCTTTTAAAGCCTACAGCACAGTCACCTGTTCGTTTACTATTTCTTGTATTCATTTTATAATGGCAGTGATGAATACAGTAAAGGTGTCATGATCAGTGCTCAAGATAAGCTATATAGAATGAACACTGAAGTTATGGTCAACTCAGCACTGTAACAAGTTCACAAATTGGTTGATAGTAACTAGAGTTGTGGTCCAACATGTTCAACCCATGACATTTAGTGCTGGGATCAGGAAGGAAGCATGGTGAGGAGGGAGTCCACAGGTCTAACCTTGCTCTAATTATTCAAACGTATTAAATTATTATTAACTCTAACTATTTAAATGAGATTCACTAACAGGCAGGCTTCCGTATAATGCAGTAGAATTAACTTTGTGCATCTGTCTTGGTTCGATTGATTTGATTTATAAATTGATTTGTAGCTCAGTCTTATATAATGGAATTGGAAAACAATGGTGGTTAAGGCTTTACTAAAGAAAACCAACCTGGACCCTTTGGAACCTAAAAATTATCGTCCCATTTCCCTAATAACAGTCCCTGCCAAAATTATGGAGAAGCACCTAAATACCCAATTAAGCACCTACCTGGAACAACATCACCTGCTTGATGGCTCCCAATATGGTTTCAGGAGTGGCCACAGCTCTGAGATTACCCTAACATGCGCAGTAAACCATATACGTACCCAAGAAGATGCTGGGCATACTTCTCTATTAATACTTTTGGACCTATCTGCCACTTTTGATACCATCTCGCCAACAAGGCTGATTAACCGTCTTCAAGAAATTGAGGTATCTGGCTCCGCTTTGGAGCTGTTGTCCTCATTTCTTTCAGATAGGTCACAAAAAGTAAAAATGGACCAAATTCTTTTCTGACTCCATTTCCAACTTATGTGGAGTTTCACAGGGTTCCTCATTGAGTCCTACTTTATTTAACATTTATGTCTTGCTGTTGGCCAATGTAATCAGACTTTTCGGGCTCGAGGCACTGTCTTATGCTGATGACACACAAATAATTGTGTCTATCACAAACAGCATTGAAACATCCGCACCAAATTTAAAAAAACTGCATTTGGGCCGTGGCCGATTTGATGATAAACTACTACTTACGACTCAATGGTGATTAAACCGAAGTCCTGGTTTTTGGCAGCCAACTATCTATATGGTCATATTCCTGGTGGCCTGAAATACTTGGACTGTGCCCCTGTCCTGCTGTATCAGCAAAGAATCTGGGTGTTATAGTCGACAGTTCACTTTCTATTGACCCCCAGGTTAATAGAACTGTTTCGACCTGTTTCTGGATCATCAGGATCTTGAGGAAGATTTTTCCATTGGTTTCTCTCTCTTCTTGAAAGCAGGCAGCCGTTGCCCTGATCTTGTCCAGGGTGCACTATTGTAATGCCCTCTATTTGGATATTAACAAGGGATCCATTCACAAACTGCAACTTGTCCAGAATTCAGCAGCAAGACTTGTGATGGATCTTTCTAAACTCCACTCAGTCCCCGGGGCAGTTTACAAACTACATTGGCTTCCTCTGGGAAAGAGAACTCTTATTTAAGCTCTATGTATTGTTCATAGGGCTCTTCATGGTTCTGGTCCTGAAGGAATCAAAAGACTATTCCATTGATACATCCCCACCAAACAGCTGCAGTCTGCCAAAAAAATAGGCGGTTATTCTCCAGATTTAGGAGAGCTAGGTGGGTGAAAGCGCCTTCGCTGTCGCTGCCTCTAAACTCCGGGACACACTTCCCCTACTCATCTCTTGTCAAGAGTGTCATCTACCCTTTCATAAATCTTTAAAAATATGGCACTTGGGTGGCGTGGCCAAGATGACGTCTTGGTAGGATGCAGCTTTGTGGCTCTCCGCTCCGGCTGGGCCTTTTATTGCACTGTCGGCGGCGGGAGGGGCACCGGGGTCTACAGAAACCCTCCCGAAAGTGGCACAGCACTCCTGGGGGGCTGAAGAGGCACTTTGAGGTCCCGGTGGCAGTTTTGGCGCCGCTGCGGGACGGCTCTGAAGGAGTGTCTGGGTACACCGTGGCAGCCGCGGAGAGTCTGGCAAAAGGGGTGAGGTCTGGAGGTTCCCGGCGGTCCCTGCAAGATCTATCTGGAAGACCGCCGCAGTGCAACAATCGAGGAGATCCTTCCCGGCGAGGCGAGGTGAGGTGTGGGCTCGCATTGTGTCGGGCAGCGGTAGGCTCGAATCGCAAGTGCCACATGAGGCCCTGGCTCCATGAGCTGAAGCAGCACTCAAATCCAGCGGCTGTGTAGGGGCAGGGCCTCCGCATCGACTACCCGCGCTGCGGCTTAATACTGCTGCGCCATCTGCTGTACCCCCCACCTGAAGTGTTTGGGGACTCATCGGCGGGGGCCCGGCGCTCCCCTGAGGCCTGGGACTGTCCCTGAGCAACTTTTGGAGCTGGGCCTGAAGCGGGCCCGTGGTGTGGCCTGAGGGGCCGGAGCTGCGCGGAGGCCTGGTAGGGGCACTAGGACGATCAAAGGCACAAACGATTCTGACCGGGGGCCTTGGCTGAGTTCACCCGCCCACCGGTTTCGCTGTGGTGGCAGCCTGGATTACTGGAATTCGATCCGACAACCTTAAATTGCTGAGGGGTAAGACCTGTGGCGTGCCTAGGGCGGGACAGCAGCTCACCGGGAGGCCTAGCCAGAAAGTGGGAGAGGAGGTGAACAGAGATCAGGCACCGCTGCGAAGGTGGGGCCCAATGTCAGAAAAGATAGTTCAGTGAAGGACCTCCAGCTCAAGGCAGCAGAACAGACTTAGAGCCAGTCCAGATCCGATGGATGAGGCGGAGGGCGTTGGGGGCTCGGAGGCCCCGGTCAGTTGATCTTTTCTGGAGTCGCTCTTCTCTTTTTCAGAAGACTTGTCCGCAATGAAATCCAAACTGTCGGCAGACCTGCGGGAAGTGCGCCAAGATGTGGATTCACTGGAAGAGCGAGTTAACACTTTGGGGGAGCGCGAAGCTGGCCGCGACAAAGAAATCGGGAGCCTCCAACAAGAAGTCCTCAAGCTGCAAGAACAGAACCTGGACCTACAAGCCCACACGGAGGATCTGGAGAACAGGTCCCGGTGGAACAACATCTGCATCCATGGCATGGCACATGGTGAGGGAGATGGCAACATCGAGGCGCTGGTGGTGGGCCTCTTCCACTCCATTCTAGTAGAATCCCCAGACTTCCTGATTAAGCTAGACTGCACTCATAGGGTGGGCCCACAGAGGGCAGCCTCTGCGCCCCCGGCGGACATACTGACTTGTGTCCACGACTACCAATTAAAAAAGAGGATCCTCTGTGAATCTCGGCGCTGCTCAGACTTTACCTACCAGGGTCAGTGTTGGATTTGGCCCTTTTTGGCTGGTTCACCCCTAAACTTTTTGCCTTAAGTTCTGACATGGTGTTGGTGATTTTAGGCCTCTGGGCACTTTAGCCCTGTGGTCCAGTGTAAAGTGCGTGCGCGTGTGTGCGCTCTCTGTGTTACATTTGTAAAGTTGGCCTGCCCTCCCAAAGGAATGCATTGGGATTCCCTGCTAAGTGTGTCAGTGGTAATTCCTGGTATGAGAGGAGCAGTGTTGGCAAGTCAAGTATGTATGAATTCGTGAGAATAAATGCTGCGCAATGGTGTGCGCAGATTTATGATAACTGGTAGAGAAATGCCACTGGCATTTCTGTGTGCTATGTGTCTGCCTGCCTGATGTGAACTGCATGTCTGGCTTGTGAGTGACAGGGGCTGGGAGGTGTGTGTGGCTCCAGGAGGGGCAGGGTGAGTCAGCGCAGTGCTGGGCTAAATAGGACCTCTGGGCTGGGAGTAGTTGGAGGGGTAATCCCCTGACTCTGAATAGGATGGTGCCTGCCCTAGTGAATGCTGGCTCCGGCCCCTGTGGTGTGTCCTAGACCCCACCTGACAAAGGGGAAGAGGAGCTTGAAAAACGAAGTGCTCAAAATCCCCCCGGAACCAGTTGCATCTGGTTCCCCCATGCCCTGCACTACAGACAAAGGAATTCTGGGTATAAGTAGAGGGGCTGTGACCCCATGAATATGTTCAGTTCTTGTTCTGGTGTGCTGTTCCTGACTGAGGGGGCGTGCTGCTGGGGCCCAGGAAAAACCGCCATGGGAACTTACTTCCCTGCTGGAGGCCCCTGTGTGCTGGCCTCCCTGGGCCCAGCTATGCCCCAGGGACCTTTTGCTTCTTTCTTATCCTTCAGGACTTCTTGTTGCATCGTGCGCCCTGGGAGCGCTATATATTGCTGACCTTTTGCTGCTGGAGCTGTGGCTCCTAGTGCCTCGTGAGCGCTATATTTTTATTTGCCCAGCGCGGAGCAGCAGCTCCTTTCCGAGGGATTCTCGACATGGGGATTCCCCCGCTATTGCTACTTTCGACGCATGCCCACCCGCTTTTTGCTTTTATTTATGGTGGGTGCCCACCCCGCCATTCTCTTTAATTAATGCGGAAGCCCACCCCGCATTTCACCGCCGCAGCCCGAGCGAGCCACGACAACCAGAAAGCCAGGCGAGGTGCCTGACGCTGGGCGGGGCCCAGAGGAGGAGGCTGCCACTGCCGCCAATGGCAGCGCAGCCGAAGGAGGAGGCGACCCGGAAGTGCACGGGGCTCCCGAGAGCTGAGGGAAGCCCCACACATGCCGCAGAGGATCCCCGGCGTCTGCTCCAAGTCCAGGGGAGGCCAGAAAAGTCCCTACAACAGGACCGGGCGAAGGCAGAGATCGCTGGACTGGAGGAGTCCCCAGCAGAGAACCCGGTGAGTGGGGCTCCCCCATTGTCTCTGGTGTGTGCGAGGTACAGTGCCAGCATCATTTCTCTGAGCGGACCCGCCGTTGTGGGCTGCTCCAACGCCTATGGGCAATTTATTGATAAAAGTCCCAGAGGCACCACAAGTGCCAGTGCCGGTTCTGTTCTTCAGTTGCCCCGCTTGACAGTGGGCAGCTGCACGGTTGCCCCATTTGTTTTAGGAGGTCCAGTGGGGACCCAGAGGGGCTCAGGCGGCACAGTCGTGCCAGTACCCATCCTTATTTCCTCAGCTGCGCTGCACCAGCACGGGCAGCTGCAACGGTTGCCACATTTGTTTTAGGAGGTTCAGTAGGGGCCCCGGGGCAGAGTCGTGCCAGGGCCCATTTGCTCTATCCTCAGCTGCTCCGCACCAGCGCGGGCAGCTGCAACGTGGCTGCCTATTTGTCCAAAGGGCACAGTGAGTGTCCAGGCCCCATTTGATGATCACAGCTGCACGGCAAGTAGCGTTAGCTGCTACTTTTAGGCCAACAGTCCTTTGGGGGGGCATTTCTGTGAGAGATAGGAGTGAGATGCACTCCTCTGCCCCAGCGCAATTGCGCACTGCGAATTCTGCTGAATTGGCAACCACCCTGACTTTGTTGGACATGGGGCATTTGAACCCCTTTGAGAAGGCCAGTTGGCCAGGGGGACTGTTGGTTTTGTAGGGCGCCAGACCCTAATGTGATTTATGTGGTGCTAGGAAACGTGATTCATGTACTATGATTTACGCACCCTGTTTTATGGCTCTAACTGTGGTTTATGTATGAGATGAATGCATAATGTGTTTATGCTGGTGAGGTTGGCACAGAATGTATTTCATGACTAAATGTGATACTGTGCATAATATGGTTTATGTTACAGGAGGATGCTGAGTACAGTGATTACTGGTTGTACGGTAATGTGATGTCCTACTTTTACTAAGTTCACTTTGTGATGGTTCAGACAGTGGTCCAGTTGGCCCTGTCAGGTGTATATAATCCCTTGTAGATATGACCTAGTGCCAGGTGGCACAATGTATATTATGTGATTACTAATCTAATGTGTTATGAGAATACAAAGGCTAGTTTTGATATAACTTTGTGTGGAGTTGCTTTTGTGGTGTGCCTGGTATGTTGCTGTGTGCGTGCGCAAACGCTTTACACATGGCCTCCGGGATAAGCCCGACTGCTCGTGCCAAGCTACCAAGGGGGTGAGCAGGGGTTATCTTTGGTGTGTAACTCCCTTGCCCTGACTAGAGTGGTAGTCTCTGCCTGGCTTTGGCGCAAGCCTTATACATTCTAACAATAAGGAGCTGTAGAGGGAAATATGAACAGGTCGCCCTCCTCTCAATTTATATCAAACACACAAAAGACCTGCTCATCCTAGGCGTTCTATTCATATAAGTAGAGGCGGAAGTTTTCATCACTTTTCTTCACCTATCACTCCCCACTTTCCTAAGAGGTAGTGTCCTTCCACTTTATTCGCCCAATATTTATACAACAGTATTTTTTATCAAATGACAGTCACATGTCCCATATATAATTATATATGGAAAAAAACTAAATGGTGTATCTACCACAAAACACACCTATAGGTTTGTTTATATTACAAAAGAAATTGTGAAAAAGCAAAATGGCACCTCACATGTGCACCACCAGTCGAGCTTGCTGATTGGTACTCACCAGCTATGCTCACTTTTATCATCATCGGTAACCATTTTACTTGAAAAAATATAGTGTCCCAAAATTAGTGCCCCAAAAAATAAATAATAACACAGTGATGTGTGCTTTGCGACTACCACACAGACAAGACCCAGTGAAAATAAAACTGAAATAAGTCACACAGTTACCAATTTTATTCTTTTTTTGTGCTCTCATTCACAAATTTAAAACTGGCTGCATTTACACAGACCAATCTCTTTCTCAGCCGACATGTTTCATTGCCAATCCCTCTTTAAGGCAATTTCATCAGGGCAGGGTCATTCGTCACACATATTGGACACTGGTGCAATTTCTAAAAATGACTGTCAAATGAGAAACAACACATAATGGCCTGGTTACCAAAACCCATCTTTCTCCTCCGACTTAAAAACACATACATAAATGTTGGGCATTTCATTAACTTTACCATGTGGAGCCAGAGTCAATCTTACCAGCTCTCCACTCATTGTAAGAGAAGAACTCCAAGAGTAAGTTCCTCTTTTCTTAGGCGTATCCTCAATTGTAGTATGATTTCTAAATGTAAAGAAAACAAATGATTGCCAGTATCTTTTCAGCAATTATCCCCTCTTGTTATCCCCATTAAAATCACTACGGGCTTGTGCACACGCCTTCTCATGTCGCTGTTTCATGATATGCTTCAGCTTCAACAACAGCCACGTGTCTGTCTGCCTCTATGCAATTACGGAAATTCGAATTACTACATCGTGCCTCACCTTTGTTTAATGTCTGCAAAGCACATCCTAACTTCGCATGTCATTGTTTCACTATATGCCTCTCCCACAACCGCATCTCTGCCTTCCTTTATACAATCATGGCATTTTAGATTGCTGCATCGTTGCCTCACCTTTGTTTAACTTTGCTTCTGCAAAGCACTTCATACCCGTAGACCGCTGTGTGCTAATGACCCAGACTGCCTTACCGCCTTCCTTGACATGGGGCGGGTTTCCTCATCCCTCAGTACCGGCAAACCGGCGCTGAACGCTTAAAAAGGTTCCGCCCCCTTTGTCTCACACTACCTTATTAAAACCACGTGATTTTCCTCAACACCACGAAGGCCATCTTAGACTTTGCTAGTCCCTTCGGATAGCACTACTAACTGGAGCCAGTTTTTTATGCTCTTACATTGTATTCTCTCTTTTATTCTTTTATATCGCTCCGCATAGGCGAAACCACCCATTTTGGTGATTAAAAAATTCAAAAAATCAAAAATTCAAAAATACTGGTCCTCATTTGATTATGTTTTCACCATGTCCTCCAATCCTATCTGGGCCACCCCACATTCTCAGGGATGAACACCTCACGACCGTGGGTAACATTTATTCTAACCCATTCAGGCTCCATTGCACCACTGATTATTCATGGCGGCCATTTTGGACTGGGACAATCTCTCAATCAACTTTATTATTCCCATTTGTCCCTGCACTCAAACATCCAATGATTAAGTTTATTATCAATACGGTCTCCAAAAAAGGGAGGTATCCACCTCACGGGCACCAACTAAACCGGATTCATACGAATGGATAATGTACACTCTGTTAATTTCTTACTTTGTTCCATTCAATAAAATCATTCAATCCGATTTGATCACATCTCTCTTGGAAAATCCAACGTGCCTCTTTGGTTGCAAGAACCCTTTCTATACTGTAGGGGTCTCCCATTACTCTTTCCAGCACTACCCACGTAAAGAAGTGTTTACTTTCTTTGCAGTGTTGTACTAGTTTAGTGGAAAGTTTGCCCGCTTTAATAGTGCTCAAATGTTCCTGCACTCTTACTTTAATCTTACGTGTTGTAAGACCAATATATTGCAGTTCACATTCACATGTCAGTCTATACACCACATTCATCGTGTTGCAATTACTAAATTGGGTCAAATGCCAAAGTTTCCCAGACTTGAGAACTACCTCCACAGTCTTTTTTGTCAACTTACATACTGAACACATACCACAAGGGTAATGCCCAGGAGGAATGGTGGTTTCATTTTGTGGAGATTTCGGGCAGAAATGTACCAATTTATCCTTCAAATTGTTTGATCTTTAAAGGCTAACCTGGGAGGGGGCGTCGATAATATAGCCCAATGTTTCCTTATAGATTGTCTAATCTGGGTAGCCAGGGGGTCAAATGTCATTACGACCGGTAGACAATCATCCTTGGTCCTTACATTTTTCTCTAATAGAGCACTGCGAGGAGTATTAAGCGCTCTTCTTCTTGCCTGATTCACAATTCTGTGTGGATAATTTCTCTGTCTAAATTTCTCACACAGTCCTTCCGACTGCCTTAGCCAACCAGAGATCCCATTTCTAACAGTCAGAAACCCACGTTATATCAGGACTTGGCAGCCTCCACTTTGCTCAAACGCAAGTCCTCTAATCCGATTACACTCCACCACCGAGAAACTGGCATCAAATACTCCAGAAGGTATCCGTTCAGGTTAATCTTCCATTACAAAGGGGAACTGAGGCAAATCCAATCACTCTCTGCGGCCTACAAACTCCCGGGTCTCAAAGAAAACGCGGTGGGCCAGCCTCGCGTGGATAATCAATCGCTCCCTCAGGTGCCGGAGCGGCCATGGATGGACTACCATCAAGCCTCCCAGCCCGTCAGCACGTCCTGGCTTGGACACTATGGCCAGGGAGCGACAAGCAATGTTGACGTCTCTTGCAGGGGCAAGCTCGGAGTGAAGCAGGACTCGCTCCAGCTGAATACTGATGCTTTCAAGATTGCACCATTGCCCATTGTCGACAACATTAACAATATATACATGGGCCTTGCCTGGGTGGAGTGGGGAGCCACGGGCCACAGGTACCCTTAACGCTCCGGACATTGACTCTGTGTTTCACTGTATAATGTCTACGTTGTTGCTTTGTTGGGGTTTTGTTGTTTTTGTTGATGGGTTTCCCTCTCCCCCGCTGCATCTCCCCCATCCTTTTTGTATGCGCATGACCCTAGCTTGTCCAGGTCACTCTGTCTGGGCTCTCGTGGGGCCCGGCTGCAGCGGGACAGACTGTCCCTTTTGCACCCGCAGTGCGACCTGTCCACACCACCTGTGTAGATGAGTGTCACAATCCTGACCTTGAATTTGAAAGGGCTCAACAACCCTATTCAACGTAGAGCTATCCTGTATTATCTGGAAAATTCAGGAGCCCATGTTTGTTTGTTGCAGGATACTCATTTGCTATCCGGTGACACGCATAGATTGCGCCCTAAAGCCTGTCCTCAGCAATACTTATCTACCCTTCCTACCAAAAAGGCTGGGGTCGCGTTCCTTGTTGCCCGTACTTTCCCAGGAGCGGTGGGGGCAAACTTTTCAGAGAGGCTTCTTGCAATTTTCTTGATTTTTGGGGTGCACACACTAACACTGGCCACTATCTATGCCCCCAGCAAGGGCCAGGAGCTGTTTTTACACAAGGCAGTAGGGGACTTAACATCCGCACCTTTTCATGGGGGCGACTTGAATATTGTGTTTGATGGCCAACTTGACCGCTCGGCTCAGAGGCAGGGACAAATAGGGGCTCTTTCTGACACCAGCCGCAAGTGGTTGCATGACTTAGGGTTGGTGGACATGTGGCATCACTTTCACCCTCATACCGCTGACTATACCTTCTACTCCCATGCCCGAAGGACATACGCAAGGCTAGACTATTTCTTAACGACCCGATATCTTCTTTTGTTTGCACAGGACTCAGTCATCGAGCCTCAAGCACTCTCTGACCAAGCAGCCTTGACCACGAGATTGCTGTTTCCCCCCACCCTTCGGCCATCAAACTCCTGGAGGCTCCGGGACACCCCCTCCACCGTCCTGAGGTTGTAGTGTTCCTTACTAAAACAATAGAAGACTTTTTAGCAGTCAGTGACACTCAGGACACCTCTATTATCTCCCTTTGGGAAACTCTCAAATTAGTAGCCAGGGGTGACTTTATAGCCACATCAGCCACAGATAACAGGTTACGCAGGGAGAAGAGGAAGGAGCTTTCTCAGCAAGTATTGTAACTGGAGGGGATCCACAAGAGGACAGGGACCCCCGAATCTGGAGGAAACTAACGGTGGCGCGGGCTCAGCTAGCCAGTCTGGACCTGGATAGGGTGGAGCACGCCGCCCTTCGATTGAAGCATACATTTTACACAGAGGGGGATAGATGCGCCGCTTGCGCGCACAGCGTAAGACTGCGACAGTCCCACTCCTTCTGGCTGAAGGGGGTGCGGAGCTCATGCGGTAGGAGGTTATAGCTCACACCTTTCAGAATTTTTATGCGGGTCTCCATGCTGCCCAGCCAATACCTGACCAGAACCCCTCCGCGTACTGTCAGGGCATATCGCACTCGCCTTTGACGCCTGACCAGGCCTCTGTCCTGGATAGCCCGATTCGGGTCGAAGAGGTAATTTCGTCCATAGCTCGACTTAAGCTTCTCAAATCCCCTGGCCCTGATGGGTTTACAGCCATTTTTTATAAAACGTTTTGCTCGATCCTGGCCCCAATACTGACTCGACTTTTTAACATCATCGATGGCACCATGGAGCTACGGTCTACGATGCTCTTGGCGGCAATTTTACCCAAACCCGGTAAAGATAACAGATACTGTGCCTCTTATAGGCCTATATCTTTGCTGAAAATAGATTTTAAGATCTTCACCGGGATCCCAGCGTCTAGGTTGGTACCTTTAATGCCGGGATTGATAGAACCGGACCACACCCCGATAATGCAGCAACAATATTAGGAGACTGCTGCACATCCTGGATAAAACACATTGTTAGACAGAAGAGCACGTTGTATAATCGGTCGATGCCGAAAGGGCGTTCAACAGGGTTCACTGGCCCTTTCTGTTTTGGAGAGGTTTGGAGTCGGGTGCCGGTTAGGCCAATGAGTGTTTAGCGGCTAAAGCCACCCCTCGGCCACGGTCCGAGTGAGTGGCTTCACATCAGACCCCTTCCCAATAACCAGAGGCACGTGTCAGGGCTGTCCGCTCTCCACCTTCTGTTTGCTCTCTATATGGAGCCACTAGCACAGAGGCTTTGAGAGAATCAGCAGATTAAGGGGATTCTCTTTGGGGAAGAGCGGCATACCATTAGCCTCTACACGGACGATATTATCGCCACGCTGGAGTTCCCTCAGACTTAGATCTCAGCCTTTTTAGCCGAGCTTGAGGAGTTTTCAGTAATCTCTGGGTTTAAGGTCATCGTGGCCAAGTCACTAGCCTTGGGTTTCTCCATCCAACAGCCAACTGCCGTTACCTTGTCCCAGATGTGTCCCATCCGGTGGGATCAGAAAACCATCCCGTACCTGGCCATCACACTGTCATTGTCTACCGCTGAGAAGGTAACCTGAACTACACTTGGTTGTTGCAACAGATCCCGCAGGAACTGAGAAGATGGTGGCCTTGTGGTTAGGCCGGGTGACAGCTCTCAAGATGATCATACTCCCAAAAATATGATATCTTTTTCAGACCCTTCCAGTGGAGCCGCCTCCGGGCATGTTGAAACAACTTCAGTCCGAATTTACTACCTTCGTCTGGGCAGATAAGAGTCCGTGAATCAATAAGGACATGCTCTTTAGACCCCATGTGGAGGGTGGCCTGAAGATCCCCGACCTTTATAAGGTGTCACAGCTACGATCCCTGCTGGAGTGGGCCCAGCCGGAATCCGAGAAGCGCTGGGTCTTCATGGAGCGAGCGCTAGCAGGACAGTCTTTGTGGAAGGTCCCTTTCCTTGGCAGAGCTTCCAGACCCCCAGGACTATACGGCTCACCCATGGTGCGAGCCACCTTGAAAGCCTGGGACACCATGGCTACACGCAATTGATTGACCACCTTTCCGTCTCCTCTCACTCCTATTACTGACAACCCGGACTTCTCCCCGGGCAAAGAGGTTCATCTTGTTTTATTTTGATGCTCTGCGGAGCACTATTTGGGCTTTTGGCGCACGACTTGGGCTTCATTGCTTGCTGCATCTCGTTTGTTTGTCAAATCAATAAAAAGATTTCAACCTAAAAACATGGCTCTTTCACTTTCATATCTGAAGCTCCATCTCTAGTGTTCCTGACCGCTTGTTCTATCCCCAGCGCCCTGACGCCTTTGGGCGAAGTTCGCGCTCTATTAAACTATTATTCATTCATTCAATCTCATTCATGTAGGAGTCTGCATGTTTTCTCATATCTTCTCTAATACTTCTGCCACCTGTTTTTTCTATTCAGTCTATTTACTTACAATGCATTTACAATGTTATGACATTAGACAACAGTGAAAGATGTATTGGGGAGATATAATTACAGAAAGGAATTTATATTTAGAGAAGATTAAATGAAAAATGCCTTTAAATTGAAATGAATTGTAATGGCTTACATGTCTTCTTTTTTTTCAAGAATCGAGAACCGCAGACTCCTAAGCAAACAAGAAAAGAGACTTTGTCTGCGAAACAAAAAGAAAAACATAAAAAGCTTAATCAGAAAAACATTCCTGCAAAGGCATGCCCAGAGCTGACCAGGTACTCTTTGTCACAGTTCTACTTTCTCTTAAGGCTTCAGACACATTTGCTTTATATGTGTTATATGCGTTATATGCTCGCGACTTAAAAAGTGTAACTGTGTAATGACCAATTTCAGATAGTTCAACGGAAACAGTTAATAAACTAAATTCTTCCTGATTCTTTGCTTTACCATTGACACATTTTCACTCACAAATCATTATTAACACCTTCCTAAAAGGTATACATAAAAGTAGGCTTCATTCAGATTTGATGGGAGGAATGAGGAGAGGGGTAAAAGTGGGGATGCGAAAGCTGCATTTGCTATTTAAACATTCTGTGGGAAGGTGCTGTGAAGCACAGTGTATTGTACAAGGCGCTGAATGGATCCGCACCAAATTAGGATTGCAAGATGGTATTGCATTAACTAGACATTTGTTTGTTTGCATAATCATGCATTCAGTAGTTTAAAAAACATACACGAGGTGCAAAAATAAGTGGCTGTTTTAGCAAATGCCAATTTGATTGGCTGAGAGGAGCTTACATTTTTGCTTCGAACCGACCTGAAGTTTGTAGACCCATTGGGAAGCAAGCATTGGCAAAGCCAACAGCTCTGTTATTTGCCAGCCCGCATTTTTTTGTTTTACCTTCATATGCAATAGGCACTAACAGTGTACAAGGAAGGGGGTGTGGCCAACCGCCAGGAAAGATTGCTGCTATCTGAAACGGCTCCTATCACCTGCTGCCTTAATCCCCTACATTCTGCAAAATATCCGGCAACCACAGCTAAAAAACCTAATGCCTAAACCCCACTAGCTGCGAGACAACAATTATCTATACAACAGGATGTGGGTGCACACCGCTGACCTCTCAGGCAAGGTTCGCCCCTGGCATTCTGGGTAACACAGTCTCTTGTAGATCGCTCCGATATTTTCAAGTGTTTCGCCAAGGTTGGCGCAGATAGTGCTGATCTCTAGACGCGTGTTTCTGGTTTATTAACCGTCATCAGTAGAGAATACAGTCTTGTATTTTGGGGTTTGCTGAGTAGGCTGCCAAACATTATATCAGGTCCAGTACCTCTCACTGGCGCGCAGGTGCTTCATCCACGAGCTCGTCAGCTCAATGACTAACAGGAGTACTTTAAATAGACAACAGGATGTGGGAGCACACCGCTGACCTCTCAGGCAAGGTTTGCCCCTGGCATTGTGGGTAATGCAGTCTCTTGTAGATCGCTCCGATATTTTCGAGTGTTTCGCCAAGGTTGGCGCAGATAGTGCTGATCTCTAGACACGTGTTTCTGGTTTATTAACCGTGGTCAGTAGAGAATACGGTCTTGTATTTTGGGGTTTGCTGAGTAGGTTGCCAAACATTATATCAGGTCTCGTACACCTCACTGGCGCGCAGGTGCTTCATCCACGAGCTCGTCAGCTCAATGACTCACGGGAGTACTTTAAATAGACAACAGGATGTGGGAGCACACCGCTGACCTCTCAGGCAAGGTTTGCCCCTGGCATTCTGGGTAATGCAGTCTCTTGTAGATCGCTCCGATATTTTCAAGTGTTTCGCCAAGGTTGGCGCAGATAGTGCTGATCTCTAGACATGTGTTTTTGGTTTATTAACCGTCATCAGTAGAGAATACAGTCTTGTATTTTGGGGTTTGCTGAGTAGGCTGCCAAACATTATATCAGGTTCGGTACCTCTCACTGGTGCGCAGGTGCTTCATCCACGAGCTCGTCAGTTCAATGACTCACGGGGGGTACTTTACATAGACAACAGGATGTGGGAGCACACCGCTGACCTCTCAGGCAAGGTTCGCCCCTGGCATTCTGGGTAATGCAGTCTCTTGTAGATCGCTCCGATATTTTCGAGTGTTTCGCCAAGGTTGGCGCAGATAGTGCTGATCTCTAGACATGTGTTTCTGGTTTAATAACAGTCATCAGTAGAGAATGCAGTCTTGTATTTTAGGGTTTGCTGAGTAGGCTGCCAAACATTATATCAGGTCCGGTACCTCTCACTGGCGCGCAGGTGCTTCATCCACGAGCTCGTCAGCTCAATGACTCACGCGAATACTTTAAATAGACAACAGGATGTGGGTGCACACCGCTGACCTCTCAGGCAAGGTTCGCCCCTGGCATTCTGGGTAATGTAGTCTCTTGTAGAACGCTTGTAGACAGGTAGGGAAATAAGCAAGTCACCCATGCAGGATACACAAAAGTATCTCGAGGGTGTTGGTATACTTCAGCGTTGATCACTCCTTCTTATTATACTGAATACCTGGCCTGACTCACACAGGAGATATGTAGCACTCACATGGCAATATGAGGGTAAACCCTTTAACATCATCTCACTCTACATACCCCAAGATTCCATGATGCAGCATTTGCTGTTCTCGGCAATCTCCTCTTCAAGCTCCTGAGGTAGGTTTGTTGTTGGGGAGGAGACCATAATGCTACCCTCTGCCATGCCAGTGACCATTGACCTCCTCATCACTCAATGTCAGCTCGCCACCTTTTATCTGACTTTGTCAGCAGATGGCCTGGTTGACACGTGGCATACCCTTAACCCCACAGCACACGGACCGATTGGAAGCTCATGGAAGCCTCTCATGCATGAATTATATACTTACCCTGGCTCAGGACCATCCTCACTTTGGCGAGGCTCACAACCTTGCCAGGGGCATCTCCAATCACTCTCCTGTGTGCGCATCCTACAGCCTAACGCACTGTAGGAACAGACGAAGGGTGGTGCTTAATCCCTAGTATCTCAAGATACCTCGCATTTGAGCGAGCCTATATTTGACCATAGAGCACTGCTTCCATGACAACGAGAGATCCGTAGACTCTGTACAGACATTCTGGGAAGCAGATAAGACTGTCATAAGAGTTCAGGTAATATCATTGATAGCAGGGCATAATAAGGAATAGAGAGCTCAGCTAGAACTCCTTGAGAGGGAAATCCAGGAGTTGGAATCCCCAATTCCCGGTGAATGAGCAGGGAAGCTTGCATTACAATTTATCCTTGAAGCAGAAGAATTACAGAGTTGTTGCAATGGAGACCAGCAGGGCTCACTATCGTGCCACTCAGCACCCCCTCTATGAGGTGAGTGATAGGGCTGCTAAGCTTCTTGCTTGGCTGAATAAAAGGGAGGTGGCGTCTCGTGGATTCTGGAGATTGTAAATGACAGGGGCAAACGTGTTAAACATAGACAGGATATGGCTGATTCTTTTGCGGACTACTACGCTCGCCTATATTTCCCGGCACAGAGGGCCACGGTTGAAGAATCTCAAGAGTTGCTTCCTGATTACCAGATATGGGGACTCCCACAGTCAGATAAAGAGTTTCTAGAGCAGGAGCTGATGGAAAGCGAGGTAACGCAAGTTATCCGTGATTTGACTTCAGGAAAAGTGGTGGGCCCAAATTGCCATCCTTTAGAACTCTGCAAACTTATAGCGTCGGAAATCATCGCTCCACTCCTACAGATATTTCTGGAGTGCTGCACTGCGGGTGTACTTCCCAAAGATCAATAGTTAGCAAACATAGGTGCCGATTCCGATCCGTTAAAAATATTCCCCGTACGAATCGTATCCAGATTTTTTTTACGTACGAATCGTACAAGTCCCGTACAAACTGGCAAGTACGATTCGTATGTAAAAAAATCCATACGAATCGCATTGGGAAAATTCCCCAACACGTCCTCAGGTCGGAAAAAGTGTCCGTACGAATCTGTAAACTGAAGTCCGAGCGCGCAAGTACGATCTGTCCCGTCCGTCCGAATGCACAACCGTATGGAAAAAGCACAGTACGGAGCGAACTCCCATGTCAACCATGGAGACGTCCAAACATGTGCCCGCATACGCGCCGAACATCCCCAGCCCACCCCCCATGTACGCGCCGTACCCCCACCCCACCCCCCATAGGTACGGTGCGTACCCCCACCCCCGTAGGTACGGAGCGTACCCCCTCCCCACCCCCCGTAGGTACGGTGCGTACCCCCACCCCCGTAGGTACAGTGCGTACCCCCACCCCCGTAGGTACGGAGCGTACCCACACCCCACCCCGTATGTACAGTGCGTACCCCCACCCCCATAGGTACGGAGCGTACCCACACCCCCGTAGGTACGGAGTGTACCCACACCCCCGTAGGTACGGTGCGTACCCCCACCCCCCGTAGGTATGGTGCGTACCCACACCCCCGTAGGTACGGTGCGGGGGTGTGGGTACGCACCGTACCTACGGGGATGTGGGTATGCACCGTACCTACGGGGGTGTGGGTACGCTTTGTACCTACGGGGGTGGGGGTACGCACCGTACCTACGGGGGTGGGGTGGGGGTATGCTCCGTACCTACAGGGGTGGGGGTACGCACCATACCTACGGGGGTGGGGGTACGCACCGTACCTACGGTGGGTGGGGTGGGGGTACGCTCCATACCTACGGGGGTGTGGGTACGCACCATACCTACGGGGGTGTGGGTATGCTCCGTACCTACGGGGGTGGGGTAGGCACCGTACCTACGGGGGGTGGGGTGGGGGTATGCTCCGTACCTACCCTACGGGGGGGTGGGGGTACGGCGCGGACATGTGGGGGGAGCTGGGGGTACGGCGCAGACATGGGCGGGGCTGGGGGTACGGTGCGGTTATTGTGGGATGCCGGGGGTACGGCGCAGTCATGGGGGGGCTGGGGGTACGGCGCAGACATGGGGGGGCTGGGGGTACGGTGCGGCCATGGGGGGGATGCTGGGGTATATTGCGGACGTGTAGGGATGGGGGTACGGTGTGTACCGGGCCCCCTTTTCGTCATGCATCGCGGTGTACTTAGCTTTTCCAGCACTTTTTGGGTCCCGTAAAAATGTTGACGTGCGAAGTGCTGTGGGTACGAATCGTACTTGCTGATCCGTAAAACGCTGCCTGACTCCCTGCAAATGTCGCGTACGCGGTGTCCCGGATCCGATTTGTATGTGTTTTTTTGCCGGTCGGTGTTTTTTACGATTCGTACGGAAATGGTATTTCTGTACGAATCGTACTTGCGGGTTTGTAAGGTGTTTTTCCCGGGTACGAGTCGGACGGAGAAAACGCTCCGTCCGACAGTTCGTACCCGGGTTTTACAGGATCGGAATCGGCACCATAGTTGTTATCCATAAGGAGAGTAAACCACCGGATGAATGTGCCTCCTAAAGGCCACCATCTTTGTTAAATGCAGAAGTAAAAATTCTAGCAAAAATCTTGGATACACAATTTGATTAGGGTGATTCGATCGTAGGTCCACACAGATCAATCCAACTTTATGCCGGGAATTAGTACAGCACTCAACCTGCGACAACTGGACGGGGTTTTGGGGCATGCATCGAGAATCTGTGAGGAGTCTCTTGTGTGGTCTCTTGATGCATGGTTGGCTTTCAACATGGTGGAGTGGCCCTTCAAGTATGCGGTTTTAGAAAAGTTGGGATTCGACCCTCTTCATCTCCTGGATCCAACTCCTATATTCACACCTCCTTGCTCAGGTGACGTTAATGGGGGCATGTCCACTCTGTTTTACTTCTGACAAGGTACAAGGCAGGGTTGCCCACTTTCTCCCCTCATTTTCACTTTAGTCTCGGAACCACTTGCGGCCTGGATCTGAAGCGATCCTTTGATCAGAGGGCTGCAATGGACCAGAGATTGGGAAGATATGAACTCCCTTTATGTAGACGATATCCTGCTCTACATAGCCGACCTGTCCTCCACTCTCAATAGGGAAATGCACATATCTACACTTTATCGTCAGTACTCGGGTTACACCATTAATTGGAACAAGTCCATCATCTATGTCCTTCACGGTACTACACCATGCCTACCTGACAACTGCGGGGCTAGGGTGGTCACAGAGGGCTTCCTTACCAGGGATCCCGACACATTTTATACGCACAATCTCAAGCCATCACTTGCACGCTTGCGAAGGGATGTCCAGCATTGGAGGCCCCTAACTCTTTCTTTACTGGGTAAAGCCACCCTATTTAAAATCATGGCTCTCCCCCGTTTTCTCTATGCACCTCAGAACACAACCTACCCTGTACCGCGGTCCTGCTTCCAAGCCATAGACAGCACAACCCGTACACTTCTCTGGGATGGGGGCTCCCTTTCAAATAGTACTCCAGAAACTGACAAGGAGTAGGTAAAATAGGGGGATAGTTCTCCCCGGCATCCAAAAGTATTATTGGTTTTCACAATTAACCATCGTTAATCACTGGGTTCATTTCCCAGAGAATGAGCCGGCCTATAGGATGGATAGGAGAAATATGCAATCTGAGGGTTACCTAAGAGTCATCTCTGGTAGGATCCCATCTCACACCCCTCTACAGCCTTATGGCACAATTACCTTTTACGCACACCGCATTGACTGCTATGGACTGGCGGGGTAAGATCACACAGGCCACCCTCTTGTGGGACACTATGCAGTTGGGCAGTGCACAGACATAATATCAAGTTTTTTATTTTAACCTACATTAATATCGAGTTTTAAATATCGTAGGGACAGAATATCGACATCAAGAATATCGGTGACCAGAATATCGACCTGAGGTAAGAAATATCGTTTTTGTTAATATCGAAGTTATTAATATCGATAGCCAAAATATCGATGTTAATAATATCAATGTTTATGTTAGTGTTATGTATTTTAGTATGTATTTTATATGTATGTGTTTCACATGTTTTGTTATGTTTTGTATTTTTTTAAATATATGTAGTAATTCTTTAGCAGTTATTAATTTTTTTAAAGTAAATTTTGCGTTTTAGTACCGTAGCGGGTTGAGGGTTTTTAGGGGAATAGGGTGGGAAGAAATTTAATTATAGTAAATTAATTCATAATTTTTAGAAATCATTAATTATTTTTAATTACATTTTTCATTTTAGTTCTGTAGCGGGTTGTGGGATTATAGGGGAATAGGTTGGGATGTAATTTAATTGTGATTAAGTAATTATTAATGTTTATTTATTGTTAATAAATTATTAATTGTTAATTTATTTTTATTAATTGATTAATTGATTAATTGATAATTATATTAATTGTGTTAATTTTTTATTGGAGCGGGTTGTGGGTTAATAGGGAAATAGGGTGGGAAGTAAATTTATTATAATAAGTTAATTAATAATTCTTATTTTGCGATATTAATTAATTTATTGTTTATTATTATTAATGGGTAATTAATTTTTATTAATTAATTGAAAAATATATTAATTGTGTTAATTTAGATTAGGAGCGGGTTGTGTGTTTATAGGGCAATAGGGTGGGAAGTAATTTATTATCATTAAGTAATTATTAATATTTATTGGTGTTGATAATTAATTTATTGTTTATTAATTATTAATTGGTAATTCATTTTTATTAATGTATTGGTTGTTATTGATAATTAATTTATTGTTAATTAATTATTAATTGGTAATTAATTTTTATTAATTGATTAATTGTTAATTATATTAATTGTGTTAAATTTTATGCGGAGTGGGTTGTGTTTTTATTGGGGAATAGGGTGGCAAGTAATTTAATATTAATGTAATTATTAATTTTAGTTTATTGGTATTTATAATGAATTTGTTAATTTATTATTAAATCATTATTTAATTAAAAAAATTATTTAACTGATAAATATGTTCTTTTTAACCCCTATGCTATCCAACACTTTCCCTACTGTTGCACTCTCTGGAGTGGCAATAGTAATTTTTACCCCTACGCTATCCAACACTTTCCCTACTCTTGCACTCTGGAGTTGGAATAGTAATTTTTACCCTTACGCTATCGAACACTTTCCCTACTGTTGCACTCTCTGGAGTTGGAATAGTAATTTTTACCCCTACTCTATCCAACACTTTACCTACTGTTGTACTCACTGGAGTGGGAATAGTAATTTTTACCCCTACTCTATCCAACACTTTCCCTACTGTTGCACTTTCTGGAGTTGGAATCGCAATTATAACCCCTACGCTATCCAACACTTTCCCTACTGTTGCACTCACTGGAGTGGGAATAGTAATTTTAACCCTTTCACTATCCAACACTTTCCCTACTGTTGCACTCTCTGGAGTGGGAATAGTATTTTTTACCCCCACGCTATCCAACACTTTCCCTACTGTTGCACTCTCTGGAGTGGGAATAGCAATTTGTACCCCTACGCTATCCAACACTTTCCCTACTGCTGCACTCTTTGGAGTGGGAATAGTAAGTTTTTTCCCTTACGCTATCGAACACTTTCCCTACTGTTGCACTCTCTGGAGTTGGAATAGTAATTTTTACCCCTACTCTATCCAACACTTTACCTACTGTTGTACTCACTGGAGTGGGAATAGTAATTTTTACCCCTACTCTATCCAACACTTTCCCTACTGTTGCACTTTCTGGAGTTGGAATCGCAATTATAACCCCTACGCTATCCAACACTTTCCCTACTGTTGCACTCACTGGAGTGGGAATAGTAATTTTAACCCTTTCACTATCCAACACTTTCCCTACTGTTGCACTCTCTGGAGTGGGAATAGTATTTTTTACCCCCACGCTATCCAACACTTTCCCTACTGTTGCACTCTCTGGAGTGGGAATAGCAATTTGTACCCCTACGCTATCCAACACTTTCCCTACTGCTGCACTCTTTGGAGTGGAAATAGTAAGTTTTTTCCCTCCGCTATCCAATATTTTTCTGTATTGTTTTAGTTAATGTTGTGTATCATTTATTTTAAAAACATTAAACATATTGTAGTTTTTTAATTTGTTATACATATTTTCTATATTTTATTTATATTATTTTTGTATGTGTATATATGTATTTATAAAATGTTTTTAACAATTTGCAAGTTATTACAAAATTATTTATTAATATTAAGTATATATATGATATTTTATATGTATATGTTTTATTTATTTTAACATTATATGTATGTCATTATTTTAAAAAATATATATATTTTTTTCTGTTTATTTTAATTATATGTATTATTTATTTTACCTTATTTTACAATATTTTTTAACATTTAAATATTATTTACAACGATATTTTTGACATCGATATTTTTTTTCCATTTTTTGTACTTACCATGATGTAGATAGGATGTTGATTTTCTTGACTTCAATATATTTGTCACGATATTTTTGTACCTCGATATTGTTGTAGTCAGTGCTTTAAATGGGGGGCAAAAAGTGCAGGTACTCATTTACATGTGGCGAGTGGGCGGGGATTGGGGGCGGGACATAGGGGATGACATGCTTCTTGACTTATATACTACTTGAAGCACATACCAAAACAAATGAAAAATGGGTTTCAATAAACAAAGAACGTTTGTTTACTCATTACACAACGAAAGCCAAACGTGGGGATATTTTCACATTTCCTTGTTTTGTAATATTTGCAACATCACTCCTGTTAATTGCTGTTGCTTGGCGCAATACCATATATTCTCCAGCGACACAAAGAAACAAGCAGACGTGCATACACAAGCATTCCACACATTTCCTCCTTGCAAAAGTGTCTATTCTCTCCCCCTTTCTCTCGTATTTCTCTCACACAAAAATATTCACAGGCACGCAGACAAACAATAGCAGACACTTAACAAAAGAATCAGGTGGGATTAAAGCCATGTGAACCTGGTTACCTCCCACGGCTTTCTGAATAGCTTTGTCACCGGGCTGCCTCGATTTATGTGTTTGCAGCACAGCGTGATGGTGAACACCTTGACGGTATGCAAATGAGCCCAAGCTGAATAGTTCAGCGGGGCTCAGCTCAGGCCTACAAGAAGTGCCTTGGCTGTCGGAGACAGGCCGCCAGCACCAGCCCTTCATGAGTACCGGTACTCTCCTCGGCAGTAGAGAAGTGCCAGTACTCAGAGTGATAAAACTAAGAAGTGCCCATTTAAAGCACTGGTTGTAGTCAATATTTTGTCAGTGATTCCAGTTGGGCACCCTAGCCCTACAAAGGGTCTTTGATACGTGGAACCTCATTGGCCTGTCTCGGGTGGGTGACTTGTGGAGGAGTGGGAAGGTGCTCACATTCGCAGTTACAAAAAGAACCCCAAATGGCACCCACTGAGACCTACTGATATCTACAAATCCACCATGCCCTACATAAAGTGCACCCAAGTGGAAGAGACCTCCCTGAATCCTCCCCACTTGAGGATAGGTTGTTAGACGACTGCATGTTATTTTAAATAACTCCTCCAATACCTTGACCCATCTGCGAGAGAGTCGGAAGCGTGATCTGGGAAGTTTGGAGGATGATGGGTTACCTAAGGCTTTGACGTCCCCTTGAGATGTGGCTATATGCTCACGGTTTCGCCTGATGCAGCTCAAACTCCTACATAGGTGCTACTATGCAGCTACCACATTGGTAAAAATGAGTACAACTGATATGGCACTCTGTCTCAAGAAATGTGGTCAGGAGAGTATTATTTTATCATATGATATGGAGTTGCCCGTCTCTCCAGAGGTTTTGGATTGTGGTGGTTGATTGCCTCAAAAGTGTTTGTGAGAGTGACATAAAACCATTGAAGAAATGGTGCCTCCAGAATGTTTGGGGCAAAACTAATCTTACTCATCTGGATTGTCTCTTGTTTACACTGGGGTTGATGGTGGCTAAATACAATATAGAATGACCGCAACTAAGTGAATGGAAAAGAGATATGGACTGTGTATGTGCACAGAGAGAGCGGTCCACGCAGGTAGGGTTATCCAAACAAATGGACTAAGATATGGAGGAAATGGAATATGCATCGGGTAGGGCTTTGTGCTTCTGTTGCGGATATCAATCGCAAAGCTTGAGGTCAGGGTCGTCTGTACCTTTTTGCTGCCCAGTGAAATGTTGGGGGGAGTGGTTGGAGGTTTCAGGGTTACGGAGATCGGATGGAATTTTATCACAGTGTGTCTATGTATTATCACTACGATGCCTGCTGCATATTGTCAACATGATTCTTTTTGATGTGTATGCAATAAAATGATTTTTTTTTTAAAGTGTCCAAGAAATAAAAAGTAAAAAACCCATATGTTTGTAAAAAAAGAAAAGTAGATACACTTTGGCGTAGGATTTACTATTTTGTTTCGCTAATAACTTTGGTGCCGTTCAAGAAACCTTCACAAATCTTTCTAAAAAAAAGTGAATTTACCTCTGCTCTTTCATGGAAGGTTTTGAAATTTGGCAGAAAGTTAGAACTTTACTCAAAAAGCATGCTTTTCATTATTAAAGCATGCTTTTCATTATTTAGTATAAATCTGTTCAACTGTTTTTGTGTAATTTGTGTTTAAAGAAGTGGCAGGGGTTGTGATAAAGGGGTTAAAAAGTTAGGTATATCTGGTCTGTTGGAGTCCAGACATGCTGTGAAAGGCTACTTTAAAGTTGCATAGTCAATCCTGATTGGCTGGCCACAACCTGAACAATATGTTGTGGCGGCCATTACAGGACTCAGGGACATAGTCTCTGCAGCCTGAAAATAAATTAATATAAAAAACATAAGGGGGCAGGTTGAGCACAGTATGACCCCAGGGGGCATGTAGGGGGGGTGCATATTGCCACATGGACAACATATTATGGCAGCTGTAAGAAATCTGCCTTTTCTGTACGGTCACCCCACATTTGTCATCTTTGGTGGACCCTATATTTTTGCTGGCTTTAGAACTCTGTGCACTTTAACATTTCTAACCAGTAGTAAAGTGCCTTTTGTCCCCTTTAAACATGGTTGAATTGGCATACTCCTAACTGGCATATTCAACTTGCCTCTAAGTCCCTAATATGTGGTAAAAAGTGAACCCAGGCCCGAAAGATAAATGCCACTATTACACTGCAGCACCTATTGTACTATCCGCTATAGTGGCAGCGTAAACACTGCTTCAGGCCTACCACTGTAGCCTGACTGTAACAGTGTAAAAAATGCAGTGCAATCTGTCAAAATAAATACTTTTTGACAAGTTAAAACCTCCCTTTCAAAATATTAATATGTAGTTAAAAGTAGGACAGTGGCTAGCAACTGAAAGCTATTTTCACAGTGGCAGGGCTAGCTGTTCTATGTAGAAAGCCAGAGTACAAATTGAAATACTAATACTGTATCTGGGGAATGGGACACAGCAGAAAAATAGTTAAGGTTAAGCAACTAATAGTTATTGAAAATTCAATTCAATGATGAAGTCTGATTTTTAAGGAAAAGTGACTTTCAGAAACTTAAATTTACCCTGCCTGAAGTCCTGTTAGATTAATTTGCAGGTGCTCTCTAGCTCTTCCCAACCAGTAATTAGCATTGAATAGTTGTGAGCAGGTGTGAAATGATTTCCAGGAACAAACAATAGGCTGACCTAAATGGGCAGGAACAACTCCTCTGCAACACATAGAATTTGCAGAGTGCGGGCTATTGGCATCCTTTCTGACACTGCTCCGTCAAATTCTGCATAGGTGTCCAATCCTGCTTGATATGTCTCCAGGGTTCACATGTCACACTTGAGGCACACTTGAAAGGGGAGTGAACAGGATGCCAAGACAATTCTAGGAGATCCACTGTCTGGTTGCTGAAGGACTCAGCTTTGTCCTAGCAGCCTTCTGTCTCTGGGTTTATATGGAATCCTTGGGGCACACTTGAAAGGGAAGAGATCAGGATGCCAAGACACTTCTTATGTATCCAATGTCTGGGTACTAAAGGACTCTGTTTTTGTCCTAGCAGAATTCTATCTTTGGGTTTGTTGTGGGTACAGCGGCTGCTCCAAACTGGATTTTAGTAATAGATATGGAAGGACTCTATGCACTAGGATTACAATAGTACACTTAATACACACTGCCCTTAGCCTTTAGAGCTCCTGTTTAGTTTGGCCAAAGACTTTTCTGATCTCGAAAATGGCCACAGTGGGTATGGTTGGCCCTGGGAACCTCTATCCCGTTGGTTAGGGCATGCCCATGAGTCATTCCCACTCACTACCTAGTGACAGGAATAAGTGTGGCTTCTCCATGCACTCACTTCAGAACAGTTTCTGGACGTGCATAAGATCATAATAGCACTGGACCTACTATCTGTGACCTGGATGGAGCCGGAAGATTGGAACTGCTCCCTCTTGTACACAGGGCAAAGAAGTTGGCAACAAGGGTCAATTGGCTGACATCTTGTGTGGCTACAGGGACAACACGCTGCACAAGGCCTTTTCCTGGAAGTTCCCAGCTGACTAGAGGCAACTGGACGTGAACTAGACCCTGCTGGTAGCCTCTACCTAACAATCTGAGAGTCTCTAAGTACCTCCCCTGAGGTACTGGTTTTGCTTTAGAAGTGTACTCCTTTGGTAAATTGGGACTTAAAAGACTGAGGGCCTGATTTAGATTTCGGCGGATGGGTTACTCCACCACAACGGTGACGGATATGCCATCTGTTGAAATATAAATCCCATAATATCCTATGGGATTTATAGTTCGGCAAATGGGATATCCATCACTGTTGTAACGGAGTAACCTGTCAGCTGAAATCGAAGTCAGGCACTTAGTCAGAAGGAAAACTCTTTGACTGGAACAAACCTGGTTGGTGTATTAGACCAGAGCTCTATTACGATCATCTTCAAATTGCTACAGGTACTGCTCTTCTGCGACCATAATCTACCATGGATGCTTAGTGCTTCTTGGTGCTATTGCTACTTAAAACTTTTAAAACTGATATCTTTGGTTCCCCTTATGGGTTTATATTATTTTGGTGTTATTTTGTTTGTTACATTTTACTCTGTCTTACTAATTTGGTTTGGAATTTTTATTGTTTTGCATTTTGACAAATTGTGGCCTGGGCCTCTAGAAATACAAATTTGTCTTTTTTTTAATATCTTGAAAACTACTGAACGGATTTACACAAAATCACACAAAAAGGGCTCTTTCTTTTCCAAGAGCTTCCTTTTTGACAAATTTGGTGTAAGTCCATCAGCGATTTGAGCTGTAGTTCAAAATCCATATTGGAAATTGCATTGGAAAAGCATGTTTTGGGACCCCCCCTTTTTCTTGGCCCCCATCTTGATGGATCATCCTGAAACTTTCAAGACCGCAGCTGAAGGAAGTGGCAAACTAGTTATGAAAATTTCATGAAGACTCGTCAAACATTGCCAAAGTTATTGTAAACAAAAATAAACACTTTTCCTGTGAAAACTAGGTCCTAACCATAACTATCTATTGGTGACTACCAATGGGAAATATATGTTTTTGGCCCCGGGTACGCCAGAGCACGTCCTTTTTTCAATGGGGTGGGGGGACATGCGACTCGTCTCCCAGGGGCAATTTCATCCCTGGTGCGCTCATCCCCGGGTCCTGGCCATTTTTTCTTTATTTTTCATTTGAAGGGAGGGGGACAGAGCACCCTCCCCTTCCCGGGTTGATTTCGGCCCTGGGGATGCCATCCCCTGGGGCTCAGTCTCTATTGTGGGAACCCCGGTCCCTTCCAGTGCACCCACTCGCATGTGTTTGGGACGTTGGTGGGAGCCTGAAGGCCCCAGTGTGTCCTGCTGCCTCCCATCCTCCTGCTGAGCTGGCATTGCTTTTACACATAGGTAGCCGCTAAACATGCAGCTCCCTCTGTGTAAAACATGCAACTCCCTCTGTGTAAAAGCAATTTTGCTCTGCTTCTAGCAGGCTCCCACCAAGCCATAGAAAGCAGCTATATCCTGGGTATGGGCATCCAGGACATAGCAGGAGTCGGCCCTAGGGGTTGGCAGTCCCCAAGTGTTATGAATCTGCTTTTGCACTTATAGAACACACCCAACCCTTGCACTCCCTTTCTGGGAGGCAAATATACCACTGCACCTTTAAAAATACACTTTGAACAGCACTTCCTAAAGACGAGGAAAGGACACAGCACTCCCTTTAGGCAAGGCAAGAAAATAAACCCAAATGTAGGTAAAGTAACACACACACAAGTTTATTAATGAACGGTAGGCCAAATATATCAGTAAATGCAGATTCATTAGTATCAAACACTTTTAAATGAACAAGTAAAATAAAATCCAGGAACTCTCTCTCTTTTAGAATAAGGCTTGGGGTTTATTACATAATGCTCTCTAAACAAAGGCTGTCTCAGATACCAAATGCACAAGATTCAAATATATGTAGCAAACTATAATCTAAATTCATGAATAATACAAGCAGCAAATAACATGAGATATACTGGACGTCCTGCAAGAGATCAGAAAGATATATATATATATATATATCTCAGAGGAATACTCTGGATGTACACCTCCCACACCACAAAGAAAACAAATCAAATGATCAAGGCCACTGGCTAAACATTACAATGGCAATAACCACAAAACTTGATACTAACCTGGTACAAACACTGCATCTGCATCTTAGCCCACTTCTGACCGGGGAAGTTAACAGCCGGGGTTCACAGGTCAGCACCAGGGTTCATACTCCGAGATAGACACGTCTACCCTCGCTCGGATTCCAAACTCCCAGTTTCTCAGTCTGCAACCCTCAGCTTTAAACACACTAGAAGATTTACGAAAGACCTCCTCCCACCGCCAGAGGAATTTTACCAGATCTGGCCAAGTTCCAAGCAAGCATCCCCATCGCAGTAAGGAACTCTTGCCTCCCTTCCTCCATTCTCACATCTTCCAGCCTCTATCTTGACGAAGCTCTCACAAGGCCTTCCAGAGTACATTAAACAAAAACAATGGCTCAAGAAAACAGCAAGACCTTGAATGTGAATAGCCCAAACAACTTGCAAGCACTGCTGTGCACGCAGAGAAACAAGGCAAAGTCAGACATGAGGCCCCGTCAAAACCAATAGTCAAAGTCAGATATCAGGATGACATGAAGCCATGCCAAAGCCAATAGTCAGAACTCATAAGCAAGGCAAATTCATAAGACAAGATGACATGAAGCCATGTCAAAGCCAATAGTAAGAACTCATAATTCACATAATCCAAACACCATACACATTTCTGCACAACTGCTTATAGCATCACATACTTTTATCTCTCAATGTACAACACCGAGCACATGTGTGCACCACCGCTCACAACACTGCACTTCAAGACCAAAAAGTACATTCCCACCTCTCTCTCCCTCTCATGCTTTCAAATGCACATCCCACACCTGTTCTTGGCAAGACTGTTCTACTCTGTGACAGCCCCCACTGAAAAACAACAAGATTACAGGACAGAAGAGAAGCAGGCATATGCAGGACCGTCCTACATTAAGGCTAGGGCAAAATAACATACTAAAGTCAGTTAAAATGGTGGTAGTTGAGGGTCATCATAGGGTGCCAAATCACAAGAGTGCTTCTTTTATTACACCAGGGTCATGTATGTGGGCCGCGTGGCCCCCCCTCCTTTGTTGTTTGTAGAGCCTGCCCCCCAGAAAAATAACTTGGCCCCAGGGAGGTGATAGTTCCAGGGGCCCCCCAAAACTTGTTTCTGACCCCGGGGATGTGCTGTCCCCAGGGCCGGGGGAGTCTGAGAGGCCCCCCCAATAAAATGCATAAGCCCCATGGAGGTGATGGGTCCCGGGGCATAGAGGGGTCCTCGTGGCCCCCCATTTATCATTCATAAGCCCCGGGGAGGTTGTGGTCCCTGGGGCATAATATGCGCTCCCCTCCTTTTTAATTAAAATGCCCCCAGAACCTGACCTACCCGGGTGGCGATTAGTAACAAAGGCGAGATCCCGTGCTCCATTTTGTTTTTCCTGGAAGGATCCACGGATGTTTTTGGGCCCTGCTTGGGAACCCTCCCAAGAGGTCTAGGGGGTGAGGGTATTTCTACCCTGCCCCCTTTTCCTAAAAATGTTTTTTCAGGGACTTGGCTCAAGCTGAGTCCCAAGATGGTTCCCAACCCTTCCTGGTTTGAAGGGCACCAATCAGATCTCAGCACGAGACCACGATGGGTCACGGTTCCACAACGTCCCTAGATTTTGCATTTTGATTAATATCTCTAAAACTACTGAATGAATTTACACCAAATAGCAAAAAGGCACTTGCCTTGAACAAGATCTACCTACCTGCCAAATTTGGTGTAATTCCGTTCAGCAGTTTGGGCTGTAGCTGTTTCTAGAGGGCCTATGGGAAATAACATGGGGAAAACACGTTTTGAGATCCCCACTTTTTTCTCAGCCCTCGCTTAATGGATCACCCTAAAACTTTCAAGACGGCAGCTGAGCGCCATATTAGTTTTGAATATTTTGTTAAGATCCGTCAAATTGCCTCAAAGTTATTGGCAAATAAAAAAACGCTCTTCCTATGGAAACTAGGCCCTAGGCCCTAACTATAACTACCTACCAGCGACTGAGTGTAGGGGACGGACACGGACACACACAGGCCCCCCCCCCCCCGCCCCCCCTCCACGGAGCTCTTGCATCCAGTGGTGCAGTTCAAGAGGCAGAACCACACAGTTACGATATCTTCCAAAATTGTTACTGTAGGAGGGTAGCTTACTTTATGATGCACGCTTATTCAAGTGATGCACCTTGCACTAATCCCGGCAACCCTTATGGTGATTTCAGTGGTCTTTGATAACCATAGAAAGCTCTCAAAGTGGTAGCTGTGGAGATCAGCTTTCAGGCTTATCTTGAAGGAGTGTAAGCTGCTTGTTTTACAACATTTAATCAACGGCGTAAATTAGATGAAAAAGAACTGCATCGTGTTTTATAAAAATAAGTCTATTTACTGCACAACACAATTACTAAAATATTAGGATATCTCCTACCCGGAGATATCAACAATACACAGATAAATTCCTAGCACAAATATATACTGGTCTCCAGGGGTGGACCAAAGCATATACTAAGAAAGTGGAATGCGAGCTGCAAAGGAGAATGGGGCTTGGACAAGAAGACTCAGAGGAGCTGTGGAACAAAGGAATCACCCAAGGTAAGTACCCATGAATCCCACGGAGGCTGTGTGCAGAGTGGAAACAATGTGGCCTGCCCAATGGAAGTCAATGGAGATGTCGCGTTGCAGTTTTAGCGAAGGAGGACCCTTCCCAGAGGACCCCGAAGAAACCCGTTGGAAGACGGAATGTTGGAGAACAACCACACCCATTGATGCCCCAGGTACCAGGTTACCTGCACCAGGGAAGCCGGATGCATAGGGTTGAAGTGACGCCGGAACCTGCCATAGACGACAATGGAAGACTTCATAGAAAATGCCTCTGGAGAAGGTTGTAAAGGAGTCCGGTGGAATCCAAGAGTGGATTCTTGAAGTGAAGAACCTGCAAGTAGAGGGGACAGAGTCTATGCCACTCGGAGGTGACCAAGAGGCACGGAAGCAAAATGTCCACCAATGTCGGGAGGTTCAGAAGTGAAGACGGTGACCTTGTTGCTGCAGCTGTGAGGACCTTGCAAATATGAGGAAGACGGAGAGGCGTGTACAAGCTGTCCCACGTCGAATGTTGGTGTCTAAGTGGTTGTTGTCTGGCGGGAGAACCAACAAGCCTTGGTAGCCTCAAATGACATGGAAAGCAAAAAGATGCAGACGTTGGGACCAGCAAGATCCAAGGGACTCACCAAGTGCAGGAGAGTTAGAGCAGGCCACGAGCAAGCTGAGGACCCCACTGAAGTAAAGGAAGACCCTTGAGAGGGCCCACAGGCCTCAGGCACAAGAGTCGCAAGAAGACTGCAGGCAGCTGACCCAAGATGGAAGCCTGTGGTGCAGAGGATGCAGTGAGGACACTGATTTTTGAGGGATTAGATGCTGAAGGCTGGAGCTTCTTGTAGCCCGAAGATCTCAGGAGTGCAGAGCCAACAAGCCTTGACAACAGCAAGTTGACGTGGTACACTGGTGATTGGTCCCAGCGGCCAAACAAGGGATATTGTCCTCAAAATTCCTGAGAAGGTAGGTCAGGACTCTAGGGAGCTGCAGAACCACAACCTGTGTTGCTGGGCCTCAGGAAATCTGTAGCAAGACAGGAGCAACAGACCGGTCAGCTTTGTTTTGGTGCCTGCAGATGCAGGGGAGTGACTCCTTCAGTCCAAGTAAGATACTTCGGATGTCTTTGATGCCCACAGGCCTGCTAGAGAACCTGGATGAATCACAGATGATGCAGGAAACTTGAAGAACAATGAGACCAAGAGCAGCAGGAGTCTTCCTTGAAGCAGTCTTGGTTCCAATCGAATTAGAACAAAGTCCAAGTGTGAAGACGGTCAAAGAGTGTCTTGGTTTCAGAGGCACGTCTTGTTCAACAACAAATCTAAGGAGCTATCCACAGGAGAGCACTTAAGTACCCTAGGGAAAGAGTTGGAACTACTCTGGGGTCCCTCCCAAGGGAGGGCCTAGACAGAGGAGAGGATACTCCCTTGTCCTTTGACCATATTCGAGCCAGAGCGGGAACCAAGATATCCTGAATTGGCTCAAACCGGATCATGCAAGGAAGGCACCAAATGTGCCCTTCAAAGCAGTCTGATGGTGCTGGAAAACGCCCCCACCCCAGCTCAATACACTAAGTCCTGTCGGGTGACAGGAAACCTATTGTTTTACCTTCCTCTGCTTGAGCTCAGCTGAGCATGTCACATATAAACAAGGGGATGCAATTGGATTGGTCATAGACCTTTTAAACTCTTATTCCTGAATGTAATTCCTTGTTTTCCATTTTTTCCCTCCCCTTCCTCTTACTCCTCCTACATCTAAAGGCATCAGTTTTAGGCATATAATCCTATGCCCGGATGATGATCCTGGCACCCTTTGTATGGGATCGAAATGTCAGTACATATCAAGAGAGATACCCCAGTCATTTATTGACCGAATTGTTTCTACTTTTTGTTGAATTTTTTTGAGTTTTTTTTGCTGGCAGGGATGTACCTTGGAAAGGCTCGTTTTAAGCCCTGCCGGTAGCTGTCACCGATAGATGTCTTGTGCACGACCAAGATGTGAAGACGTGCTTCGCCTGCTGTGCAATGCACCCCAAGGCCTTGAGGGAGTGATCCCTTAAGCTCCTTGCTGCTTAATGTACGATTCCAAAACGGTCTCAATCTCAGTCGAGAGGAAGGTCCGGAGATCGGTTGCGGAGCCTTCGATCTTCCTCATAGTTAGTTCATCTGGGCATTTTGGTAAGTCTCACAAGAAGACAAAAAGTAAGACATTGATGAGGTGTTCTACTTCACCCCGTCCGTCAAAGTCATCAGACAAGCCCAGGGAGCATCATCATTCGAGGCTTGGCTTCACGGTTGAGCCCTTGACTTGGCCGTTTCCTTGCCTCCCCAAGTTTCCAAGAGCTGCTGCGACCCCCTCCCAACTCTGTGAATTTTTTGAGGCCATGCACCTCATATGTGGGTGGCTGATCCTCGCTGGCATGCTTTCGGGCCCTGCAGGTTTAAGAGGTGTCCCACTGATTCCCCACCGATGGATACTCCGTTAGCACCAGTTGGGCCCCTTGGATCAACTGATGGATACAGACTGGCTACGGTCGTCCCACCTCGACCTTTCCCTACCCTGGTCCCAAAGTTGACACTCCCGACATGGCCGGTGCTCTCTGGCAGCGCTGTTCCCATTCTTATCCCTAACACAGATCCGGATGGGCATCATTTAGTGCTGACTTTGGCACTGACTCGAGCAATTCCCTCCAGGTGGGAGCCTAAACCCTGTTCCTATGGGCTACAACTTCGGAAAGATTGGGAGGAGCCACAGGACCCTGAGGAATGCTAGCCCCTAGACCGTGTCATGGTCTGGCATGAGTGAGGAACTGGCGGATGCCAGTGGACTGGACACGTCTCCAGATACTAATTTGGTCTCTCCTCCTACCATTGCTATGGAGGAGGGCACCACATTTGTTGTGGTGAGAAGGGTGGCTGATGTCCTGGACTTTCAGCTGCCCTAGGTGGCTGTCAAGGCTAACGTTTTGATGGAGGTGCTTCATTGAGTCACCCCTTCAAAACGCTTGTTAGATTTGGGGGTCTCTAGTTGGCAGAGGTAGGTACCTTTGTCCAAATAGGGGCCCCTGTGTATAGTCAGGGTAAGGGGGTACACTCCTAAAATAACCCCTGCTCACCCCCTTGGTAGCTTGGCACGAGCAGACAGGCTTATCTCAGAGGCAGTGTGTAAAGCATTTGTGATCCAGGGTCAACACTACAGATGGACACCACACAAGTTGTATATTAAAAATAAGTATTCTTTATATAGACTTATCACAAGACCACAAACGACAAAAATCCACAATACTGTACTTAAAATGGTAGAATTAGCTTAGTTCTCTTTAGATGTTAAAATGCGACACTTTGAGTTCAATGTACCTTAGGATGCATAACGCTATACAACAAAAGTGTTTCAGGGAAGGTGATGTGTCGGTTCCTTACACGCAGGAACGGGGATGCGTCGTTTTCTGGCATTGTAGAGGGAAGGCACAGCCCTATTCAGGTCCCAGTTGCAACTCCTCCCACCCATCTATATGCAAATCTCTCTATTCAGCCCTGTGCTGACTCACCCTGTCTCCTGGAATCCCCCAGCCCCTGTCACTCAAACTCCAGACAAGGAATACACAACCTAGCAGAGGCAGGCTTGGATTGTTTAGGCAAGAAAATACCTACTTTCTGAAAGTGGTATTTTCAAACACAGAATGTTAAAACCAACTTCACTAAAAGATGTAGTTTATCATTCTGAGTTCAGGCATACTAAACTCGAATTTCTACCTAGTTCCTTGAGTCAGTTAGAATTATAAGGTGTAATAATCAAACTGCCCATTCTGGCCTATGGGGAACAGGTAGCCTTGCAATAGTGAAAAACAAAAATGGCTGTTTTTCACTATTAGGACATGCCACACACATCAGGGCACGTCCTAACTTTTACCTACAATGCACCCTGCCCTTGGGCCATAGGGGTGACTAATATGCAGAAAAGGGAATGTTTAGGGACTGGCAAGTGGGTGCACTTGCCCAGTCAACTTGGCAGTACCAGACTGCACACAGGCTCTGCAATGGGAGACTTGAGACACACTTTTTCAGGCTGCTTCTGTGGGTGGCCAAACCAGTGCTGCAAGCCCACCAGCAGCATTTGATTTACAAGCCCTGGGCACACTCAGTGCACTGTACTAGGGTCTAACAGTAAACCAAACCAGCCAATCATGAAGTCACTAATCCATACATCAATTTACAATAGGGAGAGCATATGCACTTTAGCACTGATCAGCAGTGGTAAAGTGCCCAGAGTCATAAAATAGCCAACAACAGGTCAGAAAAAATACAGGAGGAAGGCAAAAATTTCAGGAATGACCCTGCAAAAAGGGCAAAGTCCAACACGGCTTCTTCCATTTAATGTAGCCTTCACAGACTTCCTGCTTAGGGCCTGGTCCAAGCCCTACACATGGGCTCCTGTGAACTGGACAATTGTCTGCCTCCATCGCCCACCCCAAGGGAACCCTCTTTCCTCACCCAACACCCCACCCCAAAGAGCTTGGTGGTCCAAACCTCCACCTCTCAATTAAATCCTGGCTATTTCCCTACCACTAATAGAGAATACAAGAGGCTGGACATGCTGTGCAAGAAAATGTTTTCTTCCACCAACCTGGCATTGCTGTTTGTGAACAACACATGCCTTTGGGATGATACTGCTATTCCTTGTGGGATTCTAACATGCAGGTTCTGCTGATGGTCACAGAGCAGGCCTGAGCCATGCTCTCTGAAGCTATGGCTGATAGGAGAGATGCAGCTAAGTTCACATTCAGATGTGGACTGAACACGACTGACTTGTTATACAGAGCAGTTACTTCCTCAGTTGTATGAAGGTGCCACACCTGGCTGAGGACAACAGGCTTTGCAGGGGATGTTCAAGCTGCCTTTTGATGGCCCCCTTCTCTTTGAAGACAAAGCGTGCTCTTCCCTGGAGCACTTCAAGGACATTGGGCTAAACCCGGTCCTTGGGTCATTCCATGCCCTGTCAACGTCAGCCCTCCTTTTGCTTCTTTTGTGGCCATGTAAGAGGCTTCCACCTGTGAATCTACCTGCCCAGCCAACGCAGCTCCCAAACTTCCCATCCTCTGTGTCGACAAGCACATGGACAAACATTGTGGGTTAGGCAACCAGAGGTCGGCCTAGACCACCATCCCCCCGGCAGCCGCAGCCTGCAAGCCTCTTTAGTTTGCCCTCCGACCATCATGGGCAACCAGTGTGTGGCAGGACACGCCATTATCTGCACCACTGGCTATCAATTACATCAGACTGCTTGGTTCTCCAGATTGTCTGGACAGCCTACTCCCTCCCCTTCGTGACTACCCCATCACCCATGCCACCCACTCAGACAGAGGACCATTTCACCTTACTCCGCCAGGAAGTGACAGTTCTTTTGGCCAAAGGAGCCGAGGAGGAGTCCAGCATCAGAGGTAGATCATGGTTGTTATTCCGCTTTACTTTCTGGTGCCAGAGGCCTCCATCCTAATCTAGACCTGCACCCCCTCAATTTTCTTCCAGAAAAAGAAGAAATGCAAACTGCTCATGCTTGCTCAAGTCCTCAATCTTGGAGACTGGTTGGTAGTGTTGGACTTGCAGGACGCATCCTTCCGCATTGTCATTTTGCCTGCCCACAATTGTTACCTGCGGTTCACGGTGGGCCACGAGCACTTTCAATTTGCCGTGCTCCCTTTCAGCCTTACCAGAGCCCCTCGTGTGTTCACCTAAGGGATGGCGGTGGTCACAGCTTATGTAGAGAGCAGGGGTTCCAGTCTTCCGCTATCTTGATGACTGGCTCCAAAAGGTGGGCTAGTCTCAGGTAGTTGTCTCCCACCTTCAGACTACGGCAGACCTCTTGCACTCCCTTGGGTTCATTATCAACATGCCAAAGTCACACCCGACTCACTCTGGGCACTCCCTTCCATTTGAGGTGTTCTGGACGCAGTGCAGTTTTTGGGCTTAATCCTTCCAAATCGCAAGTCCAGGATATTCAGACTATGACACCATGTTCCAGACTCTATCCTGGGTTTCGGCGAGAATGACTTGAGGTTGCTGAGCTTCATAAACTGCATCCTGATTGAGACACAACCTGCTGGCATATGCTGGGTCAGTAGTGGGACCTGAAGTTCCAGTGGGCGCAGCATTAGGGGAATCTCTCCAACATGGTCCAGCTCTTAGAGGGAACTGCAAAAGACCTGTAGTCGTGGTTAACTAACCGTGATTGGGTCAGTGGCAGACACTTCTCCCTCCTCAAACCAGATCCAACAGTGGTGACAAATGTGGGAGAGGCGGGTATCATAGGCCTTTAGTCTCCTGTGGAATCCAAACTCCATATCAACCTGCTGGAGCTCCGGGTGATCCGGCTGGCATTGAAAGCCTTTCTACCCTCCATCAAAGGAAGGCTAGTCAAGTTGTTCACGGACAACACCACTGCCTTGTGGTACTGCAACAAACGGGGCGGGTGGGGTCGTGATTTCTTAGTCAAGAGTCCCTGTGCCTCCGGACATGTCTGGAATGACAGGGCATGTACCTGGTTGTTCAACACCTGGTGGGCTCTCTGAACGCTAGGGCATACCAACTAATCTGAAGATGCCTAGTGGATCACATATGGCATCTCCATCCAGAGGTAGTGCATGGTCTCTTTAAGCAGTGGGGAGAGCCTTGGTTAGATCTGTTCACCACCGCTGAGTATGTGCAATGCCAGCATTTCTGCACAGTGGAGTTTCCAAGGCGGCTCTCTCACGGAGATGCTTTTTGTCTTGAGTGGAGCTCAGGCCTCATATATACCTTTCTGCCCATACCACTCCTGCCCAGAGTTCTCAAGAAGATCAAGAACGACTGGAACCAGATCCTCCTTGTGGCTCTATACTGGGCTAGAAGAGTTTGATACCCCAAGCTGTTGAACATGGCCATCAGTCCTTGGATCAGGCTGTATCTTTGGGAGGATCTCCTGTCACTGCAGCAGGGGAGGGTTCTCCACCCGACCCTTTCAATACTCTGCCTTCATAGTGGAGATTGAGAGTTGACAATTGACAGCTTTCGACCTTCCACCTAAAGTCTGTATTGTTATCTTGGCAACCAGGCATCCCACCACCAAGATGGTGTATGCCTGCTGCGGGGGCAAGTTTGTGGCATGGTGTACAGAAAAGCAAGTTGATGCCCTTTCAGCTCCCCTTTCTCAAGTCCTTCTATTTATTTTTTCTCTTGCCCAGCAGGGCTCTGCTTTGGGCACCCTAAAGGGCTATTTTTCTGTCATCTCAGCCTTCCTCAGGTTGCCAGATCAACCATCCCTGTTCAAATCCTCTATTTTAAATAGGTTTTTGAAAGGTCTTAAACATATGCTTCCACCTTCACCCTTCATCATGCCTCAGTGGGATCTCAATCTAGAACTCTAGTACACATATTTCATATGTGCGCTCCTTTCGAGCCACTACACAACTTTCCTCTCAGGCTCCTTGCTATCAAGACAGCCTTCCTAGTGGGCATAACATCTGCCTGTAGGGTCAGTGAGCTCAAGGCTTTGTCATCTAAGCCTCCGTACCGCAACATGTTTCCAGACCAGCTTCCTTTCTACTTAATGCAGACCAGTCCATCATCTTGCATACCTTTTACGCTCCACCACAACTCTCTAAAAAAGAGGAGCGACTCCACCGTCTGCACCCAAAAAGAGCGTTGTCGTTCTACCTTGTCCGCACACGTGATTTCTAGGTTGACAACCAACTTTATTTGGGGTATGTCATACCAAAGAAGGGGAAGGATGTGCAAAAACGGATCATCTCTTAATGGATTGTGCATGGCATTAAAATTTGCTTCACATCGGCCAAAAAGCAACCCCCATAGGGTTTGTGTGCTCATTCCACGAAAGCCTAGGCTGCGACCACTGCTTTAGCATGCGAAGTCTACGTCCTGGACATCTGCCAGGCAGCAACGTGCGCTTCTCTGCACACATTCACTAAGCACTACTTCCTGGACAGTCAGGTATGTTGAGTCGGGCACTTTTCTCGTTCGGTCCTCCAGGACATTTTAGTTTCTGTTTGTTTTGTAGACCCACCTCCAGGGATGTTCTGCTCAAGTATCTATTTTAAGGCAAGGAATCTGCGGTTAGAAGTCTCTATCATATTAAAAAGTTACTTAACTTCGGTAAAGCCTGGTCTGGTAGAGATCCTATCTAGCCTCAGATTCCTTACCGACTCACTCATCCACCTGTTCTGTGAACAGATTTCTAGTGTCAAGGTTCCTATTTTACCACACCAGTGGTCTTTGTGGCTCTATGCGCCTGACGTGGAAAGTCGCAAAAAGAAACTGACGTATATAGGCACTGCACACGTCACTTTGGGCTCCAAAGATGCCGCGCAGAGCCATACGATGCTACCTACAGGCACGCAAGGGTACCGCTCATAAAATATTTCTGAATCAAGTCTGACGCCTGGGGATAATTCTATACTCTGGGATATGTGGCTCTATCTCTATAGTCTCTATCAGATAAAGCATTATTAAAGGTAAGTACCTTGTTCTTTAAGGGTAGGGGGCTCAAATTACTTTTGAAAAGGAGGAGGCCCCCCTCCCCAGGATGCTTTTGGCCCCTGATACCCCATCTCCCGGGCCTAATGTAATTAATTAGAGGAGGGGGCATGCCACTCCCCGGAGCTATTTTTGGCTCCCAGGACCCCAACCCCCAAGGCCCAAAGTATATTTTAAGGGGAGGGGGCCACGTGCCCCCCTTCCTGAGCCTTTAATGGCCCCGGGTACCCCATCCCTGGAGCCTGCTCACACACTGTGTCCTGGGGAGCCCACCCCTGAACACAGTAGTTTCCCTGCCTGCACCGTGCGGACTGGGAAACTTGTATTTGCTCCCGCCTGGCAGGAGCATTTTTTTTATCTCCCGTCTAATCGGGGCAAACAAAAAGTCTGCTCCCAGCATACAGGAGCTTTAAAAATGATCCTGCCAGCTGGGAGCAGACTTGCAATCTATTTCCCTGCCTGCACTGATGATGGCAGCAAAGCAGATCAACAAATTGCTCCCACTTAGAGGGACCATCACAAATAGCTGCTCCCTCCAGGCTAGAGCAATGCGGGGAGGGAGGTTGCGTGGTTCCCTCCCTTTTAAAATAATGTATGGCCCAGTGAGATGGGGTCCTGGGGACCTAATAAGGCTCCCGTAGGTGGCTACAAGGTTCCCCTCACCTTTTTTAAGTATTTTTCCCAGGGGAATGGGTCTCTGGGGCCCAAGAAAGCTCGAGGAGGGGGACCATATTCCCCCCTCCCTTGTTCAACTGTATTTGTCCCCAGGGAAATGGGGTCTTTGGAGCCTAATAAAGTTCTGGGAGGAGGGTCGTGTGGCACCCCCTCATTTGGCCTCGGGGAATGGGATCTCTCTGGCCTATTAAGGCTTGGTGAGGGGAAATCCACACCCTCTCCCCTAAATATATGTTTTGGCCCTGGGGGCCCAAGGCCGTGCACAGCTTGGTGTTGGCTGCCTGCTGGGAGGTGGGTGGGGGAGGGAGGGGGGTTGATAGCAGACCAAGCCCTGCAGCCTGTTATAGTTAGCTTAGGACACAAGTTATAGTTATTTGAGATATCTATAACTGGTGAATTTCTGTGATTTTATAGTTTTAAACGTTATGTTTCAACTGAACATTTCACCTAACTATAACGTTACTTTAACCTTTGTTTTTTCAGCGAATATACATATATAAATATATAAAATAATAAATGCAAGGTATGCAGCACTCCAGGAGTGTGGTTAATCGTCATTTTTAAATAATGATTACAGGAGGCAAAGCTAACGTTGGAGTTTGCTTTGCTGCTTGTGATTGTGATTAACCACACTTCTGGAGTGCTGTGTACATTGTGCTTAAATAATTGCAGTAAAGTGCCTCTTTTGGAGATGGTTAGCCCCCACTTTTTGCCTGGAAAATGATGTACTTTTGAATGGAAGTGCACTGGGTCCCTGTCAAACAGGTCCCCGGTGCCAGAGCTCCTTTCCTAAACTGTACCTTTTGTTTTCCAATTGGCACCACTTTAGTACCCCTTGCAAGTCCCTAGTAAATGGTACCCCTGTGGTACCTAGGGCATTGGCACCGAAGAGGGACCCCATGGATAGCAGCACAAATTGTCCCCTCACCAAGGCCATGCATGCTGCAATTGAAGACTGCGTGCCTTGGTGCAGACAAAACCGAAGAGTCGACATGGCACACATCCCTGTGTGCCATGCCCACAAACACTGCATGGGATACAGGTAATACACCACTTAATCTCAATAAACCTAGTGAGAAAAAAGGGTCTAAGGGAATATAGTTTATAGACCTGCCCAAGTACCACTCCCCTACTACTAACTTATGCACAAAACAACAGGAACTGGGGGTCTTATAACGGACAGCACAAAGGTGATAAGTGAAGATAGACTGAAGTGCAACAGACCAAATCAAACCTGGCCACGAGCAGAGCATGGATTACCATCAATCTTACTCGAAGTACAGAGCAAATGGTGAGAGAAAGGTGGCTCTCATGATCAGTAATATCATTTGGTGATCCAACTATTTGCCAGAGGTATGTCCCTTGATCATGGGGACTACCTCGCTAGTTTGAAGCTCTGTTGTTATCTCAGGCTGGTAAGTATTAGCCAGCAACACATGAAGTGTAAGAGGTTGTGAAGAACAAGGATCGTGATCCTATAGTGTGCAGTGCAAGAAATAGAAAAAGTGAGAACTAAAAAAGGTTGTGTAGAGAGGACAAATCTTGATGTGCCGAGTACTCCACACACCTTGATTAAAAAGGTGTAACAAGGTTATAGCAGTACTAGCAAGTGACTACTATGTAAAGGTCAACATGTTTCAGCCATCCGGGTTTGACTCCCTACGGCTTTCGTCAGGACCTATGTTGCACTGAAACAGAGCGCCTGTACTGGATTATGGCGCAAAACCCTGCCTGCAGCCTAAAGACTTTACAGTCACGGAACACTGTCTCGTTCTGCCACTGAAAAGACCTCTACAAACCCCAGGGGTGCCAAATCGTCCAAGAACTCCCTTGGTGTAAATTAGCTACTGCCGGCACCAAAACTGCAGAGTCCGAACTCTCGACTTGCAGCTCCCTGGCCACACCAATACCACAACTGCCCAGGAGAAGGCACAGCAGTTCTGACAGATCATCTCTGCCTCCTCACCAAGTTTGGAGGCACCAGGATCTTCCGGAGCCGAGCAGCACCAACCCAGGGGTACCGGATGCCCTGCAGCCCACAACCGACTAAAAGAGTCCAACTGCAAGGCAGCGTGTTGGTGGTGCCTGCTCCCTCTAGTTTCCCCAGACTACCTAGCTGGGTTTGCAGGTTAGCCCCCAGCTTATAACTTCCGTGTTATCTGGCACATCTGATCTTTTCTGATTGCCATCGGAAGAGGATTAATAGACCTCATCATACTGTAGCCACTGCTCTGTCGCAGTTTAAGACCAAGTCCGAGTTAAATCCACAGGGTTTGTCATACAGTTCAACTGTCCATAGCATTGCTGCGCTCATCGTGGAAAAAACCATAGGATATGCTGACTATAATACCATAGGATCACATTGTGACACTCTCCAGACATATCCGGCTGCAAGACTGAAATTCACCTGCAGAAGGACGGAGCACTTCTGCGGCAGTTGGGGGGGCCTAGCACACAAGTACTAGCTTAAGCTTTAGCGATTTGCAGCCAAGCTAGTTAAATCCCGGTTCCCCTCTCCTGTCCACCATGCCTAACAAGAAATTAGAAACTCGAACAATCCACATGAAAAGACTGGGCACGGCACAGTCAACAAGAAAGAGCAAGTGCAAGTCAGCTCATATTGGAGTACTATCCAGAAGTATAGAAATAACACTTTTTTTTACCAAAACGTCAAAAATGGGACGTGCAAATATAATAGTCGAACAGGAAAAAACACAGGATCAACACATTGATATGGAAACAGGATCTGAGAAATCACAAATAACAATATTATTTTACGAAACATCAAAGGGCATGAAGGGGAACAGGAAATAGAGCCAACAAAAAAAGAGCTAATGAAAGCTGTTGAGCACTCAGAGCACCAGGAACCATTATCTTTAATAAGATAAATGGAGACACTCCCAATACTAAATACAGACTTTACTTTACCAGATCTAAACCTTAATCTAGGTCTTCCTCTACAGGCATCAAAAACAACAAAGGAGACACTTCAGTTATTTAATAGCACCCCAAGTAATATTAGTGGAAAATTTCTCAAGCTCACCAGAATTCCCCTGTTCAATACCTTGCAATCTCCTAATAGGAAAGATCCCACAACCTGTTCGTTATTTACATTATAAAGGAACCTGGAATATATATTGACTCTTCTGGAGAACCATATGGAAAGCTCTGATCAGATATTGGAAATGCAATTACTTAGTGGATAAAAAGAGGAAAAAAACAACTTAATCAAAATCCTCAAGTTCCAAAAAGAAAAACAGAAGAAAATGAAGGAGGAAAAGAGCAAAACCACAAAGTATTCTCAACGTCTAAAGACCATTCGCCAGTCAAGAAACAAATGGTGACCTAAACAGTTAGAACCATTCAAAAAGAGAAGAAAAGCAAGAACGTCAAGGATGACAAAATTTACTCCCTCCGCTAATTATTTAAGAACCCTAAAAGTACATGACGTCATCCCATTCTTTCCAATCTTTAATCAGAGAAGATCCCTTGAGTTGTTTAATCACTCAACAAGCAAAGAAGAAACAACTAAACTTGGAACTCGAGTCACAAAAGCATCGGAGCTCATGCTATTAAGAAAGGAAAACAGAAAGGATAAAGCTAAGGGTAAAAGTGCCAAGAAAAGAGAAAAACAAAGATTCACGAAACAAAAGGCGCAGAACCTAAAATGTCCACATCCTCTATCTCCTGAACAGAAAGCTTTAGCAAATGAGCAAACCATTACGATTTTGGAATCTACATTAAACAAGGGCCACCATCAATTATTAACCGATACAAAAGAAGACCATAAATAATTAAATATCCTAGCATCACATTTTTCCATAACTCTGACAAATAACTATCCCTCCATGACTAATGCAGATTGAGAAATTGAACTAACTTCCTGGGATCGTAAGTGGACAGGAGCAGTAGACTCACTCCTGTATTCTTGAAGTAACTGACCTATTTCCCATGGGAAATGATCCACTGAACCGATGGAGAATAATGAATCTTTTCCGCAAGATCCACTCACTTCACTCTCTGACAACATCAGAAATAAAACTAGTGGCCATTCCGAATAAATCTCAAACAACAGTGACAACTGTTGAATTTTGGTTCCAGGTGAGCCCCCTCCATAATTTTAAAAGAGAGTGATATCCTCCATTAAAATGGATTTGACGTTGCAGGAGTAAACCACAAAGAACATCTAATACAGCAAAAAAAGTTCTAAGGAGAGAAATGAGCGGAAAAATCTCCACTATAATCTAACATCCTGTGGTTGCAAAGATTCTACTAAAACCATTGAAGGAAAAGTAACCATCTTTATCAAAGACGGAGAGAGACAAATCTAGAACAAACATCCAATAAAAGCGCAAATATCACCAAAGAAAAACTGCTAGTCCTGGATCTCCGGAAACCTGAATAGTAATAAACAGGGAAAGGCAAATCAAATATTGCCAGGAAAAATTCGGAAAAGTTAGCCCTAATCCTGGAAAACACTAGGCCTGGGCGTAGTTCGCGAAGTAGCACTTCGCGAAGCTACGCAAAGTGAAGTTCGCACTACGCGAGCTACGCGTAGCACTTCGCGAACTGCGTAGTACCTTGTTCGCACTGTGCCAGATGTCGTTTTCAATGATTGCACAGTGCGGACAAGCAACCGGCACTGTGCAATCATTGAAAATGGCATCTTGCACAGTGCGAGCTGTAGTTTTCTGTTGCTCGAGTAGATTTGCAATGAGAAACCTGACCTCCTCGCGTTGGGAATCTCGCCGGGAGGTTTATTTTCCATGCTCGCGATCGCCAACTTGAAGTTGCTGATCGCGAACAAGGAAAAAGTCTCGCCGGGATGTCATTTTGCTTGCTCGCGGTCGCCAACTTGACGTTGAGGACTGCGAGCAAACAAAAAATGACCGCAGCACTATGCAACACTACGCTACGCGTGTTCGCACTGTGCTACGTGCAATTCGCGTAGTGCGAAGTAGCGCGAATTTTGCAAACTACGCGAGCGTAGCGTAGTGCTTCGCCCAGGCTTAGAAAACACCCCTGCGTTAGTGACCTTCCAAGAAACTTTGGCTCTAGAAACTTTTGATCAAAAAGACTACTTTGTCTATAATGTTCCAGCGGAAGCTGTGAAGAGGGGCCACATAAAAGGTGGACTTGCAATTCTCCTAAGAGAATATTCCAGTGGGACTTGGAAGTAATTAATACGCTCCTCATGAATGTCCAATTCTTTACTATCAAGCACTGGAAAGAAAATTCGGACACCTCCCAAGATCTGGTAATTTTTAATGTCTATATCCCCCCAGGAACCAAACTGAATTCATTAATGATAGAAACATCTGAGGTAATTGAATCCGTATTAGAATCTTAAGGGTATCCCCCTGTCATCGTAACAGGAGATTTTAATGGTAAAATTTCAAATGCACTCCTGGAAAAATGGGAGATTGGTGACCAAGAGGAAGCCTTGTCTATTCCACTACCAGTATTTCCAGCAAAGATAAAAGCAGATAAACGTGGGAAAATGCTACTCACTTCAGTAACATCAATGAATGGAGTCATTCTAAATGGAAGTGTGGAAGGAGATATCCCCGCTGTTTTTATGCGAAAAGGTAATTCCAGCTTTTCAATTTTAGACTACATAATTTGTCAAGATCTATTCAGGAAAGCTAATTTATTAAATATTAATTTACACAAGAAAGTGATCATGCAATTCTGTCCCTCAAAATTGGAATTTCATTGCAGCCTACATTCCCATGGATCTTAACGCAGGCAAATGGAACCACCAAAGTAGAACAGGAAGAAGGACGGTTAATATGGAGTTCAAAATCTATTAACAAAATGAATTCTGCAATTACTTCTTCACAATCATTCAGCCGATCCGGTAACAAGTTATGAACACATTATCTCCACAGTTGTGGCTACCTTGCATGAAATATCAAACTGTGCAAAAAAGACCACAGGACATCGAAAAAGATTATGAAATAACAAAATTAAATAAATTAATCCGATTACAATTTCAAAAAAATTCGGGGACCAGACAGAAATAAATTTAAAAGTTAAAAAAAATACAACAGAGGGAATAAGAGAAAAAACTACAAGATCAACAGGACAAAAACTGGGTCGATATCCAAATAGCAGCCAAACAGAAAAATAGCAAGGCATCCTGGAGCTTATTCAGTAAAGAAACAGGAACAAGGAAATCCATGCAAATTTCTCCAGTTCGATCAATGTAATGGGAAAATTATATTCATGAGTTATACAAATCGAATATGAGGCAGGAAAAACTGAAGAAAGTTACTCACCGGAAGGAAAAACATAATCAACATACTTTAGCCCCAACAGCCCGCAAATAGTCCATCATAAAAAGAATGCCAGATCTTCCGCAGCAATGGGACCCAACAAGATTCTGATCAAAGTCCTTCAAGGTAACCCAGAAGATTGGAGTACATTTTAGCCCCCCTATATTCCCATTGTTATACCTCTGGGGAAATTCCAAAATCATGGCGGGGAGCATTGTGATTCCAATTTTAATAAAAGGATCTAGGGCACTTTCCAGTAATTATCTACAAATTGCTTTGCTGGACACCATCTGGAAGATTTTTATGGCCAGTGTCCGGGTCCATCTGAAGTTGTGGCTACCTTGCATGAAATATCAAACTGTCAAAAAGACCACGGGACATCGAAAAAGAAAGAGCCCAGATTATGAAACAACTAAGTTACATAAATTAATTTGATTACAATTTTACAACATTTCGGGAACCAGACAGAAATAAATTAAAAAGTTTTAAAAAATATGCCAGGGGAAAAAGAGAAAAAAAGACACGATCAACAGGATCAAAACTGGGTTCGAATAGCAGTCAGAAAAATAGCAAGGTATTCAGGAGCTTAATTGCTAAAGAAATAGGAACAATGAAATCCATATATATTCATGAGTTATGCAAATCAAATACGAGTCAGGAAAAACTGAAGAAAGTTACTCACAGGGAGGAATAAAATAATCAAGAAACTCCAGCCCCAACAGCCTGGCAAATTGTCCATCATATAAAGAATGCCAGATCTACAGCAGCAACGGGACCCATCAAGATTCCGATCAAAGTTCTCCAAAGTAACCCGGAAGATTGGAGTAAATTTTAACCCCCCTATAATCCCATTGTTATACCTCTGGGGAAATTCCAAAATCATGGCGGGGGGAGCATTGTGATTCCAATTTTAAAAAAAGGATTTAGGACACTTCTCAGTAATTACCGACAAATTGCTTTGCTGCATGCCATCAGGAAGATCTTTACGGCCAGTGTCCTGGACCATCTGAAGGCCTGGGCTTTTTCAAGTGGAGTGATCCCTATGACACAAGCTGGTTTCCACCCAAAACACTCTGTAACAGACAACATCGTGGCTCTACAGACAATCAAAGACAAATATATGGTGTTAAAATCACAGGTTGTCTATTGTGTATTTGTTAACTTTACAACAGCTTTGACAGAGTAGATAGACCTACACTCTGGAAGAAGCTTGAGACATTAGGAATACCTGACAACCTTCTTCCGATAATTGTATCACTACATAGTGCAACATGATGTAGAATACAAATGGGGAGAGAAAAGAGACTTACCTGACCAATAGCTACACTGAATGGATTAAAACAAGGTTGTCTTTTAACCTCCCTTTTATTTTCTCTTTACATAAGTGATCTCCCGGATTGCTTTTTAAAAATTAACAATTTTGCACCAAAACTATCATCCAGTAATATTCATATTTTGTTGTACCCCGACAACGTTGCCTACAAAGAAATTTACATGTGCTAACCAGTTACACAGAGGAATTTCTTGTAGTGCCAAATATATCTAAAACAAAAGTTGTTCCTTTTAGAGGAAGAAAGCAATTGAATAATTTCAGCTGCACACTTGGGAGCAAACCCATAGAGGTGGTTAAAGAATATACATACCTGGGGCGAATCTTTACACAAACATTAAAAAATTCCTCCCATCTCCAGCATGTAGGGCTTAAAGCAGATGCCCAGCGCCCATGTTGGTGCACTGCAAGATTTATTTTCCTACTCCGGGAATAGACATTTTCACTCCTTTTTAGAGGTTTATAGTTTGAAAATACCTCCTTTTCTATTATATGCTCTGGAATACATCCCAATTAACAATTGGCACACAGTCCAAGTCCAGGTTTTACGTCTTGAGCTATCCTTAGTCAGCTCTCATGCCAGAGCCATCTCTAACTTTATAAGATGGGCATATAATCTCTTACTTGCCAAAATGGGATCTTTACTGTGTATATTGAAAACCGAGACCTTTAGGAATGAATCATTGCAATATACTTTTAATAAGAATCTTAATACAGCATTTTACTTTTTGCACTGCACGTTTGCACTTTTAAAATCACCCGCACACTTGAGGCTTTTCTTAAAACACTTGACCTCGAGAATAAGCTACGATCTTGATGTTAAACACTATTCTCAAATAAAACATTATGTACAATATACGGAAACAGTAGAATACAAATCCCAGCAACGATATATTTGTTTTACTTTAGTTCATAGGGTCTAAAAGCCTCATCCAGCTGCGGCATGCGTCCAGCCTGCCTTGCACCCCAGTCACCCGGATCCAGCCCTTAGAGCCAATACTTATCCCGAAGTTACTAATCTGATTTGCCAACTTCCCTTACTTACATTGTTCGACAATGCCAGAGGCTGTTCACCTTGAAGACCTGCTGCAGATATGCGTATTATCAAAGAAAATATAGAACTCACCAGATGTTGCCAGAAACCTCAATATTTTCCAAGGCTTGGGTCAAGCTCTCTGGGCAAGCCTATTACATGGCACCCTGCCCTTCAATAATAAGGGATCTCTGGCATCATGCGCGTTGCCGCAGGTTCATTCATCTTAGTGTAAAGGGGATGAGTCCTGGGAGTCCTTCTTTATGGATTTTATCAGAACGGTTCTTTGCTGATATTTCTTTATTGATTTGAAGAATACGGTTTACATGGCTTTTATCTTGTTCTTGTCTCTTTTGGTCCTCAAGGTCTCTTTCCCTTAGGGGGATAGACAATAGTATCTGATAACTGTCAGATGTTCTGTAGTCTCTTCATGTTATGTTTATAATGTTCCCTTTTACCTTGTTCCTAGCTGCTCAGCCAGTGTGAGTGTTCTGTGTGGAATGTTAGTGCCAGGTGTGAGTGTTGAGAGTTGGAAGATGGGCTGAGCAGCTAGCAGGCTGCTCCTGGTGGGGCTGTTACCACAGATCTTATGGACTTAATAAATATCCTTCAAAGACACTACTTGGCTACGTCTACTATGTCACTTCAATGCATGGGACAACACCACTACATTTTGGCGACGACTGGACTTGGACTCAAGCGTTTTTAAGGATTCAAAAGAAGTTGTCTACATGAAACAAGGGTAACTACATGAAACAAGAGTAACTAGAGGAAACAAGAGTAATTACAAGAAGTAAGTTTGAGGCTAGAGGCAAGCCAGCCCCACCAGTGTCCTTATCAACAGAAAGGCCTCAGCCTGGCCATGCTCCAGTGGACTTATAAAAATGTCTTTGGTGCTAGTAAGTAGGTGGTGTGTGACACACTACTACCACGTCTCTATTTGGTGGCTTTCTACATCAGTATGAATCTACTGGTTTTGTGTTTATCACAGGCTTACACGTTTAAAACAAGGGACAACCTGCCACCTCGATCTCAAAATCCTTACAAGAGAATTTTGCTTGTTGGTAATTGGTACTACAAATCTCTTGGGTCATTTGTGAAGGAAACCTTCAGTTGGTATTGCTCTGACCATGTCATTATGTGCTTTGCTATGGCATATTACAGCACACTGTGTCTTCGCGCTTTCACTGTTTGGGAATGCAGTGTGTATTCTTGGGAACCTGGTCGCGGTGCCCAATTTCCTGGTGTTGGTGTGGACTTACGGGGGTGAGACCATTTTTGTGTTTTTTTTTTTTTGTCCCTGGCAGCCCCTTGACATTTGGCAGTTGGTCCGCAGCGCTTAAATTTGAAAAAGAGGAGCATGTCACTTACAGCGCGCGCACTCTTACCTGCATCATGGAGTCCTGGAGTTCCTTCATGGGATCATCGCTGAGGTTGTGGTTTGTTCAAAGCCTTGGGCTGCTGATGGATCCCCTTCAGCACAAACGCACCTGTAGCCATCCGGCCCGAAGTCAACAGCGTGCTGCCATCTTTAGGTTGGCTGCGTCTGCTGTTACGAGTTGGTGTACAGTCTTCATTTGCCCAACCACGTTTTGCAGCAAGTGCGGCGCAAGTGTGTGTAAGACCAAGAGAATGTGGGCTGTCTACTGCTCCTTCTGGTGAGATGTCCTGCTGTTTGGGTGTGGTCTCCTGCCCTAACGATGCTGCTACTACACACTCGTAAAAAAAATACTTTTTTTTTTGACTGTCAGCGGTCTAATTCGTTGTTCCAGAATCCAGCTTTGGTTGTGTCCTGCTATGTCACATGCTGCATGAGGAGCCAAGGAAAATAAACACAGAGACATGTATAGTGTGTTTATACTAATTAGCAATTAAGGCTGTTTTGATATGACTCTATTGATTAACTAGTTACACGTTAGGTTACACGTGTAGGGTTTCAACTTGTTAAGTATTCATCATCTGTGTAGTGCCATGTATTGTTACTCATCTGGAACTTTTTGGTAATTTTGTTCTGTAGACTAATATGTTGATCTTTAGTCGTTATTGGTTAGGGTATTTTGAGATGCGTACATTTTCACGCTGGTTTGCATTATGGGTTTAAATTGACCATTCTTTCAGTAAGGCTATGTTATCTTACACAAAGGAGGTTCTAGCCTAGTAGTACTCGGGTGAGAGGTTGCTCACCGGGGTGGATTACAGTTTAAAAATGTACTACACTTTTGGGATCGGAGTTTGCATTATCTAAAGTCGTAAAGTTTTGTTATGCCACAGTTTATGCTTCTTTACACTTTGGTGACATTTGGTTTAGAGTGGGTGGTAGTCACTTTACATTCCATTACATGAAGGATGGTTATGGTTTTTAATTCCAACTTACATTACACTCCCTTACATTAGGGTGGTTCTGGTCTTGGTGGGTGGTTCCCCACCTTTATGGAATGTGGTTACGTTACATATGAGGTTTTGTGTCGTGATCATTGTGTTTAAGTTGTCATGCGGTGCACATTTGTTTTTCGCGTTTTGTCATCCTGTGTGTAAGTCGCCCTGCACATCACTGGTTTGTAGCATGTGTTTTAGTCGCCCTGTGCCTCACGTGTTGTTCTGTGTAAATCGCCCTGCGCTTCAGGTGTTGTTGTTGTGTGTAAGTTGCCCCATGCATCACCGTGTGGACACTCTGTGTTTACCTTGTGCTGCACTTTGGTCATGTTGTGTATTCTTCTTGTGCTGCACTTGTTCTTATGGGTGTTACATGAGGGGTGTGTGTTGGGTTATAGTTCCTTCCCCACAGTTACTATGGTCTGGTCCTTTACATGAGGAGTATTTTCATGGGTGCAGCCCACCCATAGTGTTAGAGTTCTGGGGTGTGTTCTTCCCTTTACTCTTTTCACATGTGTTCATATGTCTTTTTATGTGGTGATTTCTCACTTTGTGTCTGTGAGCTGTTCGTGCTCAACCTTAATTTTTGTTTCAATATTAAAGGAGGATGGTGATAGTTTGTTTGTATCTTTTCATTCTTCTTTCCTCCTTTGTTTGGTCTGTGTTCACTCTCGTGATGTGGTTTTACCACTCTTCCCAGGGTAATGGACTATTGTCTTCATTTGTACATTGCTGTGTATAGTAGTTTTCATTTTAGTATGGTTTTATTGGTTTTCAATTTACAAAGGAGAAGATAATGTAGTATCTTCATCTTATGTGTATAATGTTCCCTTTTACCTTGTTTCTAGCTGTTCAGCCAGTGTGAGTGTTCTGTGTGGAATATTGGTGTGATGGACATGGGTGGAATGCTTGGGTGCCTGGTGTGAGTATTGAGAGTTGGAAGATGGGCTGAGCAGCTAGGCTCAGCTCAGCAGGCTTATCCTGGTGGGGCCTTTACCACAGATATTATGGACTCAATAAATATCCTTCAAAGACACTACTTGGCTGCGTCTACTATGTCACCTCAACGCATGGGACAACACCACTACGCATGGGACAACACCACTACATGTCCACCCGCCCCCCTTTTCCCCTCAGGACTTGACTTTTTAGGGGCTTTAGGGTGGTTTATTATTTATATATTCTGTGACAGTGATCATAGGTACTATTAAGAGCCAGGCGCTTTTCCTACTATTCCTACGTACATTTAGTCAGTTGTTAGTATTGACTGGCTTGTTTTCTTTGAGAACTATTGTAGGATTCATTTGCAGACCCTCCTCCAGGGGCGTATAGCTGTGGTATTTAATTAAAAAGTTAAGGAATCTGTGGCTAAATGTCTCTATCAGATGTACAAGTTACTTACCTTCAGTAACATAATATCTGGTAGAGACACAGTCTAGCAGCAGATTCCTTACCGCCCTGCCTATCCTCCCTGCTCTGCAAAAGACCGATGAGACAAGGTTTGTATACCAGTGGTCACTATCTCACGTTGGTCACGTCACTCAACAAACATTATGTTGTTGTTCCATGGGTCTTATATTGGTATGGCCATACCTCTCTCTTCCATTGGTGACTGGTTTGTAGATTGGAGGGTGTTCCTCTTTTTAAGGATGGTTCTGCTTCAGGGTGCAGGGTTTCACGAAGTCTAAGCATCATTGATTAATGTGGGGTTTTTCCTTTAAACCCTTTGGATGGTATTGGCATACCATTTCATGTTGTTCGTAAGTGGTGTTTTCAAAAAGATTTTGATCGGTTTTGGGCACACTGTTTCCACAGCCAGTTTCTCGAGTGGCTCTGTGTTGTGGCACAGAGGTTTTCACAGAAGAAACTATTGTCTTCACGCTGCAGGGGACTTATATGGCTTCACTGAGTCATGACCAGAGCCAACATCATCACAGAGCAGTACAACGCCGTCCCCCGGCGCGCAGAGGGACTACTGAAACATTTGCGGATCCAGACTGGCGCCTGGGGAGAATTCAAACGTTAAGGAATCTGCAGCTAGACTGGCGTCTCTACCAGATATTATGTTACCGAAGGTAAATAAGTTGTACATTATAGAAAGGCGGGTGAGTCTTGCACTCTAAACGTTGATTCCTCAGTCTTTATGACAAGACAGATCATAGAGAACATAAACAGAACAAGACACTACTACTCCACAAATTCCTAAATAGTGCTTCCTGTGAATTCATGTATATCCCCGTTTTTGCTTCGCTACAGATATTAAAGACCACTTATTTAAAAAAAGGATTTAGTTCCTTCAGCATGATGGTAGAGAGCCAAGGCAGTCAATTAGGAAGCTGCAGTAAGATAGAGTTCCACCAGAATGTTACAGAAGGTAGCTTACTTGTTGCTACTTGCCAGGTGCTGGGTCGCGATGCGATGGGCCCAAGGCCCAGTTTCCACTCAGAGTGAATGGCATGCAGATATGGTCTACTGTAACACTCAGTCGGATATATACAGTGAGTTGCTCCCTCCCCAGAGTCACTCTAGAAACTGATGGGGCCAGTACCATGCGTATCTCGAGGGCAAGGAGACAGGGGAGGATGAGAGAGTTTGAACCCAATGTTGCACAAAACCAGTGAACATAGACAGGTTAAGATGTTCTTGTGCATCTTGCCGACGAGAGATGTAGCGTGCCAAAGTTACTGGGATAGGACACACAGTGATTTGCCCTGCACATTGTAAGTCTTCTGATGCATACTTCTTTCCCACAGATTCCACATCTTTGAAATTATTCTTGGCAGTAAAACTAAAGGAGATCGGTCAGAGGGAGACAAACACACACTAAGAAACCCTGAAGGAGTATTACGCATAGAAAAATTACCAAAACAGTACCAATATCTCTCCCTAACAAATCAGATTTTATACCCTGTTGGGATTGTGAGACACAGATGCCCATCACAGACCCCATGCCATGTGTTTATGGTGCTTAGGCTCTCACCATAGCACCAGATCTTGTTCTTCTTTTCTCAGTATGAACCCCAGAGGCCAATCTCTTTTTGGTTCAGGCTATTGGTGCCGCAAAAGTTCTCGATGCTGTTCCCGTGCTTTATCTTCCTAGTTCACTAAGTGGAGGAGACACCCCAAAAAATCCCAAAAAGGTAAGTCTCCCAGATGTTCTCAAACTCCCTACAGGACGTTCATCCTTGGAACCGAAGTTGGTCGAAATCCCGGCAGAGGACCCTCCGTGAAGCCGATCTCCTCCTCTGGGACCTGCTCCGGATACACCTCCACCTTTCCTGGAACCTTTGGCCCTGGCTTCCGTGCCTGAGACTTTGACGCCACAGTTCCCCAAATTTCCGACACCAGCGGCACTCCTCTACATCATGTACAACATATTTACAAAGGCTCCAACACGGCTCCAGCTGTTCATGCCATTCCACATGATGCTGCTCTGCGTCGATCCTTTGCATCTGGCATCTCTGCCCTGCTTTGAAATAGGACTCAAGTTCTCTGTGCCACAACTACCTTCATGGCTAGCACAGCCGCCGCCACCTCCGGATACGGAATTGCTAATGCCACAGACTGATGTCGAACTCCTCCGTAAAGAGGCAAAAGGGCTACTAGAAGAGAAGACTTACCGAGCACGCCTCCTTGAAATGTTTGGTACAGACTCAACCTTGTGGAGTATCTCCTCCATGAAGATTAACTGCAGGATTCCCTGCATGATTATCAGGGCCTGTCATCCGCAAGTGGCCTGGATAATTCACCTGAATTGCCCATGGAGTTCCTTGCTAGAGACCACCCACACTTGAGGTGATGTGTCTCCATAAAATCATGTTGAACTCTGCGAAGGCCTTGAATTTCAAGCTGCAATCAGCAGAAATTAAAACCATAGCTTGACAGAGTTCTTATTGCCCTCCTCGCCCACAATGGAGCCCTTTTTGTCTTTTAATGATGCATTCCTGGCATCTGTCCTGGAGGCGATGGAGGAGCTGTCATCTACACCAGAGGTTGACAGGCTTGTGGCTCAACGCTACCGCTCAGCACCAGGCAACCCATAATTCCTACCTACCCATCCCTCACCTGAGAACCTTGCTGTACAGGCATCCTGCTCAAGTATGCAGTTGGGTGGAGCTTCCCTCATGGAACCATTGGGCAAGGAGTCCAAAAGACTAGAGGCTTGGGGCAAGAGAGCCATTTTGTCTAGAAGTATGGCCTTAAAATCATTAAATGGCAACTGTCTTCTTGCCAGTTATACCCATGCTTTCTGGAGCATAGCCCAAGTAATGCTGCCTCATATCCCTACAGACATAAAATACTATTTTCAAGAGGTCATCGCTGATGGACAAAATTCTTCCTGTCACTTTATTAAGTCGGTCTTGACATGGCTGACTCAGTCACCCAGGGCATGGGTATCTCTGTCTCAATTTGTTTCCATGTTTTATTCCAGACATCTAACTTTTCTTCTGACTTCCAGTGCAATTTGATAGATATTCCCTTCGACGGAGTGCGCCTCTTCGGTGACATGGTGGATTCGGCGCTGGAGCGATTCAAAGCATCAAGTTCTGCAGCTGTTAACTGGGCTTTCAGTTTCCACTTCAAGCAAGGACTTCCAGTCATTGTGCCTCACTGGAGGATCTAGAGAGCAAAGAGCTAGGTTCTCCAGAGGAGCAGGGGATTCACATCAATCAGCTAGAATTGCAAGCAATTCAGGTGGCGCTCATAGCCTTATCCCCCTTCCATCATATGTTGGTCTGTCCAGATCTTGACAGACTACACTGTAATGTGAGGCACTCCTAAGGTGGACTTGTTTGCCTCTTTGGAAAAAGCTCAATATCAACAATTCTGAGCCCTCCAGTATCCATTGAGGAGAGTCTTGGAGGACGCATTTCAGTTGAGATAGAACGTTCAGCTACATTACATGTTTCCTTCATACCCTTGATTCCTCAGGTTCTGAGGAAGAGTCGCCAAGATCGGGCCTAAGATATTCTTATAGCCTGAGATTGTTCGAGGAGGGTGTGGTAGGCAGACCTTCTGTGCTTCTCCACATATCCTTTGCTCTTCTGGCCATTCAGGCAAGACCTTCTTTACCAGTTGGGAGGACTTGTTCTGCATCCTAATCTCTGAGGTTTTCACCTATGTGCTTTGAAATTGAGCGGGGCAATTGAGCTCCTTTCAGCTGCCACTGGAGGTGATAGACGTTATATTGTCTATACGTTGCATTGTCTATACGTTGCCCCTCCACTAAGTCAGCATACTCCGGCAGATGGGGCAACTTTGTTGCTTGGTATGCAAACAATTGTTCAGATCGCTGGCAGGCCCAGATATCCCAAGTGCTGATGTTTGCGCCTTCCCTAGCTCAAAGATGATGTGCCATTGGCACTGTGAAGGGCTATTTAGCTGCCTTGTCTGACTGCCTTTTTTCTGCTGGATTAGCCATCCCTGTTTAGGTCTCCTATTGTTTTTCGTTTTCTTAAAGGCCTGACTTACCTTTTTCCTCCTACTCCATTTGTAGTTCCTCAGTGGGACTTGAATTTGGTTCTTACTTTCTTGATGGGGGTTCTGTTGGAGCCACTACACAGTTGTACTTTTCACATATTAATCCTCTAGTGGGTATTTTTGGTTGCCATCACGTCTGCTGGACAGGTCAGTGAGTTGCAGGCCCTGAACTGTCATTCCCTGCCCCGTTCCCGTGCTTTCCAGACTGGTTGGTGCTGCAAACAGGTACTGCTTTCCATTCCAAGGTGATCACTCCTTTTCACCTGGCCCAATTCATTACCCTCCCGACCTTCTACCCTCCACATCATCCCTCAAAGAAGGAGGAATGATTGCATATGAGGCGGGCAGTTAATTACTAACTAGACCGCACCAAAGACTATCGTTCAGATGACCAGTTCTTTATAGGCTATTGAGAAGCCAAAAAGAGGAAGGCAGTTTAGAAGAAGACTCTCCCATTGGAGGATCCTCTGGATTAAAATCTGCTACTCCCTCGCCAAGAAGGAGCTGCCTGAAGGTATCCAGGCCCATTCCACCAGGGCTAAGTCCACCACTTCGTCATTGGCTCGGGGTGTCCTGATATAGGAACTATGTAAAGCGGCAATGTGGACTTCCGTGCACACCTTTGCTAAGCATTGTGTTGATGCATAGATGCATAGGAACGGGCTCTTAGCTAGATCCATCTTGCAGGATTTCCTGGTTTGAAACATCCATCAATATCTTTCTGGGCAGGGTATTGCTGTGAAATCTGTTATACAGGTGTAAAATCTGCAGTTAGACTTATCCATCAGAAGAAAATGTTTCTTACCTGTTGATTGATACTTCTACCTGCACATTCCGCACTGACCTGCCCTGCCTCCCCATTTTTATGGATGAAATATAGGGACAGTAAATAAAAACACATTGTATTTATGCATATTGGTACTACAAACTCACACAATTGTTTATGCCCTCTTACATCAAAGGCTTGGAAAAAATGGAGGGAAACTGAAGCCGATGTGCTTGAGCTGGCGCTTTATGGACAAGTTGGCGTTGCCTGATGTCACTTCCGGTGCCGACTGGGTCCAGTGCCCTCTAATGGCGGGATCAAGCTTTTGGATTCAGTCTGATGCCTGGGATTAGTTCACCAGGTGAGGAATTGCAGGTAGATAGAATATCCACCAGAAATATAGGGCCTGATTTAGATTTTGGTGGATGGGTTACTCTGTCACAAGGGTAATCCTATGGGATTTATATTTCGGCAGATGGGATATCCATCACTGTTGTAACGGAGTAACTCGTCTGCCAGCACCTAAATCAGGCCCATAGTTATCACAGGTAAGTAACTTTTTCTTCACTCCCATGACAGTTTTCCTTTTAATGATGTCGGTCTGAAGGATTTTTGAGTTGAAGTAATTTTTAGCTGATATACCATTCTCTTCCCTTTTAAAGGATAAAGTGATCATGGAAATTAAAGCTTCTATTTTGCCCATTGTGGCTGCAGAATTTCACTCAAATCAATATGTTTGTCTGCATGTTTTCTTTCTACCACTTGCACCAGGAGACGGTGAATTGTTCTAGGACAGCTCCTAGTTTTCACATAAAAAGGCAACTGTTTGTTACTTATGAAGGACTCTCCAAAGGGATATATTTAACTAAGCACACAGAGGGGATTATGAATTTGACAAAACTTAAATTTAGTGGATTATTATGGATTCCACTGAGGGTGGTTGCACTTTTTTCCTTAAGCATTTTGTGCTGTTACATTTCTGCCATCTAAATTTGTAGCACTAATGAGGGGCAAGCGAACCAATCTGAGGACGAAAATTTATTTACACGGCAATCTTACTATTATTAAGTAATGTTGCTTCTGATGGATCCTATGCAGATTATATTGCTATCCCACCTATGCTCATGCTCCGTAGAGTATTCCGAGTGCCTCTGTGGCTGGTATTTCTCTGAATGTTTTATTCATAAGTGACATTTAAATCCTCTAGAGAATTCTTGTCTTGTCAGCCCCACACACTAGTCGATAATAGGTGGTCCTCCAACAAGATAGCTGAGGTATATCACAGATAAAGAAAAACTATATATGCTTGTGAACCAAAGTTTTCAAAGGTACGTACATTTTCCTTCTGCTGGCAGTTTCAGATGTTATATGGTTGTGATGTTGTTTTATGCTCTCCTAAGAACCTCGCAAACACAAGGAAATGATGGACGGAGTGCTGAAACCTTTCAAACACTCACCCCCAGTCATAGATCTGGGTTGAATCCATCATCATACTTTAGCTCACTTTGCCACCCCAGTTCAGACACAGCTATATGCAAATCAGTCTTCACCCTGTGCCTCATGGGAATAGTCCACCCCGAACTGCCAAGCCATGTCTTCCCTGGACCGAAAAAACAGCCCTCATCAGCCAGGTTAGTTTGATTCCAGTGGCAGAATGAGCAAGGGACCCACGTCTGGTCATACCCTGCCAACTTAGGGCGAACAAAGCAAACACAAGGAGATGTTGGACGGAGTGCTGAAACTTTTCAAACACTCACCCCCAGTCATAGATCTGGATTGAATCCATCAGCATTCTTTAGCTCACTTTGCCATCCCAGTTTAGAACCTCCACATTCATAAACTGACATTTACTAAGAATTTAGAATATTATTGTTTAATAGAACAGGGGATATGTCCCAGGCTAGTGTTACAACATGTAGATTGTAGGAATGTGCAGAAATCGAACTCTTCCCTTGCAGTTTTGTCACATACCTGAGGAAAAAGTAGTGAAACTGTCAAATTCCCCTGCATTAAAATTATCCATTTATATACTTGTAGTGGCAGAAGAATAATAGCAGAACACTGAAGAGAGGTGGCAGCAAAGTTGATTTTGATCAACATTAACAGGGGAGTAAAACCTGTCTTTAGGCTATTGGTGGAGTCTGAATGACTGCGTAGTGCAGAATTCCTATTGTATGTGTTTCAGTGACAGGACTGAGGGAAAATAATCCACCAGTTATCTATTTCAGAACCACTTGACTAATAAGAACTACGATTAGTTCCCCATATTCTTACATATTGACAGTTTATGCATCTGAATGTTCCAGTTTGTGCTTCATTTCCTCATTTTAAATTCAATGTTTATTTTCAGTAAATCTGCAGAAGAGGTGGAAAAAAGAGCTTTTACGACCCTCGTGGTTCTGCTGACTCCCATTGTGGGGAGATATATAAAGCGCAAAAGAGTTTATCAAGCATGCATGGAGGAGATGCCATGGAAATCTCAGATGAATATAATTTTGGCCTTTGCACATTTTAGCTTACTTCACAAAAACCTGGAGCAGATGCCAAAGGATGAATTTGATCTCTCAAAAAGCACAAAAAGGTACAGTACTTTTCAGAACCCACTGTCTATGAAATATGAATTTACAGTTATTTCCTGTATGCCATGTCATCCTCTTTCCGAATCCCAATTTGATATATTTAAATCCATTTTTCCACAATTATTTCTTATTTTATATTCATATTTGATTACTAAGATATTCTAATGCCTAGTATTTTACAGTCACAGGTCTGAGTCTAAGTGCACAACTAAATAAAATATACGCCCATTGACAGTTTTCAATTTTATTTTAGTTCTGTATTTATTTCCTTTTTCTTTGCTTATGACTTTTTCCCATTTTCTTAACATATTTCCTTCCATCTTTATTTTTTCTTTTGTTCATTTTTCCATCTTTTGATCTTTGCTTCTATTTTCTATACTTCATTCTATTTCTTTTGATCTTCCTTTGAATCTTTTTTAATTTTTTTCTTTTCTTTATTTTTTAAAGTTTTTAGGTCGAGCTAGACAGCGCATTTGCTGCCTCTTCGAGACCTGCTTACATTCAAATATAGTATTCTTCCTCCCACCTACTCTTAATGCCACAGTTGTGTTACTGCTGCCTGTTTTACTGCTCCCTCACCCACCGTGACTCTCGCTCCGTTGCTTGTTTTAATTGGTCCTGCGCCATAGATGGCAGGCATGAGAAGCATTCAGGGAAGGGTGGGGCAGCTTTGCATATTCAAAACAGAGAATCGGAAAACCAACCCACAATTTTATTTAACAGACAGCTGATAGTTGATATTAATTGAAAATTTATACCGTGCACTACTACCCGAAGGTGTCTAGGCGCCTGTGGATCTGACTAATTTGTTGAACAACTAGGTTTTTAAAGACTTCCGAAAAGACAGAAGATCACATTTAGTCTTAAGAGAGATTGGGAGAGAGTTCCAGAGTTTGTCCTCCTTTCACCCCAGTGAGCTTTTTTAGGGATGACAAGATTAAGAGCAGATGAAGGTCTGAGATGTCGTAGAGGAACATAATGGCAACGTTTATGCTGAAAGTAAACTGGGCCATGCCCATGCAGTGCCTTGAAGGCAATACAAAGTGACTTAAATTTAACCTGTTTTTAGGTCGAGCCTAGAGTGAGTGCGCAAGCGCTGCTCTAGGGAAGATCTGTGGGTGTTCAGTGCGGGAGAGCAGCCCTGCCCACTACCCCATCTTTTTCATTGGCTTGTGTCTTTGTCCTTCGTAAATGCTGGCTGCTGGTTCCTAAATAGGCTTGTTAGTCCCTCCTTAATACAACTGTGTCGTCATTTGATTCCTCCCATGGTTACTGGCTCCTTTACTTTGGTTCTTACACCGCAAGCACTATATTCTTTATTGAGTTTGTCCTACTTGAGGCAGGACAACGTGCTTTGTTTACTTTAAGCACGCTGTGCGCGCATTCACTTTCGAAGATGCCGGGACAGTTTTAGTTTTTTGAACAATCAGTCATGGTAGCCGCACATCTTGATGCGCGCCGGTTGGCCAAAAATATACCTTGATGTTAATAAACCATTCCATTCCAATTGATATTTTAAAAAGAAAGTGCTCGGATTAGTGGGGAAACAGATATTGGACACGCGCTTTTCCGTAGCTTTCAGTAATTGCCTGTTATTTCATGTTTTATCTTACCAGCTGTTCCAAGCAGGACACGAGCAGCGCTGGTGCTCAGCTGTTCTCCAGCAGTGCTTGCACTCAGCTGATGGCTGCTGAGCTACCTTTCCTTTCCTGGCTCATGTGCTATGAATAATATTTGTTTAGCCCCCTCCCACCTCAGACACAGCATGGGCGTGCACCTTTATTAACGGCGTAGCAATCATTTTGGGCTCCCGGTGTGTGTGTGTTGCCTTTATCCCATCCCTTCCTTCGTCATGCTGTTCATTTGCATTGTTCTTATGGGTGCATTACAGTTTTGGTGCTACTTCCCAGAACCTTTTTTTATAAACGGTGAGTGTCCGTATTGCTTAGCCCCACCTTGCCTTTCATTTGTATTCAATAACAACACCACAATGATTTTGGGCTCGATGGTGTCCGTGTTGCTTAGCTCCGACCTTCCCATGTTTTTCAGTGGCGTTCCTTTGCATTTATTAACCGCGCAAATATTAATTTCTTACTCTTGAACAGCGCACATATTTTCTACACAATATATGTACTTTTATTGAAGCAGTAACTAACAGTGGCCCGTGGGTATGCGCAGCTTGCCAAACTTTTCGTGCTTCGTCATGTTCTAGTAACTCGGATCATGCTATAACTTCTAAATATGATCCCTCCTTCCCCCATCTATGCCCTTCGTGTGCTTTGTTCATTTAGGCTCAATGCGGGAGCTCTTTGGGTTGCTGTCAAGCACTGTGTGCTTCCGTGGACCATCTTCAAACCTGGATGCAAGATCTGATCTTATCAGGTCTACACGGCAGACATGTTTGCAAATTTTGCTCATTACGGTGCCTGCTTAAGGACCAAGTGAAGACACAATTTTGAGAGCTAACAGTATATTTCCCCGCCCTGCACTCCATGTGACAAACGTTTAGACTGCTGTGACTGTTGGTTTCCATCATTTCTTGCACTGGTAAAACGATCTTCCATATTTGCCACTAAACACCACATAATTCTACTCCACCTAATTACACACTACTCAATACCAAATTAATACACCCCAAAAACCCACACCACACCACAAAACAATCCACATAAAACACTCCACACCATGCCACACAATTCCACTCAACATAATTTCCCTCTATCCTACACTGTTCCATGTGATATATTCAACTCCACACAAATCCATTCCACACCACATAATTAAAATACAAAAACATTATTCCACAACACAATTTCACTACAGACCACATATATCCAATTTTCAAAACATAATTCAACATCATACCATAAAATTCAACAACACACCACATAATTAAACTCCTATACATGACACTATACAACTCAAAATACCAATCATCATAATTACACTCCATTACACACAATACCAGGCAGGTCGCTCCCCACGCCGCACAGCTCCACCTGACTGCGTCCGTGTCTCTGCCCAGCTGCTGCTGCTGCTGAGGGAGTTCGAGGCCCGCCTCCACCCGAAGGCCACCACCTGCGCCTCATCCCCGGTGGCCAGAGGTAGGCCATAGGTTTGCTTTAGAGGTATTTTGTATTGTGCTCTATTTTGCTCTGTGACCGTTTTTATTGTTTTGTATCTGCTTCTGTGACCGTTTTATTGTATTGTATCTTGCCTTTCTGTTTTCTGTTTCCTCTTTCCTGTTATTCACTGCCCTTTGCCTTCTCTCCCCTTCGCTGTCCCTTCCTCCCACTTTACCCGCCACTGCATCCCATGCGGCCCGCCCCCCCCGCTCACCCATTCGTCGTTCCTCCCTCCCAGCTGCTCCTCCCTCCCACCTCCCCTTCTTATAGCAGCCACTGCGGGGCAGTGAAAGTGACCCTGTCTCCAGGCAGGTCGCTGCCCACGCCGCGCAGCTCCACCTGAATGCGCCTGTGTCTCTGCCCAGCTGGCGCTGCTGCTGAGGGAATTCGAGGTCCGCCTCCACCCGCAGACCACCACCTGCGCTTCATCCCTGGTGGCCAGTGGTAGGCCATAGGTTTGCTTTAGTGGTATTTTGTATTGTGCTCTATTTTGCTCTGTGACCGTTTTTATTGTATTGTATTTGCCTCTGTGACCATTTTATTGTCTTGTATCTTGCCTTTCTGTTTTCTGTTTCCTCCTTCCTGTTATTCACTGCCCTTTGTCTTCTCTCCCCTTTGCCGTCCTTTCCTCCCGCTTTTCCCGCCGCTGCGTCCCCTGCGGCCCCGCCCCCCGCTCGCCCATTCGTCGTTCCCCCCACCCAGCTGCTCCTCCCTCCCACCTCCCCTTCTTATGGCGGCCGCGGTGCGGCCGTGCCGCTGGCGCGCCGAAGGCTCGCCTGCGGCAAGCCTGTCTGCGCCCGTCCATGCCTGGACCGCGCCCGGCGCCAGAACCCCATGCCCCTCGCGAACACCACAATGTCCGATTCCGCTACGATGCCAGCACCCTCCACGCACTCAACCCCAGACAAGAACACACCTGCTACCGGGCCACCCCGAAGCGCACCCAAGGACCCTTCACATGCCGGAACTGCAGCTTCACCAGCACCCGGCCCGCCAAACCACCAACCAAAGAACCCAACTACCTCAGATGCATCCTCCTCAACACCCGCTCCGCCCGCAAACACGCCATGAAACTCTGGGACCTTCTCAACTCTACCTCCCCAGACGTCATCTTCCCGACGTAGACCTGGCTGAACCCCACCTCAGCTCCCGACATCGCCATAGCCATCCCGGAAGGCTACAAGATCACCCACAGGGACCGTACCAACGGAGTTGGAGGAGGAATTGCCATCGTCCACAGGAACACCCTCAGAGTCTCGACCAACACCGACGACACCCTCAGCACCACCGAATGCATGCACTTCCAGATCCACACCGACCCCAACACCACCCTCAGAGAAACCCTCGTCTACAGAACCCCCGGACCCCGACTACAGTTCAGCGACTCCATCGCCGACTTCATCAGCACACACGCCCTCGCCTCCACGGACTACATCCTCCTTGGAGACCTGAACTTCCACCTCGAGAGCAACGACACCAACTCCACCAACCTGATCGACAACCTCACCAACCTCGGACTCAGACAGCTCGTGACAACACCCACCCACGCCGCCGGCCACATGCTCGACCGCATTTTAACCGCAAGCCCCCACGTCTCCTTCAACCACACCACCGAACCCACTGGACCGACCACCACTGCATCCACTTCACCTTCAGGAAGCCCACCACACACCACCGTACCCAACAGATGCCTCGACGCTGCTGGAGCAAAGTCACCGAAGACCAGCTAACCACCACCCTCGCCCAGAGCCCACCCGCCAACTCCACTAACCCCGACACCACCACCTCAGACAATGGATTGACAACTGCGCCAACACCCTCACCCCACTCAAGACACCCTCCAACAGCCGCACCAGGAAGAAAGACACCTGGTTCACCGAAGAACTCCAGGCCTCCAAACGAACATGCTGAAATGTGGAGAAGAACTGGCTCTGCGAACGAACACCGGACAGCTACGCAGCCCACAAGAACGCCACCCGCAGACACCATTAACTCATCAGAGCCGCCAAGAGGGCCTCTTTCAAAGACGGCCTAGATAACAACGCACACAACAGCAAAGAGCTCTTCAACATCGTGAAGGAATTCTCCAACCGCAGCTCTAACACCAACGACATCCTGACCTGTGCGACTCGCTGGCCACCTTCTTCCACCGCAAGATCGCCGACATCCACGACAGCTTCAACGCCACGACCACCCCGACAACCACCGGCCCCACGACCACCACCTGCACCAACCGCCTGCTCTCCTGGACCAGCATCAACGATGAGGACACCAGCGAGATCATGAACACCATCCACTCCGGATCACCGTTAGACCCATGCCCTCACCACATTTTCAACAAAGCCTACACAGCCATCGCACCCCATCTCCGGAAAGTAATCAACATCTCCTTCGAGACAGCGACCTTCCCGGAAAGCTGGAAGCACGCCGAGATCAACGCCTTACTCAAGAAACCCAAGGCGGACCTCAAGGACCTCAAGAACTTCCGACCCATCTCCCTGCTCCCGTTCCCGGCGAAGGTCACCGCGAAAATCGTCAGCAAGCAACTTACCCACTACCTCAAGGAGAACAGCATCCTGGACCCGTCCCAGTCCGGGTTCCGCAGTAACGACAGCACCGAAACGGCCCTCATTGCCGCCACCGATGACATCAGGACCCTGCTTGACAACGGAGAAACAGCGGCCCTCATCCTCCTGGACCTGTCAGCCGCCTTCGACACGGTCTGCCACCGCACTCTAAGAACACGCCTACATGACGCCGGGATCCAAAAGAAGGCCCTGGACTGGACCACATCCTTCCTCTCCGGCAGAACTCAGAGCGTCCGCGTCCCCCCCCCTTCCACTCCAATGCCACCGAAATCATC